>NC_071318.1:4857500-6057500 GCF_027563975.2 Plodia interpunctella
GAAGTGTCGAAAATGACACTTGTCCAAATTCATACTAAATTCATAGAATTTATTTTCTCATTCCTCTAGAAATGTTCGAGATCAGTCCCTACGCAGAGTTTGCGTTAGGGTTCCGTTCGTTCGACCACGTGGAGAACCAAGATCTGCCGAGTCGTCTGCCAAGTAGACCACGATTTGATACTGGTAAGTATCTCTTTCTCATTCTCACATATATTGCATTCAGGTTGGTAACGCAGCGAGGCCCAAGATCTGTTTAAAAAAAGCATCTCAATATTTCGGAAATTCGGCTGTGATTTTACAAGTTGCCGTCTGGTATCAACCCTTCTTGGAAATGCTATTGCTACCAATCAGCTGACAAGGCACTTGGTCGCCTACAACTTTTTTTTCTCACTCACACCTTCGCTTTAGTCTTATTCGTGCCAATTCATTAATTTAATTTTGCAACAGAAAAAACAGAAACAAAGGTGAATTGGACCCATGAAATTAGTAGGTACTCCGGGTGCCCACTAATTCCATGCACCGTCAACTTTGACGTGGGCAGAAAGGCGCAAAGTACGCCATTTTGTCTAACGTCTGCGGTGCACCGGTTAAAGCCGTAGTCAAATTTGACGGTACAACTCCCTAAGTACATTCAATTCGATCTAATAATGCCTTTATTATTCCTGTCGTATTTATGTAATTCTATAAACATTTAATTGCTCGCAATAATCTTCTGTCTTCCGGAGAACGATCGTAAAATAGGCGTAAAGATGAATTTATGATACAATAGCATTTAGCTAATGAAAGGATATATTTTTCTAATTTACGTCGAGATCGGGGAATAATTAACTGCGCTTTCCAACTTTCCTATATAAATACATCACTTTAAAAGACTTACATACAAAAATAAATTATGTAAAATCAGTCGGAAACCAGTATCTTTACGACCTTTGTGTACACGTAGATTTATAAATTTACTAGCCGTTTACACGCGGCTACGCCCGCTTAAATGCCGAGGGCATTTAAGGTACAGTTTTTTTTTCGTATTAAAATGTGATTGGGAAAGTTGAAATAATGAATATCCCCGTCGCATTTAAAATACACACAGCGCCATCTAGTGTTTTTATTGCAAAGTTTATTTTATTAGCCACCTATAAAATACAATACAATTTTTTCCAAAATCCCACTGGAACAATCGTTTTTTTCCCGGATGAAAGGCACCTATATCCTTCTCCATACTCTTAATAATATTATGCGAAATTTCAAGAAGCTTGCTTGTAGTAGATTGATTGAGACTCGTGAAGAGGTAACAAACAAACTTACTTTCGCATTAGCCGAAATTTCAAGAAGCTTGCTTGTAGTAGATTGATTGAGACTCGTGAAGAGGTAACAAACAAACTTACTTTCGCATTAGCCCACCTCTTGAATGTCTATGAAAATATGCTTAGGATTTAGTGAACATTCCAAAAGAATTGCGAAAATTGGAATTAGATTTTATGAAAGCCAAATAAGCGAGTTACTAGATAATTTATATTAGTTGAGATAATTTGATTGAAGAATTTCTTAAACGTACTAAATATGATTAAAGTTGATTCTAATGTGATTAATGATTTCTTCTACAAAACAATACGAGCGAGAGTTTTACTCGTCGCACATTAGCGACGTCATAATTCATGCTAATGCAATTTTAGCTGCAGTACGAAATGCAATTACCCAAGCCTGTCTGGATGTGCAATGCACCATCCTTGTTTTGTACTAGATAACTTTTAACACCATACATTTTTTTATAATATCTAAACTCGAATTCTGTATTTTAAATATTAAATGTTTGAACCATTACTTCTTGTTGTGATAAAGTTACTTATTTATTTATAGATGAAATAACTTGTTGTCAAGGAGATCTTATTGCATTCAAATTGTGACAAAAAATCATGTTCGTGCAGTAGACCATTGAGGAGTTCCCACGTCTCGAGCCGTTCCTGGGTGCACCATCTGGTCATGCTTATCATAATAATAAATAAATAAATATATCAGGACAAATCACACAGATTGAGCTAGCCCCAAAGTAAGTTCGAGACTTGTGTTGTGAGATACTAACTCAACGATACTATATTTTAACCCAAGACCCGGGCCAATCAGAAAAAGATCATTTTCCATAATGACCCGACCGGAGAACGAACCCGGGACCTCTCGGTTCAGAGGCAAGCACTTTACCACTGCGCCGCCGAGGTCGTCAATACATTGCAAATTAAATAAAAGCTTAAAAGATGTTTGTGTCATCTCAATCAATAATATATTGTGGTTTGTTACAGAGACAAGTTTCCAAAATCGTTCGGAGTCTGATGACAGTGACAGTACTTCAAAAGCCACCGTAACAGCGATGCCAAGACGTAAGTGAACATTACCCTCCTTTTAATGACGTTGGTTAGGAAAGGGAAGTAAAAACAATTAAAAGATCTCTTATTACCATTTTTTTTGCAAAGTTGTGACATGATACGCGGGGCTGAGGCACATGGGTGGGATAAGCGGTTCCCCAATAGCCACATGATATGTTAATTATTTATGACTGTCAGGGAATTCTATTTGCATTGATTAAAAAATATATTTTTACGCAAGATTTCATTACATGCAGATGGGAGAACACATAAACATACATCCCATCGAAGCTTGTAAAAACTTATTTTTTTAATTCTTCTATTTTTATATTTGATATTTTTTGTGTTAAATTTAATGATAATCATATTTTTTTATCATTAAGTAGTAATACAGTCAACAGCACATCAACCTACCCAAATTCATTCATTCGTCGCTATTACCGCGCCATAAAGGTACATGCAGGGTTACATGATGTGCTGTTGACTGTACCCCACTGTGGATGTGTAATGAAAAGTGTCTACCGAAATTTTCACACATTTTTGTCTACCGCGTATTTTTAAATAGAATACTATTATTTCGCCAAAAATGCTGCTATTGCACTATTTTCGCCGGACTTCGCTCCCAATCAATAAACAAACAAGAATTCCTCCCATTCAAATAGAAAAACAGGACACATAGACAAACAACAGTATTTATACAGACCGGAGATAGTTTTGGGCCCGTATGGGCTGTTTATTTAACTCGACCGGTACATCTGTGTTTTGAAAAATGTTCTGTGTAAAAACATTATGAGTACTTATATAAAGTAATTCTCTCTCTCTCTCTGTCTCCTCTATTCGCCTGTTCCTGATTTAATTCTGGACTGTGAAACCGCAAAGCCAGCGCAAAACTAAATTGACCAGACTCGCGGCAGTGGTTTTACGACTGACATCGACCATCCTTGGAAATGCTATTGTAGCCACTAGCTGCAAAGTCTGTGCATCCCTTAGTCTCTTTATTTAACATCCACGAGAGGATATATGGTTGTTAGTGGTCCTATGGAACCACACTCCAAAGACGTTACTGAAATTAAAAACAGGAACAAACCAACCGTTTTTTGCGTTTTAAAATCAACACTTAATCAATAGGTATATTATATTTTATCCACATTCCGAATTAAATTTAGTTGGCAACACTGCCAACCCAGATATGGCCGCATTTGACACATTATTGTATAATCTACGATCTGATATAATGCCAGGCGATATTATGGATTCAGCATGAATTTAATTTGGTGTGCCAACATCTTAATTGCTAAAATAATCCCAAAATAGTATATCTTCTTCTGGAGTCCTTAATGGCTATCTACGATTATAAAGACTGGGAACCAACCAAACTAAAACGAAGTTTCTAACAACCAATAGAATTAGTAATTTGTTTTTATTAAATATTCGAGACAGAGAAAACTATTAGACACTGTCATATTTTCCATTTGTCATTGCCATGCATGTTAAATTGCATTGCATGTTAAAATATGTTGTAACGTATGGTTCCGCCCTAAAATAGGACTACTCAATATCCTCCCGTGGATATCGTACAAGTTATACATAGTCTTAGTTGCTGATAGGCAACAATAACATTTCCAAGGAGGGTCCAGCCAAATGTATCGAGAGATATTTTTATCGTTTATTCGGTCGTTATCGGTCAAATACCTAGTAGATATTATTGAGTCTCTAGGTTTCACGACATTACAGCCTCGAATGAATCCAGAAACACACGAAGCTGAGGAGATTGACAATTTAAAAATACGCTATCCATCAATCACATCTTATATATTCACGCTGCTCTGACGTCATAAAATCTCAGTGACATTACTAACACCCGTATATTGACATTGAACAGATTTTGCGAACCCTGGGCCCTGAAGCTCAACGACGGAAGTAACCAAGAAACTCTCAGATTATAGAGAGATATTGAAAAGATTTTCATTTAATAGTGCTTTTTTATATTGTTACAGGACATTGCAGAACACCACACCACAGATAACGACAAAATTAAAAAAAAATGTATACATTTTTTACATTTAAATCGTTAATTTCAACTGTTAAAGCATATCAATAAACAGTATATTAAATATTTAAACAATACTATATTTAGGAGGAATTTAATCTTATAAATTTTATTTTATTTATTTAAACTTATTATAAGACTGATGTTTTAAAAATAGTATAAGATTTTTCCCAATCCTTGAACTGTTTTAACTGCCAAATTTTATATAAATTAGTGTTGACTGCTCATTATTAAATTCGAAATATTGATTTAAATTATTTACTATATATTTCTGAAATAAAGCTTTTGTTTGTTAATTTGCCAACTAAAATCTACATTATAAAATTAATTTAGACTCGTAACTCCTTTTTTTTTTTGGATTCGTAAAAAATATATTCAAAGTATGTAGTTGATTTTAATTTGAGGAAGAAATTATCTAGTCTACTTCCAAATAAACAATAAGTAATAGGTACAGGAAACCGCGTGTCAAGTTACCCTGCATGGATCTTTATACCGCGGTAATAGGGACGAGTTTGCAATGATTTTGGATAGCTTGATGTGTTGTTAACTGTACATAGGTTTTGTTTTAGATATTATAGAATTAATGTGAAAATAGTAATAAATGTTTGAGGTACACTGGTTCGATTTTTATTATTTTTAACCCCCAAGTACACAAGTTAGAGTTATAAGGTTTAACGTGGGTGTGGAACTTTGTCTGTCCGTGACATCATAGAAAACTCTTGCATTGATTTTGGTTTGAAAGATAATTTAATTGAGAGTGTTTTTGCACATTTGAATTTTGAATGTGTGTTCAGTCGTTTTGAAGCCAACAGCTCTTTTTCTAGAGGATGATGACAACAACAAGTCCTGGGATTTTTGAATTTTTAATTTATCTTTTGTTTCCATTATACCGTATGTACTATATACCTGTGATATGAAAGGTGCGAGGGAGACATGAGATTCATGCATTATTTTAAGAATAAAAACTAATTTATTTGTGGACTCACCTACAAGTTTTGCTCGTGCTACATGATATAAGCCATTTTGTACAAAATGAAAAGACAACCGATATAATTCTCTTTGTATATATTATTTGCTTGATTTTAACTTTTCTATTTCAGCTATGGTACAATTACTCTTTCTCATCTGAGCGTTTTCCTGGCTGCTTACTGAGCCATTGAAAGTCCGCTTCTTAATTATAGATATAATATCATTAATGTAGTACCTATAATTTGTTAGTAACTTTGGGGCTGTCTCAATATATGTAATATCGCTTTTCCGCTCCATATAAGTAATATTTTTTATGGGAAATAAGAATCCTTCTTTTTACAATTAAACTTAATTCTTGAATAAGAAACAACTTCCCAGTAACCCGTGTAATAAGTCTAAATATAATAACATAATATATATTATGATGTCATTCCTTTGTAACCATAAATTTATGTCTTTCTACAGGGGATAGTTTATCAAACATCCGAGACATAATTCAAGCCAATATGTGCCATTCGAAACTACCCTCATATTTCTTACCCTGCCATTAAATCATCCATATAATTAAAGTCTATTTGCCTTGAGCACTGACGTGTATTCCTTAAGTAACTACTGGACAGACTTCTAATAGTCGTTAAAATTATGGAACTTGAATGAGGGTTGTGTCTGTAATGTGGAATCACACAGAACGCTTTCTAAGCATAACAAAGGAGTGGTTAAGCATTACCTTCTCTATTTCATATACTAGCTGAGAAAACATCAACTGGAGTGCAGTTTTCCGTCACTGGATGCAGGGACTGACTCGCAAAGAAAGTAGGTATACTCTTTTCATCTTACATTATAAAACCGTCAAAAGTTTTTACATAGGGAGAACAAATCTGTAAAAATTGTAACAATTTGACTTTATTCCTTTATTACAAAGACACCTCACTGCACTAATAGATGCCAAAGGCGTTCTTAAGTTTGTTAACTTTAATGGCCACTATCGCCGAACACAGACAGATGACAACGCGAATAATGAATTTTTATTTACCAAAATCGAGCAACGTATGCCGAATCCGCCAAATTTCAGTGAATTGTTTCACGATAATATGTACAATGTGGCTTAAAGTTCTCCATCTCAACATTATTGTTCTATCCAGCAATGTTTACAGGTCAATGGCATCATGATAGTTTTTACTTCGGAAAGTTTGCTGGGACATCGTTATTTACCAGCTGGCTTGTGTTAAATCACCCAACTTCGGTAAATAAATACGTTGAGTTTGGACGTGTTTATGGATCAAACTGGAATTTTATTCCCTTGGAGGCTTTCAATTTTACGTAAGTGTAATGTGGGTGAGCTAGGTAGATGAGAACTATTAACTATTATCTAGATGAATTGAATGAAAGTGCCTTTGATTGCCGGGAAGAAATTGCTCATAGCGATGAGGGATACACGGGTTATACTTGATATCGAACATCGATGTATCTATTGTCTAAATATTGTCATGTTGCTACGTCTACAGTCCTTCAGAATGACATTCTGAATTTCGACACGGTCTCAACTTCGAAAAACCCACGGAAATAGTAGGTACTCACTCCGTTGGAGTTAATATGGAAATATAATTCCACTAAAAAACCAAAGTTTGACACTAATTTCATCAAAAGCTAAATAAATAATAAATATATAAGGACAAATCACACAGATGGAGTTCGCCCCAAAGTAAGTTCGAGACTTGTGTTATGGGATACGAACTCAACGGTACTATATTTTATAACAAATACATATATAGATAAACATCCAAGACCCGGGCCAATCAGAAAAAGATCATTTTCTATCATGATCCGACCGGGGATCGAACCCGGGCTCCCTCGGTTCAGAGGCAAGCACTTTACCACTGCGCTACCGAGCTCATCAAAAGTCACACAAAACCACATCAAAAGTCATGGAATCACTTCATATTACACTTCACTATTTGCACATACAGTATGCGTATATAACTAACCATTCAAGCCTGGAGATAAAGACAATTGAACAACAATAGAATAGAAGTCTGATCGGCCCGCATGGGAACTTAGGTCATTAATGGGGTAGATGACAAATTTTCATATTGATGACTATTTGAAGGCCCTTGTAAGAATGCTGCTAGATCATTATTATCTTCATCATCAGTATAATCTTAATAAGTCTGTATATATACATATATATATTACTAGCTTCGCCTCGAGGCTTCGCTCCCGTGCGAATTTCGGGATAAATGATACCCTATGTGTTTCAGGTTATATTCTACCCGTGTAACAAATTTCATAACAATGTGTCCAGTAGATTTTGCGTAAAAGAGTAACAAACATAAATACATAAACAGATCCTCACAAACTTTCGTGTTTATAATATTAGTAGTATCTAGAGGATACAAACTTTTTACTATTTTCTGACCTTGTAATTTACCCTATCATAGATTTTCAGGCATATGGCTAAACCTTCAATCCCGGAAAAATTACTGTACCCGTGGGGAAACGCGGTCAAAGCCGCGGGTACAAAGCTAGTTTCTAATAAACTATCTGATGTGACAGAATATCATGTATTTCACAAACAATCTGACCTATATGCAACGGTGATAAAGGCGAATTTGCATTGATTTTAACTGGTTATACTAGTCTAGCGTATCCAATAAAACCCAGATTTTCAACGGCGGCTCTCGGCAAGTTTGCATTTAATCACATTAACGTAACTGCAACATTGGAATTTCCCGTACGAATCCATTACACTAACACGGTATATGCACATTTTAGTATACCAGGAAATATGCTAGTTTGGTTACTCTAATTTTGACTCTCTGAGCGTTTACTTCCTTAGCCACAAAGCTTCCTTATACTTTTCTACTTTTTCTGCTATTTGCACGATCATTAACATCGTGATTGGTCCTAGTTAGTTTTATCTACTGCACTAACGCTTCTTTAGTGAGTAACGTTTTCGTGATTGATTGATTGATGTATTGTGTGATTTTTTTTTCTATTTTTCTTTGATCCAATAAAGAGTGTTGTATGGTTAACATTTTTTTTTTAGAACTATTCATTTAATTTCAACGTGAAACCGTTGTCTGAAAACCGTAAAACCTTCGTCTTATATCATTCGATATGAGAGTAATGACGGTTTTTCATTTGCAGATAAATCATCAATATGAGTGTAAGATAGGTTCTTCCAATGTTTGCTTTCGAAAACAAGTAATCTATGAGAAGTAGCATGATTCGAAATAGTTTAATTTTTGTTTTCTGTAAAAAAAAATGATAAATAAATAAACTTACCCTGTTATTCATTTAAAAGTTAAAACATACTTTAAGCTACTGGTATGCTGTGTCTCTATCTCTGTCAATGGCAAATATTATAAAGTGAGATAATGACAAAAAATATTAATTTTTTTTTATGCTAAAACGCGGTAAAATTTGTATTCTAGGAATAAAATTACCTACACATAAAAATATTCTGCTTAAAAACAGTTTCATAAATAACTTCCTGTCAGAACACTAAACTCGAAATCCAGGATTCAGTTCAGCGGAGTCGATCGATCAAACCTCACAGAGCGTCAAGTTAACACACTGAATACCCGAAATCCAGAATTCAGTTCAGCGGAGTCGATCAATCAAACCTCACAGAGCGTCAAGTTAACACACTGAATACGCCCCTCCTCCATCTCAGTTCATCAGCCATACAAATGCATCCAGTACCCATTGACTTGCATACAGAATTTATAATAACAAAGTTTACGTACAAGTCGTATCGACCAATGCGTTTTTATGTCGCACAGTGCAACTTTGCTATTTACATATCAACATCGAGTCGAGTCGATGTGAAACGCAGCGAACCAATCACATTGCGGTGTGGTTGTCGTTGCGTCACAATTGAGCACTATGATTGGCAAGCTCGATTGTGAGACGTGAATTGCACTTGGCCCTCTGGGAGAGAATCGTCGAGAGTTTTCGAAATGAGACACAGCAAGCCGAATATACAGACCGACAGAAACTGTGCTATGCTGTGCTTACTATTAAACTTAGCTAAAATTCGAAAATAAATAGAATTTTGTATGTCAAAAGATTAGATTAAGTATAGACATAAATTCATTAGGAAATTCTATTGATTTAGGTGTCTATCGGAACGACGATCGCTGAGAAGAAATTGTGAAAGAACTCATTTAATCTACTTAACTTTTGGCGTTACTTAATTATGTATTAAATAACAGGTATTAAACGCGCACATACCTTTTCTAAGTTTGGAAAATAGAAAAGGTATGTGCTTATTTAATCTATTAGTCCCTTCAGGGCTTGATACAAATGAAGTATAAAGTATTTACTTTCGATTTTCAATACTTTACGTGGAATAAAATCTTACTAATTACTATTATAAATGCGAAAGTTTGTGATGATGTATGTATGTATATGTACCTATATTTGTTACTCTAAAATACGCAAAATATATTTTGAGAATAATTTCAGTGGTTCCAACACAAATTCATAAAACAAATCTATGAGTGGGTTGCACCAGTCAACTTTGACGTCAACTTTAACCTGCGCGCTGCCGACAAGACAAAATGGCGTACTTTGCGCTGTTCTACGCAGGCTAAATTTAAAAAAATGATGAGGTCCAACCCACCATTTATTAGAAACAATGTTGAACTGACTCATGTATAGTAGTGATTTTCGTTGACCACCACTTGCTTTCGGTGAAGGAAAACATCGTGAGGAAACCTGCATACGTGGTGGACGGTTTAATTCACTAATGTGTATGCGACTACTTGCCACTAAGTGGCCACTAAGTGATGTCAAATGCCTTTAGGCGACGTGAATTAAATCGGACACCGCAGTGTTAGCAATAACACGCTCGATATGAATGAATTCAAAGCTTCAAAGTCGCTTTTGAGAATAGTTTCAACACAATTTCATAATACGAGTCTGTATGTAAGGAATCCCTTTGAATTCTACCCAATTCCTCTAAGCTATTTGGTTTGTGCTATTACTATATTATGTCGTATTTTAGTCAAAGCCCGTAATCCTATTGCTAGTAGTTTGTCATATCTTAATTCCAAGAATTAGAATTTCAACATTCCTGCGGCTGCATAACCTTGCGGCTTCGCGGCGTATTCCCGGTTGCATATAAGTCTATGACGTCGCGAAGCCCGTCAGAGTTAGCGTAAAAGATGGAACTCAAAATGTTGAAATTACGGTTGTGATTTTACGATCGTCCGAGCTGCTCGACGTCCTTGTGAATGCTATTGTTGCGGCTGTCATTGCTTTAAATCTCTTAATCGCCTCGTACGACATCCACGGGAGGATATGGAGTGCTCATACTCGTATTTTAGGGCGCATACTGACATATATATTGCATATTGACAAGCTCAGAAAATTGTAAAAAAATATAGAATCTTGATAAAATAGATATTTAGGACCATAATGATAATTAATAGACTGTAACAATGCAGCTGGATCTAAATACGAAGATTTAAAGTTGATTGGAAAGTCCATTTTCAAAAAGTTTGAAATTATAAAAATAAATTTAACCACCATTAAAAAAAATCATACAAATTGTATCAACTTTTAATTAAGAAGTCATCACCATAAACGTAATAACTAATTGATGTAGCTGTTGAACATTTTAGCACGTTGTGACGTCACTCCTACATGTCACTTAGTACGGAGCGTTTGGACGAGTCCAAAAATGTGTGATTTTATTTTTGCCATATCTTTGAATGCATTGTAAATTATCTATCTCTATAATTGTTTTCACAGGTGTTTCAATTAATATAAGGGCCCTGGAATTGTCATCAAAACAAAAACTTTGTCTAGTTGACCTGTTACAATATAACATTTGTATAATTCCCGTCTCATTCAAATTTATGGCAACACGCCTTTTCGTATTTATCAAGCCATAAGCATCAATTTCTCTACATGACTGAACTTTGCCAATAAATTATAAGGGGCTCTTCATACCGGCGGCGTAGGCGTAATACAGTGCATACTTCGCCGCCCACGTGTGAAGACGCCTTAATGATAAATGAAACTTGACGGTGCATATAAAGTCTTGACGAGATGTGTTATTTCAGATTTAATAATTACTACCTTTTGCACGCTAAATAGTGCAGATAGATTAATAACTTTAGTATAGATGTGAGGATAGGTTCCAAGATAATGTAAATTTAGATTTGTGTGTATTGATCTATCTAGAAATAGGCTTCGCGGGCGATGAACCTTGGTGGTCACCGACGTGTTCCAGTAACAGTGAAAAAGGATTAATGGCATTGGTAATGGTTAAGACCTGTGCGTCAAGAGATCCAATGTTCTAATCCTACGTGTGCCACATTAGTTTGTATACCAATATGACTCATGTATAGTAGTTTTCATAGACCACCACTTGCTTCCGGTGAAGGAAAACATCCTTGAAAGAAAAAATCCTTGGAGCCTTAACTAAACTCCGGTTAAGAAACCTGCACACTGGGTGATTGTTATTAACTTGTGTGTGAAATAGAGAGGGCAAGGGCAAACCACTCCATTAATAATGCCAAGAAAGTTGTTGTGTGTTTTTCATTCCACGTAATGACCACGACGTGTAAAAATCCGTTTCCCATGGAAATTTCAGGAAATCCCTTCTTAGTGCGCTCCTACACTATCCTAGGAACCTACACACCAAATTTTCTACGCCCAGTAGTTTCGGCTGTGCGTTGTCCATCAATCAGTCAATCAGTCACTCAGTAACGCAAGAGTTTTATACATATAGATTTTAACTATTACACACATTACAAAGTTATAGAAAAATATCTGGAGAAGTGCATGAGTGTATGAGCAATGTTAGGGTTTTCAGGTATTTTCTACACATGTATGTACACAGAGACGTATATTTACTTCCAGACTTCATAAGTACTCGTAAAACAGTTTATATATAATATTTCCAGTAGAAAAGACCACGATTAGGTATAATACTCTGAGAAATGCGGACGCTAAAGTGTTGAGTTGCGTTGATTGTATGAGTGCTTTTATTTACCATGACAAACCAGCAAGGTATGGCAAATCCGCCAAGTTTGACGAACTGGACGGCGATAGTGTGGAGCCGGCATTAAAATTAAATAAAATTTGCGATGATAAACACCACTATAACACTGGGAGTATTATATAATCTGTAACTATAAGATGAAGCTAAACACGTTAGAAGCTCGACCGTGATAACGCCCAAGTCACTTTTAATTACTTTTTCGTCATGGTCGTTCACTCTTGACAGAGTGGCCGTGATTATTGGTCGGAATTTTCGAACTTAACTGCTGTATTAGTATTGTATAGTATTGTAAAGTATTTATTCCGGTCTACAGTTTCTCTTGAACATTCAATTACTTTTGATGAGATCGAGCCATTTCATAGGTGATCGGTCACCTCCCGCTTGCCTTCAATATGACCTGGATAATTAGACGCTCCATCGCGTTATCATTACGGATGACGTGTCCGAAGAATTTCAGAATTTTTAATTGCACAATTAATAATAATAAATACGTAATATGTAGGGACAAATCACACAAATTGAGTTACCCCCAAAGTAAGTTCGACACTTGTGTTATGGGATACTAACTCAACGATATCATATTTTATAACATATACATATATAGATAAACATACAAGACCCGGGCCAATCAGAAGAAGATCATTTTCCATCATGACCCGACCGGGGATCAAACCCGGGACCTCTTGGTTCAGAGGCAAGTACTGCGCAACCAAAGTCGTCATTTACTTTATAGCTTTTAAATATAGCGACGTCATGGAATATTATCTAAGATCTGACAAGCAGATTACGCATCCAGTCTATTGCATGGAGCACGTACGTTGGATTTTCCATCGACATCGCGTAATGTAGGAAGAAGCCTTTAAATCTTGTTAAGTTCGGTTGAGAGGTACGCCAAGTTGTTTTAGCTTTGTAAACTGAATTTGCATACGTATGAGGTAGAAATAAACTGAAACAATGTATATGTAAACTCTAAAAGAAATGTCTTTACTATTGATGTAATCAGGACTGAAGGCGTGAAGCTGGTGATGTTGTAGAATAGAAATAAATATATAAATTGGATCTTTGCAGCCACTTTGTCATAAAATACTTCGATAGAAACCACGATGGCTTGTGGTTCTCTAGAATAGGACCACTCCATATCCACACTTGGAAATCGTAAGAGGCGACTAAATGACAGCCTAGGCAGCTGATATATGTATAAGATGATAGAGATAAGTTTGTTACCTTTTCAAGCTTTATATACTCAACTAGTCTTCTTATAATTTCGCATAAATGTAGTTTAGTATGTACCTAGTTAGAAAGTACAGAGACGAACATGGGGTATCTTTCTGCTCCCGTGTGCGGGAAACAGCTAAATAAATATAAAAATTGCCAATGCAGAAGTTGTTTAACATTTTAAACCACAAAATTACGTCTCGCACGCTCTATCGCTGACAACAGATGGGGTGTGAACAGGCTTCTACACTTGGACGCGAGCCAGCTGTAACATATGACAAGACACCAACATGAAAGAGACTAGATAATGGAGTTAGACAAAATGTAACAACATTGTATATAAAATGTTTATTTCATTTAAAAAAATAATTCAGTTTCGATGATGTGCTGTTAAAAAATAAAAATTTAATTTATTTCGACAGTTGTCTTCCTCGATACAAATTTGCTGTTGCTTTGCAGCTAAATCTTTAGGTTGAATAACCTCACTTTATTATTTAAGTGCAAAGTGCAGGTGACGCTTGAAAAGCTTAATAGCAGCCACACATAGAAGAAAATCGTATCCTGGAAACAGTTAGCCTTTTAGTACATATCTACTATTATTATAAAGAGGTAAGCGTTTGTGAGTTTGTATGTTTGAGGCGGGTAATCTCCGAAAGTACCGAACTAATTTCAGAAATTATTTCACTATTACAAAGGTTATCCAAGATTGCTTGCTATTTTACCTCAAAATTCCCACGGAAGCGAAGCCCCGTGTAACATCTAGTTTATATATAAGTAATATAATATAAATAAGTACTTTACAACCCGCATTTTTCCAGTTTCTTGCTAAAAAGTGGCAAACCTGACTATTGAAAGGTTTGTCCCGGACTGCACTACAAAAAAAGGTCAAGTTCTTAAATTTTTCTTTGAAACAGGATTCACTAGAATCTCATTCACTCACTTCTCTACATAATTAAGTAATTACGAATCTTGTACTTAATTTCAAACTGTCTAAGTTGCAACATTCGCTTGGTCTACACAGCAATAAATTTGAACCATCCGTTACGGCTTGAAGGTATAGTAGTGTAGTCCCTGGAAACGAATACATATTACGTTTATTTGCCTTATTTGTGTACTGGTGTATAATTCAGTGCGATAAAATATTGGAACTACGCTTTTTCGTTTTTATCGTTTTCTTTTTTCAATTCATGCAGATGTTCCATATCCTCTCATGATAGTCATCGGCAAAAATTTAACGCACCGCTCCCATTAAATTGGTACAGTAGTTTTGGAGATTACCCGCCTCGAATATACAAACTCACAAACGCTTACCTCTTTATAATAATAGTATATAGATAGGGGGCTAAAAATAAAGTACATAACATAAAAGCATAATAAATCAGTGTACGAACCAAACAAACACAGCATTTTATATCCAAATAGAAATGCGACCACGGGGATTAGAGTTGCCAAACGGATAGCCCTCTACCGAAGAGCATATCGATAGATTTATTGACGGCAGTTAAATTAATACTATCATCAACTAAATGTTGATCGGGGCTTCGCTCCCGTGGGAATTTTGAGATAAAATATAGACTATAGCAATCTTGGGTATAATGTACCATTCTAATGGTGAAAGAATTTTTGAAATCAGTTCGGTAGTTTCGGAGATTACCCGCCTCAAACATACAATCTCATAAACGCTTACCTCTTTATAATAATAGTATATATTAGCGACCCGCTCCGGCTTCGCACGGGTGCAATATCATGCATGTTACATATGCATATAAACCTTCCTTTGAAATGACTCTATCTATTTAATATTATTTTGATCTCTTCTTCATAGTCTAAGGGTCGTGGTCATTACGTGGTATTAACACACACAACAACTTTCTTGGCACTATTAATGGAGTGGTTTGCTAATGCCGTCTCCATTTCACACGCTAGTTAATAATTAGGTATTAACCAGTGTGCAGGTAGGAAACCTGCACGATGTTTTCCTTCACCCGAAAATGATTTCCATTCTATATTTTGATACACAACTAATATTATAAATCCTTAATTTATACTATTTCCCTCTACTATCCAACATAAGTATCGATATAATCGACATAATCGATATATATATATATATATATATATAGTTTTTAGTATCGATATAATCGATATATATATATATATATATATATATATATATATATATATATATATATATATATAGTATTGCTATATGTTGATAGTATTGCTATATGTAAACATATCGATACCATCGACAGCGCAAAATATTCAAGACCAACTATCGATAAATCAAGCTATCTTCGTTATGGCAACACTAGACCGGAGAAATGAATAGATGCGCTTTAAAAGGGAATGCATTTCTGTTCGGTTGGAATCCGGCTTCTCGTATTGAATGCAAGAATGTATGCAGTTAAATGCATTTGTTGAAATCATTGTGAAACACCGCAAACTTGTTTGTCATAAATACAACAAACGACTATTTACAAACTAAACTAGCGTTTACCCGCGACTTCGCCCGCGTTGGTTCGTGCGTCCGTTCCTAAATTATATTGTCAATATCTCGGGTTCTAAGCAACGTATCGCGATGAAACCTATACCGGATTTTATTAAGTTAGACTATCCGCTACACAACTTTCAAAACCGCATCCAATTCCATCCAGTAGTTTTTACGTGATGCGTGAACGATACAGACAGACAGACATGAAGAAAATAAATATATGTATAAATAACCTAGCTCAAATGAAGACACCTAGGAGACAGCCAGGAGACAATAATCCCCTAGGTCGCATTGTATAATCTGTGCCCTGAAAGCCAAGACACGCCATGACGTCAGAATACCGGAGCAAGACAAGCTATTAAGAGTATTGTGTTGCATTTAGTAAATTGACTCGAGCAATTAAATCGGACAAAGTGAAGGAAACAGATTTTTAACGAACTGCATTTTTTGCCATTGCAATGCAAGGTCAAGATTGGTTGATACACACCCAGTGTTGCCACCCAACAGGATATAACGATTTCTTTCCTTCATTTTCTTGACAGACTGTAGGTAGGTCCCTATTTATATTAATACTTTATGTAGACAGAGCAAGCTTTTTAGCTTGCTTATTGTTTATTGGCTTGCTCCTACTAGTTTTAATCATTATCAGCATGAATTTGTTTCAATCAATCAAAGAATATAAACTTTTCCACCTACTAGACTAGAATACAATTGCTAGATTATCTATATACATAAACTAGCACCCCGTCCCGACTTCGCTCTGGTAAAATAAATTACACATCTAAATCTTCCTCAGGAATCAATCTACCTACTAGTGAAAACCACATGAAAATCCGTGCAGTAGTTGTTGAGTTTATCGCGAACAAGCACAAGCATATTGTTTAGGTTCATTTGAAATTTAATAGTGGGACAAAAGTCAGTGGTACGAACGAAGAATGAATCAGACAGACAGACAGACGCAGTGGACTTTGTTTTATAATATGTAACGAAACGAAAAACAATTGTTTACATGATATAAACATGTAGGATCGATTGACTATAACCTACAAAAGATACTAAACTCTGTAATCCTTCCACGTAGCTTTTTTTCAATGAAATTTGTTTTCAGATAATGTCAAATGGTACTACTAAATCAGTCTTAATTCTCCTCGATCAGTCTATAAGCTGCCGTCCTTACAAACTGCCTCATTTACTGTGGATTGGACTTCGATCGCTTACAAAACACTTTCATTGGGTCGATCAATACTATTAGACGATCTTGTGTCACTTTGCCTCTCAAAGATTGACATTGCATGCTCTACGAATGTAAGGATACAACAACTGAGGATATAGTGTGGTCCTATTCTAGGGCGGAACCACACTGCCCTAATTTACATAGAATAATAAATCGTTACTATACGATGAAGGGCGAAGTGCGGGTTTGCATATCACTTCTCACCGTCGAATTGATTCGAAATCAGACGAACCAATCACATTGCCCAATTGTGACGCAACGACAACCACACTGCAATGTCATTGGTTCGCTGCGTCACACTTCTATTCTCCAGTGGATTTCGTACGAGGCTACTAATGGTCATATAGGTTTGCAGCTGATAGGCATCAAAAGCATTCCCATGGAGGCAGGTGGTTGTGAAATTACCGTCGAATGTTCAAAATATCAAGGTTATTTATGTTGTTTGTTTTCTGTTAGGTAACTAAGATCCATTAATTAATCCTTGTGATTGTGTGTATGTGTTTATATGTTTGTAGACTTACTTGAACGATTGTTATGAAATTTGTTACACGGGTAGAATATAATCTAGAATAACACAAAGGTACTTTTGATCAATAATCCCGGGGCGCACCATTATAAATGCTAAAGTAAGTTTGTTTGTTACCTCTTCACGCTCTATCTACTCAACCAACTTCTTGTAATTTCGCTTACCTATATATAGTTTGAAGTATGCAGAAGGACATTGGGTACTTTTCATCCCGGAATAATAATTGTTCCCGCGGGAAATTTACGCGGGCGAAGCCGTGGGCAAAAGTAAGTATATAATATATCAGACGAACACATGTAAAGTACCTACTAAGTACAGACTGTTTACTTGTTATGTATATATCATTAGTAGTATGCAAACAAGGATAGAACATATTGATCTGTAATCTCCATACATAATTAGTGTGCAATGATCCAGCTCAGCTGTGATTGGCTAATTTCATGATGCTTCTCTCACGCTATTATCCTTTCTCTCATCTTTGCGTGTTCTAGATTATATTCGGAGCTGAGACGCCGTAAAGCTGAAAATCATTGTAATAATACATACTTAATTACAGTTTTTACATCGCAATTAAAAAATGCAACCAATAAGAGACATATTGTTAATGAGACAGAATGTTATATATTTACGTTAGAATTAAATCAAGTATTTATTTATAGAACACGTTAGTTACCCTACTAAAACTAAAGGAAAAAAAACAGGTAAATTCATTTCCCGCGCGGTAAGCACTTAAGCGCTATTCTCATTACTGTAAACGTATTTGATCAATTTTTATAGAAACGAATAATCAAAATATGTGGATTTCGTATTTATAACTAAATAAGCGAATATACATTATCTGCAGTAATTAAATGTCAAATTCGTAATTAAGTTGACTTAATCAACAGTTTATTGGATATTGTCATTCTTTTATGACAATATCCAATAATCTGTTCATTAAGTCAACTTAATAATAAAAGACTAAATGGTATATATAAATCAAACGGTATTGTAGCGATACATAACATTGATGCCGACTTCTATATATTCTTTCTTCTTTTTTCAATATAATTTAAATTTAACCTATAACCACACTACGGCGAAACTGCAGAAATATTTTGAAACCACCTCTTAAATGATTCAAAATGCTACTTTCAGATTGTTATTACAGCAGAATCCCTCGGGATGTTATGACGTCACAAGACGTGAAGCGACAATTGTACGACAAACCCCAGGGGATCATAGCTATTGTTGTGAAGAGATCTTGACAATGCGTATTTTTATTTCAATTGAAACGGGAAATGCTATACTCGGATTATTTATTTATGTTTATTACATAATGTTCAACCTGTCTTATGTAGTCTTATGCTGTGTCTCTGTTCATCCTCCTACTTCTCCTCTATGTATCCTCAAAACAACCAATATCTACAAATTTACCAGATTTGAGAATTGAAGAATATAATCATGCAATATGTGTTTTGAATGTTTCCGATTATATATGGTTGTGTAAAGCGAGCCGGTAATTCGTTTAGATGATAAAGAATGCTTTAAAATGTACCACGTTTAAAATGATAGACTAAATCCTAGAAGAAATGGAAACAGCATCTAACACACCCACCTTAATCGAAGCTCCTCGCTCGCTTCCATATTCATGGTATACATTAGCTAATTGATAGTAGCGCAGATGCTGCCACTACATTTGACAGGACACATTCAGTTTAATGCCCCAAGTGCCAACATGACTCCCGGAGTGGATTAGCTACTTAGCTTGCAAGTTAGGCTTTAAGCATTAATGTGTAGAAGTTTTTAACGCAAGGGTTTCATCGCACAGGGCTTGCGGAGCATCGATTTGCCATATAAATCTAATGTACAAGATACATCACGTCTTTATCTCTTACGGGTACACAGAGCCGAGTTGCGAAACCCGAAAGCATCGTTGACCTGTATGTAGTATCAGCTTGCGCTCCCAGAACTGACAAAGAAGAGACATAGTTAAGTCCAAAATAATATTCAAAAAGTTATTATGATTAGTATGATGAAGCGGTGGTGGTGTATAGGGTAAGCCGCCCACCGAAAGGTCCCAGGTTCGAATCCTACTCGTGACACAGAGTTTGTATTTATAGTTTTCATAGACCACCACTTTTAAGCCATAATTTAATATAGATGTTTCATGGCATAATGATTTTTAAGCATAACGTTCGTACGCATAACGGTTTACATATAATTATTTGAAACTTAACTAACCTGCCCTAAAAGTTAATCCTGCCACATTTACCCGTCTGCCAAATATCTATTACGTGTCAGACCTATTATGCCAAAATATTTTATGCTAAACAAAAGTAGAACAAAATAAATTCGCTGCTTTAGAACGAAAGTGACTTAATTCAAAATCTCAACTTTTTGGGAAATCGCAAAATAAGATTTCATGTTTATTAATTTTTTCATAAGTTAAAGTATATTTCTGAAACGAAGTATGTTAATTGTCTTTTTATGTTTGACATGGTTTCATTAACTATTAGGCTTGATAATAATTGTCTTTTTTTCAAATTATTTTGATAAATAATATTTTAAAATAACGATTTTCAAAAACTAGTCACTATAAGGTCACCCTTTGACCGAACTTATTCTATAAGAGTTTGACTTAATATGAATTAGGTCAGTTTCATTTTAATAACTTAAAATTTATGTGTGGCATTTTGAGTAATATGTCATTTTTGTATTAAAATAAGATTAAGTTGTTTACTAATAAGTCATTTTGATAAAAACTATTTAATAATAAAACCCAAGATTGTGTTCAAGTTATTTATTGTATTGAAATAATAACATATTTTATAGTATTGTTCAGAGTTCTGCCTGCCTGCATTTGGCATATACAAGGTATACCACTACCTCCGTCATAGCCGTTAGGTATGCATAGGGTACCCCAATTAAAGTCACTTCAGAATAATCATTTGACAGGGAAAAATAAAAAAAAAACAATATAAAAAATAATAACAAATAATCAAAATAAGTGAACATTGCGGCATCGTATCAATCGCTCACGCACGAATCAGCTATGAGCCGTTAGTTTGTGTGTGTGTATCGCTATAGTGAAAGCGCTATGCGGCGATGCGAAGGGCACTGTTCATTGCACGTTTTAAATTTTAGCGTTAGTTTAGATAGGGAATTCTTTAATATTTTTATGAGGTTTCTTTGGATGAAATGACGGTTAAATGATAAATTATATAAATTTGCGAAAAAAAAAAAATTCAATCCAACTTCATTATCTCGGAAACTATTGACTCCAGGTATGGATTCTTGGGGGAAAATGTTCATATTAATAGGGAGATGACATGGGTTTCGGCTATATCGAAGGTAATGTTACACCTGTACAGCAGTAACAATTTGTATCAAAATAAACTCATAGTACCTAATATTCCTAAGATTGTGATAATAATATACATAATAATTAGGTATTAATGTTTTTCTTAACTCCATAAGACCTTTTCTTGTATTTTCCGATAACTTCAGTTTTCTCGAAACACTTTCAACACAAGGCATCTTCTTCCTTTTGTTTCTCATGTTGACGCGCTAGTCTTTTGTCTTCAGTATAACTGGTCTTATAATAAAATACAAAAGGTTCATTTTTTACAAACCTTAAAACGCGTATTTTACATCACCCCACAAAATCTGCTCCTTGTCATCATTGTCCTCATTGAAATTGTAGCCCCACTCGTTTTGCAAAGCTTTCAAATCTAACATAGTATCATAGCTCATAGCTAAAGAAAAATGCTGAACCTTGAGAGGTGTCCCAATTTTTAGAGCTCTTAATTAAGCTTATAATATTTATATATCGATAAGGTGGACAAATTGGGCCCGATTTTAAGTTTTTTTTATTTATTTTTCAATGAGGGAGTGAACATTATCGTCCTCATTTTGCGTGTGCCCAGTAATAAGATATTTATTTATTATTGACCCAATGTGAAATTTCGCTATTATATAATGCATAAAATGACGTTATATATTTATTTTTATTCTGTCCTGAGCAGCCGCTGCGAGGGTACCGAGGGTTGTGGTTCTGTATCAGTTGATATTAAAGACTGGGAAATAAAATCACTTCCTGAATTCTTATGTTCTTGTTGATGATTCTGATGAAATGTTCTTGTTGATGATTCTGATCCAAGAACCTAAACATATATACATATGGCTTATATGTATATATGTTTAGGTTCTTGGATAGCTAAGAAGTTAACTGAGGAATGAAGTGGTGGTTCATTTGTAGCTAGAGAATCGATCGAGTTTAAGAAAGAGAAACTTCGAAAAGTGGTACTTTTATTTACCTCACCAGATAACTATCTGGGTCCCTTTTAGGCTCATTGATAAGTGTTACTGCACGATAAGCAGTCACTATTGTCTTTGCCAGTCTATTACAGGGTACTCCTAACTGTTACTTGTGGTACAGATTAATAATTGTATTCAGTCTCAGATAGATTCTTCAGCTAAAATGTTTACAGAGGTGATTAATGATCTTCGATTTTGAAAAAATAGTTTAAATTAGTATTATACATACTTCTAATAATTTCTGGCAACGCATTCTAAAAATAAATACTTAAATAGTTACAGGCTCTATTAGATTCAAACGGTAAGGTTCTTCATGCATGATTTTCAAGAACTGGCGTGTTTTTATCAAACGACGCATTCGGGGAAATGTTTTTTATATTAAATTGTGTTTCCTGAAATAGCAAAAAATAGAGTGCATGTCATCAAAAGCAGCAAACCAAATCTCAAAAATATGTGTTAATAATAAATTATGTTATGCTCTCAATATTAACCATTCAATTCGTGTTTTTATGCTTACTCTACTTCCAACTTCCACCAACCTTAAACCCGCGCTAACCTTGACAAGTCACATATGAGTAGGTATACCTACTTACCGACGTTTTAATACACCAACATCCTCAATATCAGTAAAAGTGATAGAACACATAAAATACGTTTCACAAAAGACTTTCAGTGAGGAAAAATGACATAATGATAATCTAAACAAAACCGGAACTTAAATATTTTCAGGAAATATAAAACGAAGTATGCTTACCTGCTGCTTTTGTTAATTTACTTCTTCGTCCACATTCTTTCTTTTTCTATCATTTTCCAAAATCATGAGCGTTCTCCGTTTTATCTTTCACGAATAACAAAAAAAATCTTATGACCTAAAATAAAAAGCTTATGCCACTATTAGAATAAAATCGACTGAAATCCTATAAGGACGGTATTAACAATAGCAGTTTTTATATAAAAGTGATTTAATCCATAATAGGACAAAGAACATAAGAAAAGTTTTGTAGAAAAGTGTCTTATTTATCGTTAAGTCATGACATACAAAACAATTTTAGTAATAAAGTGACGTAAGTGCGAATAAGTCGTATATATTATGACAATATTCGGAAGAATAACGAGTTAAAACCTGTTAGGTCAATTTAATTCTTACCCTTTTTTGGAATGAAAATGTCTCAAGCGTCAATCGGTCACTTTATTTGCGTTCGGTCAACGTGTTGCGCTTGCGGTTGCGGAAATATCACCAAAAGAGGCGTTGACGTTCCGATCCAGGAGCCCTCGGCGCTCAGTTAGAAAGCGACCAAAATAGAGCGTTCGTACTCTTCTAACACAGTTGGGGCAGTTTCTGATTCATTATGCGATAGAATACGATGTGTAGAGTCGTTCGATGACCTTAAGTCAATTTAAAGATTTTTTGAGTTAAGTCGGTTTCATTCTAACTAAGCGAATTATGTGAAACAAAGGGACCCCATTTTTTATATGTCGCGAAATTTCTTGTTAGGTATAGATTTGTATCAGAATATGGTAAATCCCATGTGTATTCAGTATCAATACATTTCAGCTCTGTAAACAATAGGTTTTGTACGTAAATATTTTCTTTACCCATATATTTCGTGTTCCGAATCCAGGATATGTAGATTGGTAGGATTGAATATACAGGTGTCTAACGCATAACCTTCCAAAGGCGCATAAGGTACATAGAGACAAACATCTTTTGTTCTACGACTTTTGTCTAAACGTAATAAATACAAAAAAAACCTTTTTAGTTTTAATGTCGTTTCTATAAAACGTTAACTCTATGTTCGATTCCGATACATAACGCTACTGTACTGTCTCGTATTGCTTGGCTATTACATAGAGTTAACATGTGTAGAAACGCAAATTAGATTGTATTTTTTTATTTGAAAAAAAAAACTACGAATCACGAAAAGTCGTTGAATAAAAGTTGCTTGTTTTGATGTACCCAAGTAGTCTTTAGGAGGTTTTGCGTTTGATACCAGTAGGTAACAGTGTATATAATACGACCACCTGCGCGAGTTGATTCGCCCTTTTTTGAAGTACTTCTTTCAATGCCAAATTTAATCGAAATCGGTCCAGTAGTTTTTATATTGAATCGTTACTAACCAAAATTTCTTGTTCTTCTTGATAATATTAGAAGAGATTTTTGAAAAAGCATTTTTCTGTTAGTTCAAGCTAATTAGAGTTATCAATGACAGCGGTGGTGGTGTAATTGTTAAGATGCCCGCATGTGAACTGATAGGATAGGTCCCAAATTCGAATCCTACTCATGCCAATGACTTTCAAATTATGAAGATTTGTGCCGTATTTTTGTGACTGCTGCATTACGTCAACCCTCTTTGCGAATGCTGTTGTTGCTTAATGCCAAGACCTTTAGGCCTACCACATTATATTGGATTGCTAAAATAAAATAAAAGTATCTTCATAAAGCTATTTACGAAAAAAATATGAACAAAGTAAGAAGTCCTTTTTTTATAGCAATTGCTGAACCGACTGAATATTTCTTTGACGAGTGTCTTGCAATTAAAGTGAAAGAATTCGATTGTATACAGCCTTTGAATCTTTGAAAAGAATGCTTACGAATACCGATTTTACGTCTTTAGTAAAAAAGTTAAAAATAGAATGGCACTTTTCACAGTAAATACGGAAACGTAAAATAATATTGGCACAAAGTGTCTGTTGCTATATTAATTTGAAGAGAAAATGTAACTTTCTATTTATTTTATATTTTCATTAAAAATAAAATATATTTATTCGACATCAAATTCCATGTTTGAACTCGTAAGTGAAAGTAAGTACGTAATTGAAGTCGAACCTACCTGAAAATATTGTATGAAAATCCATTGTTCAATTGATATCCGGGTTATATTAATTAATTGATTAATAACCCGGTCGAAATAAATGTGAACCTCGCTGCATACAAACGTCATTTAGACAGATCCAAAAATAATTCCGTAGTGTTACATGAATATTTAATGACAGCAATGAGTATTCTTTTTTTGATTGAAGTTTTTTTCACAGAAGACTGGCAGGAAATATTATTACCTATATGTTTTACTGCGTATGTGAATATCTGCTCGATGGACGTCGTTGTAATTATTTATGTATTGGAATTTTATTTCTTTTTATTATCGCCGTAGGCAGGTTTCGTATAAAGTATCACTTGAAAGAAAGTACGGTTCAGAACTTTGTGTTTGCGACCCTCGACTAACGCCTCGGGTCGGTACTTTAATCTTGAAAAAAAATTGCATTCACCATGAGATCACAAACAGTCACTACTTTTCATTAGTCCATGATTTCATAAAACCCGAATACCCACATAACACATTTTTGATGAATTTTGGTGTACGGGTAAAATGTATGCCAAAATTTTTTCCGCTCGAAATTCTTATAATTTACAATTAAAACATTTTTTCCAAAATTTCGATTCAATGTTATTTATACGACGACCTCCATGGCTTAATGGTCATCATGCCGGACTGCTACAGTGGAAGTCCCGGGTTCGAATCCCGGTCAGGTCAACATGAAAAATGATCTTTTTCAGATTGACCTGGGTCTTGGATGTTTATCTATATATGTATATGTTATAGAATATAGTATCGTTGAGTTAGTAGCCCATAACACTAGTTTCGAACTTACTTTGGGGCTAACTCAATCTGTGTCATTTGTCCCTATTTATTTATTATTTATTACATAAATATATAAAAAATATGACTTTTAAGTTCTTATAAAATCGCCAAGGCTACAAACCTAAGAGTAACTTCGACAATCATTACGTACTTTGAAGGATATTCTGCAACTTTATTAAGTAGCTTTCACGAAAGTTACGGTAAAGATCTTTGCACAATTTATCGAAAGCTTTTTCAAGAGTCTTTACACAGTTAAATGTGATGCGAATAATTATTATTTACAAGATTTTTTTTTAAATTGCAAGGTATTTATGTATGTTCGAGTGGACTCTTGTAACTCAATTTTCAAGCAGATATGCAACCGATTGAGCTGAAATTTTGTACACACGTTTATTTTGAATGACGATGGAATATTACGATAAGCATAACGTGATGGTGCACCCAGGATTCCATTCCATAAAAACAAAATATTTTATCGCCTATGTTATGTATAAACTAGCGACCCGAGGCGGCTTTGCTCGGGTAAAGACATCATAAATTATACACCTAAACCATCCACAGGACACTGTCTATTAGTGAAAACCGCATGAAAATTCGAGCAGTCGTTTTGGAGTTTATCGCACGACAGACAGTCGGGGCAGAGGACTTAATTTTATAATTTTTAAGTAAAACAACTCAAAGTAAAACCATTATAATTCGGATACTTCCTTATAGTTAAATATTTAATACCCTCTCATTACAGAGTGGGGGCTGATTTCTTTTGGTTGGTAGGTACTTGAATAAATTACGACGGACCCTTTTTAATGGACTTTTTTATGTAAATAGGTGTCACGATAAAAAAGGTTAATTGTTTGTGTACGAATTTCATTTTTTACTACGTTTTTACGAAGCGCGTGTTGGATGGGAGTAAAATGATAAGTATTTAATAAAAATAATTTTCGCCTCATTTTATATTAGACCTATTAATAATATAACCTATTACACCTATTAATATAATTCGTTTTTTGCTTTAAAAAAAACTAGCAGAATACGAAATATAAAGAACTAGATTATTTACCGCGGCTTCGCCAGCGTAAATTTCCCACTGAAAACTAAATGTATGCAAAATTTCAAGAAAATTTATTGAGCTGATAAAGCTTAAAGAGGTAACAAATAAACTTACTTTCGCATTCATAATATTAGTAAGGATATATCCCAATCCCAACTAATATTATAAATGAAAAAGTAAGTTTGTTTGTTACCTCTTCACGCATTATCTACTGGACCGATTGTTATGATATACAAACAAAGTCATGTAGCAAAAGTAGGATTCTAACCTAAGACCTTTCGATCACAGGACGGACCACTGCACCTTCAAGCATATATATTCGATGCAAAATTCAACCATTTCTGCTTAAAACTATCCAACTTCACTTCTTCCGCGTTTAAATTAATGAAACTTTTTACAAAGCAGTATGTTAAAGTATTTGCGTCAGATTTTTATCTATCGTGTTCAATAAAAAAATCGCCAGAGGTTTAATCTGAAACTATATCGATTTGGATTTATTCATGGAACGCTCGAAAAAGCGCACACCGTCAAAGCTTCATGAAAATCTAATCGGTGTGATCACACGGCAGTCTCTTATGGCGCGCTGTTAGAATAGGGTGACAATATTTTCGCAGATATGTGGGATATTTTTCGTCATAAATTCCAATGTCGTTGCCTTCGTCACCAATCTAAGAACACTCGGGCAGCTAAAACGATAACGATACCCCAATTATATATATCCGTTCATCGGTTTTGAAGATATGAGGTAATAAATAACATACATATATACAAGATACGCGCGAAAAACAGTATCCTTCCTTTGCAGTCGGGTAAAAGTCAAATCCATGGGCACCCTACCTGGTCGGCCAATATTCGTTACATGTATTATTCAGTTTCATTACTTCGCTCAACAATAAATCGAACTGCTTTTATCCATAGATTTTCTTGTTTATGTCTGTTTGGTTTACATTATTATGTAATCTGTGACTGTACATACTTTTCACTTACTTTGCCCTTAAATTTTTGGGTTTTACACACAAGGGGTAAAATGTGACCCTATTATGGACTTCGTTATCCGTCTGTCTGTCCATCTATCACCAGGCTTTATCTCATGAACCGTGATAGTCAGATCTTTAAAATCTTAGCGATAAACTCAAAAAGGACTACAATGTAAGTACAACAGTGCAAGTATGAATTGAAAAACATAGTTTGGGAAGACTGGGACACATAGTACAGACATAGGACGTAATTAATTAGAACGAAGTCTCGGACATTAGGTATATATATTGTAATATGATTTACTAACTTTACCTTTTGTCCGCGCTTTCGTCCGCGAGATATTGCCACGGGAACATTTATTTTTCCAGGATGAATGTTACCCTATGTCCTTCTCCGTACTTCACACTACATGTATGCAAAATTTTAAACAGATTGTTTGAGTAGATTAAGCGTAAGAGGTTACTCATAAACTTACTATCGCGTTTATAATATTAGTAACCAGCTAAATTAGCCAAACAAGTATATGTTAGCCTAATAAAGATTAGGTACGTTAGTCATTACACGTCACATCTTCAACGCCTTAATAAGAGGAGCATAGACATTACAAATAGACATAGACAATAACAGACATAAACCTTGCAATCTCAAAGGAGATTTATATTACTGATAAAAAATTATACATAAATTTATATTTATAAAATGGTATGCCCTTCTGACGTGATAGGGACCAACACTGTTTGAATGAGTTTCTTTCGGCATTTCTTCTCAGCAGTGGTCGTTCCGAAATGCTAGTAGTTTGTAGCATTGGTAAATATCATTTAATTTAGAATATGACATGGAAAAGTGACCGTGAAGGCCTAATTTCTGAATAAATTATTTGATTTTTATTTTTTTGATTTTCAACCCACTTCTCGACCTAGAAAGTGATAAGTTTATGTTAAGTTAATGAACAGAACTGAATCGAAAAGGGATCTAAAGAATATCCTTAATGTAAGGAAAAAGATTTGTTTCATCATTCAATAGAATTGCCTTTAAGAGCCATTAAGTTAATCCGCTTATACCTCTACCAAGATGGCGGATTCGAGCGCGATGTAAGTAAAATGTTCAACGTACATTGCTCGTCTGCGGCGTGGGGATCCGCCCTAGAATAGGGCCACTCGATATCCTCCGTCTACGAATTGTCTATAGGACTTTGACAGCCGATTGACAACAATCGTATTCCCAAGAAGAGATCACAACAGGCTGGCTTTAAAATCATAACCAAATCAAAATTTTCAAAATCTTCAAAGTTTTCAAAATTTTATGGTGTGTTTTTTACGCGTACCTTGGACTTTGGGGTGTCACAGCTCAGAATGTGACCGGGAACACGACAACATCAGAAAGAGACACATAGCCTCGGAAGCTGATGGACAACAATCGCATTCCCAAAGAGAGTTGATGTCAGGCAGGCGGCCGATTGTAAAATCTCAGGTTCAAAATTCGTATATCGTTAATTTTTTACGCTGATCCTTGCCTTTGTCCATCACCACTCAAGATATTCTACACAATCTCAAGATTGAAAAAGCTTATAAATAAATCTTATTAACCCTTCGATCCTGGAGATAATAATACAATTGAACAACAATAGAATAGATAGGTTAAATATACATAATCCTTACATATTATTATTAAAACGAAAAACTACTACACGAATTTCACCAATCGGTTTTCACCAATAGATAGCGTGATTCCTGAGGAAGAGTTAGGGGTATAATTTATTATGTAGTAGCCGGGGGCCACTAGTATTATAATATAGTTAACGCAGCAATGTATTAACAACATAACTGATCCGCCATTTTCTTTCTCACTCACTCCAAGCGAGAAACACAGGCGAGGAGAAAAAGTAATCAGGCATAAAGACTCATGCCGATAAGGAGCCACTTTCTTGCGATAAATTAATATGATTCCCGATCCAAGAGCCCAGTTGATAATGCATTTGCGATGCTTTTATGGTTCTGTTGCTGAATAAAAGATCGGATACATTCTGGATGTCGTCATGGATAATATGGTCGATGATCTGATAACTAATGATGCCGAAGATTGTGCAAATTGGAGGAGAATCACAGATATAACAACATTACTTCGATAGAATGTTACACACAGATATAGATACAGAAGGATATTAAGGTTTTCAGAAAAATGCCATTTTTGACACAATTTAATGTTTATAGTTGTCAGATTTTCTGATTCAATAGTGTATATATAGAAAGACGCTTCTCGTTTCGAAAAATTAAAATTGCGCAGCGAGAAAAATACCCTACAGAACCATCTGTAGAACAAAATATCATGCTACCGTTTTTTCTGTTTTTCCTCATTTTGCTGACGTATTCCTCTATTACCGTCATTTAAATATGATGGAATAATTTCAGCCGATTTGTAAGCATAGCCTTTGTCAGCGAAATTTTTCTCTCGTGGCAATGTTTTTCTAAAATGTTTGATAAAATTTTTGGGTTACGATATAAAAATTAAACAATAGTGATCGTGAATGAATAGTGTTCTATTGATCACGTTTCTATTAATCACTATTTCTTTATTTCAAATTTCTTTATTCAATATAGGATGATATACATCACTTATTGACGTAAAAAAAATTACTTAAACTAAGTCTACTGCCGACTTCCAAAGCGCAGGTGAAGAAGTGAAGAAGAAGCGGCGCAACAATCTTCACCGCAGCCTTTTCTCCAAAGACGTCAATTAACAAATGTAGGTCTTATACATTTATTTATTTATTTATCATACTAATATTATAAATGCGAAAGTTTGTGTTTGTTACTCTCTCACGCAAAATCTACTGGACAGATTGTTATGAAATTTGGTCCACGGGTAGAATATAACCTACTATAATACATAGGGTATTTTATATTTTATCCTGAAATTCCCACGGGAGCGAAGCCCCGGGGCGCAGCTATTATATATATATATGTTTACTTATATAGCCACCTATCAGGTAGGTTGCTTTGCTAAACTATCACTATGACAAGAATCTCCAATTGTCCTAGCCATTGATAAAATTATATATTTCTTTTATCTAGGTCCTAAACCTTTTCCCAAAATAATTATCAGAAAAGCTGTAAATTTCTCTAAAATTATTCATTCTCAAGACAAAAAGTAACAGAAGTCTTATTAAGATCCGAAAAATTCTGAGACACGTGCCTTCGTTATTTTCGATAAAAACAAAACAAAACGCGCCCACTTCGCCCCATTGTTCTGAAATGAAAGCCTATGGAGCATTCTAAATTTTTACCCCTTATATCTTTCAATTAGATCCTAACAACATAACCTATTTATTGCAACGACGGTGTTGTTTGAAACAGTGGTGGTCCAGTTAGTATGTGTCTGATCGAAAAATCCCAGGTTCGAATCCTACTCGTGCCATGATTTTGTATAACAGTCTGACTCGTATGTAGAAGTTTTCACAGACCATCACTTGCTTCCTTAAAGGTCTGGGAGCGAAGAAAAAGCAAAGAATTTGCTGCTTCTCTTCCTGCGTACATTATAATGGTAAATCAAGGGCTGTAAACTGGATACTGTTGTCAAAGGCGATAGGCAAGTCACCAATCCCTATACCTATCTCAATAAAGCTAAATGTGGTCTTTATGTTTCGTAACTCTTGTCCCTGTCTTAAGGCGTAAAGACCACTTACTTGTAGTGAAGGAAAACATCGTGAGGAAGTATGGTTTATCTCACAAATGTGTGTCAATAATTTAGTTTCCAGACATTGTGTTAAAGCTTTTAGCTTACTTTTGAGGGTCATAGATTTTTTAATCGATGTGATCGAAGTGTCGCGACGCAGTCACACAAAATATTTTTTTTTTAATTTTAAGAGCACCGAATCGAAAGAGACAAATGGAATATGCTAGATTTGAAAGCCGCTGGCCATGAGCAATTATTGTTGTAAAATGGAACAATGAAAGTACTGTGGCCATTTGTTGCAGAATTAGCAGATCCAAATATTTCACTAGCAATTGTGTACAATTCAATTGTATTACGCAATTAGGTTAACTAGTAATGACTTGAGTAGGTAATTGTTGTGTAATAGCTGCGCCCCTATGCTTCGCTCCCGTGGTAATTTCGGGATAAGTAGTATAGTATGTGTGGGTAATACCCTATGTATTATTCCAGGTTTTATTCTACCCGTGTAGCTAATTTCATAACAATCCGTCCAGTAAATTTTGCGTGAGAGTAACAAATATATATAGAAAACATCCTCACAAACTTTCGCATTTATAATATGTGGCCTTCCAAATCAAAATTGGGCCTTATGCGGCTGGCATTTAGGTCTTTATTGCCGTTGTTCGAATACAAAACAGCGGCAATAACGGCGTAAATACCGGGCGCTATAAGGTCCCTTTTGATTTGGACGAGCACATATTAGTTTTACAAGTAAACCTGAATCGGTCATTACTTGTAATAAGTACGTAAACAATCTCGCAGCACTAGAAAGATGACATAAGTAATATAATAAATCTGTGTCTGATATCATGCTGACAACATCAACAAGTTATTTGTTACATGAGTTTTAAGAACTCAATAAAACTGATTTCTTAAGTTGTTATTGCCCTGATCCTGTCCTTGCATTCGTACTCCATGTTTGTGTCTTCGCGTTATCTAACGTCACCCGCTCGCCTCGCCTGCAATCCACATTGAGTGTTTATCGTTGGAACGAATAATAAACAATGATTTATTTTTGTGTATGAAAGTAAAATTTTACGAAATCAAAACTCATCGACTATCTGATATTGCGCGGTTGCTGGTGTTTTAAAAACAACCCTATAAGTATAATTAAATGTTTAATGAATTAATTTATTCAATCCGTCAGAAATTATTAACATCCCTGAACGAAAGGGGTATAATCTACCCCTGCAACATCTAATCCACTGATTATTTCCTCAAATTACAAGCAGTTTCGGAATTTCAATCTTGTTTACATAAATACTAATGGCCGCTGGAAAATTACGCTTCAAAATTTTCTTGACGTTTTTGGTACGTGGATGTAAATGAAATAAAAACATATTTGTACTAAAAAATACATATTATTATTGTGTAAAAGGAATCGGAAAAGCACTCAGAGAGAGAAATAGTAAATACAATAAATAATCCATATTTTTCTTTTATCTGTGAACTAAACCACATTTTCATTCAAAAATACTGAACAAACTATATGTGTAACGTAATACGAACGAAAAGAATTTTTTAAAAGTGCATACTGTTCTTAAAAAAAGAGTTACTAGAATTTTAAAAACATTTTCATAACAAAATGGGAATTGAATTTTTCATTAAAAGAGATGAACACATTAGCTCGCGCCAGTACAAATAGTTGAGAGACTGCAAAAGGAGTATTTAATGTACAGTCAACGAGAAAACTGTTTCCGCCCGGTCCTTGCAGAAGCGTTCTTCATATCGAGTGTGTTATTGCTAACACTGGTGTCAGATTTCATTCGAATCACCTAAGCATCTGGCATGACTTTTACGACTACTTACTGCCATCTAGTGGCAGGTAGTCGCGTACACACAAGGGAACTAAACTGTCAACCAGTGTGTAGATTTCCTCACAATGTTTTCCTTCACCGGAGCGGTGATGTATGTAAAAAGTGGTGATTTATGAAAAGTACTATTATAAGTCAGATTGGTATACAAACTCATATGGCACGAGTAGGATACGAACCTGAGACCTTTCGATGAAACGGTGGTGGTGTAATGGTAAGACGCAGAAGCGTTGAGGCCTGATTACGTCCGGACTGAAGGGACAAACCCAAGAAGTGTTGGCTAGACGTTATCGTCAAGAATATGCGTGTCAATTGTCTTCTAAGTTGATATACTGAAAACGAAGCGAAGTCGAAGAGAAAAAGTAGAAAAACGGACTCGCAACAAATTAGCGAATGGCTCGCCATCAGCTCTCGTCTTGTTAATGTAAATAATGTATACGAGTATTTCTTTATTAAAGCTTATTTTCAATTAAAGTTACCTTGCCTTGTTGGAGCGGTATAGTGCGATTATTTCACCGATATCGGTTAAACAACTGCAAAAGAAAATGGAAACGTATTATTAGATTTATTGCTGGTATTTTTTGATTGTCATTTCTGAATTCTCACGCTGTTGCTTTTCTAAATAAATAAATATATAACAAATGGTATAAAACAAATAGCTTCCCGCGGTCTGTCTTTATGTAGATATGCTTAATTTTTTAAAATCCGCAACGAATTTTGATGTTTTTTTATAGATAGCGTTATTAAAGGGGATGTTTTATATGTGTATAACATCCATAATATTTCACCGGTGCGAAGTCGGAGCGGGTCGTTAGTTAATTATAAACAGTTTGTCATCGACTGTACCTATTAGTTATGCTCTAATGCATACTATTTTGCTTTGTGTATTCTCCGTTTTATATAAGAGTTTCACATAGTTTCCGCGAAGCGAAGATATTTAGATTTATGTTTCTTTTAATAGGAATTCACGTCCTTTGTTACTATTAAGTACTTATTTTTAGGCGTCTTAAGCACTTACTATGTTTAAAAATGTAGGTACTTCTTTGAATCTTGAAATATTTAATGATACATTCTTTACTATTTTTTTATTCCAGTAAGTTTATTATCCTTATGAATCTCATTTTTCCAGTGGTACCTAGAGCTCCGTTAATAGATAAAAATTGATTTTTCAGTACTATACACTTCCCCAACACTCCAAGAAGAAAAACCGTCCATCTTAATATTTAATTAACCGAAATTCTAATCCATTTTGCCGTTCTAATGAAGGGACACGAAAAATCACTCGACCTGATAAAATCACCTAATAGATTAATGGACCAAGAAGTAGGTAGACTAATTATACCACTGCCTTGGATAATATCACAGGCAAAATAGTACAGTACAGTGTTCAATCTGAAGCAGAAGTACTGGTACTACCGCGTAGATCGTAAAAGGCAATTAAGGGAAAAGGTTTTAAAAGGTTTAAGACGAAAGTCTAGAAAACTGCCGCTATTTATTTCGGTGTCTATTTCATAAATCCGATGCCATTTCTAAACGAGTTTTTTTTTTTACTTGGCCTTAATATTTGGGGCCAAATACAAATCAACTTAGGGCAAAAATATATTTTTAGTACATACAAAAAATATATTTTTGCCCTAAGTTGACATACATTCGAAAGTTATCGCGTTACTAACATACATATGTTCGCATACATACATAGGTATATGTATTCGAACCGCTGTTGGTCTTTAAAAATATAAAAGGTACATAGGACGAAATCCGATTTGTAATATTCACATATTTTTTAAAATGTGTTGTGTTCGCGAGGTCTAAGTTGACAGCTAACTAGTTTAACCTCATTTAAAAGTTAAATGCTCTTTTAGAAAAGGAAAATCACCGTCTAATGAGTTAATGGTCCGATCCACTTATCCTGCTGATCTGTTGCTCGATGATCCGATATACATCCACAAACATTTGAATACACAATTTCAACAATCGAAATGAAAAAGCAGAGTCCACATAATCCACCCGTAGCGAGGGTGGATAGTTACACCTCAACTAAAATGCTTCTAAAACGCTTCACTCTCTAAGTGCATAATCGACTATTTCTCCCAGTCTCGTATGCTAAAGTTACGTTATCATTACTAGACGTATCGTGTTCTGTAAACGATATTGTACAGGAGGCGTTAGACCGAAATCCATAAATTGCGCGGCCTTGGGCTTGTCATAATTCGAGTATATATTGTTGGCATACTAATGTAGACACGACAACTCGTATCTTTTCTACGTCTTTTTTGCAATAAAAGGTTACATAAATATCTAGTTTTTTTCTGTAAAAAGTCAAGTTTATCTATATCCAAACTTCATAATTACATAAAATAGCCCACTTTACGTTTTTCCGCGCAGGTTAAAGTTAACATCAAAATTGACTGATGCATGCAACCGAACCTTAAGTTCTAAGTGTAATTTTTAGACGTCAATAAGTGATGTGTATCATCCTAACATGAATAAAGAATTCTGAATTTGACCCTATCTATCCATTTGTAAATCTGTGATTATCTACCTGAATCACGTTTCCAATCGCTACAACCTCTCTCTGGAGCTTATCATTATTATGACACGTCGGAGCTAGATACTTAAGATTTCAATATTGATAGAATACAAGTTATGTATTGTTATTGAAATATGTCTTGTTTTAATCATTCCTCGCCTACTATTTTCAATTTCCGACACTACAAAAATATTTGAGAACAGAAGGAATATTGTTAACAAACACGAACTAACACCATTTCTGTGTGGGTATTTTAAAACGGCAGAATTGCAAATATGCAAATTTATTCTGCAATGCAATAATTAAGAACGCCTACCTCATACACCCTGGTTTACTCGGCAATGTAAACATTACCGAAACTCCCGACTGCACAGGATGGCGCAGTTTCAACATTGATTCGACTGTTTGCTGACTGGAATTTTAGACGCATTTTGATAAGCACCTATTTCAATTAGCACCTCAAATATCTGACATTCGCCAGAAATATTATATATAGAAAATAAACTCTCTCTCTCACTTATCTATGCGTGTTGCCGTTAAATCGGATTCATCCGGTTAATCAGATTTTAAAATAAAACCTTATTAAATGAATAATTTCAAGTTTATGTGGCATCCCGTTTTACAATAAAACACAAGTTTATTTGTTAGACAAATTAAAAGCCGCCGACTTTCAATATTCATTTCGCTACAAATTGTGAACGGCTGATTTTCATGAAACATGGCTTCTTAGCTATGTTAGATAATTTTATCCGGAGTGTAAGAACACTCGGGATAAAATTATATATGACACAAAAAAAAACTAAACGAAAATCGGTTCATTCGTTTGATCCATAGACAGACACGTTAAATTTATAACACACCTCTTTTTGCATCGGGCGTTAAGAACAAACAAACCCGATCAGGTTTAGTGATGACTAAATAAACCTCATCTATATTAATGAAAAGAATTATATTTTCGCTTTTAAACATGATAAAAGTAACTTGACACAGGGTTATTTATTAAATATTTAAACTGCATTAAAAAGATAAAAAGCTTAGAAACATTCATGACGACCTCGGTGGCGCAGTGGTAAAACGCTTGCCTCTGAACCGAGAGGTCTCGGGTTCGATCCCCGATCGGGTCATGATGGAAAATGATCTTTTTCTTATTGGCACGAGTCTAAGATGTATATCTATATGTGTATTTGTCACAAAATATAGTATCTTTGAGTTAGTATCCCATAACACAAGTCTCGAACTTACTTTGGGGCTAGCACAATCTGTGTGATTTGTTCTAATATATTTATTTATTCAGCGGAGGGATACTTTGTATTATTACATTATGGTGGATACTTTAACAGTGCTAATAAAATCCTGAATGACACGACAGGATTTCAAAAGCTTGGAATAACCCAATTTGATCAATGGATTGTGTAATGTTAGTCTATTCTGTGTATGTCGTACAAGGCGACTAAGGCAAGCTTTAAAAGGATGGGCAACAATAGTATTCCAAATTTCAATAAGGGTTAACGTTAGCAGGCCTCCTGTATGTAAAATTACAGCAAAATCTTTGAAATTTTCACGTTTACTAGCGGCCCGTCCCGGCTTCGCTCGGGTGAAAACATAATAAATTATACACGTAAACCTTCCTTAGGAATCACAATAACTATTGGTGAAAACCACATGAAAATCCATGCAGTAGTTTTTGAGTTTACCACGAAAAAACAGAGAGACGCGGCTGTCTTTGTTTTATAATATGTAGTAAGTATTTCGTATGCTGGGGTTTGCGACTAGACAACGACACACATGACAAGAGCTCAAAGTGAACCTCTGTGGGCATGGGTTCGATTCCCGCTCGATTCCAAAATATTTTTATCTCATTATAATTTTCAAAATTAGGCTTAGCCGGTTACAATATTACGTGATTATCCTTACATTTTATAAAACAAAGTCGTCTGCCGTGTCTGTCTGTCTGTTCGCGATAAACTCAAAAATTACTGCACGGATTTTCACCAATAGATAGTGTGGTTCCTGAGGAAGGTTTAGGTGTATAATTTATTATGTTTTTACTCGAGCGAGGCCGGAACGGGCGGCTAGTTGTGTATACAAAATCTAGCAATATACCAGTAGGTATATTCCTGCATTTCACAATCTTAAACTATCGTATAGCCTCGAAACGTTCGGTGCATGTCATCTGACCCAAAATCCGATACAGTTGAACTGAAACCATCAGTTTGGCTATAGTTTAGTGCCCACTGAACCCGGAAAATTCGACCTAAAAGCATATTATTTTACCTACAAGCATAACATTATAAATACAAAAGTTTTTCTATCGCTCTGCTTGTCTGTTCCGCTTTTACGGCAAAACCGCTAGATCGATTTTCATGACATTTGGTATGCATTTAAACGTCATGCCAAATGCATACCGAATACTTATGCTTACATGTGTTACCAAATGTCATGAAAACCGACATGATTTTCATACAAACTTTCACCCCCTAACCACAAATGGGGGTTGAAAGTTTGTAGGTATGAAAATCATGTCGGTTCCGCTTTCGCAGAGAAATTCAACCGGCCGCGGGCAAAAGCTAGTATACAATAAATTTAAATACATAATGAACTTGAAAAAACAATATTGATCTTATAGTTTTTATGAACGCGCTAAAAGTAATGTCAAAAATTTTCATTTTGTTTTTTTTTTCTGAATCTTTTTTATGGCCAGCAGTGTAATACATTATTTGCAATTAGTTTTTTTTTAACACAAAACTTGTTGGTTAAATATTCTTTTTTAGATAACATTTATGCACGGGGAGTACATTTTGCGCCAACCTCATAATTAAAAACAGATAAAGAAGAAGAAACGTAATGAAAAATTATTAGGGCTGAATACTGCTTCCCAAAAGTCACCAAAAGTACATGTGGTGTTATATAAATCTATTGGGATCGAAAAAACGTCAGAGTTTGAAAAGCGGCTTTCATAATTTATCACTAGCCACGATTCTGATTCGGAACTGAATGCAATATGCACCTGCCATCTGGGATCATACGTCGTGCGGACTGCATATATTGCTTGCTTATGTAAACGCGCATAAAACTGACGGAATTATGTTTTATTATTATTGAAATGTTTAGTTTTCTTTAGGGATTTTTTCCATCTGAGCATTCTTTCCTCAGCCGTCGGAGCCCAGGGTCCGCTACAAATACAGATGTCTACGTATATATGCCTTACTGTTATTCCTTGGCGTAGACGCGGAGGAGTGAGGTGGTGAAACTATCTGCGACGATTAGTCTCGCGTGGGGCCGCCGGAGCCAGCAGCGCCGCCGGGCGGAGCCGTGATAGAAACTTTGTCTTTGACATAAAGTTGCCATGAAATAAAAAACTAAATAAACGTAGGTAATTTTTATTAACAATCTTTCAAGTGATTGACAAACAGTGACACGACAATAATCATGTCCAGGCAATGTGATAGATGGTTCAATTTATTTCGCCCGAAATGGCATGTCCACATTCGAAGTGTCCGGGCATTATAAATAATGTTAATTTAGTCACCTGGTTCATAACATACTCACTACAGTAGTGCCCTACTTACAATTTCAAACGGGAATATGTATATACGAACTCAAATATCTGAATCGTTTCAAATCCCATAGTGCACCAACTAGGGTGTTCATCAATTCTGAATTCCCAGGATAATCAATACACTATACAATGTTAAATATGAAATAATTTACCTATCCTTACAATACTTGTTTGTGATTCAAATAAAATCTCATGGTAATTGCGAATTCTAAACCAGCAAATCAAGTACAATGAAAAATCAGTCTAAATCAGTAAAAATTAATCCCACGAGGATTAATTTTGAAGTATTTTTGTAATTTTCATGTTGAATATGAAAGATTATTATTTTTGTGGCACATTTTATAAGTGAGAAATCCTCAATTTACATACCTATTATTAGATTTTTTATCTGATCTGATGAACGGTTCGGGCTGAAACCGAACTTCGAGAGAACTTCTGTTAATTATTCTCTCAAAATATGACATATATATACAATTTCATTAATCCCAAAAAATACGAAACACTTTGTACCTGAGTATCTTTTCAATTTGGTTTTTTATCGGTGATAGACTAATATAGGAACATATCAATAGATAAGTAGCGTAGCGTGTATGGTTCCCGCCTTACAATAAAATCGCCGATATCATTCGAGGTGACCAAGGGGTATAAACACTTAACGGCTAATAGACATCAACAGCATCCCCTAAGATTGACGACAAGCAGGCTTATCAGTCACAAATCAGCTATTTTAAATATGGCGAGTAGTGTGGCGGCGTGTAGCTCCGTCCTAGAATAGGATTACTCCATACTCTTGGATGTCGTACGAGGCGACTATGGGACACATAGCCTAGGCAGCTGATAGGCAACAATAGCATTCCCAATTGATTGAAAACAGGCCAGTTGTAAAACCACAACCAAATTTTCTAAATTTTAAGGTTGTTTTTACGCTGACCTCAGGCTTAGAGGCGTTAGCCGACGACAGAGAGCCATAAAATACATACATTATTATACCTTCTTCCAATGCGAGATGGACACCCTACTCTGCCTAACATACCACATAGCGATCGGTTCTGTGCAAACAATTCACAGTGCTAATATTTATTCACAAAGCTAGCTGGAACTCTCAAACTGTAACTAAAAACTCACATAAGTATTTCTATTTTTATTGGAAATTGAAATGCCAATACACAATGATTACGACGAAAATTATTGTATATATATTATTTTTTTTCTAGTAAATAAATAAAAAGCTTGCTTGTTGAGCAAATATTTTTTATAATTTGCGAAAATACGGAAAGTTTCTTCAAGGGTTTGCCAAGATTTTGGACAGACAGATGAAACTAAATAATATTTTATACAATATTGTTAAACCTCGCATATATTTGACCCCTAATCTAAAGTACATTAAGACGAATTACTTGTACTAAAAGATTTTCGCACAATCTCGACAAAAGGACACTTAAATTACACCTAATCCATTACCGTTTGACATCTATGGCTTGAATCACAACCTTATTTGGTCTACTCATGAAGCTCTTATTACATGGGAATAAGGTTTAATCCTGAATGATGAGGTTTAGTTTGTTGACTATAGGATTATTGTGAATCATCTATCATAGAGCCTTTTGATGTCGTGTAGGTCTAGAAAATGATACATGGCTAGACATTCAAGGACATATAAACTTCATAAAAGGTAATTTTCTTTGAAAATAGAAGATGAAATCTTTAAATTTTAAAGGTTATTTTTTTACATGGATCACGGGCTTCGGGACATCACAACTAGGAATGAAACTGATACCTATTTGCCTCATCGACCACCACCTGCTTCTTGTGAAGGAAAACATCGCGAGGAATCCTGCACACTGGTTAATTATTAACTTGCGTATGAAATGGAGAAGGCAATGGCAAACCACTCCATTAATAGTGCCAAGAAAGTTGTTGTGTGTGTGTTTCATTCCACGTAATGATGACCACGACTCTCACGCCATGAGGAATACGACTATGAAAAAGAAAAATTAACCAAAGCTGGAAATATGCTTAGAGTTCTTATAGCAGAGACGAAAGAAACGATTTATGTTTTTGACATAGGGATGTCAAAAATCGCTTCATTTGTCACAAAAAAGGGTTTTTGCTTTGCTTATATAATAAAAGGTACCAGAATTTCCATAGCAAAATTTAACTGGACACGTCTTCGTGAGCAGTAAAATAAATTCTGTTTTTAGCCAACTAAAATCTCGGATGCAACTTTTGCACAAGTTTATACCATACAACACTCATAGTTTTGTCCTATATAAAAAAAGTTAGCTGCACCACTAACTAGCTTTATCATTTTTACTAATTATTTTACGAAAAATAATTACGTTTTTAATATTATACGTATTTTTTAAAGCACCATTGACTATCAAATACACTTTCCGGATAAAAACTTCCCTATACCAGCTACCTCATACAGTTTCATAAAAATTTACTTACAAACTTTCACTCAAACTTTACTCAAAACTTTTGCAAAAACAAAAAAAATCTTACCCTTCACTTTAACTGTGATTATAATTAAAAACTCTGATATTTTGTTATATAATCCTTTATCTATAAGGATGAAGCGGTGGTGATAAACGCTCGCCTGTGAACCGAAAGGTCACAGGTTCGAATTCTACTCGTGAGTTTTTATACCAATCTGACACATGTATGTAGTTTCATAGACCAACTCCTTCCGATCAAGGAAAACAGCGTGAGGAAACCTGCACTCTAGCCGATAATTTATCATCTAGTGTGTGAAATGGATAAGGCAATGGCAAAGAACTCCATTAATGCCAAAAAAGTCGTTATGTGTGCTTCATTCCACTTAATGACCACGACTCACAGTAATATTCCTCATGGCTGACATGAGGAATATTACTGAAGGGGAGGAGTGTAGCATTAATAGCGAGAATGTGCTAATTTAATACATTATTTTAAAAGGGGCATGTGGGGCTAAGCACATGAGACGAAAGCGGTACAAACCGTTTCGCATTGTATTCGAAACTGAACAAGTACGTCTAAAAACATCGCTTGTTGAATCAACCTTATACGCTTACACTTAAGAGTCATGATATATTTTTACAGTTGTGAAAGCACTAGTATAAATCTTCCCCGGTCTGTTTCCCTCTTTTAGTACTGTGACATAATAGACACTAGTTTTAACTACTCTTTTTGAATATTTGTAGCTTCATTAACATGTTTTAGTGTGAGGAATGTACTTTGTTTCGATTTAAGAAGGATTTTCCAAATTTTTTTAAAATTTGCCAACTGAATTCAGTTTTTAATTTAATTTGTATGCCCAGCAGGCCTACCATCAACATTTACAGAACGATTCCAATGCAACTCAGTTCAATTTAGGCAGCTAAAATGAATCGCATTCATACTAAAAATTAAGTCGATGGTACGAATTTGCGATGCAGTTCAGTTTAGGTCGTAAAGTGGATCGCGTTAAGAGATGATGGTAAACCCCCTTGTCTCTCTCTCTCATCTATCTGTTTTTCCGGTTTCTTCCCCAGCCTTAAAGCGTTGAAGCCCAGGGTCCGCTTTCCTTTTTTATAGCCTGTTTTATGTGTCACACAGCTGGACAAAATATATTTATGCAAAATAGTTAATAATCCAAAGATGGGCGAGTAAGTGAGAAATTCACGCGGGCGAAGCCGCAAGTAGCTTTGTAAAACCACGTGCACTATGAGATATAAGTATATTAACAGAGGAATCAAACCACAGGAGATTTATAACGTGAATGGCTCGCAGCCTCGGGCTGACTGGATGATATGTCTTTATTAGGTTTCGAGTTTCAGCGAAAAAACCTTTGGACAACGGACGACAAAATGGCGGATAGTAATATTATGAAAAAGCATTTTGTTGGGAAAATTCATAATTCTTACGTAGCTCTAATTACCATAAATATATCTAAACGGATTTTTTATACATGACACACATGCTTTTTAACTTATTTTTGAAAATAACAATGAGATGAGAAAATCTGGAATTGAACCCGCTCTCCTGTTGAGACAGGGGTTCAATTTCCGCTCGATTAAAGATTTTTTTCAAAAAACATAATTTCTTGCTTGTAACAGTGGGGTATGTTGATTAGTTAAGACTCTCTAATGAAAATACTGCACGTCGGCGTAAGACGTAATTCAGCCGAATTGACATGGTGTCGATAGCTTAGTGGTTAAGAGCACTATCCCGAATAGACAGGGTCTCGGGTTCAATTCCCGCTCGATTCCAGAATTTTTTCATCTCATTATTATATATCGCAGATAGTATGGAGCCTACATATAAGAGCCATGTCCCATTGCTACCTTTCGCTCCATCGTCCACGGTCACGTTGACGGATCAACGCAGAACAACGCACGTCGAAACCTATAGAAAACAACGGAGCACGACTGAACAACGGGGCGTTGCTCTAAGTCAAAATGATTGGAAATATAAAACAAATCAAACATAAATACATGTAATAAAAAATAAATATATTATAAAAGTAGGGCGATGTAGAAACAGTATAGTGTAAGAATAAAAATAAAGTGTCTGTTTGTTTTTGTCTTTATTCTAACGGAGCATCTACACTATAAGAGATGCCGAAATGATACCTTAGCAAAAGTGGTTCAGACTGGTAAGCATTTTTAATTGAGGTATAAAAATGGAAGATCTTGAACATCTGATGTGAAACAGAGAAACTTGCTAGTTTCATAATTATATAATTAATTGTAAAGTAATTATAATAATTATATTAGGACAAATCACACAGATTGAGATAGCCCCAAAGTAAGTTCGAGACTTGTGTTATGGGATACTAACTCAACGATACTATATTTTATAACAAATACCATATATCCAATATCCATATATCCAATATCCAAGACCCGGATCAATCAGAAAAAGATCATTTTCCATCATGACCCGACCGGGGATCGAACCCGGGATCTCTCGGTTCAGTGACAATAACTTTACCACTGCGCCACCGAGGTCGTCATATATAAATATTTGTTAAATACAGCTATAAAATCTGGCAACCACAGATTATATAATACTTCTAGTAGCATAACTAAGTGACAAACAACTTCACTTTCGTATTTATAATTCACCGAAGTCATAGAGTCCACGCGAACGAAGTCGCGGGCATCACTCTAGCAACCAATAAAATGAACTCTTCACTCAAACTCGCGATTGAACAATTTGCAAGTCCCACTCGTGCGCTGCAAACTCAGCTAAGTTAACGTAGTCGAAGTGCAAAAGAAAGGCTGTCCTCTTCAGGAGTTGGGAAACTTGCAAAAATAGCAAGTGTACAGATATAATAACGTTATACGAGTTGTTGTTAACTAGTTATTCGCCACGAACTTAAACATCGCATACACAATTTTGATGAGTTTTTACAAAAATGTGAATTTTTCAATAACGACTTAACCGATTTTGATGCCCCACGAACGTAATTATTACTATATTGACAGATCCTACATACCTTTTAAATTTCATCTAAATCAGACCAACGGTTCGAAAGTTATCGCGTTACAAACAAACATACATACATATGGAAACTAGCATGATTCCATTTTTAAATGGTTTTACTTAGCTCAGGCCGTTTTTACTGATTCTTGTCAATCTAGTATCCAGATTGTTCTAGGACCATGTTAATAAATGGAAACGAAGTTATTAATAAAATAAAATATATTTGAGAAAACTGTATGTATTTTTGCAATAAAAATGTATGAACAGATATTAAATCCACTAACAATTAAAATAAAATATTAATAAAGGGGGCCAAAGGCCTTAACGCGACCGGTCGACGCTCCTTATTAGGTTGGTATGAAACCGAGAAAACTCACAGGAGTGGTAGAAGAGGGGTCTCATAAGCTTAGTAAGGTGTACGTAAATATTTTTTATTCAGGGTCTTTGATGGAGATTTTGATATTTTACTCAAAACATTTTTATATTGGAGAATCACAATTGAAGAAGGTCAACTACGTTTAATATCTATTCTCTTTATATTTTGTATCAACAGACTCTAACATTGTAAACTTACAAGAGTCAAGAACTAAAGAAGTAATTCTGGAGCGAACTCAATTGCACTTGCACATATAATTACTTTTATCATGTCTAAATAGCTCTTTGTGCACGGCAAATTCTTATCGAAGAAAAATCTCTTGATAGATATTCGACCAAATGCAAGCATGCTTCGATTAATCAAAACGATGACTTTGTCAACTATATAATGGAACTACCACAACGTCAACTGGCATATTCTTGACGAGGAAATATCTCTTGAATTAATATCCGAAATTGGGGGTAAACCAAACGCAAGCAGGCTTCGATTAATTGATTAAAATCTCATTGACTAACGATTCGCCAGCTGCAGTCGATTCGGTCATTATCGAGCATCTGCATTTCTTGACGAGCTAATTATCTTGACAGACCTAAGTCGTGTAAGTAAAAATACGGTACTTTGCCAAAATGGACAGTGGTAAAATCATTGTTACAGGACATTGGGTGACAGTCTCGTATATCGATTTAAATAGAAACAAATGAAAAAAATACTTTTCTATAGGTTTACGAGGTCATTTAATAACGATTCAGAGTTAGAACACGTAACTCATGTAACTCAAGTTAACTGACCTACGCCTGACACGGCAGATCTAGATTCAATCTTGATAGTGTGTAGATAGTCCTCTAACGAGAGGCATCGCTATCCTAAAGACAGTCGCCATATTTCCTCCGGTTAAGCAGTAAAGAGGACGTAACAACTTCAAATTGGCTTCGATTAATGAAATTGACATATGTATATAGACTAACGATTCGCCAGCTGCAGTCGATTCGGTCATTACCGAACATCAACTGGCAATACTGGCTATAGCTATTATTGTTTGACAAGTCATTACCGCGGTCATTAGTTCTACCGGCGAGTTATCATACTGTGAATTAACTGCGCTATAACTGGGATGATGGATGGCTGTGGTGCAGTTTATGTAGCACTAGCGACTGGGCCCGGCTTCACACGGGGTCGTTTGTGTCTATAAACCTTCGGGAATAGATTGTCTAAATAACATTGAAAACTGTTGTTGTGTGAGTTGCGTGGTTTAGAAGAAGACTACGAAACATAATGACGCAGTAGGCGATTTTTTTATACTATGTAGTGATTAGCGATACTTCGCCATGTGGTGTATATTTCTAAAAAATCTTTGATTAGGCTTAGAATAGTTATTCTTTGTTTTATCTCGCTCTATCACTGTACTGGAAAAAGTGACAGAGACAAAACGAAAATAACTTTCCAAGCCCAATCAGAAGTGGGTGACTTTTTTTCAAATGTTCCTATCTCTCTTTTGGCAATTAAAAGTAATAGTCTAACTTTTATAATATGTAAGGTTATAAATTTATTTTGGGAAACAAGTGCGTGTAAGAAGGTATGGTGTGAGTTATTGGAACTCAATTGTCCCGGGCCTAGCGGTCATAGTAGAGAATAAAACATGAACTTTACCCGGATACTATGAATAATTTCCGAGGGATTTACAATATTCACTATCGATGTGGCTATTTTTATCCGATGCGGAAAAAAGTAGCGATTAGGAAGGGCTATATTTGATACTCAGTTACAGAAGATTTTATTATGTGTACCGTATCTAATGAAATACAGTACACAAATATACTTTTGATTTTAATTTGTGTACCGTATCTCATTAGATACAGTACACATACCTAATAAAATGTCCTATTCTAAGCGATTTGACTTTTGCAATGCAAAATTTTAATCAAACTGGACGTATTCCTTCAAATCCAGCTCATCTTGGCCCAAATAGCTCACGGGCTTAGCATAAAATACATGCGAGCTATAAATCCTCTCATTTCTGGGGTGGGATTAATTCGTCAGTCGGCGGCAATCCATTACTGAGTGACGGGGTTGTAGATGAACAGACGCTAGAAGTGAATTTTCATAATAATAATACTAGAAAACTCAAATTTCATAACACTAATACCATAAAAATCAAATTGATTTTTATTTTTCACGAGTAGGATTCGAACCTGGGATCAAGTAATTTTGTGTAGATTCCCTGGGGCAATATATAGACAGCACTTATCGGATTTACCGAAATTACCGACGGATACGAGACAACAGAACGGAATCAATCTGAATTTATGTAGGTGTAAGAAGTCGCGAGCAAAAGCTAGTGAGTTATATTGTAACAGATGTATAAATAAATTTATCGTACTTAGCTATTTTTGAATCGGGTTTTTGACATAACTTGTAAAGAGTTTTATAAATTTGCCTGCTGCAAACTGTCGCACAAACAGTTGACCAAACACGTGTTTTCATGTACGTACATTGCTGGATTTTCCACAAGAAATCTAAAGAAAAGTATCAGTGCCTCGTCTAGATTTTTGTATCTGTGACCTCATCACTCCACCGAAGGATCGTAATGTAAAGGCTTTCAAAGAAATCAGACTGGATTCGAGATATTAGATACATTAATGTACTTAGTGCTGTCGCGTTTATCTTTGGATATTACGATATATATATACTTGTATTCTAGAGACTCGCGTATTGTAAAAATTGATTGGCACGCGCGCGTTTTTACGAGCCATCCAATTTCGTGCCCAAAGGGCCCGTGGCCCTACTACATGAAATTTGGTATGAATAGTTAAAGAACCCCGTTCAAACAGAGGGCACCTTTTTAAAAAAAAAATCAACCCCCAATAATCTATAATGGGGGGGGGTGAAAGTTTGTATGAAAATCATGTCTGTTCCATTTTCGCAGAGAAAATCACGCGAGCGAAGCTGCGGGCAATAGCTAGTATAGTCATAATAGTAAAGGTGATTAGACCGCCATTTGTATTTACTGTTGGTAAGTTTTGGAAAAATAAAAAATATCCATAATTAAAAGAAAAGCAAAATTTAAAAAAACTTCTTTATTAAATTTAGGATGATATACATCACTTATTGATGTCATAAATAAAATTACATAATCTAAGTCACCGTCGACTTCCAAATCGCAGATGAAGAAGATGCATCCCTAAAGCAAAAATCAAAGCTATTTCATATAATATTCAATCGCGAATGCAATCGAAAACGAACATTCTCGATAACGACAACATTCATTAGCTACAAAATTGTTGCAAGCACAAATGTACAGTTGGCAGGGCTCCATATCGAGAACATATCCTGAACTTCATGATTAATGTGCCACCAGCACGAATATCAAACAGAATGTTATAGTGTTGCAAAATCGTAGACATAGAAACCAATAGACCCCATCACAAAGACTCACTAATGTTCTCCATTCGGGGCTATGACGCCGCGAATCCCAGGGTCAGCGAAAGCGGTCAAAAATAAACCTTAAAATTTTGCAAATTTCACTATGACTTTAGAATATGGTCGTTAACCTTCTTTGAGAATGCTATTGTTTCCTATCAGTTGACAAGGCTTTGTGTCCCTTAGTCGCCTCATACGATATCCATTGGAGCATATGGAGCAATTCTAGGGCGGAACCACACGCGGCCCCGACAATAAGACTAAGAAAACATATAGACGACGGACGAGTGTAGACCTAACTGAAAAATAAATTTTTCATGTTTTGATATTCGCTCGTCTATTTTTTACGACATCTGTGGTGCATCTATATATGTATTTGTTATAAAATATAGTATCGTTGAGTTAGTATCCCATAACACAAGTCTCGAACTTACTTTGGGGCTAGCTCAATCTGTGTAATGTGTCTTTTATATTTATTTATTTTTGCGACTTTCCAAAACACACGCGGGTCCAACACCCGCATTCACACGCGATGTATTTTTTTTTTTAATGGGCGACACTCAACGGCCCACACTATGATATTTTTTAAGAAATGGAAACAACAAAAAGTTAAATCTTCATTCATGATGAATGGCTCTGTCAAAACGTCAACTTTTCGCATCAAACTAAATTAGTTCGCAGTGATTCAGTCGATCCATCATCCTGATTGGGTTTTGGGATTCGGAAACTTTTACATTTTGAGTTTTGAGCATTACTTTTTTACCTTTAAAAATGTATTACTTGTGGAATTTCGGAGTAAGAAATACCCTATGTGCTATACAAGCTTCCAGCAATTTTTTCAATATGAAATGTGGCCTATGACGTCACCGTGCCCTCGCGTCGTACAGCGTTCCGTCGGACACCTAGATCGCTGATTTTGTATCGATCGTAGCAAGTGAAAATTCAGAATCTTTCAGTAAACGTTTCATCTCTTGCAACTAACTTTAATTCCATATACAAGACGGATAATTCCCAACGCCCTCTGCAGTTTAAATGCAATAAGAAAGTCTCAATAACCCGACACTGGATCTTAATCTACGGAACTTTGTGCTGTTATAACTTAATTAAAGTGCGAATTGAACAAGATAAAATAATTCAGAAAAGTCTGTTATACCCTTCAGTTTGTTTTTGAGTGTTAATATGATAAGAATTTTTGCTTGGCGATAAACCGAGTAAGAAATCGGACTCGGAAAGTTGTGAAGTTGTCCAGTCTTACGTCTATCTGGTATCCACAATCACAAATACCGGAAGCTGTGAAGAGGAAATCAAAAGACGATGTGCCGTGGCACGATCGGCCGTGGAAAAGTTCACGAAAATATAGAAAGATCGCCGAATAGCCAAAAATACCAAGGTTCGTTTAATGAGATGCTTAATATTCCCTATTTTCATGTACGGAGCTGAAATATGGACGATCCGTCAAAAAGATGGTAAAAAGATTGACGCCCTTGAAATGTGGTGTTGGAGACGGTTACTGAGGATTAAATGGACTGCTCATCGCACAAACGTTTCCATTCTACAAGAGCTTCGTATCAAACAAAGACTTTCGTCGATTGCACAAGTACAAATCCTGAAAATGTTTGGACATATCAACCGCAACGTAAGCTCCTCGGAACGATTAATGGTATAAGGAAGAATAGAAGGTCAACGTTCTCAAGATAAACAGATCTCATTAAAACATCGACGAAGGGTTCCCTAACGGAGTGTACACGTAGTGCTATGAATAGGGAGAAGTGGAGAAATATCACAAAAGCCGCAACAAGCATAACGGATGATCCATAACCACGACCACTCCGTCAGGAGTACACGACTGAGAAGAGATAAGAATAAGAACGTTATAAGTAACATTCTTATTCTTATCATCTAGAATAAGAACGTTATAAGTAACGTTCTTATTCTTACGTTCTTGTTCTTATAAGAACGTTATAAGTAACGTTCTTATTCTTATCATCTACTATTCTTTTATCTATGAGTATCCCCTAAATCCGATTATCATTATGTTTAAGACAGCAAGAAGTATATCTTTGTCATAAGAGGATATATCAAAATTGTCATTCCCGTATTCTGTAGTAAAACTAATAAGTTATGCCTGCATTTGGGTACACACTATCACCGAACTGAGATGCGCGGATGAAAGCATTGCGTATAGATTGTATTAACCCCAAGGAAAATCAAGCAATGTACGTCGTAACCGCAAAGTTTACCGAACTGTTTGCCGGTAGTGTATAGTCAACATTAGACATATTTCTAAATGCATAGAATATTCACTGCTTACTGTTATGTATGTTGAAAATGCTAATAAAAACAAGATATACAATTTCAAACAGAATGTTGTATTGACGTCGGTGTTAATTTCGGTGTGTCGACTGTCGAATTTCGCACGAAATCTATCGAGTACAGTGAAACAGTGACCCACAAATGTCAGTCTCACATAGCGTATAAAAATTTGAGTGTAGACAAAAAAAAGTTCTGTTTTGCTCTAACATACGACAGTCTCTCTCTCTCTCATATCTTATTGAGAAACTATCTTTCGCCCGCGGCTCCGCCCGCGTAAATTTCCCACGCAAGCAATTTTTTTTTTCGGGGTGAAAGTACCATTCATGTATGATACTTCAAACTACATGTATGAAAATTTTCAAGAAGATTGGTTTAGTCTATAGAGCGTGAAGAGGTAATAAAAAAAAATACTTTCTCATAAATTAGTCTTCAAAGGCACTATATCACGTCACATTCAAAATTAAATAATATTTACCAAAGCATTTCGGAATAACTACTGCTGTGAAGAAATGCCGAAAAAAACTCATTTAAACAGTGTTAGTCCAAAGCGTCTTTAGTGTGTTGTTCCCTTATTTTTATTATTTCTAAACGCAGTTTTTAGTATTATTTCTAACAAGTACTTACCTAATTAAAAATATATATATATATAATTACTTTTATATTTTTAAAAGTTTTCAACCTTAATTATGGCGTATAAATAATAAATATAATAATAAAATATTCTTTCCACACTTCACACGTCATTACCATATTTACTCTGCTACCCATATACAATTTTAATGTTCCTAAAAGTGCATTCTATTTAGGATCCGTTCGCACTGACGCTTTTAATGCAATGTCGTGTGAATACTTCATTATACGTACACTTTCTTGTCAAAAGCCTTTAGACAGCCTAAACTACTACTATTCTCTCCGTGTACTAAACTTTGTCAAAAATCGTACATCCGTTTTTGGTTTGGTTGATTATTATCAACTTGAGCGTAAAATGGAGAAGGCAATGGAAAACCACTTCATTAATAGTGCCAAGAAAGTCGTTGTGTGTATTTCATTCCACGTAATGACCTTGAACCTCAGCCATTAATACGACTATGAAGAGATGTAGTCGTCTCTAGTTTTATTATCATAAATACCTAATACGTTATTAACATATAAATGGCTTTACATTTTGTCAAAATATTGTAACAAAACATCCAGTGTACCGTGCCTCTGCACTCCAGAAATGCAGCTCTCGTTTCAAAACTTTTTAAATTCCCCATGCAACGGTGTTTTCAGAAAAACCCAGCGAATCCAGGCCTGTATTTGCATAGAAATGTAACGAACAAGTAAAAAAACTAGTGCTACTTTGAAATATTTGCGTTTTGTTTGTGGGAAACAGTTATATTAAAATTTTTAAATTCTTTAAGTATTTTGCTTTTCATCACTTTTCGTAAACGTTTCATCTCTTGCAACTAACTTTAATTCCATATACAAGACGGATAATTCTCAACGCCCTCTGCAGTTTAAATGCAATAAGAAAGTCTCAATAACCCGACACTGGATCTTAATCTACGGAACTTTGTGCTGTTATAACTTAATTAAAGTGCGAATTGAACAAGATAAAATAATTAAGAAAAGTCTGTTATACCCTTCAGTTTGTTTTTGCGTGTTAATATGATAAGAATTTTGGCTTGGCGATAAACCGAGTAAGAAATCGTACAACAAGTAAAAAAACTAGTGCTACTTTGAAATATTTGCGTTTTGTTTGTGGGAAACAGTTATATTAAAATTTTTAAATTCTTTATTTTGCTTATTCTAATACTATATTACTAGTAGTATAATGAGGTAGAAGAGCTCTCTCTTCATAGTAGTATTTCCTCATGGCTAAGGGTTGTGGTTCTTACGTGGAATGAAACACATACAACCACTTTTCTGGCACTATGAATGGAGTGATGTGCCATTGCCTAAAGAGAAGAACAAAATATGTATGTATAAATTGTCTAAATTAACTTTTTTTATATTTGTTCATCGTGTTGTAAAAGGGATTATACTTATTTTAAATTCCAAGGTTTTTTCAATGTTTTGATATTTCGAACAAAACATTGAAAAAATCACGGAATTTAAAAGAAAAATACCGTATAATAGACAATGCTTTTTCGATAATTCGTCAATTTATTAATAATCTCGAACTCGATTTTCCTTGACTAAATCTATATATATATCTCTTGCGTTACTGACTGACAGACAACGACCAACGCACAGCTGAAACTACTGGGCCTAGAAAGCTGAAATTTGGTGTGTAGGTTCCTAGGACAGAAGGAGGGATTTCCTGAAATTCCCACGGGAAACGGATTTTCACTCACATCGAAGTTGTGGGCAAAAATATATTTATTGTAATAAAATTCTGCTTATTACAATAATTATAATTATAGATACTTTCATACTGGTCAATATCATAACCCTCATTTTCGCTTCGCCGTAATCGCGTGAAAGAAAATCCAGGAAAATCTCATCTAAACTTCATAAGATCAATGGAATTATTCACAAAAATTGCCATTGGAAGAATCTCCCTTTGAAAGGGGGAGAAAGGAAGCAGTAAACATTCGGAAAGTAGGCAGAAAAGGCTGAGAACGAATTTGATTGACACTGGGGAGCTAAGAAAGTAACGGAGGAACCAATATTTTAGGGTTTCACTATTTTAATCTTGTGGTACACCATCCACGGAAGCTTATGGAGTGATCGTATTCTATTCATTATTAGCAATTTGAAGCGATGGTGGTGTAATGGTCAAGACGCCCGCCAGTGAATCAAAAGGTCCCAGGTTCGAATCGTACGTATTCCACATGAGTTTACGTACTAATTACTCATGTCTAGTATTTTACCAATAAACTAGTGTACAGGTTATGAAGTCTGGTATTTTAGTAGAATTACACTTGGAATAATACATAGGGTACTTTTCTCCACAAATTCCCACGGGAGCGAAGCCCCTGGGCGCATCTAGTAGTATAGTTACGAGCTTACTCCATTTACTTACAAGTTCGCTGAGTGACATTGAGGGACGCTATTTTGTCATGTTTAATTCATGAGACGAGAAAGCAACTTCAAGAAAAACATGTTTTAATTGGATGTTTTTCTCTTTTGGGACATTTCAGCTGAACAGACTGGTTTTATCGTAACAAAGCTAGTTTTTCTAAACACGAATTGTTTTCCTTGTCATATTATTTATGTGGTAATATCATAAAAAATACTAATATTACATAAACTCTGATGACGGTTTCAGAGTCTGTTCTCTTGACGCACATATAGCGGGCATTGACGAATTAGAATTATCATGTGAAAAACCCATATCAATACTCGATCGATACGATATCTTTCCGTCTCTGTCCCCGGTGGTCCCTGTCTGACGTCTACCTTTCTCGGCGCTTATTAGGTGCCAATGCTATTATCCTTAGTCACCTCGTATGGCGGTACAACTACGGGAGAATATTCTGGGACGGGAATCACATGCCTTTTTGCTTCCTATGTGGTGTTAATGCAAGAAAATTTATGATTTTGGTTAGATAGCTTAACGGGAGGATCGAGCAACGACAGGGATGATATGCGTGCCATGGTCCGACAGCTAGGGATGCCGACGACCGTGCGAAATGGAGACGAAAATCTAGGAAAGCGGATCCTAGGCTCCAACGCTCAACGGCTAAGGGAGCGGCTAAGGGAGGAACCGGTATCATTCCCAAAGAGGATTCACGTTTAGGCGGGCAGCCGGTTGTAATATCACAGCCGAATCTGCAAAATTTCCAGGTTTTTTACGGTGACCCCAGATTTCGCGGCGTCACAACCCCGAACGAAACCGGGAACATCCGGAGATGAGAGAGAAACCTTCGTTAATAAATTGCCTAAATAACAGTGAAAACTGCACCAAAATCGGTTCCCGTTTTTGAAAAAACGAAGCTTAAAAACAAAGACACGACGAGCTTTGTTTTATATGTTGTAATGCTATCAATAGCCGAGAAAGAGACAATACCATTAAAGACGCATAAGAAACGCCATTTTAAACCACTTAATCTCAATCGAAATACGTTAAGGATGAGACAGAATCCCAGATAATTGTTTCCCGACTCAGTTTTAAGGGTTCTTTGTTAGCCACCATCTTTTATGCGAACTCTTTTAACAGTAACAAGATTAATTGGAAGATTTGTATAGACGAAGAAAGGGATTTACGTTTTCGGGGAGGGATTGTGGTATTTTATAAATATTTTTTCCTGCTTTTCTTATCGAGTTGCAAGGTCAATCAACTACATACCTTGATATCAAAATTTCTAAAACAAATTGATAGTATTTTTTTTTTTATTTGATTATAAATTTTTATGTGGTGGTTCTTAGGTGTGTTTGATCAAAATCGGTTCAGCCGTTCAAAAGTTGTAGCGAAATGAATATTGAAAGTCGGGGTTTTTTTAATTTGTCTAACAAATAAACTTGTAATGGCTGATCAATATACGCCGGCCTCTCACATGAGGGTCATGGGTTCGATTCCAAACGCGGTCTGTTATTTGTATATGTTTTTATATAATATTTGTCTGTGTTTATTGCTGTATTGTGCCTTCTGTGTCCATCGAACCGGCCATAGATCAACAACAAAAAAATTGTGTGGGTCGTTGAGTGTTGTCCATTTAATTTTATCCTTGCCTTTCATAAATATTCGCCGTGTGATGAAAAGATTCTTTGATAGATAACATTTCAAACACAGCAACGATCTAATAAACACAATTACCCATTTTACCTTGACTGAAAATCGAACCCAGGTCCTATAAATTCCGAAACAGTTTATCGCTACGCAACAAAGGTTATATATATAGTAACTTCATAATGAACTCTCAAAAGCTACCGAACCACGTGATGGACTAACGTGATTGCCACTCGTACGTAATTGTATTTTTCCCAAGTTTTCCGGAGTTTTCCTAACGCGGGAAAAGTTTCCCATCTATCGAATAAGCCTCCACAAAACCTCTTTACTTGCTCCCGCCTCTAAATCAATAAACGAAACCCACTTTTCGGGAAGTCGGTGTTGCAGGAAAACCACGGTAAGTTCGAAGTAGGACTAAAATCTAAGTTAGTGTTCATTTTTAAACGGATATTATAAGTTTGACCGCTAAGTGTGTCTGTCTGTGTACGTGGCACCGTAGTCATCAACGGGTGAACCGATTTGAATGCGGTTTTTTTTATTTGATAGCTAATTTATATGCTTTATGGTGGTATAATTTATGGTGGTTCTAATATATGTTTGATCAAAATCTCTTCAGCCGTTCAAAAGTTGTAGCGAAATGAATATTGAAAGTCGGTGTTTTTTATTATTTGTCTAACAAATAAACACGTGTGTTTATAATTCGGAAGCGTTGGCTTTGTAACTTCAATTTAGTTAGACACTAATTATGTAGCCAAATATCATTTGAGTATGTTGATTGCAAGTGTCTAGATTTTTTTATGTGAATTTTTATATGTGAAAATAAAGACGGCTGAAATACAAAGGTTAACTTTTTCAACGACATGGCTGGTAAAAGTTAAACAGCTAAGTGCATGTATTAAAAACAAAAAACAATAGACATATTTTGAGTTTGTATATACCTACCACCATATCAAATCTTTTCTTCCCATAAGGATAAATTGAAGTCAAACGAACTCAAAAGTCAAGATATTTCCCAGGAAGTAAAAAAAAAATTGTCGCCTACATTGCTGGTTTTTCATTGCGGAGCTCTCATACAAACCACGCAATGTTCAATCATTCGTGTCGCCATGGTCACAATTTGCTAAAGATAAGGAAAAATACGAATTTGTATCATTACGAGTATATGTTTAACAGTCTTACAGAATGCGAGATAAGAGAATGACTGAGATTTTAATTCATTACTTTTAAGAAATGAAATTAACGCGGGCGTATCCGCCGTCAAAAGCTAATAGGAAATAAATCCTAACTACACACAGGCGAACCAGAATTAAAAGTAACCCATATCACGTACAAACTTCGTAAACGGGAGCGAAGTAATCAACTTGCAACCTGATTTTCTGTGTTCCTAACATCATTCCTTGGAGACATAAGTCCAGTAATTGAATATTACGACTCGAAAACTTCCTAATTTATTTTACGATATTACGATACGATTGATTTTACTTTTTTTTTTGGACTAATTTTTGGTTTTGGATTAATTTTTGGTTTCTACCTCAGTCGTATACGTAAAGCATCAGCGATTTAAGAGACATGTTCGCTTTTAACGTTAAAACCCTCAATTGTACTGATATATTTTTGAAAATTTTTGTCTCCTTTTTATATGGTGTTCTTTTCACTGCCTGCAACAGCCTGCTTTTTGAGGTTTTTAGTTTTTCCTTTTGCGGATTCTTCTTCATTATCGTATTTTCTCATGGATGAGGGTCATTACGTGGAATAAAACACACATAACAACTTTCTTGGCACTATTAATGGAGTGTTTTGCTATTGTCTTCTCCATTTCACACAATTTTATCAACCAGTGTGCAGGTTTCCTCACGATGTTTTCCTTCACCGGAAGCAAGTGGTGGTCTATGAAAACTACTGTACATAAGTCATATTGGTATACAAACTAATGTGGCACACGTAGGATTCGAACATGGGACCTCTTGATGCACAGGTGTTAACCATTACCAATGCCATTAATCCTTTTTCACTGTTACTAGAACACGTCGGTAACCACCAAGGTTCATCGCCCGCGAAGCCTATTTCTAGATAGATCAATACACACAAATCTAAATTAACTTTATCTTGGAACCTATCCTCACATCTATACTAAAGTTATTAATCTATCTGCACTATCTAGGTACTTCTAGATAGATATAAAAACATTATTTGTGACAATTACAGACATAAGAAATAGAAAAATACATAGAAGCTATTTAATTATAAATTGAGTTTGAAAGAAATTTCTCATATTGCAACAAAATCTTAGGATTTGCCGAAAGGATTAAGGCTTTTTCACATAGTTATTAAAGTTTCTTATATGGTAATCCTATTTTGTACTACCTATATTGGAACTTGGAATAACAGTCACGAGACTGAAAAATAAACTGAAGCAAGTCTTCCTCGCAATTTCCCGTGTATAACGATTTAAACACAGTATTTTATATTCCTACCCTATATTGCAAAACGTTCAGGCTGTCAATCCTATTTCCTTTTTTAAATATTAATTCATCTTTTCGTCGTCCATAATTTGTAAAAATGTATTTACTATTGGTTCTCGAAATATAAATGTATAAGAATATCCGACTTCTTGACAGGCCGGCAACACTGCATGATACTTGTTCCTAGGCACCGGTAATAGTCATGTCAGATGCCTTTACGCAACTTTACGCGTTTATAGTCGTATATTTTTTTTTTTATTTGGGACAATAAATTGCAGTACAATTTTTAAATTACTCTAACTTACAATTTACGTTTAAAGTATTTTTAATTGTACGCCTATAACACTGTCCACGGATTGAATACAATAAAATGAAAACACTGCGAGGACTTGGAAAATACAAATATGTGTCTGTGAAGACTTATGTGTGCATATTTTGTAAGTAGCAACTTTTAAGTCTTCACAGACACATATTTTTACAGCAGTAATAAGTTTTACTGTGTTTTATTACAATAATATTGTGACACTATGTCCCGCCAATGGTAATACAAAATTATATTACAAAAATTAAAATACAATGTACATGCATTAAAAAAATATTTAAAGTTATATTCATATATTAATTCATATGTTAGTAAAATGTTGTGTTAGCAATAAAACACTCGATAAGAAAGAATTTGATAGTACATTTTTCAAAGTGAAATTCATTGTACAATGTATTATTTTCGAGAAAAAATGGTATCGCCTTCCTATCGAGGGCTCGCACAGTTCAGTGAGTAAAATAATCGACTTAAACTTTGTCCAAGGCTTCATTCATTTAATTAAGAGAGAGAAGTTTTCGAGCTCGCGTAAACTAATCAGTAAGTCGCGGTTGGCATTTATTTGGATTGGCAAGATGGCGGACTCGATGTACTCCGAAATTTTAAGATTCAACCTCTTCTCGGTTTCTAGTGGCAACCTAAGTAGCAAAATATTTCTGTAAGTACTAAGTAGGTATATTAGATTGAAGTTTTTTTTTTTAACATTTTTGATTTATGATTTCAATGTTGTCAGAGAGATCTTATGTTGCATTCAATGCGTGACAAAAAATGCTCATTAAGAAAACTGTTGCGGAGTTCACTCGCCAGGAGTCAATCATAATCAATAACAAAGCATATCACAATTATGCAAACTTAACGCTTCAAAATTGAATTTCAAGATTCCAGCCGAACATCTCGTAGTTATAAAATAAATTCTGCAAAAATAATAAGAGAGAGAAATTAGTTTCATTTATACGACCTATGTACCAGGCCCTACTTCTGTTATTACAGTACGTAATATTTTACAGATAAACCCATATGACTAATGCTAACTCGCTCAAATAATTTTGTTCGAGATCATAGAAACCAATAACAGTCGGGTTTGAATCTCTATGATTTGCCGCAACATTTTATTGGATGAAATATTTTAGCGCGATGTCAAAACTGTGTCAGCAAAAGTAAACCACAACGCGGTGTGGCCACAACCTTAGAGTTACAAATTCTATAAACTTAAGTTTATCCCGAAAGTTTCAAGTTAAAATTTAAGTTCGGACTGTCCTTGTTGTCCAAAACAACGGAAACTTGCAAACTTTACAAGATTGTTTCATAATAAGCGTGAGATTCATCCATCCACACTTTAAACAACGTAATGGTTGAAGGATTTTACGCTGTTCATGGAATTCGGAGAACCTGAATAGCGCTGTGAACTTTTAGTAAGGGACACATCGAAACATAGATTAATTTTCAAAATTTCTGCGGCGAAATATCAAAATACCAAAAGATCATTAAATATTTAATGTTAGGACACTTGAGAAACACACTGCGTCTGAGAAAGTTAAGTAAAATCAGAAAACGCTTGAGACAGAGTTAAATTCTATAGGACAGAATATACATTATTGCATATACACATAACATACATTTCGTTAACACAACATCCTAATCATGCATTTTAATTATTTTTCTTTCGCTCCTAGGCTGGCTGGTCTGGGAAGCAAGTTACCTATTGTATAACTAATTTACACAGAGTACATCTGTGAGCTGGTACTAGAGCATCTCATGAATATTCCGCGTTCAGATTAATGTCCATTTTCTGTCTACCTAGATTTATTGTGGACGAGCTGAAGGCCCGAGTTACGATTGTGACGTCACTGGACCCAACTTAGGGTCTATTCCCAGTTCTTCACACATTAGAGCCGAACAAGGGCCGTGGCAGCGCTTCGTTGCATAATGCGCCTTTTGCAAGATCTCTTGAAGGCGAAGTGCGGGCTTTTCACTTCTCACTATCGAATCGATTCGAAATGAGACGCAGCGAACCAATCACATTGCGGTATGGTTGTCGTTGTCACAATGGCGACATGTAAATTTTAGCAAAGTCGCACCACGCACACTGGTCGTATAGTGTGCTTTTCGCATAATGTATAATAAATATCGCAAATTGGCCCTTTTCACAAATAGTCCCTTTTCGCAAAATATACTCATGTTTTTTTATCATGGTTTCATTTAATCAATAATAAAACTAATGCTGAATGTTTTCCTGCTAGTAAAAGTAATTACTTTAATTTCAAAAAATACGGAACCACCATCACTGAGGAACAATGAGAAAAACTAAAAACCAGTTGAAAAAAACTTAATTCAGAATCCAACCTAACTAACGTACGTATCCTCATGCATATTCCGTTCTCGGGAGATTTATAGCCCGTTTTCCGTCTGGCTAGATTTACGGGCGCACGGACGGATGGACCCCTGCTTAGGATGGTAGTCCATAGCTGAGCTACGCGAAGTGCAGCGCTAACTCGATCTAACTACTCTACTCTACTCTAGTGTTAACATGCTGCTATCCATTGTTACGTAAGCTAAAGGCTAAGCTGCGTCCAGGAATAAAAATAGTAGAGTAACTTGCATACAAAACAGTGTGGTTCAATGTTCAATTCTAGTATCACATGATTTTAATCCATTTCTTTTAATTCTTCGGCACACTATTCACAATACCTTCTGCCAATCGAGATATAGATCTGCCAAAATAAGTTCACGAAAACGTAAGACATTTTGTAACTTCTGTAACTCAGACGTGAAGCTCATTTGCAAACTATCTCCATGTCTATTAAAAATAATAAAACCTAAATTATTTACAATAATTTAATTTGATATTTCAATTTCAATAATTTGATTTAGTTTTTTTTTTTGTAATTTTACAGCACATTTGTACTTACTTTCCTATTTACTGTCTCTTTCTTTTGTCTGTGTGCATAAATGAAATAAATATAACGGCAGCTATACACCTCATATCTATGTAAAAGTCGCTTCCCAGGTGGGTGCAAGCTTTGCTATTTGTGACTGCGAAGCGTGAGTCGGCCTTAACGGTCCTTGCGGAATCGAAATGTGCCTAATGAGATTCGGAGCTTTAATTAATGTATGTATATGTTACGGCTAAATCCCGAAGTGCGGCTAGACCTGGGTTCAGCCGGCTAGACCTAAGTTCAGCCGGCTAGACCTAAGTTCAGCCGGCTAGACCTAAGTTCAGCCGGCTAGATCTAAGTTCAGCCGGCTAGATCTAAGTTCAGCCGGCTAGACCTAAGTTCAGCCGGCTAGATCTAAGTTCAGCCGGCTAGACCTAAGTTCAGCCGGCTAGATCTAAGTTCAGCCGGCTAGATCTAAGTTCAGCCGGCTAGACCTAAGTTCAGCCGGCTAGACCTAAGTTCAGCCGGCTAGACCTAAGTTCAGCCGGCTAGACCTAAGTTCAGCCGGCTAGATCTAAGTTCAGCCGGCTAGATCTAAGTTCAGCCGGCTAGACCTAAGTTCAGCCGGCTAGATCTAAGTTCAGCCGGCTAGATCTAAGTTCAGCCGGCTAGACCTAAGTTCAGCCGGCTAGACCTAAGTCCAGCCGGTCTCAATGATATTCCTAGGAGTAGCCTGATTATGTTCGGCCAGATCTAGGTTCAGCCTTTATCGTAGACCAAGGTGCAGTCGGTCGCATACGGTTCAATGTAATAAGATTCAATTTAAGTTTAAGTTAATTCGTATACATGCATCCTTATTTAATAATATACTATCTGTATCCCGGGGTTTCGTTCCCATGGGATCTCTCTCTCTCTCTCTCTCATCTGTTTTTCCGGTTCCTTCCTCAGCTGGTGAGCATCGAAGTCCAAGGTCCGTTTTCCCAATGTTTCGTCTCCACTTCGCACGGTCATCGATCTCTAGTTGTCAGACCATTGGCACGCATATCATCCTTGACGACTTCAAGACTTCTTGGGTTTATCCCTTCTGCCTTCTTTTTTACTTTGACCCGGGACTTCGCAGCGTCACAGCCCCGAAAGTAACTAGGAACGAAACAGAGATAGTTCCGAAGATTACGCATACCTACGCGTACACATATTGTCCGTTACTAGTATTCTTCTTCATAGTCTCATATTCCTCATGGCTGAGGGTCGTGGTTATTACGTGGAATGAAACACACACAATAACTTTCTTGGCATTATTAATGGAGTGGTTTACCATTGCCTTCTCCATTTCACACACAAGTTAATAAGAATCGACCAATGTGCAGGTTTCCTCACGATGTTTTCCTTCATAGGACTAGTATTAGGGATGTCAAAATGAAATTTCGCCTCCATTCTAAATGGCTCGACGGCCATACTGGAATAAGTCTCCATGGAATCCCGGGATATTCATGAGGACGTCTACTCAATGCATTATGGGAGATTAATTAGACGATTCATTTAATCTTTTTATAAAGCTTTTATTTTTTTTCCGAAAATAAACTTGATTTTTTGTATACTTTTTGGCCATGTACCTTTAAGTACTTTGTTATACTGTCAGAAAAAAAAAAGTAAAACACTGTGAAACATGTTAGGCCCTTCTGGCATGTTAGGGATCAACACTGTTTAAGTGATTTTCTTTCGGCATTTCTTCTCAGCAGTGACCATTCCGAAACATCAGTAGTTAGTAGCTTTTTGAGAAATTATTATACAATATTAAATTTTAAGTGTGAAATCGTGCCTGTGAAGGCCTAATTTCAGTTACAAATGATTTGATTTAAGATAGAAGAGTATTAAAGTACCTATTTCAATGTGTGTGTTTTTATCCATCCATCTCGGAGTAACTCAGCGAATCCATAATATGCAGTAACTCTTACTGCATCTATATCTTTTAACCCCAGACGACAGAAAGAAGGGAATTATAAGTTTAACGTGCCTGTGTATCTGTCTGTCCATGGCATCGTATCAGTCAAACGGTTGAACCGATTTTAATCTAGTTTTTTTTTTATTTGAACGTGAATTTAATCGTGTTCTTAGCTGTACTGTGCTGTGATTGGAAAATGTGCGTTCAGTTGTTGTGCGTGTATCTCATCGAAGCATGAGTTATTTCCTTTAATTTATAATTTAGTTTTTATTACGAGTCTATATATAGCGTATTATATAAGGTTACAAATTTAAATAGAAAATCTAATAGGCTTTTCGGTCAGTGGTTCAATCCCTCTCATAAGATAGAATTCTCCGTCTCAGACCGTCAAATGTAATCCTTGTCCGTCCGTCCGTACACACATATTACTGGACGGAAGGCGGATGCTATAAATTCGAGCACGAATATGCATGGAGATAGGAATATATATTCCGGTACATATCACACTGTACACTGTAGAATATTACGCTACTAGGTATGTAAGGATGTATGTACATATACTATGTACATTAGGCTAGGTGATAATTGTTTTAGCTGATACGTGATTCGCGAACAAAAGACAGACAGACATAAATAAAAAACAAATCGTTTTGGCTTCTATTCGTCCCATATCCCATAAAAAGATGAGTATTTTTTTTAATATCTCCTATGTACAGACATAGCTCACTTACCGCCTTATTAATAGACATTTAATTCTCTGAATAGGCTTGGAGTAATTTTTCTTTCTTTAGTCCCTCTCTCTCTTTTCAGCATTTAACATTGATAGAACGAGACAATGCGAAGAACAATTCCGAGGCTAATCGGAGAATAATGTTTTTATTAATAATGGGGTTACAGTTTTATCATCATATCGAGTGTTATTGCTAACACTGGTGTCAAATTTTATTACATCATCAATTAATTTAAGAACTTTGTTCTTGTCGGTGGAGCATTTTTCATCTAATTCTGTCCTCAGCCATCGATTTCATCTCCCTACACGACACGAGCTCCGCCTTCTCTTATTTTATTTAAGTTGCCTAAATTACAGTTTTATTATCTACATAGATTAGATTTTTGTCTAAACCAGTTTTATCATCAAGTAATAATCGAAACAAACTTTACCGACAAGAAATTATTATAAGAACCCTATTTTTTGTTTATTTCCTGGTTCCCCAACCCAAACACCTGACGAGCGACCAGTCCTCCAATTATGACATAATTTCACCCATTTCCCCGAAAAGGAACCCTAAAACAACTATTTGATCTTTTAAAACTTATTTGGTAATGTACAAAGCGTTACACATACATCTAGTCGGAAAGCTTGCAATTAATCGTCCATATAAAATATTCATGAGGGCCTACATTTATTCAGACCACATGTCAGGACGAAATCTCCTTTTCATCCCTTTTAATGGCAATTTGTGTAATAAAATTAAAGCAAAATTAAGTAAATAAATAATATTTATTTATTTATTTACTTTACATATATTTATATTAGTACAAATCACACAGATGAGCTAGCCCCAAAGTAAGTTCGAGACTTGTGTTATGGGATACTAACTCAACGATACTATATTTTATAACAAATACATATATAGACAAACTTCAAAGATTCGGGTCAATCAGAAGTAGGAGCTAATATTTTTTGTAATAACTTCGCGACTAGTTTTAGCCCGCGGCTCTTTGAGTGTCAGCTCTGTAGAAAGGAAAAAGTAAATCATCATGTGTATATAATAGTGTTCCATATTCAGAAATATAACGAAGTATGGTATTTCTATGCTGAGAATAGCTTGTATAATCAAAATAAAGGTATTTTTTTTTGTAATAAAGCTAAGGCAAAAATAGTATTTTTGTATAGTCCTATTAATATTATCAATGCGAAAGTTTGGTGACAATGTATGTATGTTACTTTTGCATAATCTACTGGACACATTGTTATGAAATGGTACACGGGTAGAATATAACCTAGAATAACATATAGGGTACTTTTTATCCCGAAATTCCAAAGGAGGGGCGCAGCCAATATTTTATATATCACGAAACGAATACAAATTTTGTTTATCTTTATGAGAAATGTATAATTAGTTTCGAATAGTCTAGTCGACGTATACCCAATTTCATTTAGGGCTGTGACGCCACGAAGCCTAAGAAACTAAACTGAACATTTTGGAGATTTGGCATGAATGATATTATCATTCAATGATATTATCATTCATGCCAAATCTCCAAAATGTTCAGTTTAGTTTCTTAGGATCACGTCATATGCTATTCCAGGGCGGAACCACAAAAGTTGTTCGTGGACTGTATTAATAATTAAGTTATAACCGGAACCGGTCCATCCAGATGCATGGATACAGAAGCTACATGACAGATGGTAACCGACAGTCCCTAACCAAAAAGGCAAAGAGTCCACTGTGTCCGATTCTGTCCGGTTGGACACATTGAAACTGTTGGGTTCGGATGAGATTTTGCGTCGTTAAACGTCACTTATAGAGAGAATTAAAGTTCCTTTTAAGTATGATAGATCACTGATCGATCAAGCGCTGATCATTTTTCATTTAATTACGTTGTCGAATTATTACGTTCTTGCAAAAACTCGTGCTAACCCCACTGGACTGAGGCTTTAAACATATTTTTCTATTGTCAATGATTTATACAAACTTTTATTGTATATGTAAGTTCGAATGGAATCTTGTAACTCAGTTTTGAAGCAGATATCTTCAACCGATTGAGCTGGATTTTGTATACACGTTTAGTTTGAATGTAAATACATTATTATGATATGCATAACTGGTTGGTGCACCCAGAAACAGCTACCGAAGAGGGAACTCCTCTACGGTTTACTGCACGGAAATATTTTTTTTAACATTGAATATAAAAGATCTCTCTGACGATACTTGTGTTAAAAATCACATTTATGTAAAAAAAATAGATTGCACTCCGGGTCCGGCAGTGCCGGCAGAAAGTATTTGGTTACCTTCCATTAATTGGTTACCGGGAGTTTTTCCAGTAACCAATATGAGTGACAAAGACTGTTTCAAATCTGTAACAGACTATATTCGTCCGGATCTTTGCCCATAACAACGTAACCTCTTTATAGTGGAGCTGCAGCTCGTGCCACATGTCACCCTGTCATTTATCCCAGAAATCCCGAGTCTCCGGGAATAAACCCAGGGATACACACACGAGAACCACGGATTAAAAATAAAAAGTGTATTATGGCCAGTACTTTATGAAAATACTTAAGTGGGTGAACGGGTGAATGAATCCTTTATTGTACTAGTAATGATACAGAAGATATAATCGTTATCAATAGTACCTACGTATTGATTGTCTTCTCAATCATCATCATCTAGTGGAGTAACGATTTCAACTTTTACCCAACTTCTTACTTCTCTCGAGGACGATTTTCCGCAGTTAGGCTTCTTGTCTGGGCCCTTTCTGTGTGCGGAGTCTGAGCCGCTGATCATTCCACTGATTCCGCTGATCGCCACTCCAGCTCCATTAGGAAGCGGAACTTTTACCCAAATTCTTTTAGCTTTTAAAAAATATATTTCCAGACTTCCTTCTTATCGAATATGTTCTTCACTATTATTCTTTTATTAAAGTAATCAAAAAGCATCAGACATTACTTTTACGACCCGCATCTAGCGATAACTACACGCATACACACTAGTGAACTAAATTGTCAACCAGTGTGCAAGATTCAGGTTCATGTATGAATGTGTTTACATTAATAAATTACAATTCAATTAGAAAAATCTGTCGTACTTGGGTGATAATCTTTTACACTGAAACTTGGTTTAAACATAGAAATAGGAGCTTTACCAGTCAGTCCATATTTTTATTATTTTTCAACAGGTTCTTGGGTGACGTCCAACCAAATTGAATACCGTGATTTACATACTTATTTCAGCACTCAAATCGCACCTCATTTCATCTCACGATGAACTGAGATTGGTCCATTTTCATAAAATTGTATTTGAATGATGAATTTAAAAGCAGATCAAAGTAAATCGAAGTTGTTATAAAAACTCATAAACTTTCTATTTCTAGCAACGGAAAAGAATTTTTTTTAATCAAAATAAAATCATTTATTCAGAAATTAGGCCTTCACAGGCAAATATAGGCTGTTTTTGATATAATGAACTTTCCTGCCTCAACTCTAAACAAAATTGTTAGCATAACACCAGTAGTACCCAAAAAGGCAGATGAACCTGTTGCAGATATCAAAGTTTGCAATATATGCCTCTGTGTGGAACTACCTGACATGTCAGGAATACCACAGCCTCTCTGCCAAAATATCCTATGTGGTATATACTTTCATAGAAATTGTTTATTTTAGTGGTTGGTGGCTTCTTCTGGTGGTCGAGCTCCAGCATTTGGTGTGGTTACTGGTAGCTGCCCGAGTTGTCTTCATTCTATCTCCTGTAGTGAAAAATAAAACTTTCTAAAGTTTTATCTTTTTTTATATTTATATTATTTTGTGAATTTGTTTTCAACTATTTCAATATCTCATGAACATGGGCCATGAAACCGGCCATACATCTTGGAGTGGTATGTCTACTTAATAGGGCCCTTTCTTCGGCTTCGCTCGGGTAAAACCGTAATAAAAAAGTATGTTACTCCTGAAGGTTTTGTCTACAAATGTGCCAAATTTCATCAAAATCGGCCTAGTAGTTTTCGAGATTAATTACCGACAAAAATACAAGTCTTCTCCTTAGCGTCATGGCGCAAAATGTCCTTTTCTCACAATGTCCTTTCTCATGTGTTTTTCTCGAAATGTCCTTTTAAAAAAAAACTATTTTAGTCTGTCGCTTATCTAAATTATCATCAAAAACACAGGCAAGTTATTTATTAAGTTTAAGAATGTTATAAATTAATGAATAATGAATTTATAAAATTTTATACAAATAAATAAAATTAAAATAAATAAATAAAATATTAATAAATAGGCAAATATATAAATATTAATAAGTCCTTCTCCATACTTCAAATCACATATGAAAAAATTCAAGACGATTCAACACGATTGGTTGAATAGATAGAACGTAAAGAGGTAACAAACAAACTTAAGTTCGCATTTATAATATTTCAAACCTCTTCACGCTCTATCTACTCAACCAATCTTTTTAAAAAAGTTAGTTCTTAAATAAATTTACGAAATGAAACACTGGATTGTCAAGAACAAAGTTCTTAAATTACAAGAGCAGGTTAACAAATCGTCCTCAAAGCAATACGGAGAGCAGTCTTAAGAAAATATCCATCATTCGGCAACCCGTAATCCGGTTAACAGCATACGTGCCAGTGAATTTATAACCGGTAACCACTGAATATATATCTAGGGGAAAGGGCGTGTCACGGATATATGTCTTATGGAAACGGCATGAAAACTTGTACGGTTTTAGTCCAGTTTATTTGTGGTTTATTTGTTTATAATAACTGTATTGTACGAAAATAATACGTAAATTGAAATTAATACAACAAAGATTAAAACGACGAAGGACTTAGCACAATACTCTGTGCTAAGTCCTTCGTTGTACATGTATACACTTATATATATATATACTTCGTTCATGTAAGGATCTCTTTCAAATTGTGTAGTGGCGTTCAGCCTCTATAGACTTAACTGACTCTGACTTAATGACCTTTTATAGTAAAATCCTGACAATGACAGACTAAAGAAAAAAGGGGCCTGTCGACTGGGACTGAGTGCTGGACGAGACTCGGACCAAGACGTCGACGCGACTAAGAGATAAATAAAAAGTGAGTGACGCCCCTTCAAATGGCGATAGATTTATACAGTAGAGGACTCTGTGTTCATTTTATTTTTTCAAATATAATTATAATTTTAACACGAATATTTATTCGATACGGATGAAGGATACTAGAGATAGTAGAGGTACTGTGGTAAAAGACCTAATGCCACAAACAGCGCTCGTGTCACACTCATAATTCTGCAGGCGTCTATAGACTGCAGTGACCAATTACAGTCAGGTGGGATACATACCGTATTTCCCTGCTTGGTAGAAAGTTTAAAAATATATATTTTTAGGCGCGCCGCAATAAACTTCCCTTGCCTCTTTCTTTCTTCTTCTAAAATTCTTTATCTTCGCATATCCTTTTCTGTTTGTGACGACGCGAACGATGCCCGGGGTAAGCGTAAAAAATTAATAAACCTGAAAATTTAAAGATTCAGAACCAGCCGCTAGCCTGACGTCAACCCTGTTTGCCTATCAACTAATAGGCAACAATGTCATTCCCAAGGAGGCGCACTGACAGCAAGGCTGTCCCTTAGTCATCTCGTACGTCATCCACGAGAGGATATGTATAATAAATACAAACACACACACACAAGTAATAGTAACCTGTGATAGTAAGTATATGGCACTTCCATTATCATCATTACATCCGTGTAAGAACATCCTTATGCAATATATCCCGGATCCCGGAACAAGCCGGATACGTCACGGGTCACGATAACGTGTCACAGACGAACAAAACAGTCAACGGCCAACAGTAAATGAAACTACCCCTTCGCACTCCACTGCGCGTCGCGCGATAATGAAGCCGAGCATGTAATGTAGGTGCGTGTGTTACGTTTTTCAACACACTTTCAACATACAGTCTACGAGTCTGTATGTAATTTGACTCGCTCGAAAATTCAAGTAAATTCCTTATGATCTATTTGTTATATATTGTGTACAATAACTTATTAATAAATAAGGATGATAAACGTGCCAATGGTCTGACAACCGGGATAGCCGATGACCTTGCCAAGTGGCGACGAATATGTAGAAAAGCGGACCCTGGGCTCCGACGCTCAACGGCTGAGGAAGAAACTGAGACAACGCTCGTATTAAAGAGAGAGATAATTCATAAATAAATAAAATGAGCGTCAGTTCCTGACATGTGTATTTCCACGAAAATACACCTTTTTTATGTTTTCACGAATTCACTGAGCTTTTGATGTTTACTGAGGTTTGAGTCCACTGAGGCAGAAACATTTGAATAATAAATAGCAGTTAATATAACGTTTCATTAATTTTGACAAAATTTGATTGGATGATTAGGGCGTCCATCGAAAGGTGGTCGAAAGGTGCCAAGTTTAAATTATTTTTGCGCTTCAATGTTGTTGAAGCGGTGGTGGTCAAGTGGTTAAGAGCGTCCGCCTGTGACCGAAAGGTCCAAGGTTCGAATCCAATTCTTGCCACATGAGTTTTTATTTCAATCTGACTCATATATTATTATATACATACCTAACCACCACTTGCTTTCGGTGAAGGAAAACATCGTGAGGAAACCTTGTACACTGGTTGGCAGTTTAGTTCGCTAGTGTGTATGTGACTACTCGTCACTAGACGCGGCCGTAAAAGTCATGTCAGATGGCTTTAGGTGACATTAATAAAATCACACAGGAAATGAAAAAAAAATGTCATCACTATAAACACAATAATTAAGGTAGCTGACGAAAAAACATAGCCTTTATCGCTAAGAAATTACTCTAACGTGACGTCACGTTAGAGTATCATTTAGTGGAGCATTTGGACGAGTACAATAATGTGTGATTTTATTTTTGACGATCTTTGAAAAAAATACAGTACTTAATGTTGGTTGTTGTTCTAAAAGAAAATTTTCGGCTACGAAGTCTGTCATATGTGTGTCCCAATTAATATAAAAATAAAATACATTTCATACAGCAGTCTTTGGAATTAAACAAGATCCTAACACTTAACATCTAGTAAACAAATAAACTCAAATTAAAACCATAATTTATCTAGTAAGGAAGAATATAAAACAATATAGTCTGCGAAACTCGTACTTCCACAATTTCTGCCAAAAATATGACGGTACAATCTTATGTTACACATCTCCTAAACAATTGTACCCTTTAATAGACTAATAAAGTCACAAGTCGCTGAACTTAGGAACTTTGTATGTGGATGACAGATAACAAGAGATATTTTTTTAAATAATCATTTAGTTAATAAGATAGTTGCCAGTGTTATAAATGTATTCACAGAATGAAACACGATAATCAAATGTCACTTTAATGAATCAATCTTATTTGTGTTAACATTTAGTTTTTTTTTTGTTCTCAAGTATATTTGGATTCCAACATTTATAATACCCAATTTTATTGTTATTAACTATTAATTAGGTATTTAGGTCAAGGTCCAAACATTCATTAAGAAATTAAATCTTCACAAGTAAAGTAAGTTTTCAGATCGTATTCTCAGTTAAATAATATTTCTCAATCGAATTAGAATTCATTCTGAACTTTATTGAAATTAGTTATATCTTTTCACTTCCACAATCAACTTATCTTGCTCAGATAAGTTTGGAACTCATTTTGGTACAAGAAGGTTTGTTTTGACTCTGATTTATACTTTCTCGGAAATTCATTTGAATTGTTATGTACAGTCAACAGCACATGAACCTCCCCTAATTCATCGCAAACTCGTCCCTATTACCGCGGTATAAAGATACATAAAGGATAACTTAACACGCGGTCGACTGTACCTAACGTTTTGAAAATATTAATGACATGAAAAAATTACATGAAATCACTTGGCCCGGGATTCGTCCTGGGTCTTGGATGTTTGTCTATATATGTATTTGTTATAAAATATAATATCGTTGAGTTAGTATCCCATAACACAAGTCTCGAACTTACTTTGGGGCTAGCTCAATCTATGTGATTTGTCCTAATATATTTATATTTATTTATTTATTTATTTATTTTATATTTATTGTCACGTGTTGTCTTCATTACGTGAATCGATTCCGCCAGTTCTACCCCAAAATATGATCACTTCATATCCTCCCCCATATGTAGTCAGAGGTGACTAAGGGACACGTTGCCATAGCAGCTGATACGTGGCAATAGCATTCCCAAGGCGGGTTGACGTCAAACGTTCGATTTGGAAAATCACCGCCGAAACTTCTATGGTGTGTTTTTACGCTGATCATGGACTTCACGGCGTAACAGCCCCAAAAGCAACAATGAACACGAAAATGAGTGAGGAAGATGTGCAGCCCAATACATCTGTGCATATATAATGATAGTCAACTTGACAGACTTTCAACGTATTCCAGAATTAAAACACTCCAATATATTGCATCTTATTTATGCACCGGTTCATACATAACACGGCTCCTTTGAAACGGAACGTCGCATGCATCTAATGGACGGCATCAAAGCGTGTATTTAGTGCTAAAAGCGTGGAATGGAACGTGTCTGTGAATTTTGAAGGACCGTACGTAGAATATGCACGATTTCATGTGTTCTATTCCTGGGATTCTTTTATTTATTTCTGATTGATATTTTAAATTAGAACTTTGAAATAGCTTTTCCGATTTTGCGTGAATGGTCTTTCTTTCTTTTCGAGTGTGTTGATTTTTATTAAAGGCATCTGACATGACTTTTACGACTATCTATATACACCCTAATAATCTAAATAGTCAACCAATTCAACAACACTTACGCTACACTACAACAAGAAACAGCATTTGTGCTGTGTAGTTCCGCCCTAAAATATAACCAATCCATCCATATCCTCCCGTGGATGTTGTACGAGGCTACTAAGAGACACAAACCTTGACTGCTGACAGATAACAATCGCATTCGCAAGGAGGGTTAGCATCAGAAACGTGGCCGAATTTTTACACTGATCTGACGCAGCATAAAAAAATTACATCAACAATTTTAAATCATTTCCTTGAAAAATCCTTTAAAATAATGTTTTTCTTCGTTCAATAGTCTATAGATTGTATAGTACCGTCAGCACTCCAGTCCCATTTAGCGAGAGTAAACAACGGAGAACACCTGCCCTGGCCTTCATTACGTTAAAACTCGGAAAAATAGGACTCCAAGAGCCTGGACTGCTAAATATTGATATTACAGATCGATAACTTACTTAGAACAAAAGATGTTAGTCTCTATGTACCTTATGCGCCTTTAAAGTAAAAGTCAAAAATATTGCAAAAGTGTGTATATGTACATGTACATACATACAAGAATAGTAAATATAAGTAAGAGTTTCAACAGATTGCCCTTTCACGCATGCAATATTTTTCAATAACAAAGTTATCAATTTATTATATTTTGAAAGGTTATACGTTAGATATCAGTAACCTAATCATGTAAATGGTAAAAAAATGTAAATCATGACAAACTATATATGTATGTAGCAATTTGAAAAATGATAAATAATTTAAAATTCGACGTGAAAAGTGCTTGTGAATATGTCTTATTTCTGAATAAATGTTATTAAATAGAAAATACTGTTTTCGTCTATTATTCGAAAGAAAATTTTACTTATTTGGAACCGCACGCAAACGAAGTTGCAGACAAAGCTATTTCCTAATTATATTCTGTGAGTTTGACTCAAGTGACACTTCTACGCCTTCTTTAGTTTATACCCCAGCGGAGACAGTTCAATTAAGACGAACGCATTACACTAAAATGTTTCGCGTCTAGATAGAGTTGTTTTGCTTTGCAATATATTTTATTTTGTGTACGATCAACACTCCACTAAGACTACATAAAATGCAGTAAAAATATAAGAAAATAAACAGCGCCTACTACTCGAAGTTTACCCAGGTGATATTACACGGAAACATAAAATGGAAGATGCCGGCGCTAAACCAGTTCGTTTTTCATGTAATTTTTTCTGCATTGCACTATATGATTGGATAAACCACCCAGGAGAGATTTAAGATTATTTGATGTGATATTGAATTTCATTTGATGCCAGCTTCAAGCTATGCGCGAACAGTTCGCCAAACTTCGCGGATTCAGTATAAATTGCTGAATAGGGAGTATTACTGCACATTTATCCCGCCAGAGTACAGCACTGTATATTAGGTAACAAAAGCTTTGCCGCCTTTTGCTATGTCGATTAAAACGTTTATTTTAGAGTAAATTAACCTTTCATTATGTAAGCATTCGTTTGTGAAAATATACAACAATTTAGCATATTCTGGTGTCGATATATTGGGAAAAATCGTTTTCCATCAGATAAAAAAAACTTCAAAAACTATGGGATATATATACGCCTCACGCTGTAAAATTTTCGAGCCAGTCGAAAAAAAGCTCGAACACTTCACACGTGAAGACTTATTAAATAAAATATGGACTTCATACAGGTAAGATCTTTAGTCAAAATCAAGTTTATATCAGTTTATGACCACAGTTGACCAAATAATGTAGAATATAACCTAAAATAGTGTTATTATTTTCAGGATAATCCACTCAATCCTTCCTTTTCCCTTTAAACTCGCACCACGATTGCGTAGAAGGTATTTTTGGTCGTAAATCTGCAACAAAATTAGCGCTTTTTGCCTCCATTGGCAATGTTTGTGTACCTTAGTTGTACCAGTAGCGCCATCTGCGCTGAGCTTTGTATAAAATGCCCTATTGGTAGCTATTTACATATTTCTTTTATCTATAGTATTTACCTACCGTAATGTATGTACGTATGAATGCTTTTAAATAAATAAAATAAAATAAATATAAATATAAATACCTGTGATCTGTCCCATCGATTAGTGTCTTTCTCAATCTTGACATTGGCAAAATCATCGCTTGGCTGTAGCCATAAAATTAAAAAAATAAATTAAGTGAACTATTTCGATGATTCCATTAGGCTGAATTCATAGCGTATTATACTGCTATTTTAAATGGACATAATTTTACGGCTAACTAATTAGTTATATATCTATATAAACATGAATGAAACTGCGTTATCCGCTTCCAGCGCAAACCAGAAGTAAACTATTCTAAGGTTTAATTAAAAAATATCGAATGAGTTTGTCGAGGACAAACTTGCGTCCGCAAGATTTTTGTTTTTGTTCGCAATCTAGTGAATGGTTCTGGAAAAGCTGGTAGCCCTGGATCTAGGGGGAGTGGGGAGGTTGCAGGAGGGTAGTCGCCTGTAGGTAGCTTGGGTATTAAATAAAATGTATAAATTGATAACATAACGAATCACGATAATCATTTATGTCACTATAATTGACCAATTTTATTTTAAAGATATAATAGAAACTAGTTTTTGCCCGCGGCTTCGCCCGCGTGAATTTCTCTGCGCAAGCGGAATAGATACGATTTACATACAATTTTACATTAAAGGAACTTTGGGGGGGTTGACTTTTGAAAAAAAATCCTATGTTTGAACTACATGCGCATACCAAATTTCATCAAATTTAACACATTAATTTAATTTGAAAGCGAACAGACATACAGACTTTCGAATTTGAAATATTAGTATAGAGTATGGAAGTATGGATAAGAAAAGATTTTGTATTTTTAATTCTCATTATATACTAAAAAGTATAGTTGCAACGCGTTTTCTTGTCTTTGACTTTTAAAAATGTGACGTCACTCTTCTCCTTACCGTGATACCGTGAAGACTTAACCGAAACTTGTAAGTATCTAAGTTGTTACTATAAGTAGTACCTGTTACCGACAACAAAGGACGCCGAAGACCGTACGAAGTGGAGGGGAAAAAATAGAAAAAGGGCCCTGGGACCGGGAAAACAATGATATGAGAGAGAGAGAAACATGATTCGATCTGCACCTGCCTTTACGATAACTTTTAATATACAAATTCCGAATTAGTCTGAAGTATTCGTCAGCTAGGGGTTTCCATTTGACAGCGTAAACTCTGCAGCGCGTACTTTAATATCGGCCGGATAATATTTACGCTGGGAAAATGTTGCCACATGGAAAAAAAATTTTGCCCTTCTCGTAAATTATTCCGCACCGCTAGTGTTTCGAATGCGCACTTTAAAATAGGCCTGATTTTACGTAATATGAAGTCTGCTTGCCGATTTTAGATTTTCAATGTGAATTATTTTTATTTATTTTTTACAATATTAATAATTAAAGCTCCACAGTATAAATGGAAACTTAAAATAAAACAACATTTGTTCATAGCCAGAGAGGTTGATCGCGATAAATATATACTTAGTTATATATTGCAAACGATCCACAAAAATGTATGGGTGTACAACATGTTACTACGGCACAACACGGCTGAACCCAGAAGTGACCTGGGATTAGTCCCAGTGCGTACGTTCAGCTAAGCCTTTAAGGTTAAGCTTTTATCATTTCGACTAGACCTTGGCCGGTCTTCGTTGGCTACACCTAGGTGAATAGTGCTTATCTCCGGCTAGATCTAAGTGCAACTGCAACTGGTGCAACTGGTCACAGATGGTGAAGTGAAGATTCAAGATTAGGTTGTTTGTGTACATTCATTTTTTAGACATGGGTTAGTGCATTACAATTCACTTCTCACCATCGAATCTATTCGAAGTGAGACTCAGCGAACCAATCACATTGCGCAGTGTGGTTGTCGTTGCGTAACAATGGCTGATAATTAAGTCGTTATTAGCGCACATTAGGGATCAGCAGGCCTACCATCAACTTTTACGGAACGTTTCAAATGCAGCGCAGTTCAATTTAGGAACTAAAAACAGATCACACTCATACTAAAAATCAACTAGATGGTACGAATTTGCGATGCAGATAAGTTTGTCCTGATCTGGATCACATTAAGATACGATGGTAAGCCACCAGGTATAGCGACTTGATCACATTAAAAGACGATGGTAAGCCCCCAGGTATAGCGACTTGATCACATTAAGAGACGATGGTAAGCCCCCAGGTATAGCGACTTGATCACATTAAGAGACGATGGTAAGCCTCCAGGTATAGCGACTTGATCACATTCAGAGACGATGGTAAGCCTCCAGGTATAGCGACTTGATCACATTAAGAGACGATGGTAAGCCCCCAGGTATAGCGTAGTTTCAACCCCATAACAACATGCATTATGTTAACGTATCTTAATAATAACTCACGTTCAGCCCTTCGACAAACACCACTGAACTATCAGCAAAGCAGAATCGCGATACAGAATACACAAAGCGATAGCAAACATTGATCGGTGTCTGGCTGGACTCGAGTATTTCGCTGGGTAAATCTTTTGTCTCGATTATTCAATGGGCCGTGAGTTAAATAATAAGGATGATCATTCACTGGAAGGGACATCGGTTAGTGATATACAACAATCAAACCGAATATATGATGAGCTTCGTGGCGGTGTGGTTACCACGCCACGCATCTGAAGGTCCTAGGTTTGATTCCCAGAATGGGCAATTATTTGTACTTCTGATCACAGATATTTGCCACGGTTCCGGGTGTTGTGTCTGTTTTTGTGATTGTTTCCATCGAACCCACACACATATCTTTTATGAACGATCTAATAGATTTTGGAAGATTCTATTTACTCTTTTGTGAGCTATCCAATGATTATACAAAAATATTTCTCTAAAAAACTCATGCCACAGTTTACGACGTAAATACACTATAACTCTTCGTGAGCCATGTTGCGTACAAAATCACGGTTGTCCTTCTATAAATTCTCGACAGAAACAAAAGATTGACGGTAGGTAAAGTTCAAGAGACCCTGTAAACTTTTAATGATGGCGGAGTTGTCAGACTAATTCAACAGCAGTTTTAAGATTATTACATTCTGTGTTCGCATAACCTTAAAGTTTGTTGTCAACTAGGAGTTGGGTTTTCGTTATTTCAAGAACAAAATCACATCAAGCAAGATATGCCGATTTTGTTGTAAGGTTTTTAATAGGTGCTAGAAAGGGAGTTATAAGTTTAACGTGTCTGTGTATCTGTATGTCTGTTCGTGGTATTAGTAGCAAAACGGTTAAACAAATTTAGTTTTACTTTTTTTTTTCATTTGAAGAATTTAATTAAGATTTTTCTTAGCTATATTTGCAAAATTTGTGTTCAGCCGTTTGGAAACTGTCAGTTCTATTCTATTCTAAATATATTTCATTAGCTCAATATTCAAAATGGCCCAACAACAATCAGCACACTAGCGCCACCACATTTTTATCAATTTCTTTTATTTATTAGAGAAATCTTTAAAAGTAATTTGTACAAATTATGCTACACTACATAAATGATTTTATTAGAAAGTATTATAGTTTTCTATTTAGAACATTACGGGGGCAGGCAAAAGGCAACCTTTTTGACAAATAACAGTTCTTAATTAGCAATTTAAATTTAAATTGGTGCACATCTTATGTTAACAGATGTAGTCATCTAGATTTTGCAGTATCTTCGGTCTACCTGCAGTGCGGGGTAGCTGCACGAAACAAAAAGATGAAACTCTCGATAATAGACAAACAGATGAACAGACACCTTTTATTCTAATGAAGAAAATAATAACGATTATTTTTTATGTAAATATTTTTAATATTTGTTTAGTTTTACAGCATAATAATAATTTCTTTTTTTTTTTGTTAATCTATGGTCAAAGAATACCTACAACCATAGATAAAACAACGTCGTTGCCTATGACATTCTCCAGCTCTACAGCTCAAACCAAAAACCAAAAATCACCTCAATTCGTTACTCCGTTTTGACGAGAAAGACGATCAAATGAACATAGTTCCACATTTACAATATTAGTAGCTCGTAATATCACTTTTGGATCAAATCTGGGAAGTCCAATGTACAATGGGACTTTTTAGGAAATGCTTCAAAAAATATCTTCTGGAGCGACTAAATTAAGGTTAGACTGAACTTCGTCGCATGAAAATGGTTGCAAGTCAAGTACTTAGTAAACATAGTTACTAACGCAGTGGTTACGATCTGTGTGCACTTTTTGAATATACCTATTTTAATAACAATGGATAAATATTATAGAAATTTTACTAATATTTGATAGTATTTTTAGCAACATTTATGTACTTACCTAACATGTAAGTATGTTTAGTCGAGCGTATCCGCGTGCTATTGGGCTAAAACTGAAAACCAGTGTACCGCCTCACAGGCTCCCACGCTGAGGTTTAACCTTTTTTCACATACAGGAGGATTTGACCTCCTGAATGTTAGATATAAGCTCGTGTAAACCTGGTGTAATATGTATGTATTTATTTCTGTTATGTTTGTTTTAACTTTGTGTAAACAATTGTCAAATTTGTCGCCTGCATGTATGCAGTACCAGTAAATAAACGTTTTAACTATCTATCTACTAGACCAGTAATAGTTTCTCAAGATCCAACATTGATCGTAATTTATGTGGCAATTCACAAGAGAGTATATACTAACTAAACAAAGCGATCTTGTGCAAGCGGAATCTCAGAACTCAAGGAATTTGCATTATATCACGGAGATATAATAAGCGAGTTGTAACGTTCAAAACAGAATCAATATTGTTTTTAAACAAACCAATTTACATTGTAATGAAACTGCAAATTAGGAAGCGGTGGCGGTGTAATGGTTAAGACGCCCGCCTGGGAACGAGGTCCCAGGGTCGAATCCTACTCGTACCACATGAGTTTGTATGCCAATATGACTCAGGTATAGTAGTTTTCATTGACCACCACTTGGTTCCGGTGAAGGAAAACATTATTATTAACTTATGTATGAAATGGAGAAGGCAATGGCAATTAAACCACTCCATTAATAATGCCAAGAAAGTTGTTGTGTGTGTTTAATTCCACATAATGACCACGACCCTCAGCCATGAGGAATACGACTATGAAGAGAAACTGCAATGTAATAACCTGGAATAACACAAGGTACTTTTTATCCCGACACTACCACGGGAGCGGGGCACAGCTAGAGTGTCATAGATGGGTTTCTTGTAAAGTTGGGCAAACTACAAGCAGTATCCATTCGAGCCGGTTTATTGAGATTCATGACCCAGATCTTCGGCGTCCCAGCGCGAGTTTAGAATACAGGAATACTAGAACAGTATAGATATCGGGACAGCAAACAAAGTAGTTGATTGCGAGCAGCGGAGTCTTCTCTGGTGAGATTTAGTAACAATCAGTATAGCTATGAGATTATGTTTCAAACTGCACCGTTTCTCGCAGAAACCCGGGTTAACACAATTTAGTAACAGTACCTATACGAGTATTGTATGTATGGTACTGTTGCACACAACATTTACATAAGTACAATATATAAGTTTAAATTTGAATTTATTTAAAAAGCAGCCCAAGAATTTATTAATTGATATACGTTAAATGATTTTTTTAATGATACACTTAGATAAAATCATAAATTGTTGTAATTTTAGGAATTAGTATAAAATTACCTATTACTAATCTGTTGTTATTTTGTTGTTAGTTAATGCATAGCCTGGTTCTAATTATTGATTTTTGCATAGGACCCATAGTCGGTAAAACGGCTTAGTTTTTTCTTTTAACATCAAATTTGTATTAGGTACTATGACTTTTGCAAATAAATTTGGTCACGCTCGTAGTACATTCAATTGGCCGACAAAGGAGTAACATAAAACTGAGCCGATAAAAAGATGGCCGGTACGTGACCCGCGACCTCAAAGGGAACAACTTACTTTATAACATTTCTGATATTTTTTATAGGTAAGCACATTTTTATTTTCAGAGTAGCTTTTGGCTTTGGCTTCGCTCGCGTCAATTTTCCACTGGAAAAATATTTCTTTCCGGGTTAAAAGCTACCCTATGTCCTGCGTACTTCAAACTACATGTATGCACAATTTCAAGAAGTTTGAGTAGATAAAGTGTGAAGAAGTAACAAAACAAGTTACTTTCGTATTTATAATATTAGTTAGGATAAAACTATTGTTTTAAATTAAACGGAGTATATGTTCTTATGAGCATACATGATAAATATTTTATTTTACTTTATATTCAGATTCAGATTTTCACATGGAATTAGTAGGTAATACGTTGTACGGAGTACCTATCTACTAATTGTACCTAGGTACTCAGTTGTACTGCGCGCCGCTAACGTTTAGACAAAATGGCGTACCTAGGTACTTTGCATTTTTCTGTGCAGGTTAAAGTTAACGTCAAATTTGACTGATGTAACCCACTCTTAATCTATTCCTTTTTCCACTAAGATAATTATCACTTCATATTGAAAACATCACATGAAATATTCTACAAAAAAATCTACACTGAGTATAAAAATCTGCAACAAAACCAAAAGAGGTGTTTCTTTTCACTCAATGTTTCCACAATTTTCAACCTTACCCGTTTAGCATAAGAGTTTCCATTTTAAAGGAGATGTTTGATAAATAAGGCCCCATTGAAAACGGAAAAGGGTCCGGAAAGGTTCTAGAAAACCGAAACACCACTTATTCGCATCTTAAGTGACATCAGTTTGTGAGGAGGCAAAAGATTTCGAAGCTCCGACGCTCGAGATGCGGTTTCTACGAACCCTGAATATATTTGTACAAGAGTAATGGATTTGAAACGCTTTCTAGAATAGGTTATGCCAGCTCCACACTGTCGCAGAACTCGGACATAAGCCGACGCGAATGCGTGAACATTGCGTAGTTAGTATGAGTGTTTTTATTTACCGCAATGCAAAACCAGCAATGTATACCGCCAAAGTTTGACAAAATATTTGACGACGGTGTGGAGCCGGCATTAGAATATTCTCAAATTATTATGTAGAATTTTTTTTAAGAGGAACTTATGTATTATTATAAATTTTTATTTATGACTAGCTGCAGCTCGCTGTGTTACCCGCGTTATTGTAAAGAAAAAAACTAGTTAATATTAGTTTTTAGTCTACTTTGTAATGCGTCTGAAAGACTTTTCGACCAAATACGCGAATCGCGTACCTACTTTTGGGATAAAAACTACCCTATGTGTTAATCCAAGGTACCAGTTACACTTAATAGGTGATGTGATGATGGTCAACCTGTTCCGGTCACGGCGACAACTTCAATGAATGCAATGTTGAATTGACTGGTGTGTTGCGTGTACTGGGAAAAGTTTTCATAGATTTATTGAAGATAGAAAAGACGATCAAGAATCATATTTGCGACCAACTTCTCTGTATTTAAAAGTGAAATTTTTATCTATTTCTCTGCTACATATTTTAAAACAAAGTCCCCCGCAGCCGCATCTGTCTGTCTGTCTGTTAGCGATAAACTCGGAAAGTACTGGACGAATTTTCAAACAGTTTTCAACAACGGGGAGAGAGTTCCCTGAAGAAGGTTTGGGGGTATAATTTATTATATTTTACTTGAGCGAAGCTAGGGCGGGCCGCTAGTATAATAAAATCGAATCCCATCATAACTGAAGGAAATGGAAGGCAAAAGATTGTCGAAAGATAAAAGTTCATTTCATTTGGTTACCCGTTATTTTCAGTTCGTTGGTTCCGAAACGTACGGCCAAAGGTTTTACGGGTAGTAAATATACTTTGAATTCGTATATAAGTACAGTCCACTTCAAGCTACCCAAATTCATCGCAAACTCGCCGCTTACCATAGGGGTTCATGCAGGGTAGCTTGATGTGCTGTTGACTGTACATATTATATAGATAATTACTTAACAAGCAATTTGAAATATGGCACAAAGGTGAAAGCATAGGTTTTTTATTACGGTTTTACTCCTGTACGGACATGATTTCTTTCTCACGTGTAATAAGATATAACCGATAAAACCTTGTCCAAAACTATTTTTTTGTCAAAATTTTGAATTTTCTCAAGAAACTTTTAGCTAATTTAATATTAAAACCGTTCTATACTTCAACGAACGAAAATCTTGACACGGTACATTAAACTGCATCGAATTGCAGCAATATAAAACTTTACGTGATCTTGAAACGGAACCGTTTCAGTTTTATTGAGGAAATCATTCGAAATGAAACGGGCATTACAGAGGCTTTCGACCAAATGACCTTTTAGACGATTAACTGCTTTTAGGCTGCGCACGGACATCAAGATAGCATACGAAATATTCGTTTTTTTAATACATTCGAAAATATAAATTTTACGATAAGGATAAATATTTATTTGGTACATTTACAAAACACGTTACGATAGGTTTTTCCATTTAGTAGTCTACAAATGATCTGTACTTCCCAATATAACGAAATGGATCAAGTAAACTCTTTTTAATTTGACCTCTTTCAGTTGTATTTAATTTTTATTTGGAAAAAAAAACAGAAAGTTTCTGAAATATCGAAAAATTACACTTGTCACGAGTTGTTGCCATCAAGTAAAATCAGATACATTTTTCACACAGAATTGATTAAATATAATCTGATTGAAAACATTCATTAGATACAGATACTATACTATAGCACGTCTATATCCTTTACGGGGCAGACAGAGCCAGAAGTTGACACAGAAAAATCTCGAAAATGTATGGCGGGGTTTGTTGGTGGAATTGATAGTAACACGCGAAGCGGTAGTGGTGTAATGGTTATGACGCCCGCCTGTGGATCGAAAGGTCCCAGGTTCGAATCCTACTCGTGCCACATGAGTTTGTATACAAATTTGACTCATGTATAGTAGTTTTCATCGTCCACCACTTGCTTCCTGGTGAAGGAAAACATCGTGAGGAAACCTGCACATTGGTTCATACTTATTAACTTGTGTGTGAAATTGAGAAGGCAATGGGAAACCACTCCATTAATAATGCCAAGAAAGTTGTTGTGTTTCATTCCACGTAATAACCACGACCCTCAGCCATGAGGAATACGACTATGAAGAAGAAGTGACAGGTTGCTAGGCTAGCTCAGAGAAGATTCGGAAATGTACATACCTTTCCTGTGATTGACTTTTACAATCTGCGCGGGAGGAGAAGCAGCTGGCGCGTTCTATGGTTTTCTTTCGCTCGCAGACTAGCATGAATGATAACACTTTTTAGCGTTTTTTGTAACCCGACTCGCTTGCGGGATGCCTTAGGCTTGAAGAGTCTCCGAAGATATAACTTTAATGATGAACATTATATTAGATTCCCTTCTCGTAAATTTTCATCTTTTGTGTAACTAAACTCGACTTCGTTACTTTACAGTACTTTAAATTAATTAATTTCATTTCAACTGTCATTTGGTAAACAAATAAATGTCAGAAACATTTTTTACTTATTTTTGACACAAGCCTTTATTATTGTCAGAGAGATCTGATTTCATGGAATTAGTAGAAACTTGTACGAAGTACTTACTAAATCCGTGTCTTATTTATCTAGTACTTATTCATTTTATATAGAAAATTTTGATTCTAACTTATTCAAGAAAATTAATATTTTGTCTAACTTTATAATAGTTGACTTGCATTCGTGTGGCGTGTGGTCCCGCCCTAGAATAGGACCACTCCATATCCTCCCGTGGATGTCGTACGAGGCGACTAAGGGGCACAAAGTCTTCGCTACTGATAAGCAATAATATTATTCCCAAGGAGAGTTAACGTAAGGCAGGCGGACGGTTGTAAAATAATAGCATTAATCTTAAAAATTGTAAGGTTTATTTTTAGGCTGGTCTTCGCGGCGTCATAGCCCCGAAGGCGGCGGGAACACGCGAAGATGAGAGACTGAGTTAACTTGGACTTATACAGGCTTTTTAACAGCTTATTTATAACTAAGTACTTCTTATATAAAATAACTTGATGTCTGTCCCACGGGCTTCGCGGGGAGTTTGGTACTTTTAGGCGCAAGACACATGCGCAAAAGACACTTGCGCGCAATCACTTGCGCGAAAAAAAAATTGCGCACAAAGAAACTTGCGCGCAAGAAAGGTGCGCGACAGCACTTGCGCGCTAGAAACTTGCACGCAAGAACTTGGGCGAAAGAACTTGCGCGATAGAACTTACGCGAAAGAAACGTGCGCTCAAGAACTTGCGCGTAACGCAACGCAACGCCTTTTATTAGCGCAAGTGTCCTGATACGCTTCGCGGGTAATAGTGGCCTATGTAGTGACCGTTTCATATATCTCTGTGCCAAATTTCATCAAAATCGGCCCAGTACTTTTTGAGTTTATTAATTACAAACAAATAAACTAAAACACAAATCTTTTCTCTTTATAATATTAGTGATTGACTAATACTTTGGTACAGGTTCCGATCAAAAATCCACAAATATATAATATACCTTGCAAATTTAAAACTTAAACAGCAAAACAACGATTACATTTACAACTCGTACAAAACAGAGCGTTTACTCAAGAAACTAAAAAAATAATTTTAAAATCTTCGCTGAGAAGACGAGTTTTCTCAAATAATGACGTCTAGAAATTACACCATTATTATGCTCGAACGGAGACAGGATCTGCAACGTAGCTTGTTACAGTGGCGACACACGTTTGTATATTACGCATTAAAAAATATAGTGACAAATTACACACAGATTGAGTTTGCCCCACGAAGTATATAACTAAGTATACAGTATATATACCAATATATACCGTGGTTTGCTTCAAAGTAAGTTCCAGACTTGTGTTATGATATACTAACTCAACGATACTATATTCTATAACATATTACATTATATAGATAAACATCAAAGAAATGAAAAAGTTCATTTTCTATGTTGACCTGACCGGGGATCGAACCCGGGACCTGCAGTGTAGCGGTCCAGCAAGACGACCATTAGGTCTTGTCAGTGGTCTTCATCCTTCTGTTTTTCACATCCATTATAATAATTTATGAATTGGTTTTTGAAAAAAATATCCTAGCCTACATTTGAACGGGGTTCTTTAAATTTCATCAAAACCGGTGCAGCGGTTTAGCCGTGAAAGCGTGACAGACAGACTTGCACATTAATAATATTAAGTATGAATGTAGCACGAAGCGCGCCCGTAATTCGCCAAGCTAACTCACTTAGGTATTTACTTTAAAATAGTTGAAGCTGCAGCCGACGAAGTTTGGCGACTAATATGTATTGCACAAGTTTTGTTCGCAGAACTTTCTGGTTAATCTTTATTGCAAGGGAGTTAATTAAAAATGGAGGCAACTCGCGTATTTTATTAAATTACAATCGACAGCTAATCAAGCTACCGGAAGCCATTGCAAACCGCCTGATATTATAGCCGTATAGAGATAACACGTCACACTTATTGCTGGTTTAAACTAGGTTTAAACTAAGATTAGTATAAATTATGTTTTATTCACGTATTTTTGTCACGGTAAATTCTCGAAAAGCTGTTGTTTGCAAATGACGCTTATAGAAGTACTTATCAACGTCTTAGGTAGGTTTATATTTTCTCCAACATATAACGTACACTGCAATAGTATGATCATTTTCTTCACTATATTGGCAATACCATTGATTGGAGACCACTCCAATCCAGATGGTTTCCTAACTTAGCCAGGTTATATGTATATTGTATAACCCGGACAATAAATATCAGTCAGACCGACTTTACTAAATTCAAGCATTGACATGCAATCTTAATTGAACCGGTTTCTCCTCCAATTTATAACTATTCGAGACGGCATAGCGTCCAATCAATATCGAACTTTATGTCTTTAGTGAGACGGTTCAATTTGGAATAACAATTTAAATTTGCTAATATAGCTAGCGGTAGAATATTGTAAGATCGTTCGTTAGGGAAGACATTGTGAAGCCATTTAGTTAGCCCACGAATCGCAAATTCCTATATATAACTCTCATTTTAGATAGTTAACTGAATCTGAATCACAGTCTCTATTTTAGAAACTACAAAACTAAACTGAACTACAAAAATAAAAACGAACAAAAACAAATGGATATTTGGACAATGGATACTTCATATGGGCTAAGTAGGTATATGAAGAGCATTAGGCAAGGATGCCGAAACGGGGCCCCGACGCTAAACGGCTGTGAAAGAAACTGGGACAACGCTCAGATGAGATAGGACAATTTTTTCTAATAGGTTAAAAAATTACCTATATTTTTTTACCACAATCAATCACAGTTATTCTTCCTTTTCTAATTCACAGGGCGATTGTCGCCCAGTGACCATGAACCTTTGTAACAAACCTTTGTCCGAAACGGCTGGGAAATAGAAAACGTATGTGCGCGTTTAATACCTGTTATTTAGTATATAATTATGCAACGCGAATGTTTAAAAGTAGTTAATGTATGCCAAATCCGCCAATGTACAGCCGGCATAAAAATTATTAGCTTTCTCATCGCTTGGCTCGCTATATAACACAAACTAAACTTATTAATTCCATCTCATGCTAATAGGTCTCGCTTCGCGCCAGAAAGCAATTTCAAGACGTTTCGTTTATAAACTAATAGTATATTGCACTGTGATGAGTTTCAGATAGTTTCTAGAGATAGCGCGTCATTACTTTCAACTATATAAAACTGAACGTGCTATCTACGCCATTTAGTTACTTACTTAGACGTGAAAGGCCCTTTTGTAAAGTAGACTAGACAAATTATGTATTTTCAATTATATTTAAGTACTATTTTTTTTGTTTTGATTAAACCAAAATTGTTTGTTCTAATAAAACCAAAATTGAATTCACACGATATCACGACACGTCATTACGTGTTCCATATAAGTTTTCGTTTTTGACATAAAAGTAAGTACAGGTCTACCACTTTTATAAGTTACACCGATGTACCTGCGCAGAAGTCTAATTTTTGTACGACACGAAAATATTTTAGCCGCGTAAGTAAGTAAGTATTTTAGTATTTTACCCGCGAACAGAGCTGTCCGCTATTAGCTGACGCGTACGCGCTATGTCTGGAGTTCGCGCCGTCTCGCGTCGTTCGCACGAATCATTGAATTTTAAGACTTATGTAATATGGTCGTTATTTTATTGAGTTTGTATTCGGTTTGATTCGGCGGTAGGACGCGCTATTCTGCGCCGTCGAATATTGCCGATGTAACTTATAAACGTGGTAGTACTGTACTTATCTGATTTGATTAGCGGGAAAGTAGGCAGTCAACTCCTATTTAATTCACTACCGAACAGATATTCACGTGGTTTTTGTGTGATGACCAGAGGGTAGTAGTGTATCTAAACGGAATATCTCGTTATTCGTTAGACAGGCTACATATTTCGTGCGATTGCAAGTTTAACGCCACAGAGGTTGACAGAAGTATGTTTAACAATTAATACAAATGTTAAAACTTACCGTATGTAAAATATTATCTTCGCTAACGCACTTAAGTACCACATAAAGCCATGATTGAGGTCTAGAAATTCTTCAAAATTCGCTTTCTCAGTATACCCTTTCACTAAAATGTCCTTTCCTCTAAAAAGGCCACAATTAAGAAAAAGGACATTTTTCAGCCGAGAGACATTTTGAGAAACGGAGATTATATGGACTTCAACAAAAGCCTGTTAACTCCACAAATGACTAAGTACTTACTCGTAATTATGTACTTATTTAATTAACTTAGAATGAACTTAATAATTTATCGCAACTTTATTTAAATATTTAATTATCAGGATTACACTTAGATTGCATTGAGATAATATTTTATAGGGACGACAAAACAACACAAAACATTTCAGAAAATATGTTTGATAAACACATGCAAAATATTTTGAGCACTGCACTTATTAAATAGGTAGTGCGTAGATACAGTCAACAGCACATCAAGTTACCCTAATTCATAACAAACCCGCCGTTATTACCGCGCCATAGACTTTCATGCAGGGTAACTTGATGAGCTGTTAACTGTACAAGGAATATCGTCCCTTTAACGAGGCACTTTTTAAAAAAAGGTCATTTTCCTTCACTGCCAAATTTGCCGCCCTAATCTCCAGCCTACATACAATTTCTACTTTCTATAATACTAATAGAAGGAAAAACTAACTAACAGCCTTCCTTACAAGGTATTCTCCATGTCAATTCGTGTGATTTAATTCTATATCAGTTTTGGAGCTCTGGATTTTATAATAATATTACTGTCGAGATTACTGTGATTAAGGGCATTGTCTGTCAGGATTTGCAGAATGAAAACAAAGTTAAACATACTTTTACAATACCAGTTGCCCCTGAGGCTTCGCTTCCGTGGGAATTTCGAGATAAACAGTAGGTACCCTGTGTTTTTCTAGGATAGGTTATATCCACCCGTGTACCAAATTTCATAACCCGTCCAGTAGATTTTACGTGAAAGAGTAACAAATATACATAGATCCACATAAACTTTCGCATTTATAATATTGGTAGAATTTGTATAGTATATTTAATATACTAATCTATAGTCAAAGCATTACTTTCATAAATTAGACCTTCACAAGCACTTATTCACGACATATTCTAATTTAAAATTCTTAGTCTTTTTTAAATAAGTACGTATAAAAGTTTAGCAATTTTCATCATCACTAATAGTATAAAACGAAGTCGCTTGCCGCGTCTGTCTGTTTCTAAGCTTTCTCCTTCAACGCAAACGATTTTGACGCAGTTTTTACTGTTATTAAGACAATATATTAACTAGGGTTTATACATACAAAACAGCCGTGCGAAGACGGGGCAGGTCGCTAGTATAACAATAGAAAATCCTGAAATTAAAATAAAACTAATAATTAAAATCCAATCCTTTATTTCCACCAAGCTAAAACCTTCTTACTTAATGTATTTACAATTACGGTAGTCACATATTAAAACAGGTATAGTCTTTGTATAAAATACCATATATATGGCAGAGTAATAAGGAAACACACAAACTTTAAAATAAGGTACGTAACTGCCGGTTCTCAAAATTGTAATTTGAACTTTATGAAAAGGGAAATAAAGTCGAAAATTACTAGATATTTACTGTTCTTCACTTTTGAACCAATATACTACATTTCTGAGTAAAGTTATCTTGGTATAAAATTAAATGTATAAATGCATTAATATAATGAAACACGATAATCAAATGTCACTTTTCTTGATCAATTTATTGTTATTGTCATTTAGAGCCTATATCAGCACTATGTGTTAAAGTGTCATATTGTAATCTGACATAAACCGCTCGATAAATCTAATTGAAGTTAATTTCCACTTAACCATATCATACACTTGTTAAACACAATTTTTAACATCATCTGTTCGATAGATACTTTAATAGCAAGCTGTGAAACAGGTCCATATTTTTTTAGTTCTCAATAATGAATAGTTGATACGGTTAAAAGAAATGTGACGTCTCGTGTTCCCTACTATCATATAAGAATCATGATTTTCGACATTTAGCAAAAAATAATCTACGCAATAGTTTTGTATATTTCGCCTGTACTGAAGAATACTTTGTCAGAACAAGATAGCAGTATATTCGTTGTTTTCAATTTTTCTTGCTTCGTCAGAAACGAATTATAGTGTTACAAAATAGCATATCTATATATTTTGAGAAACCGATAGCACTATTTTAGGTAAATAATTTAAAAGCGAACAGGCAGAATAAAAATACAGAATAGACAATACAAAATAAAACGTAAAATAAAGTTATTTTAAAGTTAACATAATTAAATCGTTTATAAATATTGCTTCGCTTACTAAACGCTAGAATTAGAATTATCTAAATACTATTTTAAACTCAATGGGCGTATCTAGACATCTTTCCTAGGAGGGGCCTACAGTATTTTTAGGTCATAATTATGTAACCTTTCGGTTTTTTCTAAAAATTCCGACGTAATGTACTGAGCACGAGTATATAATGACATCTCAAATGTTTTACACCACATTTTTTGTAACATTTGCACAATGACATCCATGGTGAAAATGCTGCAGTGGAGTTTGCGCGCTTCTTCTTCATTTGCGCTTTGGATGAAATGAATTTTAAATATATGCAACTATTCGTAAGCCACAAAATTATGAAGATTTAAAAGTGTTACTAATACTGCCTACTTACTTAAATAAAAATATTTTTGACATGTTGATCTAATTGAAAAAAAAATATTTTGATATGCCGATTTCAATAATCACGGTGCAACTCTAATATTTTTCCGTTATTTTTCTGTTTCTTTTTAACAAATAAAATATGAAAATAGACCTTACTTATTGCGATTCCGTGCTCAAAAATTTTTCATATCGGTTTATAATAATTTTGTTTTAATATCAAAATGCAAGGAAACTTACGCCGAATAGATATTACTCAAATCAAACAAAATCTATTTTTATGAAAAATTTAACTAATACAAGTATTATTGTAAAAATATATATTTTAATTGCTATACCATTATGGTAATGTTTTATCATTAAATTTGTACTGTAACGGTTCTATATTACTCTATCAATTTTTAGGAATAAAAAAGAAATTAACTATTAGCCTGTGTTTTCAAACTAATTTATAAATACTTAAAAAATAATATTTATAAAGGAATTTGAATAATAGCAAGTTGCCAATCAAGACTCGACTTTACTATTTATTTTGGTAAAAAAGACTTTCCGAGATTGTATTTATACATGCGATCAGTATGCATGCAAGATTTTTTTTTACTTATACCCGAACCTGAAAAATGTGTTTTAGATAGCCAAATGAATATGCTACAAAACTCCATAATTTACTAAATTTTATCATTTTTCGATAAAATAGACGATACCTAATAAAAATATTCTAAACAAAATATTTACAAAAAAAGAAACTTATACAATAAAAACTTATTCCAAAACTTGACACAATATGGCGGAATGAAGATATATTATTGTAAATACAGCTTGATTTTCTGAATAATAAGCATATGAAAATGGGGTAAGCTAAATATATACAATACCTATATGTGAACTCAATAAATATGAAATAGAATGTTTTACTCTGTTTTCCGATTTTACGTGTAATGGAGCAGGTCATTCTTATGAGCGTTTCGAATGCCGCGGCTGCGCTATCATTACAATTTTACAAATTATAAAGACAAGAATCAATTTTATTGCCATACTTTATGAAGTAATTGACCTATACAACCTAATGTTAGTTTTACTAATATTTGATTTTAGAAATCCCTTAAGAAAATTGACGAATTGTTAAAACACTCGTAGGAATGACCAGTAACCAATTGCGGAGAGGTGTGGCGCGCTGTGATTGGCCGAAATATTTAATTGGCTGAAACATTTTCACGCAATGTAAATATTTCGATTTCTGCGCAGGTACATCAAAACAAGAAAACAAAATATTTTAGAATTTGTTGCTTTTTTCAGTATTATTATATTGACCTACTGGTCAAACAATCAACCATTAACTTATTTATATAAAAACATAATCTAAATCACACGTTTATTTACATACTCCGTAGGTTTACATAATTAAATAACAAACATAATAAACCTTAAGCTCGGCTTAAATCATTAGAAAAGTAATAAAAGCGTGATTCAAGTGAATATATAAATAGCAACATTGCTAATGTTTATACAGGCTGACTTTTAAAACCCGTCCAAAAAAGTTTAATAGTATTTTGTTGTTTTTTTTAATGTTCATTTGTTTTATGCATACTGTTTTACTAAACAAACCTGTGGGGGCTAGCACGAAATTCAGCGACTATGTAATCGTTTCGGCAAGGTCTAAATATATATGGAGAAATAACAGTTCCTCTTACGTACGATAGAGGCCCTGGTCATTTTTTCATATAAATTTTGTCGATGTCGATAGAATTACATTTTCGCAAAAAACTCGTGCTAGCGCTGCCCTGATGTGAAAATTTGGTCGGTGTTCAAAAAGATAACTTGTATATTGACAATACAAAGGTTTAAAACATTCAGTATAACCGAATTTCAACTTCATGTAAGTTATTCATAAAGACTAATTTACAATGACGAATCAGATGTTGCCTTCGCCAAACACGGCAAGGCAGTGCGCGTAGCTAGATTAATAATTTTAGTTTTGATAAATAAACTCTTCATTAGTGCATGGTTTAGCATTGTTTTGAAACAAAATGTTCACTAAGTCAAGTTTTATGACATCAAACGGGCGGCAAAACTTAATTCCGCCCCGGGCAGCGATGGATACGCTACGCCACTGCCAGTAAACATCAAAGTAATCTAGAAGTTAAGGGAGCGGGGTTTTAAAGCTGATTTCCTCAGATACTGATGGGCTAACACCGTCAAATCTAACTGGTCCTGTGTTTTGCCGCAAGCGAATAACTCCCACTTTGGTTCGTCCTGTAATTAAATGTATAGAATGTTATAATGTATCAAATAATTAAAAATAAGTACTTGCCTGTATATAAAAAGTATAAATAAATTAACATAATGAAACACAATAAACCAATGTCACTTTAAATGATCCTATGATTATTATTTCTAGTATAATTGAAACGCTTTTTAAAACATTTGTGACGTCCCTTGTCATACCAGCCGAATAAATTTGTTTGTTTTTGACACACAGAAAAAGTATTTGATTTGACTTAATGACAAATACCGTTATAACGTATTGTGCAACAAATATAACAAGATGTTGCCAATATTTGTTGCAATTGTTTGCAATATTTATAACTAACAGATGATTGCAGCACCGCCCGCGATGGCCTATATTTAAACACTGGTCCTTAACTAAATCGAAATTTCATTGAAACTCTATATATTGTATGTAAATTTGTATAGGATTTGCAATGGTCTTGGTAAGGTTAATATATTTTTGTAATGAGTACAACTCATAACCAATCACATTGCGGTGTGGTTGTCGTTGCGTCATAATGGCACACTGTGATTGGTTAGCTGCGTCTCACGGCGAGTCGACTCGATGGTAAATAGGAAAGTCGCGCTACGCACACAGAAGTTCATAAACGCCAGTGCGTATTATTTTTTATAATATGTAAAGATAAAGACTATTATTTATATGGCATTTGCCCGCGTTTCCGCTAGTTTCTTAGCTTTTGTTTTATTACTGATAAAAATATATACATAAATTTATATTTAAAAAATGGTAAGCCCTTCTGGCATAATAGGGACCAACACTATTTGAATTAGGTCTTTCGGCATTTCTTCTCAGCAATGGTCGTTCCGAAATGCTAGTAGTTTGTAGCTTTGGTAAACATCATTTAATTTAAAATATGACGTGAAAAAGTACCTATGAAAGCGTAATGTCTAAATAAATGATTTGATTTTATGAAAATAATCAGAAATTAAGAATACAAACCATAAACACACTGTAGAAGGACGTGGAGACCGACTTCTCCTCTATGGTCGGCTCTTGGTCGAACTTGATGGAGCGCACGGCCGACTTCTTGACCACCAGCGGCGATCCGGCTCGAGGGACCTGGTTTGTTATTGGCTTCATACACTACTAGATCATTAATGAATGAATAAAATAATAATGGTGGCATGGTAGGGACCAACACTTTTAAAATGAGTTTCTTTAGGCATGTCTTCTCAGCAGTTGTCGTTCCGAAATGCCAGTAGTTTGTAGCTTGTGAGAAATTACTATTTAATATAAAAATTGACATGAAAAAGTGCCTGTGAAGGTCTAATTTCTGAATAAACGTTTTGAATTTGAATCATTCACAAAGATGTTCATGCCGGCTCCACATTATCGGTAAAACAGTTCGCCAAATTATGCTGTTTTTACGTACATTGCTGGTTTCTTGTTGCAGTAAATACACGATCTCATACAAAATACACAATATTCGTGTCGGCGTGTGTCTGAGTTCGGCGATAGTGCGGAGCCGGTTAAAAAGGGAAAAGTAGCTAAAAAAACCCAATTGCCAAAAGCGAAAACTTTCAAATATAATTTTGAGATATCATTTCATTCTAACATTGGTTACCATTGGCAGAAAGGTTAGCAATCCATACTTTGCTTCAAGGAACTCGACAACATTAGTTTATTTAAGCATTCTATTATTCGCGGATGTTCCGCGCCTGTCTATCTTAATTAAATTACTGGCCATAAGACTAAGATTTTAGTTTATGAGCAAAAAATAAATTCATATGCGAAGATTTTGCTTTTTGCTCTGGAGCATAAGAAGAGCTAATTTTAAGCTTACATCCGAAACAAAACGTGAAACTTTACGAACATGAACAGTGAAAATTTACTTTACGTCACTAATGACGTAGAGTAAATTTTCACTGTTTATGTTCGTAAAGTTTTACGTCTAGCCTAAGCTAGACGTACTTGTCAATTTGTACTCTACCATTTATATTGCAGTATATAAATTACTTTGATTTCATTTTCTGTATATTAGAGCTGTCCCTTTTCCTCTCTTATATTTTAGGCACTTCTCTTTCTTATATAAGCGAAACGAAAGATATAACGACGTCTACAGTTATGTCAGTCCACTATTGATTTTTTTCTGTTGTTAATGTTTAGACAGTGGACATATTCCACAGAGAATTTGAGGGTGATATTTGACTTGTGATCTATATTTATATATATTTATCTGCAGTCCTGGTTGTGATGTGCCCGTTTCTGTGTTTTATGATGTATTAGTAATTTTATAAGGACCTCTTATTAATAAAAAAGTTATTCACTTTAAGCTAAAGTATGTTTTCTCTCGTTCTCCAAATATTGCAAAGTGCAAGTCACAAAACATACTTTAGCTTATATAGTATAAGTGCTGTATTTTTTATGAATAAGAGGTTTTAACACATATTTCGTGATATTAGATATTCGACTTGCTACTATGTGGGTTGAAAAAATAGACAGTTATACTATTGAAAATACATTTATTGAAATAAAAAATGACATTGGACTCAATGGGCGATGGAGTGGGCTATATACAATATTGACAGTGACTAAAGTACTCATAGAAAAAAAAGTACAGTAAAAAAAAACACAATTCGATAATACAAAAAGTTGCCATAATACAAAAGAAAAATCTACCACTACAGAATAAATTAAAACATTTCAACATAAATAAGTAACAAAAACAATCGTTTCAACAAGAGAAATAAATAGGTTTTTATAAAATAATAAAAAAATATGCAGATTCAACACTGGCCTGTCAATATTGCTGGGAAAGGATTTGGCGGGAACGGAACGCAAGAGCGGAGGGGAAGGGGATTTTTTTTTTGGTAATGTCATTTGTTTATTTCAAACAAAGTATCCTTAAGTATAGCTGCCGTCTATATTAAAATTGTTACAAATTTAACAAATGAATAAATAATCATTCACAACCGACGCGGACAGCGCAAAATTTTGATCTTAGTCAAAAAAATAGTTACGAATAAAAAAATGTTATCTATGCAAATTACAAAGCAAAATATTAGACTTTCAAAAAAAATAAATACAGGGAAGGGATTGGACCTAACAAAGGAATGTTAGTACCCCGAATATTTTATAGGTTTTTTTAACGTGTCCTTTCAGCCATTTTGAAAACACTGCAATTGACCGTTGATCACACAATATTTTATTTCAATTCACGAATTATAAAACTAACCTAGAAATTAATACTTGAAATGCCTAAATTGTACTTTAATACTAACGTTAAAACGATTTGGTGATTGGTAAACTTGAGGTATACATTTTTTTTTTTGTAGAAAACTAATCTTAAAAACCTAAAACTTTACCAATATATTAAAAAAATCATTCATTTGATGAAAATTTCATCTTTGGTGTCTTACTACCTAATTCCGTTATACGTAAGTTTGGTGCACTTATATTAAATTATAAAAAAAAATAAACGCGATTGTTTTATATTAACTTATTTAGTATGCTTAGATAACACGATTTAAATATTTACACCATTAAAATTAACGTACGATTAAATTTAATTGATAAAAATCCTGATTCAATATTATTAACAACAGTTTTTTTTTATTTTTACAAAGTGGCAACTATTTCGCACACAAAATAATTACAGCGAAGAAAATAACGTTAATTTTTGTCAAGCTGTAGTCATTGTATTGTTAGTGCAAAGATTTTAATATTTTATATTGTGTTAGATTTAGATATCGTGCAAAATTATTTTAGAACCAAATCCCAGCTTTTATTTCATTTTTTATGTACAGATCACATATCAAGTTATTAGGCCAAACACGAAAATTCTTGTTATAGTTATGCTAACCGTATTTACTACGAATATAACCCGAATGATTACTCATAAGAATACTCTTCAAATAAAAACCAGCTTTAATTTCTCTAGACTAAGATTCATTTTCAAGTGATATAATTCCTCGGGGAAATAAGAGATAAAAACTCTAGGGACAGAAAGAAGTGCTCAGTCCATGAATTCGTCGGGATATAGAACTTTCTTATTTGTAAGCAAATACGGTCACCATATCTTTTTTATCTAATGAGGTATTTTCAAGCTCGCAGTGTAGCCGATAATAATAGCGGCGAATTTGCAACGAATTTGGGAAGCTTGATGTGCAGTTTACTGTACATTGTAGATCTCATAATATTAGATAACACAAGATCTTCATTTTCTGCCGTTTAATGATTCGACATAATATAATTTCTCTTGGTTATTATATTATTGTCAAAACGGTGGTTATTATCGGTGGCTTTGCATCTCAAAGCCCCATATCTAAAACCATTTTAGTAAAAAAATATGTATTTCATATTTTGTTTGGCGAATATCATACGAATAAAGTTTCATTTAGTAACTTTACATCGCTAGCAAGATAAACAAAATCTGACCATAAAATCAGAATAAATCATTAATTACATTACTGTATTTCCTCGTCTAACAATTTCCCAAAAGGTTGTCTAGAAGAAATTGCTTACAGCGATAAGGCCGCCGCCTTTTGCACATTGTATCTATACCATGATGTCATGTTATGTGTGATTACATTTTGTACTTATGTATACTATGCAATTAATTTGTTAAATAAAGAATTTTTGTATTGTATTGTAATTAACGTAAACAATTATAAATTTCATTCCAGCGCATATATTCCCCAATACAAATATACTAAGCGTATTCACTCAACATAGCTCCCGAACATATTATAATAATCACTGGAAAACAGCTCCTCTGTTTGTTCCTCTTTATTATCCCACCATTGGTTTTCTTTATCAACTTTGTTAGTATTACAAATTTTATTAGTCAAAATCTCATCAAGCCTTGAAGTCGATGGTTTTTGATTAGTAACTTTATAAATATGATCTGCTAAAGCGTTAGCTAAAACTTCTTTTGGTGCTATTAAATTTTCGCAGTTAATTTCATTAGTCGTTATTGTCCTAATCCTATCTGCATTCAATCTTGTAAAAGATCTGGGCGATTCGTTTAATACATTATTATCGATATTAGTAATATCTCTGAATACTGTGTTTTCGGGGTACAAATTTGGGTACAAGATATCGTTATAGGGGCTGGGTAGGGGGTTAATAGACCTGTGTTGTACCTTGGTTTTGTTCGTGATGACCGTTTCGATGTCTAGGTCTTCGTATTGGCTGGTGTTCGGGGTGTTTTCCGCACTCATGAGGCTGTGGAGGCTCGTGGACTCTTCCAGTATGGAGTTCTTGACGATGGACGGCGGTGAGAACATCACTGAGCTATCGCCGGCCAGAGTTTTGCTCTGGAAATATTAATAATTAAATTTATCAGTTATTTAATTTAGTTTATAAGAAATTTCTTGATTTTTAAATATATTTGTCAAATAATACTTTAATGAAAAGAAGGGAAAAAAATTACATAATTTTTTTCAAAAAAAAAGCATAGTGTTGACCTGGTTGGAAATATTTGTATAGAAAGTCTGTCTGTTACACTTTCACGGCCAGACCGCTGGGCCGATTTTAATCAAATTCGGAATAGATATAACCTCAAGGTCACATATAAGCTAATGAAGGCAAAGACGCGGACAACACCTACTTCTGATATATATTTTTTAAGCGACCAAAAAAGAGTTTGAGAGGGGTTCTAAATTAATCGCGATTTTTATTATTCTTGACCATTCTCTTTTAATTGTTACAGTTAGAGTCTTTTAGTATAGCACATCAAGTTACCCTGTATGAACCTCTATGGCGAGGTATTCGTGGCGAGTTTGCAATGATTTTGGGTAGGTTGATGTGCTGTTGACTGTGCATTACAGTTTTATTAACCTTGCTGATACTATCTATGTATGTGTACAGTAATTCATAGGGTTGTTTAAATTTGTCACAAAGTAAATTCATCACGTTTTTAAAACTTCATATGTCGAAAGTTAATTCGTCACATGCATTTAAAAGTGTGTGTCAGTTCGTCATAGATAGGTTGCAATTTACAATTCTCGATATGGAAACTTGACGAATTAACTTAAGAAAAAAACGTGTTGCACTCTGGGAGTGCCGGCAGAAGTGAAAACTTGAATATTAAAGTCGTGCACTATTGACGTCTTACTAATTTCCGATTATGTGTCCTGACGCAAGTTAAACATGTTTTACATCTCTCATATTCGGTAAGTAGGTTCTTATTACCCCCAAATGGGGCTTGTAAGTGACCAATTAGTGCTCTAGAGTAGTAAGTAATTTTTTTTAAAAATTCACTCTTTCAAAAAGTTCTAATAACTGGCAATAGATATCATGCATTCAGCTCAATGACCAAAGAGGTGGCTTCGCTATTCAGCCTTGTCTTCGTATTTATATATCGTATAATAGTTATCAATTTTAAATAGGTAACGAATATTATTAAAATTAAATGTTCGGTTCTTTTTAATGAAAAAAAGGCGGAAATAGGTTTGTTTTTGTTTTTTTTATAATTATGTTTTACTTCACAATGGAGATGTAAAGCAGAGTAGTTGGCTCGAGTGTAAGCATCAATTGCACCCTCGAATATCTCGGGCTGCAATTGATGCTTTATAGCCCTTGGCTACTAATCCACTATTACCAATCACAAAAAGTGCACAACGCCGCTAAAGAAGAGTTTACATTTCAAAAATTAAAAATTAGGTGTGACAAACTTGCACGTACTTTTTTTCAGTGACGACGAATTTACTATGTGGCAAATGTACAACAGTATAGACATATAGAGACATAGAGATACTGACAGGAGTCTCGAGAACGAAAGCGAGGTCGGGCACGCGTCCGGCGCGCGGCGTGCTGGTGAGCCCGGCCCAGCGCGCGGCCAGCGCCTTGCGCGCGCGTCGTCCCGCCCCCGCCCCCGCCCCCGCGCCCGGCAGGTTCTCCTTGCCGGGCTCCCGCTTCAGGCTGCCGATGCCGGAGTCCTCCATCTGACCCAACAAACTTGTGCTTGGACTTCTCATCGATTTCGATTCTAATGTTATTTAGGTGACATGTCACACGCGCTTTTTTTTTTCTCAATTAAATTATGAAAATAAAACAAAGGGAATTGAATCCACGGATCTGTCTATCCGAGAGACTATTCTAGAATTTTTACATCTGTATATTATTTTCAAAAATATCTTAGTCTTTCGATTTCGACATAGACAGACATAAAAGGATAAACATTTTATGGAATCGAGCGGGAATTGAACCCATCTATCTATCCGGGACTATTCCAATTTTTAAGTTAATTTTAATGAAAAATGATTTTATTTTCACAACACATAAAATAAATATATGTTGGAAGTTATGTTCCTATAGACGACATAGTAACCTTTATTATAACTCAGTAATTTGTCTACTATCATACAAATTTCCCCATATGATACCAATAATAAAGACCATTGTCCTAAAACTTTTAATATGATAGAAACTTCAGAAAACCAGACCCGGAGCTCCAAAGCTATATGGCTGAGGTAACAGAAAACCATAACACCTATAGAAAGGACATTTTGAAAAACACATATTTTGGAAAAGGGACATTCCGAACTTCATCACATCTTTTACATGCCAACAATCTCACAATCAAGCATACCAAAGACCATTAGTAACTTCAGAATACTGGACCCTGAACTCCAAAGTTAAATTACTGAAGAAACAACATATAAATAAAGACTAACCGGTACATTGTGCTGTTCCTGGTCCGCAGTAGCAGACAGCATGGAGTCGTTGAGCTGCACAGTGTTGTCTGAGCTCTGCTCCCGTTTGATCATCTCCGTGATGTCCTCCACGAGGCAGTTGGGGCTGGAGGGCTCGTACTTGAGCCCTGATTTCTTGCCTATTTCAGCCATCGCTATCTTGAACGGTGTTGGGGTCCTGGAATGAAATTTATATTAAGCGTTTCGACTATTGTAAACTAGCGCTATTAATCAAAGATAATATGCCCCAAGCGACAAAAAATTGTACTATAAAAGACCATAGAACGTTTTTTGAAATACCATTTACAGTCCTATAATAAGTCCTATAAAGTGGCGCAATTATGGCACTCATACGTGTTAAAACGAATCTATAGCTGTGTTGCAAATGACATTTTAGTCCATTACAATCGATGTAAGTGTGAGTTACGGCTCTAAATAATAATATAGTGGCTCCCATAAACCAGTAGGCGCCTAAATTCGCAATACCTGTAATAGGTGACGACTAAGATAAAATAGCACTAATTGTAATGACTTTAAGATCATTGTAACACTTGGTTGACGAATAAATAATATGAATATATAAACTAGTTGTTCGCCGCGAACTTAAGACCTCGCGAACACAATAAATATTTCATGAGTTTTTACAAAATTGTGAATATTTCAATGACGACTTAACGATTTTGTTGCCCCGCGAACGAACGAAAATTCTATTGACAGATTTTACATCTTTTAAATTTAATCAAATTCAGATCAAATTCATATCTTTTATTCAGAAATTAGACCTTCACAGGCACTTTTTCACGTCAAAATTCATATTAAATAGTGATTTCTCACAAGCTACAATCTACTGTTCAAAAGTTATCGCATTACAAACATACATACAAAAAATATATTTTTGCACAAGTTGATTTGTAGACATCGCACACAATCCACTAGTGTGACACTAAGCACACTTTTATCAATTTCTAAGCGAAAAAAAAATTTTGACACGACATCAACAATCTCAGTAGAAAATATTATAGTTTTCTACAATACAATATGGACACAGTTGACTAAACAGATTTCGGTGGCAACCATTTTCGATTTAGTCTAACGGTGACTACATAATAGTTTTTACTATTTTTTTTATCTAGTGTGGCATAATCGGTTAACATTTCTTGTTACACTAAGAAATAAAAGTAATCGATAAAAATTTATAGATATATAACATCTTAATGATACTTACTTAGGAGTATCGTTGTCTCTGAGGTTGGGCGTGGGCGTGTGCAGCAGCGGCGACGACGACCACTCCTGCTGGGAAGAAACACATCACATTCATTAAATTCAATCCTAACTTGGTATTATAAATGTGAAAATAAGTTTATTTGTTAGCTCTTTACGCTGTATCTATTCAACCAATCTTCTTGAAATTTTGCATACATGTAGTTTGAAGTACGGAGAAGGACATAGGCATAGAGACATACCTTTCACAACTCCGAAACGGACATTTTCTATTGTTCTGAGATACAAGCATCTGCTTAGTTCAGACATGTTACAGCACCAGCAGACCCTATTAATGTTATTGCACGTTATTTTCTACCCGTGTATCTAATAACAATCGGTTTAGTACATAATTCGTGAAGAGGTAACAAATAAACAAACTTACTATCGCATATAATAAAATTCTTTATTCAATTCTTACAGGATAATAATTAACAGTAAATAAGTATATAAATAAAAGGATTACAAATAAGGTGCCTGAACTAGGATGTAAATAAATCACCCTGTGTTTCAGGCGTCAAAAGCTACAATAATCACAAATTAACAATCAATTGCATACATTATAGGAAAAGTAAATAATAATTACATTTAAAATAAATAAAAGAAATTATAATAAGAATAATAATAAGATATTAGTTACCTTGGCGTGGCTGGCCCTGAGCGGCGAGGAGTCCTGGTGCAGCGGGGAGTTGAGGAACTGCGACGGACTGAACGGCAGCGCCTTGATGGGAGTGACGCCGTCTCCCGCCGTCCACACCTGACACACCGCACATTCGGTTGGTTTTACAATCTATCTATATCTATACATGTAACGGTACATTTTGTTAATCTCTAATATAACAATAATATTTTTTTATTCAAGACTTTTGTCCATTTTTGTTATTTTTTATTTATTTATTTCAAACAAACAAAATACAATTATAAACACACTATAGCACCTAAAACTGTGTAATGGTGTATCTAGGCGCTGCACATTCGCATTAATATACAGAAAATAACACTTCTCGCATAACCATAGATATTAAATTTTTATATGAAAAAAAAAACAATGATCACTAATAGTCATAGAATAAAGTAGTCTTTAGGAGGTTTTGCATTTAATACCAGTAACCCTGTATATATGATTACCAATGATCATTCTACGTTTTCGCTTCAAGACCATACACGTATTTTAAAGGAAGAAATTATATAAAATGAGCGGATACAATACTTTAACTCACATTGTTAGTGGGTTTCTTTGGTTTCCTCCTCAAAATGGGCGGAGGGCTGTTGGAGTCCAGCGTCTTGTTGCCGGGGGAGCTGTACACGGAGGGCACCACGATCTCTGTGATCGGCTCCGACTGGATCGCGTACGTCACTGGGAGATTACATTTTAATGTGTCCATCTATCATTATATTTAGAAATAAGTGAAAAGTTTTAGTAGACATTTTGTGGCAAATACATGGAATTAGTAGGTAGACCTACTCCGGTACGAAGTACTTACTAAATCCATGGACAAATATTATAAACACTTACCGCCATGTTGGTTATCGTTATCGTTCTCGTTGGAAGTTGAAGCGCTGAACAAACTCCGAAGCGGAGATTCCGCCGGGAAAGTCTCCATATTCACAAATCTAGAGAATTAAAATAAATCCTAATTATTATTATAATTTTTGTTATTCACACTAGTTTAGTGTGATTGTGAAGAAATAGGCGGCAAGACTAACTTTGAAAAAGGTGTGTTGAGATATTTGTCATTGTATCTTATATGTAAAAAAAAATGTATTCGCGAGGTTTACGTTCGCGGCGAACGACTAGTATTATAAATGCGAAAGTATGTTTGTTACATCTTCACGCTCTATCTAATCTTCTTAAAATTTCGCATACGTATAGTCTGAACTACGGACACACCTTTCATCCCAGAACAATAGACTCCGGTGGGAAAACACGCGAGCGAAATCGCGGGCAATAAGCTTGTTGCCCTCGGGTTCGCCCGGTAGTTGAATTTAGGTACTTTAATACTCATCATCATTATATCGAGTGTGTTATTGCTAACACTGGTGTCAGATTTTAATCAAGTCTCCACTTGTGCAGGTTTCCTCACGATATTTTCCTTCACGGGAAGCAAGTGGTGATTGATGATAACTACTATACATGAGTCAGATTGGTATATAAACTCATATTGGCACGAGTAGGACACGAACCTGAGACCTTTCGATCGACAGACGGGCGTCTTAACCACTACCTTACACCACCGCCGCTACAATACTAAATCTCTTCGACTCACTTGATGGGAGAGTCCACGATTTGGCAGTCAGCGGCGACCAATCCCCCGCGGTCCGGGCTGGCCTGCCTTACCACGGGCCGCTGCTGCTGCAGACTGGACAGCTGCTCCTTCAGCAGCTGCCGGAAGTGCTGCATCTGTTTGGACGGCGGCTGGCTGCTTGACGATGAGGTGCTTTGTGTGGACTCGTTGAGGTTTTCCGACCATTGCTGTGAGGATAGGATAACGGTATGTTTATTTTTATTGTATTAGTATTTGATGTATGTTACGTTTTTGTCTAGTAAATTATGTAACTGTAAACGCTGTGCTGTTGTAGCTTTTGTAATAACATATTGGAGATTGAGAAAATATTTAGTTTATTTACACGATGTTTTCACACAGTCCCGATGCAATTGCAATTAAACGCAACAGTTGCAAAAAAAAAAAAACATCAATAAAAATGCCCAAACAGAAACAAAAAAAAAATCCAGTATTAATTACAAAAAAAAACTTCTAAAAACAAAAAAAAAATACTACAAAAACATTTTTTTTTAATTATTTTTTTTATGTCAATTTATTGATTTTCGTAAACGTAAACAATAAAAATCCATCAACTAACGTCGTTGTAGACAACGTGCAGGCTGTCGTCGCCGGCGCCCGCGCGCCGCGCGCGCTTGCGGCGGACGCTCTCGAAGCTCTCGAGCAAGTCCGGCTCGTACTTACGGCGCATGGTCGAGTTCCAGTGGTTCTTTATCGCGTTGTCCGTCCTGGGGACGCATTTATTTATTTCAAAACTTGTGTAAAACAGAACAAATTATACAGACGTAACGTCTTTAGTATGGGACAAATGTCTGGTTAGGTCGCTCCCAAATTTATTTTTTCATATTTACTTATTCATAAGTAAACAAAACAGTAAGTTGGATACATACACATGAAATATATGAACATCACTTAGTTTCTACGAATTAACCAAACCGACCAACAATATGCCAACAAAATTTAACATTAAATTTTGCTCACACAAATTACAGTTAAGTGAAAACAATGCAATGAATATATAGGGAACAAGAGGGATACAATACAAAAATGATAATTTTAAATGCTGGCGGTCTGACAACTAGGGATGAACTATGACCGTGCGAAGTGGAGAGACGAAAACGGACCCTGGGCCCCGACGCTCAACGGCTGGGGAAAGAACTCAAATGAGAGAACTCCCAGACCAGCATGGAAGCAGGGAACAATAGCATTTTCAAAGAGGTTTGACTTCAGACAGGCAGTTGTAAAATAACAGCGGAATCAACCTCCTAACCAACATAACTAGATAGAAAAAAGTCTCGTCGCATCCCGCATTCTGTCTATCCTTATACGCAACGGATTTTGATGCAAGTTTTTTTAATAGATAGGATTATTCAAGAGGAAGCTTTAGGTGTATAATTTATCATGGTTTTACCCGAGCGAAGCCGGGACGAGTAGCGCTAGTCTGGAATAAATCCGTTGAATGGAAAAAAAAACTTACCTTCCAGGAAGTAATTTTGCAATCTTCGCCCATTGGTTCCCTAGAAGCTTGTGAGCCTGGTATATAATCCTATCTTCATGTTCCGTCCACGCAGTTTTCTTTATTGACGGGTTGAGGTGATTGTGCCAACGTTCTCTGAAAATATATTTGAAAATCAAATATCACACATTTCTAGCTGTGAAAAGTTATTAGTGGCTTATTTCGTTTAGTATTTGAACACTTTTATCATGGATAAATACATGTCACACATGCTTTTTTAACTTTTGAAAATAATAATGAGATGAAAAAAATTCTGGGAATCGAGCGGGAATTGAACCCGCGCGCCCCTGCCTATCCGGGACAGTGCTCTTGACCACTGAGCTATAGAGACCATGTCAGTTCGGCCGAATTAATTCATCTCTTTCGTCTTACGCCGACGTACAGTATTTTCATTAAAGAGTAGTAGGTACTCTTAACTAATCAACATACCCCACTTTTATCTTACTGTTATTGTTTTTACCATTTTAATTATTCATACTTCCTATTATTTGAATCCATTTTATTTCTTAAATATCACTGTGAACGCCAGTGGTAAGACACAGCGGTCTTCATTAATACCTACTAATACATCTAATGTCACTTAATAAATGAATTATGAATTACTAGTTATAAAATTAAGAGAAACTTTATACAAACTGAGTTTGAATAGAAAAGTTCCTTAATAGTTGGAAAATTAGTGTATTGCTCCTGAGTACTGCAGCACACACACCCATAATCACCTTTTTGTACTTACCCACTTTTTGTTTTATTTTTAATTATATTTTTTTATTATATGTGTGTCTGTAGTTTTTTGAATAAAGTTATTTCTATTCTGTTCTATAAATGTTTGAAACAGTATTCCATTTGGTCCCGCAAATGGACAAAACTTAAAGACTGTCTGAGACGTAATAAATAAAATAACATGAACTAAATATATCTAACTTACGTTGTGTAGACACATGAAACTTAGTAATTCACATGTAAACATTACAAACTAAAAACCGGCAATATACCATCGGCAAACAGTTCGCCGAATTTTCGCCGGTTTTAACGTACATTGATTTTTTTTTTCGAGTTAGTAAACCATAACACAAGTCTCGAACTTACTTTGGCGCCGACTCAATAATTATTTATCTATTATTTATTTAATTATATTTATATCCCATAAGGTAATACGATATTCTTAAACAAGTAATTACCTGCACTGTTTTCCTATCCTGCCCTTTAAATGCCGCGCGATAAGCGTCCACTTTTTCGGTCCGTATTTAGCAACCAACTCCGTTACCTTCTCGTCCTCCTGGAAAAACGAACACAAAATAGGTTAATACCCATTTTAAATTCAAATATTTTATTGTAATTCATATGAAAGTACTATTAGTGTTCTTAGCTAGCTATAATACACTGGTTAAAAATACGAGTAAGTAAAATGCGAACCCTGTAGCGCATTATGCAAAATTGTGGAGAGGAATTGTGCGCGAGATAATTTATAATTAACATAAACAATATACCTACAGGATTTTCCAAAATACCTGTACACATACGATGTATACGATCTCATGTGTGATGTATAAACTCAAAAACCACCGGACGGATTTTTGTACGGATTTCTACAATAGATAGTGTAATTCCTGAGGAAGGTTTAGATGTATATTTTATTATGGTTTTATCCGAGCGAAGCCGGGACGACCCGCTAGACGAATATAAACAAAGTTTTTTGATTGAGTCCTAACATTAAAGATTTCGAAGCTGTAGAATAAAAGCTAGTATATGTATGTGAAACCAAATATATCCCCCACAAAATAATAGGTACTACCTTCCGTTAATTACATTTAACTGCCAGTCAAAATGTATGGGTCATTTGAGATAACACGAGCCGCATTTGCGTGTTCAATAACACGGAGCGTTTAAACCAATTTTGAATGATGAGAAATCGATTTGTTCCAATCATCGATATTAGATCATACCGTGGTATCTACCAAGAGTACGTTGCGATTTTTATGCTGTTTCGATACGGCATGGGTATAAACATGTTTGAGTATATGAATTTGTAGAAATTGGAAGAAATAGACTGTTTGATCTCGGATAATTAACTAGGATATGCTTCTTCCTTCTAACTTTCTTTCAATGATATATCTAAAAAAGGTACCGTGTCGTATCTCCACATTGTCGTCGAACAGTTTGCCAAACTTTGTCGGATTCGGTATACATTGCTGGTTTTTCATTGCGGTAAACAAAAGCACTCATACTAACTACGCAAGTTCACGCATTCGCGTTGGCTAAAGTGTGGAGCTGGCATGACATGTTAGTAAATGTAGTCGAATCGCGCGAAGACATTTTATATCAATGTTTCGCTTTTTTGAACCGGACACTGACAATATTACGTAATAGTACCGCAGCGAAACGAACCAGCTGATCGAGTCGGTTGAAATTCGTATTTTTCGCCCGCCTCGCTGACCTTGTAAACAGACATTTTCACACGAAGATGTTTGTCTTTTTGTCGATCCTTTTTATCGATGAATGGGCCTCTTTAGGGATTAAGCCGGCTCCATATTATTGGCTAACTGTACGCCAAACTAGGTGGTTTCGACGTACATTGCTCGATTTTCGTTACGGCAAGAAAAAGGTCAAATAAAAACTTTGCAATGTACGGTCATTTGCGTGAGCATTTATTACTGGAGCCGGAATAGATTGTAATGACTACACATAAGCCATGAGGTATCTACATTGCTCAGTTTTTCTTTGCTTTGGTATAAAGATCACATTAAAACTAAGCAATGTACGTCGAAAGATATCGGTCATGTAAAGGAAGCTGCTTGGCAGATCCGATGTATAAATTAAGATAGGAAAGTTTTTACGCGATTTTAATTGAGATCATGATTAATCATAATTCATTGACTAGGTACGCTTTGATATTTTCCGTGTTATATACCTAATGTTCAAAAGATTATTTTATAGGCGAAATCAGTTAATACAAACAATGAATTGTTGAAAACTTTTTTAAATCTTCAGCATCTCTTTTGACAATTTTTATTTAGTTGTTTTATGTCTTGTCGTGATGTCCAATTAACCAGAATGGGCACACAACGCAATACTACATTAATTAAAATTTAAGTACATACCTATCTAATCTTTATTTTAATGACGAAAAAATTGACGCTGTCTTTATATTTATTTTATTACACGTGACCTGTAGCTGTGCCCAAGTATATTTTGTCAATGTACTTTAAAATTTAAATCTAATCAAGATTATTTTCTTCAATAAATATTGAGAGAAAAAAAAGATAATTAAAGGCAGTCCCATCTCATGTCCGATAAGTTCACATGTCCCTACATCATAGACATATAATCAAACTGTAAAGTGAGATATACATATTACCTATGCATAAGAAAAAATATTTAATGGGGGGTCTCACATGGGAATAATAGTTTATAATGTAACTGTTATTTTACATCCATGTAGGTATATGAGACAGACAGTTTCTCCACGCGTAACAGAAAAAAAGCTTGGCCGAGCCAAGGCCAGATACCATATGCCACAGTATATGTATGTAATACCTATACGAGGAAAAGTTACGTCAACTTTGGGGACCTCTTTTGTTGGGTGACTGGGTGCTCCACGAATACTGTGGAGTCATAAATACAAACGACTTAAGGAGGTTATAAAAAGTCTTCTATTCGTAACCGTGAAGAAAAATAAAATCTTCTGTGTGACACGTGTGTCAGAGATTCGACACCCATAGATTCCTGAGTATGTACACGAAATCGCAAGAAAAACACTGCTCGCTCGTAGATATCTTACAATACTCGATCTAAACCGTAGGTTTAAACACCTTATTGCAGTTCCTATTGTAACAACTGTCGTTTGGTCTAATAAAATCTTGCAAGTTGAATTTCACCTACTTCCGTTAGTCCTGTTGAAGTTTTCACGACACTTCAGTTTCCAATGCATTATCGTGATAAACATGACCTGATAGTGCACCCCGGATCGGCTCCTAACCAAAGAACTCCTCAACGGTTACTGCACGGACATGGCTTTATGTCACGTGTTGAATGCAATAAGATCTCTCTGATGACAAGAAAACTTGTATAAAAAAACAACTTAAAAAAACTTCCCCGTATCAAAAGCAAGTGCACCTAGAAAGTTTACATATAAATGGTTAGTTTAAGAATACATAGCATTTTCTGTTTCAACTTTAAGCATCCATGAATAACAAATAAGTCCTCGGTTTATTTTTGATACTCAATTTTATGTAAAGGCCTGAGGCAGTCCACTCCCTGATATCACCATTTGGTGACACACCTTAATACATTCTCATTTATAAAACCGTGTGAAGACATGGATTCTCTCGAATTTTTGACACGTGTTTCCTGACCGTCGTATTTTCCTTTTAAACACAACTTCATACTCAATATTGTTTTGTGTATCATACATACAAAAAACTAGCAGAACTTAATGGCATGATAGCTATGATCTAAGATTTTACTCATAAGTAACTTTTGTGTATAAAGCTATTTGGACTTGAATTTCGGAATGAAGTTTATTTAAGTACAATAAGTTTAACTTCGATTAAGGTTTAATAACAAAAAAAGCAATACAAATTGGTGTCAAAAATAATAAAAAAATAAGCTTACAAAACCAGCTATGATTATACAAAATTTAAAAGTAATGAAGTACTTATTTAGAAGAAGCATTAATGTAAACGAATTCTATGAAATAGATGTGTTAGTTATTTAGCGACAACATCACAATAATATTAATTATGCAAGAATCCTATACACAGTGTAGCCGACCTGTGAGTCAACTTCCCCTTGCATTAACTATGGCAGATGCTATTGTTTTACTGTTTGTTTATTGCGTATTTGTATTGTGCTATTTTTAGATAATCTTTTGGGAAAATACTGCAAATAAACCCATCTCTATATAGGACAAATCACACATTTTTACAAAAATCCATAATTCCGAAATAATATTGTAAATTTCAATGTTTGTCACAGTCAAACCGTTGAAGCAGATTTGATAAAATTTATTAAATATGCATATATTTAAAGAGTTTATACTTAAGCAACTTTTTTTTTTAATTTCTACGACCAGAAACCAGAAATGTGGGAGAAAGTTTGCAATACCAAATCAAAGGGTCAAGATTGGTTGATATACACCCAGTGTTGCCAGCCAGGACGACACAGCACCCTCAATTATTTTCTATTATTTATAGACAGACTGTGTAACAACACAACATTGTATTACCAGACAGGCCTCAGTTAGCCACAGCTACTGATGGTCACGATCTTCAGACGACTTTGGTGATGATATAAAACAAACAACTCACCTCCTTGGTCCAAGGACCTTTGACTAGTTCTGGGTTGACGACCTTCGTCCACCGCTGCTGGCACTGGACGTCGGATCTGTCTTTGAACTGGGCCGCTATCAGGTCCCAGTTCTCAGTGTACATCTTCACGTACATTTTTAATCGCTTATCCTGTAAAACAACAAATACTAATGAATAAAAGGAACAAGTCATTTCAACTTCTTTAATCCCCCTGCTGATCATACGCAATTCAATCTTGAAATCCTCGAAACTCACCGCCATATTCTCTACACTCTTACTTAATTACCTCAACTTTCCATCTTCCTTTCTACCCCTATACTACATATATTTTTCTGCGACCTAGAACTTGATGACAGCCTGCGCTTTGTTAAGACAAAACGCAGGCTTTGAGAACTGGAAGAACTCCAGTCCCTAAATTCTCAGATCTCCCATCAACATCAATCATTTTTAAATTAATATTTTCTGCCTCCCAGATCCCTCTCTTAGCTCCGCGTCCTCGAATTCTCGAAACGCTCATCATCAAATTCTCAAAATTCTAACAACTAACCTCATCTTTGGTCCACCTCCCCTTATTGATATTCTTCCGCGACCCAGAAATTTTGGTTGCAACCGGCACATCGTCGTAGTTCGTCGAGTCCTCTGAATACTCGCTTGTTTCGGACTCATAGCCGCTTCGTCTGTTGACAAAAATAATATTTTATCAGCTCAAACACATTAAGCTCAGGACATAATCTAATTTGCAGGAAGCAAATTATACTGAAATATATTTAATCCTCTTGGAAAGAGATGCTTTGTAAGGTAAGATTTACTTTCATCATCAAATTATTGGTGGGAAAAACGAGACCACAAACTGTCAACAGAACGATTCTGATTAAAATATATTAAAATAATAAATGTTTAAAGAAACTTAATCACCTATTAATTAATAATGAGCTAACAAAGGTTAAAAGCATTCACCAGACATCTTAATATTTAGTTTCCTTTAGGAATTTACCAATTTGGAATGTAAGTGTGTCTTAAGAGTGTTTAAATGTTTACATAGGTTTACAACTTTAGCTGAAATATGTAACTTAACAATAATGATAAGGTAAACAAACATTATTTCGTTAATTATGTAGTCATAAAAGGTGTCTTATCTAAGTCTGATAAAACGCCTTTGTTCGTGAAAGCTTAAGATTATACTAAACATCACAAACTAACTTTAACTCTCACACCTTTATATAGATCAAATCACAAATCAAAATGGAAACATTTTTAATTAATCAGTGTTAAATTAAGAACAACCAAAAATACTAAGATTGATTTAATTTAATTCAGTAACTTAAATTCTACTGCCTACATATTTCATACCCTCATATTAATCATTATATAACACAACGTGGCAAACCAAATCTTTAGAAAAAGTTATACGTTAAGCCATTGCAGAAATAACCACCTTAGTGCTGGCTGTCTTCTCCCGGTCACGTTTTAAAATAGAACTAAAAAACTTGCAGATGTATTGTATTGAATCCTGTTTATCCTCGGATAAGGATCATAACTTCACGTCTGCTTACGTAATGAGTAGTCGTCACACGTACTTTTATTATTAGCGTAACTATGATTAACTAAGTTTCTATCTAAGATTATCTAAGTTACTTAGAATGAGAGTCTATAGGTACTTTATTACTTTTGGTAAATATAGAAATTTTATAATACAAAATAATGGTTTAAGCTATCTTAGTTATAGTAGTAACATCTCCGGCAGCTTTGGCAGTTGAAATTGAATTTGTAGCTTTAAGAATCATAAATTATTAGAATTCAATTCGAATATTATTAAAATTCGACATAAAATGGTGTCTTTCCTGAACAAACGTCGATTTTAATTTAACCTCTTTATTGTGAAAAAGCTAGTATTAATGCATAGCTGAAACTATAACCAGAGACTGAAATCAAGAGACATAATTCTTAAAATGCTTAAGCAATATTGTCCGTCAACATACAAACCAAATTGCTAATCTTTCTACACTGTGTAAAACTTGCAGGTAGGCCGTACCTGATTAAGTACCTAATTACGTTTTTTAGATGATATAATTGCAACAAATATTATACCTCAAAGTCCTCAAGACACTTTGCATTTACTTATAGAAATTTTATTATAGGAAGAAAAAACGTAATTTTCACAATACATGTCGAGTAGATAGCAAGCATGGGTATTGCTTGCTGTGGTCAAATTGATGAAACCTGCTACACAGATTCCAAGAATTTGCAATGGAGATAATGTAGTAAAAAAATACATTGGCGCCTAAATTCATATTCAATTGGTAGACATCAATTCTCAGAATAGGGCAAGTACTTTTTTTCTGGCCCTGTAAGCGTACTCTGTGGTAAACATGTGGTAACTAAAATTGATGCTTACTGCTGAAGAGATAAATGTTATGATTGCTTGCAGTACTGATCCAAAGAACGCCGAAGGATCCTAGCACGAAACAAGATCTCGTAATAGGTGTGGAAAAATAACTCATACCGGTTTAAGATAGATATATGAACAGACTTTCGATGAGGTAAGAATGAAATAAAAAATAATGGCAAACAATTTCGCACAGTTTTCAAGTCAGCTGATAGCATAACACGTTTTTATGCCATTCATTTGATAAACTAGATGTCTTAAACTATTCAATGCGTCACCATTTAAAGAATTAATGGGGTCTTCGATCAATTTAAAATCAAGATTTAATACTATGAGGTTAAATAGTACCTAATGCGTTAATAAAACAACATCGTTTCGCCCATTTCAAGAATTTTGATTTGATAGAACAGTCAATCTGTATGATCATCAAACTCACTCATATTCATATAACATCACGTCGAATTATCCAAAAAGAGATGCGTAGTAGATCCTCATCGAACAACACTCCATTATTTACATCAACACATACATTATTTTTACAAAAATTAACACAATCACAAATTAAATTGCACACAAAACGACGCCTCGACGATTTCCCGCCAAAACAATTCCAATCACATTGCTCCACGCACAAGCGTCGCGCGCGCATTCAATCTCCCGACTAAAGGCATAATAAAGATAAAGAAAAATTCAGTCCCTTGTTCCCACACTCACACAACAAAAATTCACGGACACACCTACACGAGCCGCATACGCAAGACATAATAAGGGTGAACGGATCGACAAAAACCCCAGAAGCGAAAACGGGATAGCGAATACAATAATATTGAAAACGAGCAGGATGAAGAATCAGGTACAAAAATCCTACCCTACAGTGGGAATGTGTGACGCAACGTAAGCGAAGGAAAGCAGGTGTAAGCAACTGGTATGTAAAAGGAACAAAGAAAATCTATCTTATATGCTTCTTGTCGGATAGGTCAGCAATAGAAAAAAATTAATGAAAGTCATACGAGCAATAAATTCAAAAGAAGGTAGTCTAATTAAAACCCTGCATGAACTTATATAAATAGAAAAATACATGCTAAATACATTTACAATTGAACTTTTTAACAATTGAAATGAAAACTTAATAAAAACAATATTTTTTATAATGAAATCATACAAGTAGATTCTAAATTCAGAATTTTCGAACTTGTGGAAATTCAGTATCCCCTGATACTTTAGAAATAACTGGAATTCAGTAGAGGACAACATCGGTGTTTGCAAAAAAAAATCAACAAAAACTACAGAATTTTAAAATGAATAGCGGATGCTACGGTAATTTCGAACGGGAATGTGTTTTTGCGATTGGGGTGGGGTGGGACGCACGCAAATATCCAATACCAATACTGAAAGCATTTTGAATCAGACTTAAAACACTTTCTATTTCTTTCTTACTAAAAATGTCTTCATTTACAAACCGTATTGATTACATACATTAAATATATATACTTGAACATTCTCATTTCCTGTCGTAGGCACAACGATAACATTTTTTTTTTTATAGGAAGGCAAAAGTTTAAGGGCATTGCCAGATACGAGTATGATTTGATCTAATCAAAAATTTTGATAAGGTAAACTTTTCACATCGATATTATATTTATGATATTCCGTAAGTTTTCGACATTTTAAAAAGACATCTCATTAGAAGATATCAATGGAAGCAGTTTCTCAACGAGTAGATTAGATCCAAACAGCTGCCTGGAGGTCAAATTATAATAAAACGAGAGACCAACATAACAAGAACTTCAATAATGACAAACTAGAGGCACATAATGAAAAAATACTCCTAAAGGTGTAACTATAGTAGTTAAGTCCAGTTAAGCACATGTTCCTAGCAATAGAATTCATAATAAAAGTAATTGTGTATAATGTTTAGGGTTTTAATTAAAATGAGGAAGTCATTTCCACCTGTTCCTTGGCGCGATGATTTTGATGTCCGATTGTGTCAGAGAACGGAAGCTAAGGTTCTGAAATTATAGAGCGTAACTAAAGATACTTGGATATTTTCTGAATCTTAGATCATTTTTTTGTAACATAGAAGAATTAGTGTCTACTCTTTAATGACGAAATTGACAACGATGATCACTGATTACAAACGTGTTAACAGTAGGATAGTGCCCACTATGTAGTTCCTATATCATGATTCCTTTTTTTGGAGGATTTGAAAAAAATAATCTCAAAATCGATCGATCGAAAACACTTTATCTCAAAACGTAAGTTAGACAATAACATTGCTCAACAAACTTACATTTTTATTTTATACGTCATATTAACTTGATATTATTCTGATTCTGCTCTAATACTTCATCGACATCCTATTGTATCGCGTAATTAACCACAATAATAACATGAACCTTTGTCTTTTACGGAGGGTCAAACGTAGACTTTACAAAAGACAAGGGATATAGCAAAAAATGTCATCGAAGGGTTCCTTAAGGAAATGTCCTGTTAACTCACGCATCGCCCGTGCTTCCTGTGTTGTCCCCTTTTTTATGTATTGATGTATATTAGCACTTTAGGGCTTCTCAGAAGCAAGTTTATATTGAGCAACTTGAACAATGAAAACGCTTACAAGAACGATGTCCATCCAATCCAATGTTAAATAGTTTATGTACTTTTATATTTCTGTAATGCATTACCATCATTCGAAACAGTCACTATCCTAATGACTCGAAGTTGTTATGGATTTAGTGACATTGGAGAAAGTAAAGGCAACATGCAATAGTTCAGGAATTTGGTTTGGTATATCACGTCACGTATTACACTTTAACGATGACCGATATTATGAGTTACAGAAATATTATCAGCGTAATTATAATATTCAATTTCAACAATATATTTAGGTCATTCATGATAAGCTCCAAATATTATGTTAACATGTTACGACAAGTACTTACTATGAAATTCAAGTATGACTGTGAATGAATGAATACAACTGTTATTTTGTCATAACCAAGCCTCAAAAATACTCCTAATCTAGAAGTTAATATTAACAATACCAGTTCTTGGTATACGTATGCGCCCACCTTAAAATTTTGGAAAATTATTGAAAACGAAGAAACCATGGACTGGTGATGTCTTAGAAAAATATATATTTAACAGCTGTTTCTATGCTTTCAACAATAGAAAACCCAAAATCGCTAACCTACTCAACAAATATAATAACATGTAAGTGATGTAATACATGTACCTAAAGATGTTGATAAGGCACCATGGCTTCTCAGAAAATTATATTATTTTGTACGCTAAGATTTCAAACTACATTACTGTATCAAATTAAACGATTATACCCACAGGCTTACAACGGAGTCGAGTTCAATTTGCAAAACTAAAAGATATGGTTTCAGCTCTTATATGTGAGATAAAATAGTCACAAAGGCACAGAATGTTAACATTGTTATTAAAATTAGTCTTTCTGCCAGAGTATATAAGAATGAAGTTACGATGAACAATTAACAGAAACACTTCAGCTAAACGCTGTAACATATTTCGACCGATTAACTACTTGAATGAGTCATATTTTCAGCTGAAAATAACCATTACTGTTTTTTGTTATTAGTTTGGTGGTGTGGTGACATAAATATGTCCTTGTAGTAATTGGAATAACCATATCCAAATCAGAAAATATAGAATTCGTCGAAAATCTCAGAAATCCCTTTGTTTCTCTAGTTTATCATACATATCTTTCTTCGATTGCTCCAGACTATACATCATTAGAGGTTTACTTAAGCTGCGCATATACATTTATTGTAAAACAACACCGGAATCTGTGTGAGAAAGCAACCCAGAAAGTCATGTGGTCGACGTGTGGCCTTGCGTAATCCAATACGTGGCCAATCAAGTGGACTGGAACTGATTGTGTGCTTCCTTGGAGAGATGACTGGGATTGTTTTACATGTCATGCTGGAGACAACATATTCCAAATAGGAGACATGTAAAAAAATCTTCTTCGTGTCGATCAAATTAATTGGGACTTCTTACGTAATAATTGGCCACATCCAAAACTATTATTTTTGCCTTCTATTATATCTCCTAACGTGCATAAATCTGGGCAAGATGGACAGACGAAAACGTGTGACATTGTCTGCAACTCAATGGCACTAAATTGCGATCTACCTGCGATAAAAGAAAAGGTAGAAATATAAGATCCGCAGAAGATCTGAATATCTTCGTAAATAAAACTGTGGTAAAAACACAAATTTTATCATACACCCATCGGCATGAAATAAATAATGATCATAACATCTTGACCTTTAGGTCCAAATATTTATCTCTGAAGACTGTTGAATGATGTGACGTGATGTTGAATTTTGCACTACTATAGTAAGTATACTACCAAACAAGTTATCTTGTATAGTTTCAATTTTAACTAAAATAAAGAAAATACGCATATTTTCTATCTTGTCACATATGTCCTTGAAACTGGAACCAATCAACCGGAGGGACAAAAAAAGAGATAAAATATCATAGACGGAGAGGCAAAAAACGAAGATTGAAATAAAACAGAGACAGTTTTGAAGCAACGAGGACTATCCAGGTTGTGCATATCAAAATTACGCAATTTCTACTATGAAGCATTTTCAGACAGGGGATAAATACACGAAATTTTTTTTAATGTGGATAAATCCACGATCCACCAAAAGCAAAGCAGATCTATTTTGTATACTACCCTATTCTTCCTTCATAACGATGAAAGCACGTCTCAAAAATGCGATAAACTACAATTTCCTCAGAAAAAAACATTCGAAAACTTCGTGACGCTATATTCATTCACCTGAGCTTATTCACCCAGGTGAACTAAACACACTTTTAGCAACATTCAAAAGATGAAATATACACATAGACTATGATTAATAACCCCATAGAAAAGAGACAATAGAAACAGGTTATTTTCCCTTCTAACATAGACAAATAGACATAGGCCTGAAAGGATCTAAACTCACCCAGGATTAAATTACAATAGACGAAGACCAAGGGGTTGCATGCGAATTTTTCAAAGTCCTTGTCTATTCATTTTATGAGGTCCAATTCTCACGCGGATATTTAAAATGATCTGGTCATGTGCAAAAATTATGCATTTGTGTTTTTAATGGACTGTCAGAATTGGGAATAAATTAGAAGACCCATTCAAAAATAATACATCAAATATTAACAATATAGAGTTTCATTAACCATGTGGATATTTTCCATTCTCTCATCAATATGTGCCACTAAGAAAACAAATCAATAGTTCACATTTTTTTTTCAAATGTCATCTTTCACTACGATTCAGTCTATTGAAGAGGATGGCTGGTCAGAAGGAAACCCAAGAAGTGATGTCAAGGATGGTATACGTGCTAATAATCAAACAATTAAGTTAAGCATACAAAGGCTGTGCGAAGTGGAGAAGAAAAAGTCGATGGCTGCGAATGAATAGAAGAAAACGCTCAGATCAGAGAGAGATCTAGCTCAGATAGAATAAGTTTATGTCCATATGTGTTCTTGTGGCTAAGATGATGATCATAAGCAATCATCTTTGTATTAATGACGTAAGTACAGTATACTGATAACTAGAACAAAATCATGGAGACCTTAAACTTCTTAATCATCAGGGAGACTTGTAAATATTATTGAATTTAATATAGAAACAACTAGTGTCAAAAGTGCACAAAAAAATTCTGGAAGTAACTTCCGTATATTTTTTTTAGAAACAAATGTGTGAATGTCCCGGCCATATGCCGCGGATGACACACGGGCCCCTTTGAACTTTTTGCTTGTTAAAGCTGACGTGTGTTCAGCAAATCGTCTTGTTTATCTGCAAAAAGATAACATTTAGTCAACTGCTTTGTTCTTATTACCATTAAACAATTCAAAACAAAAAACGTATTCGTCGTAGAATTGTCCAAAATGGCTTTGTTAGAGGAAAAGTCTGGCCAAGACTTAATTTAAGACTGTGGCACAAATACATTATATTTATATAAATATGCATTAAAAAAATAATTAATAACGCTATTTTACCTATACAGCTGGTTTGCGATAATTATCAAAACAGAAATCTTCAATTCCAAATTCAAAATCGAAGTTGAAAACGCTGGCGACTTTTATGATAAAAAATTTATTGTCAAAGTACAAAGGTCCACCAAGGGTGTTCACCTGGACATTTTCCCCTATATTCCTCAAGATTAATGTCTCAAGACGTAGTACAATGACTCGCCCCCGCGCACATGGCCTGACATTTCTCTACCCCCTGTATTTCGTATTTTTTATACTTCCTCCCCTTATTATATCGTTTTACAATTACAGGCTAGCACGCGCTGTAAAGGTGTTTAGAGAAAGCTGTAATGAACCATTTGTTTATAATTATTTTTACCATTTTTAACATTTTTTAGGTTGACCTTAACAACAAACTTACGCCTTTTTCAGTAGTTTCGAGAAATAGCTCTAGTGTTGGCTTTGGCGATTTTGAAAGGAACTGTGCCATAAAACGTGGCCATAATTCACACAACCCAGTTTATGTGAAACAGATTGAAAGCGAGGGGCCTCCTAAGAGGAAGATTGTGTTTATGGTATGAGGTCATTGTTCCAAGCGCCAGGCTTAAATTGCTATACTTTATTATTTTATCGCGCAAGTGATGACTCTACCGCCCGGCGGCAAAATTCCTGTGTAGGTAGGATAAAAAAAAAGAAAAATTATCATTTGATTTCAAAAACGTTCGAAAGTCAACGACCGGACCGGGGCGTAGTGTTGGGAATTCGCATAAGAATGCGGTCCCGGGTGAATCGAGTTCCGCAATGTCTCGACTCGATTGCAGACTTTATTCACCGAACAAGAGCAGGTGATGAGCCATCTGGCCTTAACCACGTGTCAACGAACGGCAAATTTACGATGCCGATTAGCAATTAAGGGAATATGGATTTCCGAACGGTATCTTGAATGGAACGTTTTTTGAACGCTAATGTGTTAATTTTCGCTAACCCATTTCGCTGGTGGTCTATCATAAATCAATTAAAATAAAAATATTAATCATCTTATTGGTTTTCGAAGGCCGTTTCACTACAACAACTGTGGTGTTAGAATCTATGGCTCAATATTCTTATACAGTCTAGGGGCACGGAAATGCCCCGCCAATCTAATTTTCGTAAATAATTATTCCAATTTTCAGATACGATTCGGACATAATAGAACAGATGCTAATGTTACACTAATTTACTAAACATTTTACTAAGAAAAAACCAACCTGTCATCGTCGGGCATACATTACCATAACACATGCCGGAATGACCGAAATACTTGATCAAATGTACCGCGTATCGATTTATCGTGGTAGTATAGTGAATCGACCGGGAGCGACCATCTGCGCCCCCCACGCACAAAGCTACGTTGATTGCCACGCAGCTGCGCATGCGCCGCCACCGGGGGATGCCGCCGACCAATAACAAAACGCCGTCAGACCCCGGGATAATTCTATCATTGGTTCATCTCTAGTCTACCCAGGTGATTAAGCCCACGCTATTATGATGATAATTTCGTGTATTATTTTAATGCATTTTTTAACTCAACATTACATTTCTGTTCTATTTATTAGATACTAAACAATTGCAAAGTATTGTCCCAACCGTCAAGTTTCTCTATTCGTTGCGTCGCGCGCGTCGATTAGATTATTATACACAGTGGCTACACACAATCGACGAACTCGGACCGACGCGAATTAACTCCTAGAAATATTGCTTAGTTTGTATGAGATATTTTATTTATTGCAAGGAAAAACCAGCAATGTACGTCGAAAACACCAAATTTGATGTACTGAGCAATATTTCCATCTTCAATCAGTTTCTTATTTCCAAATCATATAACCTGAAAACTGTGTACTGTCAATTTTCACCATCGTTCCAATAACAAAAATCACAGAATTAGTAGGTAGATACTGTTGTACCTTCGTACTTACTAAATCCATGGAAAAATCAACTAAATAACGCTCAGTGACGCTTCCGCCAAAGCCGTAGTAGCTTAACTTGCGAATTTCCTGTCATCAAAGTTTCAAATAAATAATAGATAACTAAACTCGTTCTTAATTTATAGAAGTGCAAATGACCCATTTAAAAGGGCAATGCACTTTCGAGATTTTGAGAATCTTCACAATAGAAATTCCCCTTTGAAAGGAGTACATTACTAAGAACGGAAACAGGTATGAAAGAGTTGTTCACTGCAATACTGAGCATGTTTGTTTTAAAAATATTCGTCTTCGTTATTGAAACGTTCGAGACTTTAACCTACTCATCACAGTCAAATTCTTCATTGACATAAAGGAGATATTTAATAATAATCTAGATCTACGGACGTAATGTTATATTCCAGACATTAAATAAAATAAAGAGATATATACATGAATATGCAAAGATGTTTAAATAAAGATACTGTATCGGAAATAAATACATGAAACATTTAGCTTTAATAAGAATGTTGACATTAAGAAAGAGACATGAAGCAAGTACAATAGACGACAACTATAAGATACCCAACATCATTCGACCACCATTACGATCATGGGAACCACAGAATTAAAAAAGACGCGTCATCTGAATCGCTTACAAATTTGGACAGTCTAAAACCTGAGAGACATGCAACGCAAGTTACCCTCATGTCCAAATTGAGAGCCCCTTTTTTTACTCGTGGGAATCCAGTGTTACCTGCATGGGGTGTTTTTTACCCTTACATTAATTATAAGTGCAATAAATAACAATCAGTATTTTGATTCCATTCACGCGTGATTGGATAATTCGATTTGGGAATTACCATATATCAAGTGTCAGCTTTTTGAATTACTTTTTGATAAGGATGCACTGAACACGTTTCAGGCAAGCTTAAAACTTTTAATTAACAAAAATAAGTACTAGATGACATTCAGTATCTTACATGTTTAAAAAGTAAACTTTTTTGTAGATAACACAAGTCATTTTAATGTAAAAGTGCTTAGTAGACAATAAATACAAGCTAAAAAACAACAAAGCAAGGAACAAGTCATCGATAAAAGGCCAGAAAAATATCGTAGGTTGGAAGAGCCTATATAGTTTCGACGACAGAAGTCTCTGTTTTAGACGTATTCACACCAAAAAAAGAACAATTGATTTTAGCCACAAATAAGTCTACTGACAATAAGTCAGGGTTCCCAAGCCCTCATATCCTTAGCCCAGCTGAGCATGACATCACGTGCAATATGGCCGTCACGCTTGTTAATACCTAAACGATAACCATTAAAAGAATTAATTTAATAATAATGAAAAGAACTTTACATGGTCTAATGATGTTGCTACCATTTGCATCTTGTGTTATGGTTTTTTTTTTATGCGTCGTTGAAGTGAACAGGTTTTATCCTGGATGACATGGAATGTTGAAACACTAGACAGGGTTATAATGATGGAAATGGAACTGGATACTCTATAAAATGAAAAGGAATGTTGAGCTTGAATGGAAATCACGTTCTGAACACACAGATTCTATTTGCGAGCTGAAGTTTAACAAAGCGATAATTATTAATATAAAATGGAAGACGGTGGTTGGGGGATAAGAAAAAGAGGAGAATTCGACACTTCGATAGTAACTATTACTTGATGTACTATGTTATATTAAAATGGTAATATCAAATAGACATTTCTTTCTTTCATAAGACCTATCGGTCATTCCAGGTAGCTATAGAGAGATGAAGTACTGAGAAACTTAAAAGCCCTTTAAGGGTAGCAAGAAATAGCGCAGAATAGGAAAAAGTAGAAAATTCTAATTAAGAGGCCTCTGTTTCTAGAATTATCTACTCTTGATGATCCTCTTTAGATTGTAAATCCAGTGAAGTACAAAAACCCAAAATCCAAACCAAAGTTTAATATAACAAGATGATCTGCTAGCTAACCATTTGTTTCACCTATCCGAAGTTATAACTATGACAGATGGCTAACCTAATACTAGTCTATTACAAACACAGACGTTTTGAAATAACATTATTTCAGCTGCAATCTAATACAAACTATCCAGTCCCGTAAAATCGATTACAAATACGCCTTCCATATGTTAGTCGGAAACAATTCAAATCGATAATAATTCAAAACCCTCATGTCGGAACCCTTCATAAGTAAAGGTGAAGTTAACATTAAAATTGTCTAGAACATGTGGGTTCAAGATACGAATGTTTGAACACTTATGGCCCGCATAGCAGTAGGTAAAGATGTTACATTGTATTTTTATATCATTTTATTGTGGCAAATGATTTTTTTTTATTATTATTCGCGCTTTTCTTTATCTTCTCAATATTCCTTCTGATGGATGGTGATTCCTTCTAGTACTCTGCAATAGGCTCGAAGTCTTTATTGCTTTATTATTATATTCTTTATAGCCAAAATTAAAATTTCAAAAGCTATTTACTACATCAAATTTGTTTTGTTGTACCAAGCTTGATAAATAGGAGGAAGTCTGATATGAACTAAGCCCCTATAGTGATTGTAAGTACTTAACTGTTGTAACAGGAAACATGTATATAAAGTACATGGCTTTGCAAGTTCTTTGCTACAGAAGATACATGTATTTCCATCCTTATATTGTTTTATCGCTTGATATTAAGTATTTGTTCACGCGAATATATTGTGAGTATTTATCATCAACCACTAGATCAACAAAAATAATAAAAATGGTATCAACTGTTAATGAATGAAAAGGTGAACATACGAGAAAATCAAATATTTTGTTTATTTTTTATGACCAATATTATTGTCTTAGCTAAGGAATCATAAAAATGCCTCAACATATTACATTTTCAAGAAATGTCTGACTCATGATAGTAAATAAAAACCCCATTTGAATATATACGATTGTGCTATCTCCGGTGCATATTTAAGTTCGTAGGGTTCGCATCGGCACGCGTCGACACAGTCGCGCAACTCCTACGCATCGGTTGGGATCTATATTCATCCTTTGTGAACTTAAGATCAGCTGATTCTGATTGGTTGTGAAAGTTATACGCATACTTTTAAATAGTTACACGGTAAATTATAGTTTTAACGCCATTTCTTGCATAGTTTGCGACCGGTCAAATCCAATCCAATCCACTGTGGAGCTTTAAAAAATTGGCTTATTTCAACTTAGTACTTCTTTGAATGCACTCTTGCACAGCTCTTTGAATAGATATTTACCAGAACTTGAGACATGTTAACTAGTTACATAAGAATCAAGTAAATAAATATATTTAACACTTGGAAGAATGAAAACGGTTAGAATCGTATAAGTACAACTTTAATACGATGATAAGATTTATGTCAAATAGGGAGGGAAACATTCCAATAAAAAATATCGACACGACAACGTCAAGCCCCGATCTCTTTCGCCAAAAAATCGTATAGAACACTGATGAACTTTGACATGGATACAAGACCGACCTATGTACCTTATTCAAAATCGAAAGGGCATATTGCAAATCTGTCTCGCTCCAACAAAAGAACTAGGCTGAAACTTTTGTTCGGAGACGAATTCAGAAAATAATAGGCTCCCCCAATTTCTTAAGTCCCCTTGCAAAGTATTACAATATTTCTTCTACAGAGCAAACAGCTGGTCTATTGAATGCCTTTTGTTGAATGGAAAAAAAAATGCCGTCCTTTGAACCACGTGGTCGGAAATTCGACTGGTTCCTTCATAGATAATTCCCTGATAAATATTATTATCTGACTCGGTCGTCGATACATCAAACTTTGCGCAATGTGATTGTATGACATTCACCTTATTCTAAACCGGGATATTTGCACATGGATTTGTGATTCGGGAACAGAACATTGAACTTTTCAAATTTGTGATTTTTTCTTTATTATTTCATAGTATTCTGCGCTCTTGTCCTTTTCTAATAACTGATTTATGAATCCTTTTTTTTAACTTTCACATGTCACTTGTTCGCTTGTATGTTGAATAATGTCATGTCATATACTTAATAATCTATTGATTGATATTTATGTGAATGAAAAAATACCGCAAAGAAACAACCAATTTCCTTCAACATTACGTGTAACAAAGTAAACATCTAAAATGTCAACATTGCTATACATTTACAACCACCTCATAAAAAAGGGAGTTATTAAAGATACTAGTTGCAGCAGTTGCACTCGTGTGAAAGTGCCGTCCTGCACTCACCCCAATTACATTGGTATTCATAGAAGAGTCGATGTTAGATAAGGATGGGGAGACTATCGATATTAACGATAAACTTATCGTAGATACCGAACACTGAATAGTTCGCTTCGCTGGAATAACCACGAATGACAAAACAAAATACGTTTAAAATGTTCTTGTTTAAAATGCTTTCAAATTAAGAAAATAAACGTGTATTGGTTCTATAGGTGTATTTTCATTATTATACATTACATTTATTTATTTTATCATTGAGAAGACACATGTATATCTCACTTCACAATCGACAAAAAAAATTGCTAAACTTTATTTCCAACATATAGGGGGAAATATCGATATCGCGGGGCCATCACTGGGTAGCACCTTGCCAGCCATCTGCCGACGCACATGAAATAATTAAGGCATTGGGGGTACCACCCTCTGTCGTGGTCGTTTACCCCCAGGTAAAGAGGGGTGGCGTGGTCAATGTACTTGCATTATTGTTCATCAAGTATTCTCTCACGGTTAAGTTTTTATTGTCATCTTATGGTCGACTTGATAGCGCATGTAAACAATTTATTGGTGATATGGTAATCTTGAAAAAACTATGATGGGAAAGAAATTAAAAATCACATTTCAAGTGGATAACTTAAGTACTTACATCTCACAAATGGTCAGAGAAAAATCTTGCTGGAAAAGTTTATCTTCGATTTTTATTTGTATAACCTGCCTTAAGACTATGTAATGTACTAACAAAATACCAAATTCTTTATATTTTTACAGGCAAAAATCAGAAAATTAAGAAAGATGTTATAAAAAACATAACAAAAAATAAGCCCAAATATCTAGACTTAATTTTTAATTTACATACTTAATCAGAATAATATCAATAGGCTCGTTTATCATTCGGTTAACATGACTCAGAGCTAAATATATACTTTTTGTATCACTCATAAAAACAGTAACAAAAAAGCGAAGATAATATAATTCCTCTCGCGAATTACAGGATTCAAGGTTACGCTTGAGGCCTCATTTTTGAATGGAAGCTTCATGTCTCCATTCAACTGGCGTGCTTAGTGACTAGCGAATTCCTTCGCACCCACGCACGAAGGCTGTATAAGAAGTAAACACACATTTCATGCTTATCTAAAGTTGATTTGAATGACTTGACTGGTTGCTCAGGATAAGAATAGGGACGCCATAACAAAGTCAAAATATTTTTATTAAAAGGCAATATTCATAGCACTTTTAAATCATCATAATATCATGACTTGCAAACTATTTAAAGTCAGTAACGTATTCACCGAGAGCCTTATGTTGAAAATTTTGTTGAAGCTGGGAAGGGAAGGATAAAATCCTATTTAACTTTTGGACTAACTAGAATGCAACTAGTGTAATGTGTTAAGTGTTAGTTAACCCAATCTGGAATTAAGTTTACTCGCTTTTTACAGCGCATAATACATACATATTTTCACGTGGTAGATCATACAATGGCTAGAAAGTTTAAAAGCAGGCTAAAAATGGAAAAGGGGATCTCGAAATCGTCGACGGCTTACGTTTTAGTTACTTCGTATCTTCTATCATCAAACATGCAATTTCAAGTTCGAATATAGTAAGTAGAAATTAATTTTATCGACTATTATATTGTTAATCTGACCCATTACTAGTCGAGGCTATCTTTGATCATTTCTCATGCCGCTCTATAATAAATAGCTGCCCAGCCCTGATTGTAGATAACCTGGCGGCACGAGCAGGAGTCAAGAATTTTGGCAAGAATAACCTAAGAATTTTAGTACGTGAGACATTGGTGTCCGATCCAAGGTCTCGGAAAGCACGCAAGATTATCCGGACGAGTTCAAGGTCGCCGGAGGTCCGAATATTCAAATTTGCCGTTTGGTAATAGCAATAAGGATTTTGTAACTTGATGTTCAATTGTTAGATAGTTGACAATCAATGAACGAGTTTATCGTTTCGAAAAGCACGCCTTTCCGAAGTTGAACTTCTCATTATTACGATATTATAGGTATCCTTATATTAGAGAATTTTCGGCATTTTGAGTCGGAACCTAATAATTTATAGAAATAATTTTTAGCCATACATACCTAGGGGTATGTATGGCTAGAAATTCTTTCATATTTTAGGTACTTAGACTAAGTTAAATTATTTTACGTGAAATGGGAAATTGGTAGGCCACACGCGTGTGACACCGCTGGTGTTCAGGCACTGATAGGCTGTGGTGAATGTGGTGATCACTTATAACATCAGAGGGGCCGCATGCCACCTATATAAAAAATCATTGCAAATCTGGATCTTATGTCATTTTCAAGGAAATGTCATCAGAAAATCAGGGATCAAATCCACACCACCAAATCCAGTCTTCAAACTGTGCGTCGTCGTAGTCGTGTCGTGGTCGATAACAAGAAATAAGTAAATAAGAAAGTACCTAATAAAGGAAGGAACTCCACCAAGTGAACTCTTCACTGGCGTGTGGTACCTGTGGTTCCAGCTCTAGGATAGGACCACTCCATATCCTCCCTTAGATGTAGGTACGAGGCGACCAAGGATAAACAGGTATGAGAGAAAGAGCAAGCAATTTAAGGAGAATTCAGCCACTATTTTTGTTACCACTCTGTAAATGTAATGAATATACCTATATTTTTTCATTTCTTTTTCGATTTATAGGTGGCACGAGTTTTTCAGAATGTAACCCATATCATATCTTGCGAAAGTAATTACCTACCTACCTACCTTTTGTACCTACGTTTTGATTATTCTACACAACTATTCGATTTGCCCAAATAAAATAAATACCTATAGGTACCTATAGGTAATAGGTATTTACCTAGGTAAGTTTGAGACGTAGACTTGATGTTCCTACTAAGCCAGTAGTAGTCGGTTTATAAGTTAGGTACCTACCTACCTATAAATCGATGGTAGGTATACAGGTACTCCTACTCTGCTGCGCCCGGGTGGGGGTGCCGTGGGAATAGCGTTATAAACGATGCAATATTTGAGAAAATACGGAAAATATCCCGTAGTCGGCTGTAGGTAACATTGTAACAAATTTAAAAAAAAAAAACAAAAATATTACTTGCATAGTAAATTAAGAGCTTTAAATCATAGGGTTTCAGCATATGGAAATTACGTAAAATTCATGGTCAATATGAATAAATACGACCGTGGAGAGTGAGTGCATAAACTGCATTCAGAAATGTGGGTAACAATAAAATAAAACTCACTTTCTGCGGCTGTTAGCACCGGCGTTCGAATTTTCACTCGAAAACGTGAAGGACTCGCCAAAAATCCGATATTGCAATTCGTCCCCATCATCGATTTGATATTGCATCTCTCACAACTGTTGCAGGGCGCGATGACGTATCAAAACACCCCTATTTCTATTAATCATTATGCATTTTTAACAAAATCACTCCATTACAATCACCGACGTGAAATAACCTCAAACTTTTCCCGCGAGAATGAAAAGAAATCGCATAGACTAAAGAATTACTTTTTTATTTTATATTTTTTAAATAATCATCATAACACCAAGGAATCACGGTCGTATCGCGCGCGGAGCCGGACTGACTAAACGAGGTTTTGAGCAGGCGAATCGAAGTTTTACCTCGCCTCCCCGACCCCCTTCGAAGTTGCTTTGCTATTCAATGAGTAGTACATAAGTTAGGTAGGTACCTTTAACTACAAATAAAATAATAAAATGCATTTTATTGCATGCATTTAACTACTATCAGGCAGGTGGAGTGGTTTTATTTGTAAAAAGAAAAATATATTTCTGCTAATTAAAACGTAGTATCTAGTTAGGTAGGTACATACCTAAAGCAACCTAGGACAAACCTAAAAGCTTTCTTTGACAGAATTAAAAATTATATGGTTATATACTACACTAGCTTTTGCCCGCGGCTTCACCTGTGTGAATTTCCCACGGGACCAGTTATTTTTCCGTACCTAAACGTACTCTACCCTATATCCTTCGCCGTACTTCAAACTAACAAACTTATTTTCACATTTATACCTAATATTAGTTGGGATTACATGCCTATTTCGATGTACCTATATTTGTATTAGACATTACTAATATAAATTCAGCATATGTATAGGTACGTAACTTATATTTTCCAGCTGAGTGGGTATTTCAAAAAGTTAAGTGCAGGGTAGGAATTTCGAAAAGTTCACATTTTAATCGTTTTTAAATTGAAAGAAAGCAATCAACATAATATTAATATTATATTTTTTTTACAAAAAGACTTTTTTTAAACTTGAAAACCAGATGATGTAATGTAATAGGTATGTGAATATGTATATAAAATAATCTATATTTGATATTGTAGGTATACATATCAAACGTAAAGGAAATTTTGTTAGTAAGTAGTTAATTAAATTTTAAAAAGTACATATTAAGTAAGTACTCACTCTTGCTTCACAATGACGTAATCCTGATCAGCCTCTGAAGACAACTTGGCCTGCAATATCTTCAGTTTCTCTATCTGGATCTGTATGTATGACTTAGTTTCATCCTCCATTGCGCTGCGGAAGAAAATGTCAAAATATCAGGCATAAAATAAATCATTCAAGTGAGAATTTTTTATTTTTATGCATTTGTCTATTCGATTTTCACAAAAAAAAAATAATTTAAAAAAACTACAGTGTATCGAATTTTTTGTAAAACATATTTAGTATCCTAAAAACTTGCAATTAATGTTTCTTAATGTAGAACTAAACTAAATATGTATTGTGGGCGAAATGCTAGTAAAGATTGGGGATGCAATTTTGAAATAGAAAATGCATTTAGAATAAAATAACGTTCTCTTCTATAGCTAGCATACCTATAGGAAGTTTGGAAATTAAGTAAGAAAGGTCTGTATGTGTTCTGTATATAATAAATAAATATATAGGTATAAATGCCCAACCTAATGCGTGCCCAGATTTATAATAGGTATGGAATTCTAATGCACGTCTACATTCATGCGTTAGGTACCTACTATCGAATAATCCATAGCATTGAAATTATCGACCGTATCGATAATTCACTAAGTTTAAACTAAAATTCAATCGATAGTCACCGAATCGATCGGCGTCGGCGACACTAGCTCGGTAATTTATTTAAACATTGGTCGAGTTGAACGGTTGAACGGACGAGTTTGTTACAAATCATGCCAGTGCTTTGCAGCTTCGACATTTGATATGACAAAAACTGCCAGTATACAATTTTAATTTTCGGTGAACATTATGTTTGAGTAAATATATTTTGGACAATCCTGCAATGTTTTACCATTATTTTTCCAATGCATCACAATTTTGAGATATTTTATGTGAAAATACCAAATTTCAAAATTGGTTTCTAATCTAATCTATATATAACAAAATAATATTTGTTTATTCTATCAGCTATGTTAATTACGTATAAGTGTCAAAACTATAATTTAAATGGAATTTGTGTGACAGTAAGTTCGAAAACTCTGAACTCACTTTCATTCATTGTAATACTACAAATAGGTACCTACCTAAATATATTTATATTTCTACATTATTATCAAGTTCAACTGAACTTCACTAAGTTTAAATAGATGATTATACCTAACTAGGTATAATCATCTCGACCGATTCGAAATTATTCAATTAAAAGTATAGTGAGTTTTTTAAATCTTTATTTATTTTGGAGATATGTCAGTCCCATCGAATTAAAAGTTTGCGGTACATTACTAGTGATTATGTGTCTGAGTTGTATGCTGTATACCTAAAGATTTTTCATATATTTTACTCTAATTTTGAGTGACAAAATTAAAATTTAGGTAAATTTCATATTATTGTACCTACCTATATTTTTAATCATATTACATTGTAATAATAAGTTTTAAGTCTTGTAAAGTATAGAACTATATGGATAGGTACAATACAATCTCGAAATTTGAGAGAAACAAATATTTAAATTTATTTGATCGAAATACAAAACATCAACAAATTCAATGTTGTCACAGCATGTAGGTAGTCATTCACCCAAAGTGAAGAATCTTTACGATAGAGGACTGGCATGCTTTTGATTCACTCGCCCAGTGTGACCTTCCTTGTTTCAATAAAATTTTGTCTATTAATTCCTTTATTACGACTGTAATTCATCTACATTGTGTGGATATTGTGTGATATTTGCCAATTAACGTGCAACTATTCTCATAATAGCAAATGAAAAGGAATTGACGCGTTTGACCTCATTCTCGCGATAACAACAATCTTAGATAAAAATAACCTCTCGCGGCCATCGCGTAATGTCTAAACAACTCCCTGCTCTCTCAGAAAGTCTATGGAACATATGTTTAAAGTAAAAATGAATAGAAAATGTGCACTATTTACAACAACTTGTTTAGTCCGCGGCTACATGTTGCGCAACGTAATGGACGACGACATTGAACCTCGATATTGCACGATCGTTCTACAAAGAAAGCTAACGTGGATGTCGTGTTTCGAAAAGAACATTCATCTACTCTCGGTTTTTTTCTTATGACACCCTCAATAAACCTCAATAATATTACCTTTCAAAAATAGAATCCGTTATTATTCGAAGATCCAAATTCGAAGTAAATACGTTATTCCAACGGTATTGCAGGATTGAAACTTGTCCCTCTATTCACAACTTTACAACAAAATATGCATAAATAGAACATTAGAAATGATTGCACATTTATGCAAGTGAAATAGTAAAACGATTTTGATAACTAAGGAAATGCGTTCATGGAATTGCATTCGTAATGACAACATTATTGATCGACCACATACCTTGAGATCGCATTATTCGCCATAAAAACTGATCGTTTTGTAGAAATATTGTTAAATATATAATTCCTAATAATAAATAAGCTATTTAAATTAATTATCTACTTTGAATTGCACAATAAATTAGTAAAAATAAATAAAAACTTTTCAAGTCATATAACCACAAATTCGTTATTTTTCGTTACATTATCAAATGGCGAAGTTAACTTTCTCGCTCTTTCGTGGTTAATAATACCTAGTGGGAAGGAGATGAAAGATATTAGGTACCGTAAATAGAAAACCTATTTTCTTAGAGGCGCCATCTTGAGCGGAAATGACAGCAACACCTTGTCTTTGGTATTAAAAGTTGCCAGTTAATATATAATAAATACTACTATTTATCATTGATGATTTGTTTTAAACTTTAAATTATGATATTTAACAAAAATGTTGTGATTCCATATGATGGTACTTGGTATGATTAAACCAAACAAGCTGCCCGTCCCGGCTTCGTTCGGTTCGTGTTTTAATGTTTTTTAAATAAGTAGTTAGGAAAAAAGTCGGAAAACGAGGAAAAAAAAATGCCCTTTAACTTTTATAACACGGCCTCTGGCCGTGGAAATCGTGTTCCTTGTTTTTCTATTACCTATACATATATCTTTACATATTATAAAAATGTGCCTTGGACCGAGACCGGTGGAAGAATAAGGGAAGGGAAGAATGAGACCTTTGTCTAGCAGTGGGACAGGTCATCAAAAGGTTAAAAATAACGCGTTGTCACAGTTGCATTTGTGTATTTGTATGTACGCGGAAAAATTAAAAAAACGACCGGACGGATTTTTGCACGGTTTTCACATAGATATGAAGGTTACACCTAGTATAATTTATTATGGTTTTGCTCAAGCTTGCCAAGTGAAAACAGTATATTATAACAACATCTACTAGTAATAGGGCATATTACGCAAAGCTCAGCGCAGATGGTGCTACAGGTACAACTAGGGTTAGCAAACATTGCCAATGGAGGCAAAAATTCGCCAATTTTCAATATTATTGAAGATTACGACTAAAATATCTTCTTCGCAACCATGGTGCGAGTTTAAAAGAAGGATTTAGTGGATTATTGAATAGGCACACAAACACAAAAGTCAACACAAAGTGTTAAATATAAGACATCATTTGCTAAATAATTAAAGACCATTGTAAAACACAATACCTTTATTATAAATTATTGAACACTATTGATATCACATTGCACTACTTATTTTTGGAATTGGGATATGTAGATATATTATTTTCGACCACCACTTCTTCAATATAATTCATTAACTACTTCCAGTCAAAAACTATTCAAATCAAAAAGATAAACACAAAAACCGTCTATAGGGTTAACTTCATATACAACGACACATATTATTTGATTTTTAGCTTCACGTTTAGCAGCTCTTTGTCACTTTTGAACACTCTTTTAAGACTTCAATTTTAGACCATGAGAAAACTGAAGGGCGATTAACTGGTCCTGAAATTAATAACACCATTTTAGGTTATGTTCTGCATATTTGATCAACTGTGGTGATAAACTGATAAACTTGATTTTGACTGAAAGCCTTACCTGTATGAAGTCCATATTTTCATAAGTCGTCAGGTGTGTGAAGTGTTCCGAGCATATTTTTGACCATTTACTGGCTCGAAAATTTTGCAGCGTGTGGCGGTTTCCCATAGTTATCTTTTGGAAAACGATATTTACCAATATTTCGGCACCCGAATATACTACCTTGTACCTATAACTTTTCACAAAATTTTGCTTACATAATGAAATGATTAATAAAGTACACTAAAACAAAAGTTTTAATCGACTTAGCAAAAGGCGGCAAAGCTTTTGTGTACCTAACATACAGTCCTGTACTCTGGCGGGATAAATGCACAGTAATAGGTACTTCCTATTTACGTCGAAACCGCCGAGTTTGACGAACTGTTTGCAAATTGTGTATAGCATCTAGAAAGAAAGAGAGAAAGAAAGAAATCATTTATTCGGCAAAAACATAAAATCAAAACATTAAATAACTTAAAGGTAAAGTATAAAGGAGTATCGAATATAGATCGAATACAATATGTCAACCAAAATGGCGACCAGCTCAGCATGGTGCCATGGTATCGAGCCAAGGAGCTGATTTTCAACTGGAACCAAGTAAAAAAGTAGGTAAGGTGTCAAAATAAACAAGTTAATATATACGGAAACAGAAACAAACAACAGCAAACATTAGGACTAGATAGGAGACTAATGTACAAGTGTAGTGAAATAATGTTAATTTGATGGAAGGTATATACATAGGATATTATTTGTGGAATTAAACATAAACTGACTGAGGAAAAAATGAAAAAAAAGGATAATAAAGATAAATTACATGGAAGCTATGGAAAAAATATATAAATTATAAATATAATTAAACTAAAAATAATTCAATGTATCAATTGCCCTCAATTTGTCGCAATAAAGTGAACTCTTTGATGCGTTTACGGAATATTGTAACAGATGACAGATGACATTATAGGTAGTAAGGAAAGAATATGCCAATAACAATGGCGACGAAACCCTATTCGTCTGGCTCCTAGCCACTTGAGTTCATTTTAATGAAACCAACAACGACTGTAACATCAAAAATATATAGCAGTAATTATGATTCATTATATGGTAGCACCGATGAAAACAACAAATGATTGTCTATGGAACATTTGATTTGTTGTGACGTTGACAGACTGACATAATATCAACAAATAAAAACGCCCGCGAAAATAAAATAGGTATTCATTCTCACATCACATTATATCCTTATTTTCTAAGAGATAACAATGAAATTTCGAGCAGTAATGATAGATGCTGGACCTATGCGTGAATTTACAAGTAAAAATACTGTTTATATTTTAATTTATATTCCATAACCTTCATGTTACATAGGTACAAGATTAATGATTATTTAAAAAATTTTAGATATAGTTACAACAATATCGAAGCTATCAAAAGAATGCGTCTTACGTGTGGCTAGTGACCAACTGTACTTCATTGTGAGCGATGAAACCAATGGACCTGGCCCTCCTGTTTTGTGGTGTGAGGTTCCACAGGCTATGTTCTTCTCGGAGTACCAAATGATTGGGCTGGATGACGACCATAAAGATATTTATTTGGGATTCAGTTCAGGTGAATGATCAATTTAAATCGATTTTTATGTGGAGAGTTTATTTATTTTTAGGAAAATCAAAGGTTTCTACATAACACATACCAACTGGTCTTTGCTAATAATGACAAAAGTAGCTTAATTTTATGAATTTAATTTTTTATACGACGTGTATAAAAATGGAGAAGAAAAAGTAGGAAAAACATTCCTCTGACGGACTCTGACGCTCAATGGAAGGAAGGAACTGGGTAATGCTCCGATGAGATGATGATAATGAACAACTTTGGGTTTCTGTCCCACAGAAATTGTATATTATTTTGTTTCCATCTTAGTATATCAACTTGGTGAAACAAATTAGTGAAGACCAATAGGATGTCCACATTAATAGTACAGTACAGTATAGCATTAATAGTAGTTTGAATTCTGTCTTTGCATCATCACACCTCTCCAGCATGTATTTGTTTCTGTTTGTAATGAATAAACTCATGCTGATTTTGATGAAATTTGCCACAGTGATACACAAAACCTTAAGGAATGACATTGGGTACCTTTTTATTATGGTTTTACCTGAGCGAAGCCAGGGTGGGCCGCTAATATATTTTTTGTTTTCAGCAAATCTAGCGAGATCACTGGTTGTGTTGAAAACTGCAAAGTCTTTGAAAATGAAGTTGACTAAGAAGCAGTGTCCTTGTCTCACATTGGAAATTGAAACAGTTTGTAACATACATTTTATTTCCATTTTGATAATTATTCCATATCATGAACTTTTGTGGAAGCCAATCTCATACAAAATAGTGACAGTCGTAAAAGTCCTGTCATAGCCTTTTGGTGACTTGAATAAAATCTGACTCCAGCATTAGCTATCATATATTGATACCTCCTACTAGAGTGAAAAAAAATATAAAGACACAAATTATAAAAATTTGCACCAAGTGTAGTTGAATTGTCTAGATGTATATAAAATTGTAGATAATTTTTATAAATGAGAAAAATATATTTTACATTGCATATAACACTTCCTTGGGTAAACCTAAAGAAACTTCATAGAGTATAATATTCGTAAGCTGGCATAGTCGATTCATTCAACTGAAGCATCGAAAAACATATTAACCTATCTTCGGATGGTAGTGATTAATGTTTAATACAAAAAGATAATTTTATATAATTTCAGCTATCGTCAACATCCCAACAAACCAGACAGGTCACCCACGACATCCCAGTCGCAGTAATACCCAGAAAGATGTGGTCTGACTTCCATGAGCCCAATGTCCCAGATCCTGATGTGAGTAGTTGCTGGTTAATAGGACTACTTGGGATATATAATCTTAGGACTTTGAAAGTAATTGAAGAATTGGGTGAATTGGACCAAAATTGGGAGGACCAACCAATAGTTTTCTTAATCATTATATTTACTAGAGGCATGTCTAGGCTTTGCTCAGGTTAAACTGTAATCATCAATATATATAAAAATCTTGCGTCACTGATTGACTGATTGACAGACAACGCACAGCCGAAACTACTGGGCGTAGAAAGCTGAAATTTGGTGTGTAGGTTCCTAGGACAGTGTAGGGGAGCACTAAGAAGGGATTTCCTGAAATTTACACGGGAAACGGACAGTCTTTACTCACGTACGAAGATGTGAGCAAAAGCTAGTAAATTATAAATCTTAACCTTCTTCAGGAATCGCGCTATCCATTGGTGAAAACGACATGAAAATCTACGCGCCAGAACAAACACCAATCTGGTTGTAGTCCTCCCAATTTTTGACCTACACCTTACACCTAAACTCTCAAGGATCACACAATATTATCCCAACTAATATTATAAATGCGACAGTAAGTATGTTAACACTTCTCGCATTATCTACTGGACCTATTGTTATGAAATTTGGTGCACGGGTAGGAAATAACCTGGAATAACACATAGGCTACTTTTTATCGCGAAATTCCCATTGGAGCGAAGCCCCGGGGCGCAGCTACACATAAAAATCCGTTGATAGTTTTTGTTGTATCGCGTTCATATAACCAGATATGACAGACATATTTTTATTATACTCGTATGTAATGATTGTAATATTTTTAATTTTCAGGTATCAATAGAACTGCCACCACTAAAGCAACTCCGTACAACAGTGGACCGGATGAAAACTATGGCACCAGAAGTAGTGATCCGAGCTTCAGCTGAGGGTAGACTGACTCTGCAGATCAAGACGGACATGGCTAAAGTGTCTACACGGTTTAAAGATTTGAGAGTGGATGCCTTTGCAGGTCAGTTCATAGAATAAGAGAGAATTGGAAATGCTATTTTGTTGCTTATCTTGCCAAGACTTTGTGTCCCTTAGTCGCCTCTTACGACATCCACTGGAGGTTATGAGGTTGTATTTCTCTTGCCAAGACTTTGTGTCCCTTAGTCGCCTCGTACGACATCCACGAGAGGATACGAGGTTGCCTATCTTGCCAAGACTGTGTCCCTTAGTCGCCTTGTACGACATTCACGGGAGGATATGGAATGGTCCTATTCGGATCATTCTCACTTGTTCCATGGAACTATTTGCCGGTGGAACTAGTGAGATTGATCCTCCTGTTCTAGGGCGGAACCACACCACATTGAACATACCAGAATTTTACTCTATTGCAGGCCCAATTGAACATTCTGATTCGGAAACTGAGACCCAAATCAATGAAGACATATCCAGAGTATGTTATTGTCGTGTCGATGCCAAAAAGCTGTCAATGTTTCTAAGCGCGGACCAGATATCACACAAAAGAACTGTGTGTAGTGTAGTGCATAGGAAATTGGTGATTTTGTGTTTGCACACTGAAGAGAATGTTAAATTGCAGTGTTTTATTACTGGCATTGTGTATTAACTTTACCCTGGTTCTACCATTATAGACGACAAAGATTGTGCGCATTAAAAATAGAAACCTAATAAAATTGTTGCAGTTTGTATGTAACATTTATATTATTATTATATTAGTTGCGCCCCGGGGCTTCGCTCCCGTGGGAATTTCGGGATGAAAATACCCTGTGCTATTCCAGGTTATATTCCACCACCAGTGTATCAAATTTCATAGATTTTGTGTGAAAGAGTAACAAACATACACACATACATTCTCGCAACTGTCGCATTTATAATATTTATAAGAAAAGTGTTTTGTGATAAATGCGTGGCATGTTATTTTTTAATTAATAATAATAAACAAATATTTCATAAATAAAACTTGTTGGATTTCAAAATATCTTTTATTTGTAATGAAATTAAATTTTAATTTAATAATTTACAATAACATTAATCCTTCAATGTCACTTTTTTAATTAACATTATGTAAAAAATTGAAATGGTAATTAAAATTGAACAAAAACGATTTTCATAAACAACTTTCAAACTGCAATTAATTCACGTTTGATTATTTTTTTATTAAAAAAATGAGCAAAGATTACAAATGACTTTTTGAAAAAAGAAAAGTAACTAGTATTGACATGCAATTTGAAGAAAATTAATTGGTATATAACAACCATGGAATTAGCAGGTACTAACAGTACTTACTAAATCCATGATAACAGCTTTGTTCAGAATGTCAAGTTCAACCATATTTAATATGCCTCATTTTGTGCTAGCGGGTATTTGATTTAAAAAAAGTAGAAATATAAAACATTTTAAACCATAATAACGAAAGATTTACCAAATATAATTCTGGCTGGGCATATATAGATTAAACTATCATCTCCATACAACTTCAATGGGATGGAAAACACAGTTTATCGGTGTCGTCGAGAAATGTCAGATTCTTAATGATATGATTTCCACATATTTACACATTTGGCGTTTAAATCTTGTCATTTTCAGAATCTTACATTTACTAATAAGACTAAAGTGACACGCCCCATTGTTCAGTCGCGCTCCGTTGCGACGACGGAGCACGTTGTGGCTCTGTTGTTTTCTATAGCTTGTGACACAGATGTGCGACGAGGCGCAACTGAGCATTGTGGCATGGCTCTTACTACTTTATAAAACAACTAGCTCTTGCCCGCCACTTCGCCCGCGTGAATTTATTTGCGAAAGCGGAACAGTCGATTTTCATACAAACTTCCACCCCCCATTATAGTAATTTGGGGGGTTGATTTTTGGAAAAAGGAGCCTATGTTTGATCGGGGGTCCGTAACTACATGCATACCAAATTTCATCAAAATTGGTCCAGCGGTTTAGACGTGAAAGCGGAACAAACAGACACATAGACAAACTTTCGCATTTATAATATTAGTTTGGATTATACGTCCGTTGGAAACTCCTTCAATTTCAGTGCAGATTTAAAGACTGGTGCACACCAAACACATTTTTGTTTGGAATTTGTACTGGTTGCGTAAACGTCTATATTCATTTATAGTGGTGTAAGGGTAGGTGGGTGATGACTATAATAAGACTTGTAAGACAAAACAGAGTTACATGGAACAGACGTTACAATTCCATAAAAAACGCGGTGACGCACCCGCCTTTGCAAAATAAAAAAATAATTTTTGAAATATTTTTAATTATAAGTGAGCTGGAAAGACCTCTCGTTGTCGCGTCGCAGAGTGTCGTGCGTTGCCTTGAGCTGGTCGAGCTTGTTGGAGATGTGTGCGATGGAGTTGTCCACCCACTGCATTGACGACATATGGGCGTTGAGGATGCGACCTATTTGGACAATCTGAAAGAAGACATACATTTTCACCTCTCATGTTCGTTAAGTTATTATGATAGGATTGACGACCTCGGTGGCGCAGTGGTAAAGTGCTTGCCTCTGAACCGTAAGGTCCCGGGTTCGATCCCCGGTCGGGTCATGATGGAAAATTATTTTTTTCTGATCGGCCCGGGTCTTGGATGTTTATCTATATATGTATATGTTATAAAATATAGTTCGTTGAGTTAGTATCCCATAACAGAAATCTCGAACTTTGGGGCTAGCTCAATTTGTGTGATTTGTCCTAATATATTTATATTTATTATTATTATAGTATGTACGCTACGTATGTATTTACTTACGTATACGTATGTATTTGTTGGACAAATTAAAAAACCCCCGACTTTCAATATTCATTTCGCTACGACTTTTGAACGGCTGAACCGATTTTTATGAAACATGGCTAAGAACACGCGGGATAAAATTATCTATGACACAAAAAAAAAAAACTAAACGAAAATCGGTTCATGCGTTTGGGAGCTACGACACTCCTGAGGGTGTTGTCGGAAAGGGTTGATAGCCCATTTCTGAAGTACTGGTCATCCTTACATGTCCAAAACAACAACCTGCATTTTAATTTTTACTAACATAGTTGTTTAAATCTCTTACTAATATAATATGGACTTGTATATTGTGCATAGTCTGAAATAAATATTTTCATTTCATAAACTTATAACACCCCTCTTTTTGTGTCGGGGGTTAAAAATCAAATCATTTATTCACAAATAAGGCCTTCACAGGCACTTTTTCACGTCATATTCCAAATTAAATTATATTTACCTAAGATACAAACTACTAGAAAAAATACTCAAAAACAACAAAAAACTCTAAAAAATAAATTCATAGTGAGGTGCTATTTATGATTCAACCGGGAAAGTAGGAGTGCTTCATAAAGGAGATTGCATGTGTGATCTTTTAGTTCTTTTAAAACTTTTAGACTCAGAGTTCCAAAAAATCCTTTAAAATGGATTAAATCGAACACAAAAGTGGAAAAAGATCCATTAATGCATATTCGCGTTAGCTTAAAGTAATGAAAAGTGTAAAACAAGTTACTTTAGACCTTATCCCTGAGTGACATAAGGTACTTTTTTACTCTATTTCGAAGCGAAGTGACATATAAACACACTCACCGGGTCATTACTGTCCTGACTTCTGTTCGTCTCATTCAAATGCTCTATAACTTCTTTCAGGTCTTCAGACATCTGTCGCAGCTGCGTATCAAGATTCTCCGCTAACGAATACCTGTATAACATTTTTTATTCAATGAGAGAATTTAATTGTAAACCAAATCAAATCATTCAGAAATCAGACCTTCTCAGGCACTTTCGCGTCAAATTTTATATTAAACAATAATTTATTTATATATATCCAGACCTATTTATATATTTTGACGACCTCGGTGGCGCAGTGGTAAAGTTCTTGCCACTGAACCGAGAGGTCCCGGGTTCGATCCCCGGTCGGGTCATGATGGAAAATGATATTTTTCTGATTGGCCCGGGTCTTGGATGTTTATCTATATATGTATATGTTATAAAAATATAGTATCGTTGAGTTAGTATCCTATAACACAAGTCTCGAACTTACTTTGGGGCTAGCTCAATCTGTGTGATTTGTCCTAATATATTTATTTATTTATTTATTATATTTATTTATCACAAGCTACAAACTACTGGCATTTCGGAACGACCACTGCTGAGAAGAAATGCCGAAAGAAACAAATTTTAACAGTGTTGGACTGAATCATACGAGAAGGGCTTACCATTATTGTTTCTTACAAGTATTTATAGAGCTAAAACTTGACACAAAATACTAAGAAAAATATATAGACGAGATGGACGAGTAGTGATTTTCGCACTTATTACTTTTGATCGATTTATTCACAAGTTTCTCAGGTTTCCTTTAATTTGAACAGCCATATAATTTAAGAGTTTTGATCCTTAAAGTGAACATTTTGTTTTAGCACGGATTAGTTGTTCTAAAAATAAAAAACCTAACTTGTATGGATCAGCTGATTTTTTATCGCGATATCGTGCACTGAGCATACAGATAAAAAGATGTTAATCCATATTAAATTATAAAGCGAAAAGATCTGTATTTTTATTTAATAAACTCAAAATCTACTAGACCGATTTTGATGAAATTTGACACAGAGATAGACGAAATCTTCAGGAGTAACATGGCTACTTTTTTATCATTGTTTTACCCGAATGAAGCCGGGGCTGGCTGCTAGTGATTATATAAAAAAGTCAGTCTGTATGTGCAGTACATACATGTGTTCCCGCTCGGCGTCGCGTGCGCAGTCGCCGGCGGCCGGCAGCAGCGCGTGCAGCGGCGCCAGCAGCTCCTCCAGCTCGCGTTGCTGCGCTAGGACAAACTCCAGCTCGTGCTCGAGGCTCTCCTGCTCGTTCTTCACCGTCTGCACGGCGTCGTTCAGCTCCACTATCTGCAAATAAATCATTATATATGTATATCGACATACAGGTTATTGGTCTTTAAAACTCTTGGCTCTGTGTACACCGTGAGAGACTAATAGTATTTGAAACGTACGATCGAGTCAGCCGTAAATTAAGTTCGAGACTTGTATTATGGGATACTAGCTGGGCCTCGGGGCTTCGCTTTCGTGGGAATTCCGGGTTACATGGATAACACTGCAGCTAGTCCTAATATTATAAATGCGAAAACATCTTCACGCATTATCTACTGGACCGATTATTATGAAATTTGGTACACGGGTAAAAAATAACCTGAAATAACATATAGGGTACTTTGTATCCCGAAATTCCCACGGGAGCACGGGAGTAAATAAATAAGTGAACTCTGGCGCGGGCTGTCATTAGTGTTTACAAAATTTAATTTTTACCATACACAGTAATCAATTTAATTACCCTATTTTATAAATAAGTACAGTACTGCTACAATGTTAATTATATAAATGTTTAATAAAATGAAAGATTATTTATTTAAAAAAAAAGTCGTACACTAATGAAACGCTACACGTCGCGTTCAAACTGTAACGCAGCTACGCTTTGTTTGGAATCTCTTTCAACGTATTCCGCATGCGCTGGCACGTTTGGATCTACTGTTATAAATTTTAAAATTCTAAATCCGCTCGAACACTTTGACGCGTAAACATTACGATCAAGCTAGCGAGGCAAGAGGGTGGCCGTGATAAATTTATAAACATTAAATAAATAATAAGAACAGACCCGATAGGGGTAAATGCTGCATTTATTGTGAATATATATAATGTATCACCTAATCTCTATTTTAGATTTTTAATTTATATTTAATTGTTCTAGGTCTTGCCTTAAGTTTTATAATAAACTTACTTTACTACTGTCTATTTACTATCCAACCCACGATAAAACCCCGACAAAACGCTCGTGAAATTCACCCATAAATACCTTTTCACCGTTGGCTATGAGCAGTCTGTCCCAAGCGTTGATCTGTGTAGCTTGGTTTATGAAAGTTTTCTCCTGTTCCTCCAGCTCTAGCGTCCACTTGTTTATATTCTCCTCCAACTGGGCGAAGGTGATTGACGTAATCTGAGCAGGGGGCGCTGCTGTCGTGCTGAAAAGAGTTTGAACAGTGCAAATACCAAAATCTAAATACGTTATTCGGCAAATTTTCACTTTAAATAAAAATTATAGCGTGCAGGCTCCGACCCTGGATATCAATACATCCGCGGGGAACCTGCGTCACTTGTTCGCATTTTTGTATGTAGCGTAACGTTAAAAAATAATTTTTTTCATAACATACTAATATACATCACAGGAAATGAACAAAATGTTAATATTACAAAGGTACATTAAATAAAAAATTATTATATATTACATATTGATGACTATTACAAGGTAACAGATTAATATAATTTAATGCATGAAAACAATTTATATCTTATAGAATTCAAATTAATTATACTCATATACATAAATAAAACTAAATACATTGCGTTATAATAATAAAATTAATGAATAGCTGTAAAATTATAATTTAAAATATATTTCTTGTATACAAATTTGTGATAGAATAAAGGCTATTTTTATTAATTTTCTTATTTTATTACAAGGATCATCATATCGTGTGTGGTATCTGGTGTTAGATTTAATTCATGTCGCCTAAAGGCATCTGATGTGACTTTACGACTACCTACCTCGCCATCCAGTGGCTGGCAGTCGTATACAGACTAGTGATACTAGTGTAGTGCAACTGTGGGTAGTACAACAGCTGGTAGTACAACTGCGGGTAGTACAACAGCTGGTAGTACAACTGCGGGTAGTACAACAGCTGGTAGTACAACTGCGGGTAGTACCACAGCTGGTAGTACAACTGCGGGTAGTACAACAGCTGGTAGCTCAACTGCGGGTAGTATAACAGCTGGTAGTACAACTGCGTGTAGTATAACAGCTGTTAGTACAACTGCGTGTAGTATAACAGCTGGTAGTACAACTGCGGATAGTACAAAAGCTGGTACTACTTACGTGGTGGCCGTGGTGAGGGTGGGCATAGCCGCGGAAGTCGCTTTCCCGAGAGCTGTTATACCGCTCGGGGCTGTGATGGATGCTGAAACGTGACAATAATAAGACTTAAAACATCTAAAATCAACTCGTTGTTCCCCGAGGTCGTTGTTCGTTGAGACATGATCATTTTGTATACCGCAACACATACACGTCAATTGTATGTGCACTTAAATATTGTACTTGTGTTGTTGTTTGATGTATTTTATTTACATTTGTAATATTGTTAAACTTTATTCTATTTCATTAAATTTTTATGTAATTGTAAGCTGTATATATATGTGTTTTTATGTATTTGTAATTCTCTTTCTGCAAAATAAATAATGTTTTTAATCAATCTATCTCACTAAAAATGAAACCCTAAATAATCCTATTCACATATGAATTGAAACGTACTTCGATTTTAGTTAAAGTTAGGTGTATGCAAGCTACTTTTAGAACAGTTCAAATAGATTACTTTTTACCTCGAAAAAGAAGCTGAAATGGCGCCAATTAAAAAACAGACAAACAATTCAAACTTAGATTGATTACATTTTCATCTGAACATTTTAATACAATCATAAACATTACATAAACGAATCGATTTTTTTCGTTGCAGACTAAAGTGAAACAAATTATTCTTATTATTTAAATCTAACTTGGGCGAAGTCGCGGGCAAACGCTAGTATGTAACTAAAAGCCACTATTTCGGCAATTAGCAATACTATTAAGCTCAATTTGACAATAATTTGTATATTAAACATGATAATGTTGTAGACTAGAAATTTATGTCATTTCAGATTTTGATAAGTGTACCATGTCAAAAATGTGTCAATTTTTTTTTTCAGAATATTGACTAATTAGTGACATAGGCTACGTTTTGCCGCGAGATTAGCCTCTCTTCATAGTCGTATTTCCTCATGGCGTATGGTCGTGGTCAATAAGTGGAAGACACACAACTTTCTTGGCACGAATGGAGTGGTTTGCCTACTACTATTAAGAGATTCCTTCTCCATTACACACAAAAGTTAATAATCAACCAGAGTGCAGGTTTCCTCACGACGTTTTCCTTCACCGGAAGCAGGTAGTGGTACTGGTGGTTTATGAAAACTACTATACATGAATATATACTATAATGAAAGATTGGTATTCAAACTCATGTGGACACGAGTAGGATGTCTGTTCCGCTTTCACGGCTAAACCGCTGGACCGATTTTAATGATATTTGGTATGCATCTATATGCATACCAAATATCATTAAACTATTTTAACTAAACTAAAACTAACTAAACTATTTAAAGACTCCCTTTAAAACTTAGGGTAGATTTTTTCAAAAATCAACTTCCAATTGTCTATAATAGTAGTAACGCTTTCGCAGAATAACTCACGCGGGCGAACCCGCTGGCAAAAGCTAGTATACTAATATAACTTTACTCACCAGCAGTAGATGCCGCTGTGGTCGCTGTCAGTTTAGTTCCAAAACCGAGTCCACCCGAGCTTGTAGTTCCAAAACCGAGTCCGGAGCCCAAACTTGATTGAGTCGTTGCAAAACTAAGTCCAGTCGATGCTGGTGCAGACGTTGCAGGCAAACTAAGCCCAGTCGTTGTGGCACTAAAACTTGGTGCTGTAGTACCACTAGTACCGAAACCGAGTCCACTCGAAGTAGTCGTTCCGAATGATTGATTTCCAAAACCAGCGGACGTTGTTGTTGTTCCAAAACTGACTGGTGTTGAAGTTGTTCCGAAGCCGAACGATGGAGTTGAACTTCCAAGAGCAGTAGCCGTTGTTCCGATATTCGTTCCAGATGTTCCAATACTCGTTCCAGTTGTACCAAGACTGGTTCCGGTTATTCCGAGACTCGATGTGGTTCCAATCGTTCCTAGGCTAGTTCCAAGCGTGCTTCCAGTAGTTCCTAGGGTGATTCCAGTAGTTCCTAGGGTGCTTCCAGTGGTTCCTAGGGTACTTCCAGTGGTTCCAAGACTAGTTCCCGTTATGCCGAGGCCAGTGGTACCAGTGGTCCCTAAGCCAGTGGTGCCAAAACTTGGTTGTGTTGACGGTTGAGATGTGGGTTGACTCGGGAGGGAAAATGATGATGTTGTGGCACCAAATAACGGAGCTGAAATTTTTTTATAAATACACATAAATTAATATATTTTTTAAAATCCACTTTTATAATATCTGTACATACATTAAACTACAATTAATTAAAAAAACAAATTATACCAAACTTATATGCCTCATGACTAAGGGTGCTACTGTGCTGGTCTCAATAGGGAGATTCTAGTATCTGCTTTTCGTGTGAGATCAGGTCATGTTCCAGTTAACAAGTTTTATTTTCTTACTAAAAAAGCCCATTCGGATGCATGTAATGTGTGCAATAAAACTGAAGATTTGCTTCATGTTTTGTTGGAATGTGATCAGTACTCAAGCTTAAGAAATAAACTCCTGCGTGATCTCTGTTTGGGCGATGGTGAGATTAACATTACGTTGAACAAACCGTTGTCTCGGGAGGCCAGATGTATTAGTATATACATTCTGGAGAGGGGTGATGACGCAAAGACAGACATAATAGCAAATAAAATGGAATTTCCCCATGAGGCTGGCATAGTCGCACCAAGCAACTGAAGCCTCGACACAAAATAGATTTAAAAAAAAAATGACTAAGGGTCATTGCGTGGAATGAAACACACACAACTACTTTCTTGGCACTATTAATACAGAGGATTGTATTGTCCATTTCACACACAAGTTGATACTCAACCAAAGTGCTCTCACGATGTTCTCCTTCACCGGAAGCAAGTGGTGGTCGATGAAAACTACTATACATGAGTTAGATTGGTATACAAACTAACTTGTGTCACACAAGTAGGATTCGAACCTGGATACTTTCAGTTTACAGGTGAGTCTTAACTTTTACACCACCACCGCTTAATGTGATCTTCGCTGAGCTGTACAAATTGGCAAAACTCCTTAGGAGTCTTTGCTTTAAGCATAATTAAAATAACTATATATATATGTATTTAGAGTTAGTTATTATAATAGTCTATAAAAGCAGTTTTGGTATTTTTAATAAAATAAATAATGCTGCCAACCTTTTGGACATGTTATCCGTGGGCAATTTGATTTTAATTTTGTTTTATATTTTCGTTTATTCTGAATTTAAATTTAATTAAAATTGTAATTTATTGAAATTTTTCTGGAACCGAGCAGGAATTGAACCCAGGTCCTTGTCCATCCGGAAGTGCTCTTAACCACTGAACTATAGAGACAATGCCAGTTCGGCCGAATCATTCAGAATTATATCACACAAATGTTTAAAGTTAAATAAAAATTATGATAAAAAAGGTGCAATGCTCTAATAAATAATGATATAATGCCATAAAGGCTGGCAGCATTGCAAGAGAAACAGATAGAAGCATTACCCGCACTAGTGGTACTCGTAGTAGTACCAAAGCCCGGTGGCGCGGTGCCACCGAAACTGAACGAAGGCTTCGGAGCTGCAAATGACGTTGCCGTTTGCGGGGCCGACTGGCAATCGAGAACATGAATATTAAGTAATTATTGTACATATTTATAGTCGTATTCCTCATGGCTGAGGGCCGTGGTTTACGTGGACTGAAACACACACAACAACTTTCTTGGCATTATTAATGGAGTGGTTTGCCATTGCTTTCACAATTCCACACGCAAAGTTAATAATCAACCAATGTGCAGATTTCCTCACGATGTTTACCTTTACCGGAAGCAAGTGGTGGTTAATGAAAACTACTATACATGAGTAGGATTCGAACCTTTCGATCCACAGGCGGGCGTCTTAACCATCACATCACCACCGCTTCATTGTACATAGCACCGCTTTAATGTACATAGTTTCCTATATATTAAACGACAGGTATTAAACGCATACATACCTTTTTTATTTCCCAGACGTTTCGACCGTTATAAGGGCCTGTGGTCGCTGGGAGATTCAAAGGTATGTGCGCGTTTAATACATGTTGTAATTATGAAACAAGAAAGTTTAAAAGCAGTCATAGTTTCCTGTTTTTAAGTTTTACATTCATGTTACTAGCTTAGCTGCGCCCTGGGGATTCGCTCCCGTGGAAATTTCGGGATAAAAAGTACCCATGTGTTCTTCTTCCAGGTTATATTGTACCCGTGTACGAAATTTCACAACAATCCGTCAAGTAGATTTTGAGTGAAAGAGTAACAAACATACACACATACATCGTCACAAACTTTCGCATTTATGATCTTAGTAGGATTAAGTTGTGTACAATAAATGGTCTTCCGCGAATATCGTGTAATTTAAAATAAAATACAATAAAACACAGTAGGTACAAAAATTAAGAAATTACAATTAAATATTAATATTAAATAAATACCTACATAGAATTCTATTATTACAAATGTCAGATATTATTACAATTTTTATTGTTCGATACATACAGACTCTCAAATATTTAATTAGCAAGCGGTGAAATAAGCTCTTATGAGTAAATACTAAAGCTGATAATTAAGAAACACTTACAACTGTAGACTGCGGCAATGCTGAAAACCCAGAAGTGGGAGTGGAGAAGCTCGGAGCCTTGCCGAATGAGAACGAACCTGAGCCGAACGAATTGTTCGCCGCTAAAAAAATAATAATTAATCTCGGTTAATTTATTAATTGGCCTTACTTTAGTCACAATGTAATAAAGAGTCTTCTTGTACAATTATTTAAATCTACTTATTTAAAAATAATACTTTTCCAGTAGACCAGTGAGAGAAGTGATTAATTTTTAAAATTTTCTTCAAAATATACTTTAAGATTACATTATCATTATGGAGATGCGCGGCAATTCAATATAATATTTATATTCAATATAATATAGACCATTGAGCAAGGTATGGTGGTGGCGTGTAAGTAAACATTTTGACGAAGCATACTGCGGACTGCGGATTCTTCTTTTATATATTTTGACCACATAAAATAAATTGTTTTAAAAGCTATCTTTAAGATTACAAAATCATTCGTTGTTTGAGGAAATCTTTCCTATAAAATCCTGACATTCTCTCCAACCGGATTTGCAAAATCCAACCGGAATCCTGAGAAGTGTTCAAAAATCCCGAAATTTTGATATACGGAAATCCTATGTAAGAGGAATAATAAAATATTACAAAAGCCTTTATTTCTATCAATGCATTTCCTAAAGTCATTAGAGTTTCACTTTGTCATATCTAATACAATATTAGACAAAGAAAAATAAATGTAAAAGTACGAGGAATATGTTGGTAAAAATATTACCTTGAGTGGTTGCGGCCGGCTGTTGCGGTGGCGTGGCGGCGCCACCGAAAGAAACGTTTTGTGGTGCATTCTTACGACAAACAAAAACAACAATTAATTATAACATAAAATTAGGTATAAAAAGATATAAAGTTATTAAAAAATAGATTTTGGGTTTAAAGATAATTATTTTTCTCATAAAGAATTACATAATTCACTTGGTATGAGAACTACAACTAAGTGTCCTATATGTACAATTTTATATAACACGCGCATTTTGGGGGGTTTAACACCATTTTAACACCATACATAGGTTACAAATTGATGTTGTTTTGACAAATAAAAATAAGAAAAATACCTGTGTATTTAGCTGAAAGCTTGGTTTGCCTACGGTTTGATTAGGAGGCGATTGGAAGCCACTAAAATTGAGTGGCTTGTTTGCCCCGAAAACTCCAGTAGCTGTAGACGATGGTGGAGCAACTGTGAATTTGAAAGATTTGCAAAAAAATTAGTACATACAAATTGTTAAGGCCCTTTCTAACTGCACACTAGCGCCACCGTCACATTCTCAACAATTTCAGATTTCTTACGAAAAATACAATATGATATTGATTTATTTGTGCCACACACCACCACCGCTTCGACCACACCAGATAAAGAATTTTATTAGAAAGTGTATAAAAGCCCATTGTGTCAATGTTTCTTATTGTTTAATTTGTTTAAAATATACAGATGCTCTCATGGCCTATTCATCTGTGAGGGCTATGTTTTTGTAAGTAAATGTTATGTTTTGTCGTCGCTCTCGCTTTTGTTCTCTCTCTCGTCGCTCAACGGTGACAGCTGAAAATCAGCGTTGCTCCTTCCGAGCAACATGTGCTGCGGTGTAACCTATTTGTGTTTCTTTGGCACACATATGTATGTACTTTTAGATATAAGTTAGTTTTATAGTCTGTTTTATGTTGTATAATGTGTGTGTGTAACAGTTGAATAAAGAAATGTTTTATCTATCTTATGCCGGCTGTTTGCCAAATTATGGCGCTGTCGACGTGCATTGCATGTTTTTCCTTGAAGTAAATAAAAGCGCTCATATAAACTGCGCAATGTATTCTCATTCTCGTCGGCTGAGTTTTTTGATGGTGTGACTATAGAATTGATTAAGATTACTATGGAATCAAAGAAATTGAAAACTCTGTTTACTATCGTGTTATTTCTATACCATATACATTGTTATTCAACTGTAAGTTAATATTTTTCGCTATAGCATCTGTTTTGTCAATAATCATCAAAACAAATAAAATAAAAACCCCGCAAATGCACATTCATCAAATAAAACAAAAATAAAAATCATGACTCTGTGATTGAAACTGTCAACTTTGAGATGAGCAAAAGAAATACTCACTTTTTTTTCTATTATCCAACATGTACCTTTTCATTATTTTTTTATTTTATCACATTATAACAACACATAATTTATTTTAAAACTAAAATCATAGAAAAAGAAGCTGTTACAAACAAATCTGCAGCTCAAAGTCACGAATTTGATATAATTAAAAAATATAAGTACCCACAAATTTCAAACATTACTTAATGTTCATTCTACACATATAAAAATGAGAATTATAATACCCTTCTGTTATGTCAATTATAGAATACCCTACTTGCTATCTGCTTTACTATAATTATATTATATTTTTTTATATGTTTTGTGACAAGTAGGTGATGTGTTGAAGAGTTACTAAGTTGCTAACAAAATTCTAAATTGTTTTACATAAAGTTACTTTAAGATTATTACTGTAAAAAGTTAATGCATGTCAGTTTTCAGAAGAATCAGTGTTAGGAATGAACGCTTCTAATTTATCATTAATATGTTAAATTAATTTCAATATTTTTTGTTAATAATTTCTCAGCACTTTTTATCATCAAACTTGTGTACTGTCATGCAGTTGTCTTTTTTAGTTTTGTTAGTCTTTAAATGCCTTTGATTTTAGTTTTAATAACACACTGTACGGGTGGTTCTCAGTGTTTCAACCACCTTTGACGCATTTCACAAATTTTCAAAGTTAAATTAGTTTTACTGTACGATTTTGAAATTATTAATCTGTACTGTGGTAAAGTAAAATTATGAATAATTGATTTTGGATATAATTCCTCCCTCAAGAAAATTCATGAACAGACAGTGCGGCCGCAAAAGTCTAGACTCTGAGAACCATCTGTAAAAGAAAGAAATACTGTAACAAGATATTTACATAGTGATGATGTTGACGATGGGGCAGCAGTAGTGGTCTTTGCACCACCAAATGCAAAGCTCCCAAATGCCGGTGCACTTGTAGTCTGACTTGTGAAGTTAAAAGCTGGCTTGTTATCTGTAGATGAAATATTTGAAAAATAAATATTTCATATGTATTTCAGATTAGATATCACGTTATGTATGACATCAACTTTATTATATATATCATTATGTGTCAATTCAAGGTACTTATAAGTGCAAAAACAACAATAAACATTGTAGCAATAAATCCCTTACAACATTTCTACAAATATCTAGGTCTTCTAAGTTACCTGTTGTAGCTGCTGCACCAGTTCCACCAAACAGTGGTTTATTATCACCACCTCCAAAGGAAAAGCCTGAAAAGTATCTATTGTTAAATTTTGAGGTTACATTATAAACTTCAATGTTATTTTTTTAAATGCAATGTAACATTAATGTTTCCCGAAAATCAGATTAATACGATGATAAAGACGGATAGTAATAGAAATAAATACAAAAAATACCTGTGGAAACAGTGTTAGAGCCAAATGTACTACCACCAGCAGTTGTGGTCGCAGATCCAAAGCTAAAACTCATGGTGTCCTGAAAAACTACAATTACTATTACTCAAAAAATAAGTAGGGTTATAAATAACGATTAAGATTACGTTATTTATTTCTATATATTAAGTAATTTTTGTGCAAAACGTTGCATCAACAAACGGCGTACTATCAACAAAATGCCGCCATTGTCTGTCAAACAAATTGAACAAAACTCGAACTTAATCAAATGTCATTCCAACCATCAATGTCAAATCGGTGACAATATTTTTCTTTTAAAGGAAGTAAAGTGTGTATATGTGATGTGCCACTGAGAAATTCTCTGTTCTCGGTTTCCTCTCTTATGAATTTCCGCAGATTTCCAAGAGAAACTCTCACCGGATATTTCAGGGGAATTATCTGAAGATTATGTGACTGTTTCCGTGCATTATCTAAAATTTTCAAAAACATCACATACGTTACGTAGTAATATGGAGAGTGGTTAATTCCCAATAAATCGTATCTCGTACACATTACCTAGTAGCCTACAGTGGCGGCAATAGACCACATGTAACGTCGGCGACACAAAGTTGCGAGGCCTCTTTAATTTCCCAATAAAAAAAAGCGAAGTACAACAACTGAGTACCTACAACCAACAAGATTTAATATATCAAACCCCCTAATTTGCATTAATTTTACACCTATAGAAATTCTACGAAAGCGTCGTCGTACGTTACCTAACACCTACCATTTATTCAGCGGGTTTAAATAGCCGAAATCTAGGTCTGGCGGCTCGCCAGACTGTGTAGCGGTTGTTGCAAATCATCCATAGTGCCTATTATATGTAAACGGCGATGAAACGACGTGTAAACAAGGCAGATTGTAAGAGTGGAGGATTTATCGTGCGATTTGGTGAATTGCTTGATTGGTTGGTTGATTTAAATGTGACGTTCCATGAAAAGAAGGGCAGGCACTGACCTCCATATTATGTATACACTTGTATATAATATGGAGGTTAGTGGGGTAGGGCAGTCGATAAGTACGGTGTATTAGCGCATGTAAAATAAATACGAGCAATTGAAACGTCATTATAAGCTACCTCATCCAGAAGGTTCAAGACGTCACATATACCTAACATCAGGTGGAACTATTTATAATGGAATTAGGTACCTACTGGGAATAATGGGATTTGTGTTCTTGATGTTAAAAAATAATAATATAGAACCTATGATACCGGTAGGGCAAGGTGAGACCACGATTAACAAGGTCTTGGATTTCATAGAGTGTCTTTCTTTATTGTCTAACGAAATTCATCAAATCATGCATTGTCATGAAGACAAGAAAATTTCAACTCTGTTCTGTGTGTTAACTTACAAAATTTTATTATAAAAACAGACAAGATAAGGTTATAGACAATTTAAATTATCAGCTTGTAAGAAGTGACGTTTCAAATGGAAAATAATAGACAAATGAAACAAATATTAAATCTAAGTATTAGTTTAATTACAACATCACCCTTGGCATTAAGATTGGTTATTTATTTCTAAATGCAAATATTGTGTATAGAGAACGAATGATTGAATGAAATTTTCCGGGACACCACAGACCGCTGTCCGTTGATGATTTGCCAATTTTCCCGCGGTTTTATAGTTTACGTTCACAATACTTTGCGGATTTTAAATAATGTTACAACTGGTTACAATACATTTAGTAGATACAATTAAATACATTTTAAACTGTATGATACATATGTCATATCATAGAAAATACGTTCGCGATTTTTCTACAGAAATTTTTGACACATTCCAGATTCAAACATTTCCCGCCGAGAACCATTGACAATCACCATAAATAATTTCAAATGATTTAAAAATACGTTTTAACAAAAAATCAATCTTTCGCATTTCTTCGCATCACGGCGATGAAGATATTTTGATCTTGTGAATTCAAGTTTAACTCTTCTCAGACCACGTTATACCTCGCTCTGGGCACAAAAGGCACAGGATTTGCGTCTGGACTGAGAAGAAGTCGAACATTAACATTGGCCCTTCGCCATCTGTTCCACATCACGTAATGGTCTTTCCACAGTAAGTACACAGTGACTGAATAGCCGCACAGCACTATAGCCATGAAGAAATCCATTGCTGTTTCCGTGATGCGATGCGATATACCTGTGGAAAGGCATTCGGTTGAGAAAATTTAAAAAGGTAGGTGAGATAACAATAAAATATCGTGCAAAGTTTCACACACCAAACTCATTTGTATTTTAATATATTTAAGTATAGGCACCTATAAGGATTTTGCAATCATACGGCATATCCTATCTGTATAAAAAAGTTAACGCTTTTAACACTCAGTTAATAAGATAGGTACGTTAACTAAGTCACATCTAAACGAATACTATACAAGGAGAAATATTTTGTATTCATCATTGTATGAAGATGTGTTAATCTAATTTAGATTATATAAATAGGTATAAGGTATAATACCATCCGGATTGGAACAGATGTTAAATCGATATAAAGAAACTCAGACGAAAATAATTCTCTTATTCTTAACAACCATCTCTTTATTTAGGAGAGAAAGATGCGAGAAAAGATGTCAAATTATATTTTACCATTTCCATGAATAGCGCAAACCAATACAGTCTGATACACATTACACACTCGAATAATGGATCCTTGCGCGAATGATGAAAAAGAAATTGAATTGTCAAAATTTCCACAGCCATCGAGAAATGGAAAAATTGTGTTTCATTAGATTAAGCGGAGTTGATTGATATGTCTGCTGGGACAAAAATGATGACGCATCTCGAGTGTGGATATATGAAAAAATAGGTTTTTTTTCTTCTGTTTGTGATATGGTGTTGCATTAAGTTAAAAGATGTAATGCTGTATAACGAAGAAGACATTATTGCAAAATATAGACGTAGGTATAACATTGATGGAGTGTTTCATAAGAGTTAAGTATGAATTCCAAATTAATAATTTAGTAATATTTTAATTTATTATTTTAGTTTTAATTTTTAATTTTAACTTATAGTACATATGTTGTACGTATAAAAAGTTAAATTATAATTAAAATAAACAATTATTTAAAAAAAAAAACAAAATTGTAAGTTACGATTCTCGAACAAAGATTTTGCAAATAGGCAGGTGTACATCCGAAAAAAAAAATGTTTAATTTATTCATCGCGGGAACTCGGACGGGGAAGACAGTTCGATTGATTTTTTTTTCAATTAACAAAGAACATTTTTGTCAAATAACAAAGAAAAGTGTCAGCTTGTGTGTGTCTTAGTAGGTACTAATTATTTATATACCTACATGAACTTTCGTAGGTATATACACTGAACATATCCTTATCCTATATATAATATATTTATTTATTTATTTATTATATTTATTATCCTTAGGTAAAAAAAGTCCTCAGCCGCTTCTGTCTGCACGCGATATACTCAAAACTACTGCTCGGTTTTTTATGCGATTTTCAATAATACATATTGTTATTCCCGAGGAAGACTTAGGTGTATAATTTATTATATTTTTACCCGAACGAAGCCAAGACGGGCCACTAGTGTACCTACTTATAATTTAAATCGATTTATATAAAAAACATGATTCTTAAGCTCAACCCACATGAACGTAACACGCTTCAAGGTTAATTAACCATTGTGTCAAGAGTATTTTGAGTCCAAAGAGCGATTACAACCCCACATCCAAGTTTGCGTGGTCGTAACCATATGCCATTCTGAGATACAGACAAACACACATACATCTGTCGACATTATATAGCATTCATCAAGAGTAATTTTGAAACTCCCAACATCTTTATGTCGGTGATTGAAGTTTTGTCGTAAACAAACAGGGAATATAAAATCACAAGACAAAATTCTACGCGAGTTTATTTGAGTTTGGGAAATGATACGGCCATTAAGCTTTATGGTTCGAAAGTTAAAGTTTTTGAAATAAGCATACGTGCATATGGCCAGTGCGAAGAAAATAGAATAAAATAAATAAAAATAAAAATAGGACAATCTCATGGGTAATGTTGTCATACGTTATTCATAGAAAAGTTAAAGCATCCTATATCGTACTAATATTATAAATGCGAAAGTTTGTGATGATGAAGAAATGTATGTATGTTTGTTACTCTTTTACCTACGCCAAATCTACTGGACTAATTGTTAGGAAATTTGAAACACGGGTGAAATATAACCTGGAACACATTAGGCTACTTTTTATCTCGAAATTCCCACGAGGGCGAAGCTCCGGGGCGCAGCTAGTATACTATATGCTAAAATATGTTTTGTCACTTTAAAATATTTGAAATTGTCAGAAAGAGACAAAACCTGCTTTAGCTTAAAGCATGTTTTATCTTTTTTAATAATAAAAAAGATAAATGTATAATTGCATTAACATAATGAAACACAATTATCAAATGTCACTTTGATTTGTTACTTTCCAACTAGGAAACAACTTTTTCCTAATGTCAACAAAAAATGGGGTTTGTATGACAGTGAAATGTGACGTCGAGTGGTGTGTTTTTGGCATGGAATTAGTAGGTACTTCGAAGTAGTTACTAAATCCATGGTTTTTGGTGGGAAAAGTTTTGTAAACTGCCTATAAAATATGCTGTCTGTCACCCAGGACATCATTATTTGTATATTAGTTATATAATACGTGCGTATATAATGTAAATATCTTATCAAAAAGAAAAACATATTACCCATTTCATAGCTGCACCTGGAGTCGGGATCTATGTGTAAATAAACTATATCAAAAATATCTAGTTGTCTAGTCTATGGCAACAACAACAATACAATAAAATACTTATATACTTGAATAGTTAGTAACAAAAAGTATATAAAATATACTAATACTAAAATATTGCATTTTTTTTGAAAAATATTCAACAAACTAAAAAACAGTAGAGCTAGTATGAATATTTGCAAGTTATTGTAACGACAACATCATATAATTGGAAAATTAATAGTTCCTTTTACAATAGACGCGATGTTGATTTTCCATTTAAATTTTGTCAACATTCATGAAATTGTAGAAATATGAACGCAGCTACAAACAACCATAAACATAAGTGTTGGAACGCATTCCTTGTCACTATTAAAAAAATATATAACTACGCCATTTTATCGTTTTGCAAAGCTCGGTATTTTATTTCAAGTTTAGCTCGCATTTCCACCTTAATCTATCAGTTTTATTAGAAATATTCATAACAAGCGGCAAGTCCCGGCTTCTCTCGGGTCAAACTACAACAAATTATACACCTAAACCTTCCTCAGGAATCACATTATTTATTTTAAAAACCCGTATCACAATCCGTTGCGTAAGGATCTAAGGATACAGATATCAGGAAGAGATTTACTTTTATACTACATACATACATATGTAGTGAAGTGATGATAGTTATATTCACAAAACTCGTGCTAGCACCACAGGCCCGCTCATGCAGTAGTAATCATGATTACATATATATAGACAAGGATAATCACATGATTGGCGATCGAAATTGAAAAAAAAAATGAAGTATTTTTCCTGTTAAATTTATTCAACAGCAGCGACGCTTTTACCGGAATATATGCATGAGTTTCTTGCCTTGTGCCTTTAACGTATTTGCCTCTAAATTGTTGTCAAAGACAATACAGATTAAAAGCGAACTAAATATTTAAAATCTTCCAGATACTGACAGGAATACTTACTAAAAAAAAATAAAAATAATTAAAAAATAAAACACACCTTCCTCTTTTCTACTTGCGTCAAGCTTACCAAATTTGTTGCCTTCGATAACAAAGTATTGAGTGCCAACGATGCATACCGCCAGTAGGCCTGCTGTTACAGTGGATAGGAGCCAGAAAATCAGGCAGTCCGACTGAAAACAGAAAACAAATCCAATAACAACACACACAAAGTTGAAATTCCAATGCGGCAGGCGAAATAAAAATTCGCAAGTATTAAACATGAATTCTGATGAACGTTATTACGCCATTTCAAGACTACACATGGGCCCGTTAACTTGATAATACACATTCCGTTTTACTGTATTCATAAAGCGAAATCTCTTTGTTTTAAATAAGTGTAAACCAGCCTAGCGAAATTGGACTTGCGAGAGACAGACGGACAGAGCTATTTTTCGTCTGGATTTTCTGAAATATAAAGATTTGTATTATTCATTTCATAGATGACGCATTATCGTATGTTTATTTAAACTTTATTGCTAACTTAAAAAGTGAGTTATTAGAGGACTATTAAGATTCATTTTAAAAAAACGCGCCTTTCTAAATGTCATGTCACTCATTGTTAGCATCTTGTTATAGATTTTCCCGCCCTTTTCCTACTCAGTGATATTACGATACGGAATGTTGGGCGTTGGACCTATTTTCATAAAATAAATAATTCTTATAAAAGTAAACTGCCTTCAATTATTCAAATTTTAATATGGACTTAATGCCGTGGCATTCTTTGCCATTCAAACCTTGGAACCGAACAGACAAAAGCGAAAATGGCTTTCTTCACTTGGCTTCAATTGACGACAAAAAATTATTTGTAGCCAAGTCTACTGATCCAAAGCGACGCTGGAGAAGAAACGGCGCAACTAAGAACGAAGAATTTTCCACAATCCGTAAGCGCAACAAACTTCTTCCTTTTCTTCGTGAAATAAAACAAAAGTTGGGCCTTTAAAAACTAAGTGGAGCAATGTACATTAACTGAAACGTCATAATGAATATGTAATGTTACACGTCAAGTTTAATTTAATTAGAAAGTGCACAACCTAGTAAGAATATAGAACATATTTGGTTTTTACCAGCTATGAAGAATTTGTATAGCCAATAATGAAGAAATTTCAAAGATGCATCACAAAGTGAGCTAATAATTATTTTTCGAAGTTCTATCTAAATTCTTAGGATTTCTCAATCGAAAAAGGTCGATCGATCAAACTTTTTCGATTGAATATCTTTGAAAACTTGTGAAGAATAATAATTGGGGGGAAAAATATGATTCGACCGTGAATTTTTATCGACTGCACGAGAATCGGGCTTCAGTTCATCGCCCTACCAAATATTTGTAACAGGATTTCTTAGATAAATGAAGTCATAGTCGTTGGATATCTTCCAAAATACGTTTCAGCTTTTACTAGCTAAAGTAAGTACATAGAAAAACTAGGTATGTCCGTTCTTATTTATATTTATTAATACACCACTAAGACTTGTAACACGGTCAATTCGGAATAATAATTAATTGAAATCGGTAAAGTAAATATCAGATTCACTGTAATTGAAAATTAAAATTCGTATCGAATCGTGATTACTGCTGTAATTTATCGCTGTTGCCCATTAAATTTACAAATTTATTTGACCAATATGACATTTTCAATATTGCCAGTTTCGGGCCCAAATGGTTTAAATACTTCTAAACTATGTTCTATAATATGTCGAATTATCTTCAAGTCGCATACGCGTAATTACGTCGTGTTGGAATTTCATCGTTGCTCTCATACTTATATAGCCTGAAATTACATACACATAAATAAATAAGTATATTTACTTGTATTTAGAAGTTTTGATAGACCACAATTTGTATCCAGTGAAGGAAAACATCGTGAGGAAATCTGCAATCAGGTTGATGATTTATCAGCTAATGTGCTATGATAGTTATACTATTAATTTTTGGCATATCGTGTAAAAAAGGAAAACGAGTGGACGCAATGGCGTCATATGTTTATATATCATGGTTGCCGCCCTATTACTTGTCTTGCAGTCCAATACCACTTCAAATTTTCTTGTTGAGAATATAGCTTGCACAGTATTACATACTCGTATTAACACAAGTCCTAGAGAGATTAGATTTAATACGAGTATGCGCGTCCCCGGGATTACATTGTCTATGACGTGACTGAATCAATAACGCTTCGTGCTTAATTATATTAATTATATCCGATTTATGTTTGACAGCGATTAATTTTGTGCTAACATTCATATATAGGTATATACTTAATATTGCCAGGGGCTTCGCTTCCGCGGGAATTTTGGGATAAAATATAGTCTATAGCAATTTTGGATAATGTGTATCTTTCTAATGGTGAATTTTTGAAATCGGTACGGTATTTCATTACCCGTCTCAAACATACAAACTCACAAACGCGTACTTCTTTGTAATAGTATAGAATTGTCCTGAGGGCTTACTATCATTTCTTAATGAGATCCAGTTTACGACCTAAACTGATCTGCATCGCAAATTCGTACCATTAAGTTAATTACTATGTAATGCAATTGTCAAAACATATAATGTGCTAGCTGCTTCTACCGCACATGTAAATTGTAAAAGCCAAATAAGGGAAAGGGCTATAAACTGCAGATTCTTCCTATAGTTGATAGGCTAGTATCCTATCACTACTTTTATTTCCGTAATGATATTTTTGTAAAAGATTATGTGACACATATGTTTTAACATCTTTTCACAGCCAATGGAAAGCAAGTATTATGGAAAGTCGTGTGTATCTGTATGTTCTTCTTATTTGAATATGGTAACCATAATTATAAGCTCAACAGAATTCAAGCCAGCTCTTTAAATGTAGTCTTATCCTGATCAAGTCTGCGGATAATTTTCGACTGTTTTGACTCCCAGGAGTACCTATTTCGTTCACCGTCATTATCCTCATTCAAATTTCCACACAGACAAGGGTTTTTTTTTACTATCCTAATTTATAAAGAACAATCCGTGTTGGGTGTAGTTTAAAATATTATCAATATTTCCTTTTTTAAGTTTTCAGAATAGTTCTTTAATTTGAAGGACGATGACGAAATCAAAATGCTTAAAAATTCACCATCGACCGTCCACTCTTTGATGTTTTTGATCCAAGACATCTTGCATTCAAGACATCATCCCAACGTAGTAATTTGACGGAGATTGTACTGGGAGCTCCTCAATATAACCAAGTAAATGGGATATGGATGGAAACGGTATAAGATATATGATAGTGTCATAGGCCAGGACATGTGACTGATTCGCGCAAACAATTTATAATCTGTGAACCCGTGTCCAAAATAGATCGCCAGCGCTCTCAGGCTGGTATAATATTTCATCATCTACCTACTTTGACCGCAAGGTAAGGGCCTGTCCACACGATCCTTTGCTACAAGTCGCTTGTACAGACTGTGTGACAGTAATTTGATAAAGCTAACGTGAGAAATAGGAATTTGGTACTTATGCGCGAAAGCCACTTGATACGGATAAATAGTTGTTATTACTTAATGAAAAACGTCACACGCGCGTTGTCTACTTTGTGGCTTAGGGTCTTTTTGCTACAGCTATTGATGATTACATAATGTATTATCTCTTTCTCATTTCTACATATTTTTCGTTGCATTCAGGGCTGTGACACCGCGAAGCCCGAGCGTAATAAATAACCTTAAAATATGAATCTCCTGTAATTTTAAGCCGACCGCCTGTGTGACGTCAACGCTTTTTAGAAATGTTATTATTGTCTATCTGTCAAGGCTATGTCCCTTGGTCGCACAACATCCACAAGAGGATATGGAATGGTCCTAATCTAGGGCGGAACCATCTCGAAGACACTTTCACCTTTCACTTGTTAATGTTGTCCTAGCCTTTATATAGTAACCAAGATTACTGGAATAAATGACTATTATGTTATATTTTATTATTTATTAATTTATCGCACCAAATCGCCCCGTGTGCACAATTCACAATATCAGCGGCTTCAAAGATGGCTGACACGTCATCTGAAGTGATGCGACATGCTCATATTGGATTTGTCCCTTCTGTCAGTCGCGGCATCTTTCACACGTCACTGCTTGTTTGTTATTGGCTTTCAGGATTAGGCGCGTTATGTCTGTCATAGACTAGAGATTCGTTTTGATTTTGTTTTTTTTTTTATTAGTCTGTGATAACGTTGAAGGCTTTTTCCAAGCTTTTTTTTGCACTTGCAAAACCTGAAATTTTACACACACACGTTTAGTTTGGATGACAATGCATTATTATGATATGAATGACCTGATTGTGGACCCAGGAACGTCTCAAAACTTGGTAACCCTTCAACGGTTTACTGCTCATGATTTTTTGGTTGAATGCAATAAGATCTTTGTGACAACAATAAAAGCTTGTGTCAAAAATTTCATTTTTGTAAAAAACTTCTTGTTTATTTATCTCACTTTTGTTGATAAAAATGGAAATAGATATTATTAACAATTTTGTTCGTAATGAAAAACATCAAAAACTGTAGGAATCCGCGATATTTACAATAGCAAGTTATCAGGGGACGCACGTAAATAAACGCGGCTGAAGCCGTGGACAATATAAATATTTCAACAACGGAGTTTTCATAATTCCCACGGACGAGACGAGAAAACATTCATAATATATGGTTAAAATAATACCTTCATAACGCCCTTGTACAGTGAACCCCATAAAAAGTACATTACACGACGATAAATAACCAAAGCAGAGCTCACATCCAGCAAATCCTACTAATCCACAATTTATTCACAGATACAGATGTGCGCAGGTCACAGAGAGAAGGAAATGTTTGTTATACCGGCAACACAATATCGTCGAACTCGGACTGATGTCGATTCCAATGCATGAACATTGCGTAGTATGTATGAGTATTTTATTTGCCGTCAATGAAAAACCAGCAATGAATTCCGAAGTTCGGCGAACTGGACAGATACAGTGTGGAGCCACAAATAGATATAATCTCATCGTATCCCTTGATTTGGATCGTCTTTGTTCTAAACTTAGCCTTGACTGGATGGATGAGATGAGGGTCTTTCCACATGTCTAAAAAAAAGGATTGGAATTCCCAAAATCCCACAATTTAAGGATTTTCAAGGCAAGAGTGAATAGGAATTTTTTGAGGTTATATTGTCCTCATCATTGCTTCCCATCTGGCTAGAATGAGGTAAAAGGCATTCAATTTTTCAATAAAAAAAAAAAACAGTCACACATCTTTATACCTTACGGGATAGACAGAGCCAAGGGTTGCAAAACTCGAAAGCCAAGTTAAGCTGTATGGCGGGCTTATTGGTGAAATTAAGATTAATTAGTGACAGGTTGTTAGCTCATCGCCTATGAGTTAGGACATAAAATAGGCTTAAAAGTGGCAATGTATACTATTATTATAAAGAGGTGAGCGTTTGTAAGTTTTATATGTTTGAGGCGGGTAATCTTCGTAACTACCGAAGCGATTTCAAAAATTCTTTCACCATTAGATAGGTACATTATCCGACATTGCTATAGGCTATGTTTTATCTTAAAATTCCCATAGGAGCGAAGCCCCGGGCAACACTTATTAAACCATATTAGCAACATTTTATTTCTCTGTTCCGTGGTAGTTGTGACGTATGCATATATCTCCGTCTTCCTTTCACCATCACTATAACCGTAGCATAATATATCCCGAAGGCGACATGGGAACGACAATAAACAAACTTTTACGACGCGAACAGCCCTTTAAACGTCGGCCAGCGATTCTGTATCGCCTAAAAATAGTGGTAAAATAGTAGAAAATAGTGGAAAAAAATTTGAAGTGCACAAAATGCGAAGACTGATTGCGAGCGGCGGTTATAAATGGACTGTAAGTTAAGGGCGACGCACACTAGCTTATAAAACGCTTGGATTACAGTGCCGCGTTTAATAAACGGACAGTTATTGAATTGTTTATGTAGCAGTGTATGCCAGATGTAAATATAAAAGAATTTATATGGACAAATCACATAGGTAGAATAAGCACCAAAGTAAGTTCGAGACAATTGTTATGGTATGGTATCCTTACATCCTTACATATTTTTAAAACAAAGTCCACTTCAGCGTCTGTCTGTCTGTCTGTTCGCGATAAACTCATAAACTGAGGCATGAATTTTCATGCGGTTTTCATCAATAGATAGTGTGAATCCAGAGGAAGGTTTAGGTGTATAATTTATTATGTTTTTACCCGAGCGAAGCCGGGACGGGCCGCTAGTACTAACTAAATGGTAGGTTATATATATGTAGGTTATATTGGTCTTTATTTCCCTAGCAAACATTGGTTTAACTAGTATATTATTTATTAGTACATACCATCCAATAGTACATAGTGTATACCTACTAAAATTTCATAATTACACTACATTACAGTACATTCGAGCTGTCACGCACATACAGTTTCAAACTGGGTAATAAAATTGTGTTGTTATGGATGTGACCAATTTCTTAAAAGCCATTCTATTATTCTTTATTATACTGAACTGTAATATTAATTATTATACTGTGCCGTGGTGCAGTAATAGTATCAAACTCAATTAAAGTCAATATTCAACAGTCTCCGAACTTATTCAAACCAAACCACTTCAATATACGAGCGTTTTTCTATCCCAATACGATACCGTCCTTCAGGAGAGAGTACGTGTGAGCCGGGACGCTGAAAATGGCATCCACCTGCAAACGGCGCCTATTACTAGGATATGGGGGAATTGCCTGGCCCCGCTTTGGCGTATATGTAACGATAGTAATAATACTATGCTGCATACGTTCGATTAGAATGGATATTACAATCACATTCAAATCCAAATTCAAATCATTTATTCAGAAATTAGAACTTCACAGGCACTTTTTCTCGTCAATTTTTATATTTATGGTTATTTCTCACAAGCTATAAAGTTCTGGCATTACGGAACGACCAATGTTGAGAAGAAATGCCGAAAGAAACTCATTTGAACAGTGTTGGTCCCTATCATGCCAGAAGGGCTTACCATTATTGTTTCTTACAATGTTTTTCTAATAATATATAAAAGTACATAATGTACATAGTAAAAGGTATGTCAAAACAGGTTATGATTGTGATCAGAGTGCTGATTATACTATTACCTTACATAAAAATATATGAGAAACGAGATGACCAGTTCCACCTTCCCAGGCCAGTCGTCAACTAGCATTTTGTTTATTCATATGTAGATCTTTATTTATTTGTTATATTTTATGACACAATAGCAGATCATTAGGCTGATGCGTGCGTGTCTTGAAGTTTTTAAAGTTTGGAGATTTTATCCAATCTGTTATCAAAACTGTTGATTGAAGGTACAGTGACAACATTCTCATTGATATATAGATTTTTTTATTTAATTTTATTTAATTTGCATTTTATCGTTCGGTAATAGACTGTTCCTTTCAGGAGCATATTTTCTTATTTTATATATGCCCTATTTTATTTATGTCTTAGCTGAAGCTTTGAAATTACGTCATACTCGTATAACTTACCGAAGGGAAAACATTCCGAATTTCGACAGTTCAATATTTCGACGTGTGAGATCGTGTCGAAATAATTATTAAGGATGAAGTCTTTATTGCACATAAAAAATACATATCGCATACATACCTAACGTAATGTTGTTAAATGGTGCTTTTAATTTTTTAAGTTTTTATTTATTTATGTGTCTTAATATACCCAATATCTTTACCTGCAAATGGCTCCTATTCCGAGGATTTCCGAACCACAACCTCAGAGCTTGCAGGACTGTGTACCGTGGTGTTCTTATGGCTGGATAACTGGAAATAATTGGTCTGCATGAGGTTTTGTTATACTGTTTTTTAAGACTACCAACCCAATACCAATTAATGTCGATTAACCAGTGACTGTATCAGACGTCTACAAGCAGTTTGTAAGAAAAGTTATTGTCGTACGATTCAGAGTGGGTTGTACAGTCAACAACACATCAACCTACCCAAATTCGTTGCAAACTCATCTCTATTACCGCGCCATAGAGGTTCATGTAGGGTAACTTGATGTCCTGTTGACTGTACCAGTCAAATTTGATGTTGGTTTTAACCTGCACAAAGAAACGCATTTAGTCTAAACGTCGGTGGCGCGCAGGTTAAAGTCTGCGTCAAAGTGACTGGTGCAACTCACCCTAAGACGTTAAAGTCAATATTTTCGTGACAACAATTTAAAATACATAATCCTTACATATTATAAAACAAAGTCTTCTGCTGCGTCTGTCTGTCTGTGTGTTTGCGATAAACACAAAAACTGCACAGATTTTCATGCGGTTTTCACCAATAGATAGTGTGATTTCTGAGGAAGGTTTAGTGTATAATTTATTGTGTACACGAGCGAAGTCCGGACGGGCCACTAATGAAAAATAAACACCACAAAGCTCGTCATAGTCGCTCGCTACGTCGTAGGCACAAGCAACGATTGCTACGACTACTGTAGCAGTGCTACGAAATTCGTAGCACTATGTTCCCGATAGTATAAATGTAGGCTACGGTACATTCGTATAATTAATTTATCCCAATTTCCCAATTCCCTATGCAATTTTTGACAAAGAATTGAATAATTAGGTCCTGTTTCTCCACTTTCTGATAAAATATTATATTATAATCTGACAGATAAAAGTATATATCTGCCTGACGCAATTGGACAGTTAGCTCTATGTATGTGTGTATTTATGTTTGTACTCTAGAAATAAAAATGAAAAATTAATATTTCAGACTGGAAATAAGATACCTATGAAGATAAGGGATAATTTATCCCAAAAATATTAAGCAAAAGGGCTAACGATGATTGGCGGGGTATCTTCGGTAATTAAGTATTTAGGGGATTTTATTAAGAGCTCTTTTTAATTATGTTGATGTTACACTTAACTTTTTTGATGACCTAATATTATTTTCTAATTCTTATTTTTTAATTGTATCCAATGATTAATTTAATTATTTTTTGGATGAAAATTTGGTTATGACCGATTTCTAATGGAGAATTGATAGTAATATTTAAAATGCAAGTTTGTCTGTCACGCTTTTACAACTAAACCGCTGCGGGGATGTATTTAATGAAATTTAGAAAAGATAACATATAACATCAAATACATGGGCAGAGCTGCGCGCGATAGCTAGTTTATCTAAATCAAAATTTGTATTTAGAAATATATTTTACAATCTGACTAGCACCATTGAAGAACATGTTCAGTTTGAAATATTATATTTTTGTTCCAAAAAACCACTTCACTTGAAAACCTAATTAGCTTGAAAATCATATTTGATATGAGCTTTGAGCATTTCCCTGTTCATTCATTCGCGTTCGGGAAAAACTGAAACTATCACTACAAAACTGAAACATCGTAAAATTGAGCAATAACCAGTTATAACTAGTACGAAATGAGCCGGTTAAAACAGGATCGAATTAAAAATGGCCGCCGAAGTTGCGAGTCGCTCGGACGTGCAGCCAAATGGCAATTACTATCCAATGAGGTTTATTAGGGTGTACGAAACATATTACAAACTGTGATTTATATTACGTGCTACAAAAATATAGCATATAAATATGTTATTTGTATTGACAGAAATAATGATATTTTTGTAAATGAGCCTTCTAAATATGCAAATACAAAAGTCTTGTAAAAAATATAAAGACTAAGTTTTATATTTGATTTGTGATTAATGGGTGATGTAATTAGAAGTTATGGTGAAATTATATAACTATTTTGTAAACACAATGAACTAAAATTAAAATATAAGACGTATGTACACATACAAAAATAAATAGACTTTAGTTTTACTACACATTTTTACCGTCCGTGACACTAAAATTTCATTCCAAATTGCAAAAATTTAATCATTTCCGTTTACTCTTTATCTTCTGCTCTGAAATTACCCAGAATTTCCTTATAAATTGATAGAAGCGATCCTTACAAATGCATCTGAGCGTCTCAAGTTTGTATTTATGCGTCCTAATATCTCAGGAATGTGTGAATAGTTCTCTGCGAAATTACAAATGGGAATACTCGAACACTAAGAATTCGTAGCTGAGGGTATGCGTTGTAGCGGTGCTACGACAGCTGCATCGGCTACGAGCGTAGTGCTACGAGTTTTGCAGATTGTTTAATCTTACGTTGTGTATTTTATTTAAATGTTTGCTGCATTTTGCTTTCAAATATATTTTTCAAATGTGCATTTTGTGAAACTTTGAGAAAATTGTTTCCGATGTTTGTATATCTGACCGCTATTTATCAAAATAAAGTGAATAAAATTGTAGATCGTCTTAGATGTCATGACTATGAATAATGGACAAGACGTAGAATAATTGAATATAATCTATCCACTTACTTATCACTGAAATAGTTTTTATTGATGTTATAAAATCAATTTTCTGCTAATTTCTGTATACATTGAATAGTTTGTTCTTTATCTGTGGACGTCCAATCAATAGGACCTTATGGCGCCCGGCACTTACTCCATTATTGTCGTTGCCGTTCTATGCATGGAGAGTAAGGATTTTACCTGAATCCACAGAGCTCACAATGATTCCTGCCGACTTGGTTCAACCAGCGCTCTAGACAGCTCAGGTGCACATTAGCCAGGGAGCCTTTGCAGTTACACGGAGAAATTAATCTGAAAACCAAAAAGAGTGCCATCTTTCGAAAAAGGCAAAAAGAGGAATTTTTCTCGAGTCTCGCTAAATGAACCGTAAGGTGGAATTCGAATTAGTGCACACAATTCTTTTTTCTTGTATAACGTATTTCAAATCCTTAATTCACATTCATGACATATGTCGCGTGTGGATTCGCTCGTGGCGTGTGGTTCCGCCCTAAAACATTACACTCCTAACCCTACTGTGGGCGTCGTACGAGGCGACTATGGAAAACATAGGCATAGCTGGCAACAATTGCATTCTCAGAGAAGCTCAGGCAGGCAGCCGGCAATGAAATCATAGCCAATCGTCGGGCTTTGGGCGCGAAGATGACATAGAGATATTAGTAAACTCTTGAAATTTTATACCAATGACATTGAAACTTGAGAAAAAGGCGAGACATCCATTACTTACGATTAATGAATTACTACTTTGGAAAGCAAATGTCAAAACTAAGTTAAGTTCTTACTTAGCGAAGGCGGTTACTAATTGAAATAATCTATTTTTGATGTAGATTAGAATTTAAAATAAAATAATAAAAGTGTTAAAGTTAGAAATTTGTGACTATAAATAATTTGATAAATCACCATTTCTACTAGTCATAATGAAATTGTTTAAGATCTAATAATTACTCTTTCACTAGACAATAAATTGAATAGTAATCAATTAAATTTATATTTGTATTTTCTTTTGTAGGATTTCTGGAAACAAAGCGATATGATACAAAAATAATATTTTCCATCTTGACCTTCGTGGGGATCGAATCCTCCAGTATGCATGATGCATTAAACTTCAAGTCTTCCCTAATGACTTCTCTAGCGAAGCTCTGATGACCATTAAACCACAAAGGACATAAAAAAATTACACAACAACTAACCTCTCACGTCCTCTCGTCATACAAATTCTGCAGACATTGGAACCAATACTCGATAGTGAATCCCTCTGCGCCAATCCATATTCTGAACGCTCAGACACACTACCCGACACCTTTTTTTTATTACTCTCTGAACTAACTTTGAGTAATTTGGCATCTATTGGAGCAATGTTTGTCACGATAACCTCATTAGCAACATTTATAATCGACTCGGTTTGCACATTGCAACTACTGTTCGGCACTTCTGGTGTCACTATGGGTTGAACGTTTACTATAGTCGGTGTTTCAGTTAGAACAGTTGCTGGCAAATCTTTGTTAAATTTGAAAAATGTTGCCATAAACTTTTTTAATTCAACAAACGTTGTTACATCATCTTTTTCTGTGTTATCTTTATCTATTGGTATTGTTATTTCATTCATTATAAAAGTTTTGTTGCCTTGACTCGAATGGAAACTTATAGTTTTTAATGCGTTAGCTACATCTATTCTTGTAAAGATTTGGCGTATGTTGTGTTCTGATTTAGACTTTGCGGTTATCGGTATAGTTGGATTCGGGTTATTTGGAATAAAACCTGGTAGTGGAACTGCTCTTGAAGGGCCTGCATCATCCTGATCTGTATGTTTCTCTGTTGTTTCTTCATTTACTTTTACGTCCTTTTCCCCACGAGTTTCTACACTTTTTGTTTCTTCTCCATTCGGTTCTTCAGTAACTTTGTCTTCATCCATTAAAAATAATGAATCATTTGTGTATAAAACAGGAAAGATTGTTCAAATCTTATATGAATGATGTAGTTTTTGACAAATTGATTTTGACTTTTTTCTTGACGTTTTTTGTGACTTTTCTCAATCAAATAACTTTTTATAGTAACCTTTTTGAAGTTCCATTTTTTTTTTCAATTTTAAAATTAGTTGTTTATGGTTTTCCATGCGCATATAGTATATATATATATGATGGTTGGTTAAGAATGCAATTTTGACCATAGATTTCGAAGGGCGCGCGGGCCTGATCTTTGATTTTTATAGATTTAGAAGGGCCTCGTGCGCATTTTGACCTAAAGCTAGAGCGATTAAAAATTGAATCTTTTGTCATTCATGACGTTTCATTCATGAGAGGATACGGAGTGGTCATATTACGGCTTTCTGTAATGTTTCCGCAAAGTAATAATATTTTCATTTGTGATGTAATTTAAATTAGTTGGTATTTTAAAACCAATTAATAGAAAATGTAAAATGCACATTCGAGTTTATTTTCAGTTTGCTTCTTGACAGACCGATATCATTATAAACCAAGACACTCCAATATTTACATAGCGGCTTTATAACTTTGTTATTAATTAGTTTGTATTTGATTAAAGACAAGTTTGAACAGTTACCTAACGATTTAATTACTTCGTACTTTGCGAAGCTTCCCATTGTCTGGTGTGATCTCTCTGGACCCATTTGATTCGATGCTTACCAATTCTATAGAGAATATTTCAAATCTTTGTTTACACTCTCTCTTCTAACGGAGCGTGTTATCTCGTTTCGTCCTCAGTCGCTTGTCTTCTTCTCGTCGTCTTCACTTCGCTCGGTAGTCGGCATCCCTAGTTGTCAGACCATTACACATTCTATTTACACGTCGTATATCATAACGAAGAAGTGCTTTTACAAACACTTTAGCTAAAAATTAAATCATTTCCATAGTAATTTTCGGAGCTACTCAACGGTTTACTAAAATTCTTTTGCTAATATAAAGCTACATTATTCCTGAGTGGTACGGTATATCGTTGGTACGGGAAGGGACCAACACTGTTTGAATGAGTTTCTTTCGGAATTTCTTCTCAGCAGGGGTCGTTTCGAAATGCTAGTAGTTTGTAGCTTTGGTAATCATTTAATTTATTTATTATTATATATATAAAGAGGTAAGCGTTTGTGAGTTTGTATGTTTGAGGCGGCTAATCTCCGAAACTACTGACCCGATTTCAACAATTCTTTCACCATTAGAAAGGTACACTATCCAAGATTGCTATAGGCTTTTATCTCAAAATTCCCACGGGAGCGAAGCCCCGGGCAACATCTAGTAACTAATATTGTTTTGCAAAAATCTACATGGGCGTATTCAATTCGCATTTGGCTATATACTCATATTTGATGATTTGTCACAAATTTAGTATATTATAGCTTATTCAATATACATGTATACACGTACGGTATACATGCACACAATTACATTCAAATTGTTGAAAAAACAAAAACAAAAAAAAACAAAAATTAGTGGAGAAGGTGGTGTTTATCTCATGACCGATCAAAAGATCCCTATAACCCTGCAGCAATGAATCCTTGGGTGGCCAAAGAAATTATTGGAATCAGATATGGATTTTTATAGGGTCGAAACTCTGGTCTAAGTGAGAACGCTTAGCACTATAAAGTCTTCATTGCTATTTTCAGTTCTGTCTATAAAAGTTACCTGAGAACTTCACTGTATTGTTACTGGCACATCTAAATATTTAATGCTTCAGTTTCTTTTCTGGAATTTCTAGATAGATTGCAACTCCGAAGTGGTAAACAAAAACTTTTCTTTTCATATTAAAATTTAAATTTCCTACATGCAGTTTTAATGCTAAGAGCCATCTCTAATCCGAAACTGTCGGTGCCTATATTCGATCTTCCGAATTATAATAATATATTGCTAGCACTGATCAACAAATATATAATAAAAATTGTACTTTGTGGTTGCCAGTCTATCGCCTAAAAGTAGACAGATAATAACACTAGGTTTTGTCCGGGGCTTCGCTCCCGTGGGAATTTTGAGATAAAATAAAGCCTATAGCAATCTTGGATAGGTACCTTTCTCAGAAATTCAAATTCAAATTCAGATCATTTATTCAGAAATTAGACCTTCACAGGCACTATTTCTCGTCAATCTTTATATTTATAGTTATTTCTCACAAGCTACATACTACTGGCATTTCGGAACGACCACTGCTGAGAAGAAATGCCGAAAGAAACTCATTTGAACAGTGTTGGTCCCTATCATTCCCTATTCTAATTGTGAAATAAGTTTTAAAATCGGTTCGGTACTTTTAGAGATTACCCGCCTCAAACATACAAACTCACAAACGCTTACCTCTTTATATAATGGTGTAGATTTGTGATGTACTTATATCTATGATTTTGAAATACTACTCAGCAAGCAGAAAAGAAAAAGCCTCATAAAAATGACATGCCTAATTGTGTTTATACCTCTTTCCCTTTGATTGACTTTTACAATCTGCGCGGGAGTGTAAGCAGCTAGCACATTCTATGTTTTATTTACTTTCAGACCAGAATTGTCAGTTCTCATGCTCTGGGAGGGATATCCATCACTTTGGGATCACATTTTGACATGTGAATTTGGTGGTGCGCTTAGATAACTATTTTTATTTCTCAACTAGCGGCCTGCCCCGACTTCGCTCGAGTAAAACCATACTAAAAAGTTGCTTACGTCCCTTCTGAAGGTTTCTACTATGTCTGTGCCGAATTTCATCACAAATGGCCCACTATTTTTTGAGTTTATTTATTACAAACAAAAATCAAAAATACAATTGTATTCTCCATTTAAAATATTAGTATGGATAAAAAAATCAAATTGATATCTTGATCTATTTAATTATAACATCACTTTTATGTGTAATTAGCTTCAAGTACATTAAAAATGACATCCCAATTAAAATAATAATCATAAATCATTGAGGCCAGATGTATTTAACATAAATCTAACGTAGCTAACCCAAGCTATAATTAATAAGTCATTACCCATAACGACTGGTATAATTAGTCGTGTAATACTACAGACGCCTATTTACCTGTTCATTTACTCTAATTAGGCTTCAGATTCATGGTTATGATACTAAATTGTGTAGGTACAATGTGTTCATTGTTAATAAATTTTTACGTTCTTGGGGATAACTTAGGTTAAGACTAGAGTCTAGCGATCTAATTGAATTAAAGAACACCGATGCCGATGCGAAAAACATTTCGTAGTTAGTATTGGTGCTTTTATTTACCGCAATTAAAAACCAGCAGTGTATACCAAATTTTGCAAAGTTTGTCAAACTGTTCGACGACATTGCGGAACCGGTTTTAGGTATTTAGAAAAACATGCTTTTGTCATTACATTGGTGGCTAATGGTGAATGAAATTCTAGTTTCGGGAGAAAAGGTTTGTCACAAAATCATGACTAAACTCTTTGATATTGCTGTCAATCAGTTCAGTATTCTGGGGGCTTACTATAAACTCTTAACGCGAACCAGTTCAGGACCTAAACTTGTAAATAAAATGATCTGCATGGCAAATGCATTCTTCAAGTTAATTTTTAATATTAATGCGATTCATTTCTGGTTCTTAAATTGAACTGCTGCATTTAAATCGTTCTTTAAAAGTTGAAGTAGGTATTCTGTATTCCGTGCTCTAAATACTTTGCTTTAAATAAAGTATTTTTAATACCAAATAAACACTGACTGTAAAGAAATAATACACTCGATAAGAAGAAGAGTTTTTTCAGTATTTGAAGTAAGAAACGGGCAATACGCAAACGTTAACAATTTAATTTTCCACAAACAAAATATAACCGTACTTAACCTATAAGAGTAAGCGGTTACAAGGGAAATTCTGAACAACGTTAAAATTAATTAATTAAATAAGCATAACGTTAATTATTTTCTTACGGTTGTCGCTTTTTGGATTACGGTGTTACAGAGGAATAAATTCAGATGGTATTTAAAATATTTTCAGTTTATTGCAAACATAGATTTATGATAGCATAGATATGGCATATACGTATTGCGTAAGACTATGTGCTATGTGTGTTTTTAAGATGTAAATGAACAGAAAACAAAAAGAACTTCAATTTTACTAAAATTTCGAAATTCGGACTAGTACATACTATAGTTTTAGCCAGTTTTGGCTAGTTCCAATGCATTATGTCTGAGCAAGATGGCCAGTCGAGAATTGTGCGGTATTTTGTAAAAATTCTACAAGAAAACAGTCAGTCAATTGGATATATAATTGATCGTAGATGGAAAAATTGACACATTCGATTCTGTAGTAAGTGTAATTATTTTGACATGATGTCGGTATCTAGTTCTTTATAAATCAATGATAATAAAGGTGCCTTCTGGCCACAAGTTTTTATGAGCTAGCAATATTTTAATTAGGTTGTCCGTCCAAACTGCCACTAAACCGATGCGCGATGTTTGGTCGGCGCTATGCGACGAGACAACATTTGAAGAAATTTGGGAATAAGTATTTGATCCCAAATTCGGAATATACTGGATCACCCGGGTGAATTTAAATCTAGTTTTTTTCCGTATTTATTCTCAAAAAGTCCGCTGCAAAGTCACTTAAAAAGTTAAGATTTGTACAAACACTGAAAAATGCTGAATAAATCTATCTATAGATGTACTAAGGTTTTTCAATCTGCCAACTTGATTTTCGCCCGGATAAATTCCGCTATTTTCTGTTTCTCAACAAAAACGTAAGAAGAAATGATTTAATCGGTTTAATTTTAATAATAAACTAAGTATTACATAGTTTTTAGAATGTTATCCAGAAAATTACAAAATACATATTACTAAAATCATTACGGGTTTACTCCGGGAGTGCCGGCAGAAGTGAAAACTTGAATTAACATTTTTTGACGTCTTACAATTCTGACGACAGTTAAACATTTTTTGCCCATCGCAAAAAGTGTACAACCACTAAAGAAGTTTTCACTTCAAAAAATCTATTTTAATTCAGGCACGAACAATATTGCGGCTACGGAACTTTAATTGTAACTCTAGTACTACCCACAGGTAGGTTAACATTTCCTTGGTATTCGCTTCCTTGTAAAGGCTTGTTAGTTAAAGAGATTTAACTCCTTTGATGGACCCTATTATCCCTTGCTTGTAACAGAATAGGAACTTGAAAATATTGGTTAAAATATTTATGAATATTATTAGTAAGTTTGTGTATTTATGATTCTGTATTTCATGTACTTTTCAGTTTATTTATTTGTATATTATTAATTTATATTGGACGAGTAAGATTTTTATTTATTAAATGCACTTTATCGCACCACATTCCACACTTTCTCTGTTTAGTCTTATATTAGACTAGCTATTGTCCGCAGCTTCGCTCTCGTGAATTTTCCACGGCAACAGTTATTTTTCCGGAACGAAAGTTACCCTATGTCCTTCTCCATACATCGAACTACATGTATACAAAATTTTAAGAAGATTGGTTCAGTAGATAGAACGTGAAGAGGTAAGAAACAAACAAACAAACATACTTTAGCCTTCATAATATTAGTTAGGTTAGGTTTGGTAGAGATTTGGTGCAATAAAGTTTTAAATAAACATAAAAATAACGCAACATTGCATAATGCGATCCACGGAAACGCTTGCTGCACTTTTGACGGCCCAGGCGACTGCGGTGCGCATTAATTATATTTTACTACCTCCACGTACCCTCTACTTTGCGCAAAATACAAAACGTGTACCTATTAAGGTTGTTTTAGTGGACGTACTTACCTACATATGCCAACGTACTTGGCTACCCAAAATTCATTGCAAATTAGTCGCTATTACTGACGCATATAGTTGCTTGCAAAGTGCAACTATGTGTGAGTTTGTGTGTGCTGACCTGGGCAAATCAAATCATATCATTTATTCAGAAATTACACCGTCACAGGTCCTTTAGACGTTTTCACGTCAAATTTTGTATTATATAATATAATATTTTTCACAAACTACTGGCATTTCGGAACAACCACTGTTGAGAAGAAATGACGAAAGAAACTCATTTGAATAGTGTTGGTCCCTATCGTGCTAGAACAAACATTGACCCAAGTAACATGTACCGAGGTACCTAAGCGAGGCCTTCAAATTTCACGAATTATTGTCTTCACATCGAAATTCAAGAGTTATGTCTCTGTATTAGGCATTATAATTGTAACTACATAATCTGTCCATATGTTGATTCTTAAATAAATGCTGTTATTAAAGTACTTGTACAGTCAACAGCACTTCAACCTACCTAGATCTATTGCAAAGCCCTTATCACAGCGGCATGAAGGTCCAATAGAGGGTAACTTGACATGCGGTCGACTGTAACTTTACAATTTGTGCAATAAAAATAGCATTAATAAATAATCTGAGGGTTAGTCATATCAACACAGCTCAGAGGATGTGTTTGACGACTATTAATGCTATAAAATCTTACGTGTACTGTTTAATACAACAGGCCATTTACTGAATAATATAATATATTTAAATAATTTTGTGATACACACAAAATTGTGTGTCACAAAATTATGTGTGACTCACAAAGTGTGTCTTAGTATCTATTACGGAGCAGAAGTTAAGAGTACAGGCTTCATAAAAGCTATTAAAAAAAATACTTTGTGTTGCCAGTAACATAATGATTTTAAACAAATAAATGTTGTCCAACCGAAAGTCGGTATTGGCTCAAGTGGATGTTTCTCAGAGCATTTCGACCGCTGCGGCCGCGCTGTCATTACGATCCGTCAATTTTCTCGTGGAAGGAATAATTTCCAAAATCAATCATTCATAAAATGTACACTACCACAGTACAGATTAATTAATTTAAGACAGGTAGTAAAACTTATTCATGTGTTTGTTAAAATTTGAAAAATTGTAATGACAGCGCGGTCGCGGTTTTCGAAACGCTCTGAGTCACCCAAGTAACATGTGGCTCTAGTCAGATAACCAATTGTCTGACATCCTGCACCAGTGCGGACAAGCATTGGACTGAGTTGACCACCGAAGCGTGCTGTAATGTTAGCCACAAATTGGAACGTCCTGAGCTAACAGGCGAGCTACATCGAAGATCTGTAATTGAAATTGTAGTAATCTTGTCTATATTGGCCTTGTCTACTATGCAGTCAGCTGTGGCCGTAATGCTAGTAGCTTGTAGCTTCCTTACATAGATAGTGTAACATGTCTTTATTCTACTAATATTATACATGCGAAAGTTTGTGATTTTGACATTTGTTACTCTTTCACGCAAAATTTACTGGACCTACTACCAATTTTATGAAATTTGGTACACAGTTAGAATATAACCTCGAATAACACATAGGGTACGTTTTATCCCGAAATTCCCACGGGAGCGAAGCCCTGGGGTGCAGCTAGTATCGACATAAGGCCGCCTATTAGTTGCTGCAATTCAAAGCCCTGCGTTCGCTAAAAATCCATAATCATCCATACTAATATTATGAACTAGTTATTAACTAGCTGGTTATATTCTATCCGTGTACCAAATTTCATAACAATCCGTCCAGTAGATTTTACGTGAAAGACTAACAACACACAAATCAAGCTTTCGCATTTATACTATTAGTAGGCTTTTTTTAAACTTAAAGTGACGTTTAATTATTGTATGTTGATTATTTAAACATCTATATGATAATCAAGTAGCCAATTCTTCGACCTCGTGTACCCTCAGTCGAGCGGCTGCGACCTGTCCAAGTTCTTCATCTCGATCAACCTGATCCTGGTGGTGGCGGCCAGCGCGGTGCGGTATTAGTAGGTTGTAATGATGTGTTTATATGGTTGTCCTTTTTTTACGTCAAAATGGAGCGTTGGATTGAGGTGATTATTAGGCTGGAGATAATTAAAGCGCTGGTGAGGTTACTAACCTATAAAATCATATTAGATTTTTTCATGTTTACAATAACTGCCATATGGTGTGAAGTGTACCATTTGTTCATATTATTACCATTTGTAATTTTGTGCAATAAAGTTTTAAGTTAATAAATAATTACTTTGTACGTTGTTAAAGCCAAAATATCACAATGATAATATTCTGTGTGTACCAAAACTGATTGTAATGTGGGCGTGAATTTAATTTTATAGTTCAACCTCACATATAGTAACACGTAGAGCCTACACTAAACATATTAAGGGGTTAATCTCCTATCTACATATATAGTCTTTAGTAGATTATACATTTTAATGTTAAGTTTTCGTGATGAAAAGTGCCCTATGCCCTTCTCCATACTTCATACTACATGTATAGAATATTTCAATAAGATTGGTTGAGTAGATAAAACGTGAAGAGGTAGCAAACAAACAAATTAATTTCGTATTTACAATATTGGTTACTTAATATCTATACATATAATAAAACTGTAAGTGGGCTATGTCTGTACATAGGAGATGTTACAGAAAAATACTTTTTGTCTATAGGACTAATAGGAGCGAAAAATTTTTTTAAAAATTTTTGGCTGTCTGTCTGTATGTATATTTAACTACTCGATTGTATTTGATACATATACATAGACACGTCGGTGTCATCAGAATCGTCGCAGCCAGACGGCTGAACCGATTTTGATGTAGTTTTTTTTTATTTGAAAGAGAATTTAATCGAGAGTGTTCTGAGCTATGTTTGGAAAATGTGTGTTCAACCATCAGTTATTTTAATATGGAAACCATCAGTTATTTTAATATGGAAACCATCAGTTATTTTCTAGAGAATGCCATGGAGTCATAGGTATCTTAAGTTTTTAATTTTTCTTAAATTATTTAGTGTAGTTTGCATATCATTGTGCCCAAACACAGTCCTATTCTAATTTTGAAGTTGATTCGTGAATATTATTACCACTTATTTTAATGAGTCGGAATGGTTAATTATCCAAATACAGATTCATTAAAATTCTAAAATTTAATTTGATTCTCACAGTGCACAGAACCTGCGTGAATTTGATTATTGCCACAGAGCACAGAACCTCCGTGTCCTTATTAGCACTTGTTTCAGTCTAGTTATTATTTTCGACCAGCCTGTGGCTTCGCTTATGGATCTATCGTTGACCTCGTATATTACCACTGTGGGCAATATTCTGTGCGAATGTGAAAAAAAAATTGGATACAATGAAATTATGCTTTATAATTTGTCCACCCTTCCGACATCACGTATCATTTGCTCGACTGGAATATATAATTTTAATGGCGGTCGTTACGTGCACAATTCATATATAAATTAAAAGTATGGCCATAAAATACCTGAAATTAATTATAATTCGTGGAAATGAAGTCACATTTCATCATTAAAAATGTACAATTTTATAAGAAAATTTATTTTAGGTGGTTCATTGTTAGCTAGTAGCTACTTAACAACAACATAGCACGATGAAACTTATACCAGATTTTAAGTTAGAGCATCCGCTATACAACTATAAAAACCAAGCATCAAATTCCACAGTAGTTTTTTCGTGATGCGTAAACCAACATACAGACAAAAATTCTAAAAAAGTTTTCGCTTCTATTAGTCACATAAATACTCCCCTTAAATATTTTTCTTTTGTAGCGGGAGCCAGGTTGTCATGCTCGACCGCCACAAAGGGAAGATCTCCCCCCGCCAGACTAGGTGTTGCGCCTGAGGAACCGCACGGCTTCAACGGTATCATGTCGGAGGTTGTATATATGCTTCCAATCGAAAACGCACTGTCTGCGCGGTCTAGGCTTGTTAGCTTCTGGTAGTGAGTCGACCGTAGTGCCATCTATCCGTAGATGTCGTGAATCACTTGTATGGCTTGTTATTCGTTGCGTTTGGTCAGCTTTTTGCATCTGTGCCGTTGTGCATGTGGCGTGGTAGATGTCGCCACACTTTAATATCTCCTATGTACAGAGACAGCCCACTTACAGTTTTATTATATATGTGTATAGATAGATATAGATTGTATTAATATACATATTCTTATATTATGTATGTTAAGTTCAAATTGTAAAGTGAATCTACTAAAATATCCATAGACAAAAATTGTTTATTTCTCGATTACCAAGTGAGAAAATACGTTTTATACGTTCACCAAACACATGATGCACCCTTCATACTGTCGATTTAAATACAATGGGGAGATTGTGTGATCGAAAAACTAGGAGCATTGAAGCCAATTCGGTGATTCAGTTTTATGTGTCTCCAGGGTGGGTACAGTTAGCTTGGTATGTTGTGTGAAATGTTTACCATTCTTATGGCAAAATACACAATTTTGAACTTTTAAATGTATATAATTAGCTGCGCCCCCGGAATTTCTGGATAAAAAGTACCCTATGTGTTATTCCAGGTTATATTCTATCCATGTACTAAATTATATAACAATCCGTCCAGTAGATTTTGCGTGAAAGAGTAACAAACATACATCCTCATAAACTTTCGCATTTATAGGGCGTCTGACTGGATCACCACGATTTCGCGCCCCGCAGACTCACTTCTCTACACCCTTAGCCGCCCACGCCAATGTTGCCCCTTTGTCGCCAATCGCGGCGACTGATTTGAGGGGCCCATCCAGTGAGCGGCAAGTCATCACCTGCCACTGAATAGTCAGTTATCATGATTATGGCAGGTGACCGAACTCTTTGCAATAGCCTATTCCTAGTCCATTCAAATTTAATTCTATAGACCAGTACTTCTATCCATTATTCTGCAGTAGTTCACACTCCCGCCGAGACCTGCTCATGGGCATATCATTTTATTGGTATATCCGCGAGCGGGTTTTGGTGGGAGACCTACACAACATCAAAACTCTCCAAAGGACCTCTACGTGTTGGATCCATATCCCCACGTAAGCGTCTCAAAGGACCGGACTTAGTGCCGTGAATTTTTAAAAGAAGATATATAATAATAATAAATAAATATTAGGACAAATCACACAGATTGAGAATATTAGTATGAGTTACCTAATTCTTACCTAATTCTAACCGTCGTAATTGCTTTTCAATTACGCAAATACTCTTACGAAGTTTGATGATATTATTAAAATAGTAACAAAAACAAATTCACAAAAAAAAGACATTTTTGTCGTAAGTTCTTAATGGTTGTCAGAGAGATCTTTGTTGCATTTAATGCGTGACAAAAAAACCTTGTCCGTTCTGTAAATCATTGTGGACCTCCTCAATGATTTGCATTTCAATTCATTCCTAAAATAATAATCCATTGTCATAGAAATAAATGCGACGACATGAGAAGTTATATTTACTAACAGTTCACGGCATCACCCGCGTAAATTTCCCACGGAAACAGTAATTTTTTTCCGGGATGAAAAGTATGTCTAAATCCTATGTCCTTCCCCATACTTCAAACTACATGTATGCAGAACTTCAAGAAGATTGGTCGAGTATATAGAGCGTGAAGACGTAACAAACGAAACAACCTAACTCTCGCATTTGTATCATTAGTTGGTGATGGGAAAAGATCGCTGGGAAAAACTGGTGAAGAATAGAAGTAATTGGAAACAAAGAGGGGAGACTTTTGCCCAGCAGTGGGACATGAGAGCTACATAAAAAAATAGTTAGGATTAATATTTTTTTCAACCTTTGTCCCCTTTATCCGCAGGTGACTGTATCAAAAAAACGGGTCTTCGTGAATTCAGAGTCCCTATTACGAAACTCCATCCCTTCTTACTGTATTCGGCTCATGAACATACAATCGTAAGAAATAACACCCTTAATCGTAAAAAACAACATTGTATTGCGATTTTGCGCATCCCTTTTGCGGTTTTGAATTAACAAATTTCAGTATTATGTAACTGTACAGGGTTACTGCTATCTAACGCATAACCTTCCAAAGGCGCATAAGGTACACAGAGATTAACATCTTTTGTTCTACGACTTTTGTCCTAACATTTTCCCTTCCTTGTAATTTCAATATGTTTCTTTTTTCTCCAATTCGGTTATGAATCTCTTCTTTGCTGATTCTTTCTTTCCAGCTGATTCTCTCCAATCTCCGCCAACACCACGTCTCGAATGCTTCCAATCCTTTCCTTTTTTTTTTGTTAACGTTATCATGTCATACATCTTTTTAATTGAATTGTAAAATGACATACCCATATTCGTACGCCTACGAACATTGAACCAGCCATACGAGGCAATAATTAACCCAGTCAGGATATCCGGGTTCGAAGGAATCCTATCTCGGGATATAAATCGACCACAATGCACTGGGGTTAATAATAGCTGACCAGATGGCTAAGCGTCCAAGCTAGACTGTTCGAATCTCTAATTGTAATAACATTTCTTAATATTACTAATTTATCAAAATTGTTTGCTTAAATACCTATATAATATACCTATATTCGGCATTTTATATACTTTTTAAGTGTCATATGTATTCAATGCCGATAAAAATGATACTTATAAAACAATCAAAAATATATGAGAATCGAGTTTACCAGTTCACTTGACATTTTATCTTCCGGTCTTATGTTTAAGAAAACATACAAAGACATATATTTGCAAAAACATGAGTTTACATTATTTACAATATGCTGTGTTAAAGAAAATGAATTACTTCCATCGGCTATGGGTATGCAAATTCAAATGGAAAGCCTATGCTATCAATCAATCAATCGATATATTATATATAAAACTCTTGGTTTACTGAGTGACTGACTGACAGACAACGCACTGCCGAAACTACTTGGCGTAGAAAGCTGAAATTTGGTGTGTAGGTTCCTAGGACAGTATAGGGGAGCACTAAGGAGGGATTTCCTCAAATTCCCATGGGAAACGGGTTTTTATCACTTACGAAGTTGTGGGCAAAAGCTAGTCATTCCATAAAACAAACGAATAAATAAAAATAACACGATTATATGAATACTTTATTTAAGAGAATTAAAAGGTCGATGTATGCTTATCTTTATTAAACATAGCCCGATTGGGCTAAGTATCCTTATTGGCGCCATTTTGTGCAGCCGATCGCGACGTTAATCTGCTCGATTCTAAATAAATCGGTGGGTTTTATCGATATCCAATTAGACTGCCATTTAGTCGGATAATTATTATGTGAAATTCTATTAAACGTCTGAAAAAATGCATTTAATAGTATTATAATAGAGTCTAAACACGGATATCATTTTGTTATTAAAAAATTCTATCTGTATAGATTACGAAAGGGCGATCGGACTGTCTTGAGCAGACATAACCGGATTTAACTGGATATAACCGGGTATAACGGTAACGATTCGCGTGAGACGTGCCCGGGCATGCGACGACCGCATCCGGGTCATATCCGGATGATGTTGTGTGTGATATAAATCTGGCGTACAATAAATAGAAATTGTACCTATAGGTAAGTGTCAATTTTCTAATGGTTAAATTTTTTGCTGTTTTTATAACTTACTAGATGTTGCCCGGGGCTTCGATCCCGTGGGAATTTTGAGATTAAATAGCCTATAGCAATCTTGGATAATGTACCTTTCTAATGGTGAAATAATTTTTGAAATCGGTCCGGTAATTTCGGTGATTACCCTTCTGAAACATACAAATTCACAAACGCTTACCTCTTTATAATAATAGTATAGTATAGTTTTTCATATCAATATTTTTTTATTGTAAGTAAATGAGCATGCAAGTTGCCTGATGGTAAGCAAACACGCAGCCCGTGGACATTAGCCATCGCGGGTCACCGATGCGTTGCCGACTTTTTGAGATAGACTCTTTTCTTAAAGCCCCAATGTCGAAACTATTAGGGAACACTGCTGCTCAAAAATTATCAGAAGAAAAAATCGATAGTAACAAAGAAATTCATAGGCACTTTTTCTCGTCAATTTTTATATTTATAGTTATTTCTCACAAGCTACAAACTACTGGCATTTCAGTTTTGATTGGTCCCTATCATGCCAGAAGGGCTTACCATTATTGTTTCTTACAATGTTTTTTTTCTAATAATATACAAAAGTACATATATATATATATATATGTGTGTGACTATGACTCTATGACCTTTTAAAATAAACAATGACAGACTAATAAATAAAAAGGACTATCGACTGAGACGGAGGGCTGTCGAGTACTGGATCCAGGAGTTCCTAATTCTGCTCGAATTAAAAATTTTAACTATTCCAGCTCAAATTCCAAAAATAAAAAATAATTTTCGCTAAAAATAAAATGGCCGATAAATTGTAAATTTATTAACAAGGAAAATTCTCTTCAAGTCGCCCCTTCAAGTAGATAATTATGATATGATATTGTGATGCTGTTTTATACTTGTTAGTATGATTACCTACCATAATTGAAATTATATGAAATTATTAATTTCGCATTGAATGACTTCATTCGTTGTTAAATACATAAAATTTCCTTTACATTCAGCCCAGCTAGGCATGCAAAATTGATTAGGTGAGAGTTAAAGACTTTAATTTTTACTGATCGACATAATTAATATCCAGTCAGTGTAAAGTGATAGGTACATACTAAAATATCATTAGTATTACAATTGAGTCATCAATTATTATGTCATGATTAAAATTTGTTATACAAAAATTCCTGAATACTATAGAAACATTTGTCTACAAGCATTTCATACAACTTATTTTTAAAAGGCACCCAAGATTTAGCTCCTTCATTGAACGTGGTAATTTGTTGTATGATTATAATAATTTGACAATGATTACCTATATCGAGTGTTTCGCTTCCCGCCTCCCTCCTAGTACTTTGACAATGTTATTGTAGCCTGTCAGATGAATTTATGAATGAGTGAATTCGATCAGAATGTGTTAAAAAGTACGAAGTAGCGTTAGCAATGTTTTTGTAAATTGGAAATGTTGTTAAAATAAATAAATAAATAAATAAATAAATAAATAAAAATAATATATTAGGACAAATCACACAAATTGAGCTAGCCCCAATGTAAGTTCGAGACTTGTGTTATGGGATACTAACTCAACGATACTATATTTTATAACAAATACATATATAGATAAACATCCAAGACCCGGGTCAATCAGAAAAAGATCATTTTCCATCATGACCCGACCGGGGATCGAACCCGGGTCCTCTCGGTTCAGTGGCAAGAACTTTACCACTGCGCCACCGAGGTCGTCTAATTATTATATAATATTATTATATGTTATGATAATTAAATACTGTTATTTAATTTGAATTGTATTATTTATCTATCGCATTGGTTTATCTGTATATGATAGATTTAAGTTATTGATTAAATAAATAATAGTTATATTTTTCCTGATCACGAGATTTGATTGTGACAAACGTTCAAAGGGTAGCAAAACAATAACAACACATTTAAAAACGGAAATTTCAAATTGCCGGAAGATTTATAACTGTTACATGTCCATAACTCATAACATTTCTGGACACGTCTTATTCAGTAATGTAATGTGAGGTCCGGATGGTCGTTTACAGGGGGCCTTACCCGGATCAAATGGTACCTTTCGTAGGGCTGTCAAAATAATGAGCTAAAGTAAGACCAATTTAATGTGTCACATTTGACACCTGTCATCCTATAGCTAGAACTGTCAAAAAATGTCTGCTTTTGTTAGTATTATTTCTTTATATAGTATTTTAGTGGTATAAAGTGTTTTGTAGTTCTGATTTTGGAACAATAAATATTGTGTGCCCTCAGTTACATGGTTACTTTTATGAATTTTGACGAAGTGTCATATGTGACCAATTAAGTTGGTCCTACTTGATGTTATAATGTATAAATCATGATGACACTTCACTTTCCTATGTCTGTATATCTTATGGTTGTTTATATTTAGTTTTATGGTTTATAACTATTAATAAGTTCTATGGAATGTATAGTAATTTTAGAAGGGAGAGCTGGATAGGTTTGAACTCTTCATACTAATAATATAAATGCGAAAGTTTATGAGGATGTATGTTTGTTACTCTTTCACGCAAAATCTACTGGACGGATTGTTTTGAATTTTTGCATACGGGTAGAATAAAACCTGGAATAACACATACGGTATTTTTAATCCCGAAATTCCCACGGGAGCGCACGCCGGCGCAGCCAGTACTGTATATAACTAATTTACTCATTTTTCATTCACACATGTTACATAAACAGACTTCAAAGTTGGAAATCTGAGGACATTATGCAAAACATTTTCATACTTTCATATTCCTAACCTCACTTTAGGTTTTACCTAAATCTCCTAAACAATTTAAAAGGCCTCCGACGCAGATGCCACGAAATTCTGGGGCGTGCCAGCCCTGGATTTGTGTGAAAAATGGTTTCGGGAGACGTGTATAGTTCTTACTGGATATTTTTGGCGCCTTTTTTTGATTTCTGAAGTAAACTGTATACATTATGAATAACTTGCACTATAATATGGCCACCTATTGTGGATCTTCCATTCTAATTGTCTTTTTCAAAATAATTAAGTGTTTTTGTTAGTGTTTTTACTTACTTTAAATTCAGTTTTGGTAAATATACGATTTAAACTACAATGATTCAGATTCAGTCAAGTGTTTATGTTGTCTCACGCTCCAGTTTCGTACGAGTGCAATATTATGCATGTTATATACATATAAACCATCCTATTGAATCACTATATCTATTAAAATAAACCGTATCACGATCCGTTGCGTAGTTTAGATCTAAACATACATGGGGACAGACAGACAGCGGGAAGCGACTTTGTTTTATACTATGTATTGATGATATATAAATAATGGTGTTAGATTTATTTTAAATTGCCTCAAGGACTCATGAGATACCTTTAGGCGACAGACTTTTAGAAATAAAAAGCGGTTTACGAATGTAATCATACGTACATCTGTATACGCATATCAGACTATCGTGTGTCGATAAAGTTTTCCTTCGCTGAAAACCATCTCGATTAATATTTGAGTAAAATATTATCAAGCATATTTTTGTATAACATATTTTCTAATATACGACAAGTGTACTAACATGAATGAGTCTTAGTCAATTGAATGAATACATGTTCATTCGTTCACTCATTCAATTTGGCTGTACCAACTGCAGTCGATTAATGTGGGTGAATATCGAAGCGCGAAGCAAAAATTCGTGTCGGCTGCTTCCTTCAGCATCGACCAAACTTTATCGACTCGCTCTGTATCGATTCAAGCTTTCAGTGCTTTAGAGATGCGTGTTAAATATGAAAACCTTTTATAATTTTTGCGAGTCTAATACGTAAATGTCAAATGAGTCCGTTGTAAATATATATTTCAAATTGAAATGTAAATTAAAAATTTGAGAGACTTGGAATTGTTCCATATTGTAATAGGATATATTGTCTTACAATCTTGTTTTATTTCATTTTGCATAACAATATTGTCATATTAAAATAACTTCAGATAAATAAATAAGTGGTGATTTGATCTCGGGATTCCAGCTAAACATACACGTGTGTGTATGTTATTACACACAGTAATAATTTTCGCATTAACAATAATTGACGTGATTGAGTAACCTCAATCACGTAAAATCTGGACAAATTTCAATTAAACTTGTGACACGGATGTATTAATTCATTTATTTATAATGAGCATAATAAAATTGTGCCACAAATGATTAATAAAGAATTTGAAATTAGAACAGTGACATTTATTTATTAGTGGCTTATTTGTGCTACATATATAATCAATAAACAATTTGAAATTAGAACACAATACGAATAGGAATTTGAACGATTATTTAGGATTTCTGTATTTCACATACGGAACCATTTTTTTTACTACCAACATTTTCTATCGCTCCAGCCAGTACCGTGCAAAGTTTGACGTCTTCCGTTATTGATATTTCGTTTTTTCAAGGAAACATTTGTGCCAGTTACCCTTTCTCGATCGTCTGTCTGTTTGTGTTTTAATCAGACTAAAAGAAAACTGTGGTGAGAAGTTTTAAATTGTTCCTTAGACATACTAGTTAGGATTGTGTTTACAACGAAATTTTCTCAAGTTTTTTTTTTGTTAGTGTATGTGTAGTGACTGTATTCGCAATGTGTTTTTTGTAGTGTATTTTGGTATTTACTGTATTTTTCATATCTAGACGAAAAAGTTATACTTACACAGTGACATAGCTTCTAATTCTCGATATAGATAGATAGATATAACTTAGTATAATCCGATAGATTACTTTTTTTCTTTTTACTTTTGTAGGGAATTTTTTGTCACATATACATTAATATCTTTAAATATATTGAAAATATTTTACACATAGCTCATAAAGTAAAAATAAATGAATGTTTTGTTTTTTTTTTATGTTAAAATTCTCACAACATTAATTAATTCATTCGTATATTTGCCATTCAACACAACAATCAGAATATTTACACTTTTGAATAAATATATATTTGGTTACCTTTTGAATTGGTTATTAACGCGTTCACTAATGATCAAAGTTGATTTATTCCTATTTTACAATTTGTATTCAAAAGTAACAATTTAATTTCATTAATACGATACTGGCAAAATTTATGGTAAATTTCGCGGCAGTGACCATAAAATACGGCTTATTATGGACAAAATGAATAATAAACACTTAGAATTCACGATATTAGGGTGAATTTTCGACAATTTCTGTGGATTCGTTCGGTTCCGTACAAAATGTGGCGAAGTTTATAATAGAATAGCGTACAAATAGTTGGGATAGTTGATACTTGGCGGTTCACTATCACAGTTTTAGTATAACGTGTTATTTTATTGTGAAACATAATTTTGGAGTTGGACAGACAGACAGATAAGTAAATTTTGTTTATTTCAACCCACGCTTATTACACAACTAGTCGCCAGTTCCGGCTTCGCTCGGATAAATCTATATAAAAAAGTAGCCTATGTTACTCCTGAAGCTTTCGTTTATCACGAAATTTCATCAGAATCAGTACGTCGGTCGGTCAGAGTTTGAGTTTATTCAATAGTAATAAAAGTTGAAATCTTTTTTCTCTTTGTAATATTGATATGGATGTATAAGGGCCAACATAGGCATGTAAAATCTCAAAATATATTTATAGTTTACAAACAATAATTACAATTACTATAATTTAATATATATTTCATGTCTAGTACCCATTGGATCTTCATTGGACATTAAACATGAAAGCAAATAGGGTCCAATAAACCTTGCAGAGTCCATCCGATCTTTTAAAATTTCATGTGTTCTTTAAACTTTTTTTTAATCAAATCAATTTTATTGAAATTCTTCAAAAGATGAAGATCATGGATTTTTTTTTGTAACAGCCAGTTCTAAACACAAAGACAAATATAATTTATTTGCAAAAACATGACTTTATTAGTTCTTAAGATATTATTTCATTGTTAAGTAAATAGTTCGCACATATTCTATCGAACATACCATTGTCTAAAGACAGACATACAAAATATTAACAATAAGTAAATATTTTCCCTTCCATTATCCAAAGGGACCACAATAATTGGGAAGCATCTAATCAAGGGCTAAGTGAGAGCCATAGTTTGTTCAGTAATCAACGCATTTCATCTCTTGGCCGTGGGGTGACCACGATTTATGGAAATTGTTTACTAAAATTTTTTAAATTCACAGTTAGGTTAATTACAAATTGGATAATGAAGAGCTTCTCCTATTTCCTAATATTTGTAAATATGATCAGCTCGAAATAATTGCTTTCAATTACTGGTACGTGGATCTAAATTCAAATTCAAATCATTTATTCAGAAATTAGACCTTCACAGGCACTTTTTCTCGTCAATCTTTATATTTATAGTTATTTCTCACAAGCTACAAATTACTGGCATTTCGGAACGACCACTGCTGAGAAGAAATGCCGAAAGAAACCCATTTGAACAGTGTTGGTCCCTGTCATGCCAGATCTACCACTTCATATCTTCCCGTGGATATCGTACGAGCCTTAATTTGACAACCCTAAATGCAATCGAAGATAAGAGAAAGAAATTCTTGCAAATCCTATTTCTAAATCGTCTCTTATCGAGCATAAGTCATTTTCATTTTGTTTTCTGTTCGCACGATCCTTTGGTCATATTTCAGAGGTCTTATTTTAATAATAATCTAATGTAAGTTATCATTGTCCGAAAATAATCTTAAAACATTTATTTTGTAACATAACGACGCGCGACGATTAATCAAACGATTTTTTTGAGACGGTGACGTGATAAATTGCAGTTGGTTTGTATATTACTCTTTTTTATTCGCTTGCAAATTAACTAATGTGACAAGATTTTTTTACAAAAAATAGTACTCATGGCTACCCCAATAAAGTAATCGGAACAGGCAGGTGTAAGGATTGATTAAATAAAACAAGATTCGCTTTCCCGCGCCTAACAAGTGTATTTACTTATCCGGTGGGAATCACTTAAGGGAATATATATAGTTTGCTGTTTAACCAAGATAAACAATAGATAAGATTTTGGGCAAATCAGGGCGGAACGAGAATTCTCGATTAGAATTTCACGAATAACTCGAGTCTTATAAATAAGCAATTTAAAGAAAAGGCTTAAAAAAAAAGAATTTGATTTCTCGAGTAATATTAATTTATATATTATTTGCCAAACAAGTGCATAATTATGGCTTTAAACACAACTTCCGTCAAAATCGGTTTCCCGTGGGAATTTCAGGAAATCCCTTCTTAGTGCTCCCCTACACTCCCCAGGGAATCTACATACCAAATTTTAGCTTCCTACGCCCGGTAGTTTCGGCTGTACGTTGTCTGTCAGTCAGTCAGTCACTCAGTAACAGAAGAGTTTTATATATATAGATTACTTCTACTTCTTCTACAGTACTCGAGTAGTTGCCTTTTTCTCTGTCACGTCTAAAGGAGAAATTCCTCGAGATTTCTCTAGGCGAGAATTCTCGAGCGGGACCGTGGGTGCAATTTTTAATTTTTTATGGCAATTTATGTACCTATAGGTATATACATTCCATTTTAAGATTTCGTATTTCGCGGTAATAGGGGCGTAATTTGTAATGAAAGTGAATAGCTTTGTTGTGCCGGTGACTGTACCTGTGACTATTTTACGAGAGGCCCGTGCGGCTCGTGATTTATTTCCCCATACATTTCGGTTAATTAATACGTACGATAATGTTAACTGATGTACTTACTGCCTCACAGATATGTACTGTATTACAACTGTGGCAGGTTATAGTTCATTTTCAATTTGTTATCTTCCTTCTCTATCTATAATATCGTTCTCTCTCATCGCCGCATGTTCTCTGTTGAGTGTTGAGGTGAGACAAAAAAATTACCTTAATGAAAGATTCGGCTTTAAAATATGACGTTTATAAGCCTAAGCGAATGTTTGATTTTTGGATAAATACTTTGACTTTCAATCACTATCACTATCATCATTCTATTATTTTATTTTCTGTAACATTTAATGCATATATGTAACTATATATTAACTATATATGTAGCCTAAGTTAAGAATCTGTTACATTCATTTCTACCTCAGTTCAGCCAGCTGAAATCAGCTGTTACTCTCCTGGGTAACATATAGCTGAGCTGTAGCCTTTTTGTTACTTTATGGCACTATGTAATTGTTAGTTTTGTGTATTTTTAGTTATATTATTTTTCTTTGTCTGTAATTGTGTGAAACTGTAACAAATAAAATGTTTATCTAATATATTAGGATAAATCGCACAAATTGAGCTAGCCTCAAAGTAAGTTCTAGACTTGTGTTATGGGATACTAACTCAACGATACAATATTTTATAACAAATACATATATGGACAAACAACAAATGGATTTTGATACTGGATTTGCTACTGGTTTTCTTTACAAAATATTATATTTAAATATAATTATACGCAAAATATTTAAATAAATATTAATATTTTGTAATTAATTAGTATTATTATTCGCTTGCTACCACAGGGTTGGTCAGGATCATCTGCACTCGACTGTACAATACTCAGCAAAACGTTGGAGTTTCAACAAAAGTAATACAAACTATTAAAAAAAAAAAAAAACAACAATCACAGGAAAATTTGACAATTGACAGTAATCAAATATACATTGTTAGTAAACAAATCTCCATACTTTTTCTTTAGTTATTGTTCTGAATATTTTTCCTTCCAGTTTCAACGAATAATTAAATATGGCGAGCGGCGCCGAGGCTATGGAGAAGATGAAGCTTCTGGAAGAAAGAATAAAGGCCCCCAGTATATGGGGTAGGGTGCCATGTGGTATTAGGTTTGAGGACCTGCAAGATAAGAGATTTGAGGATGCTATTAGATTGTTGAAGAAACATTATTTGTCTGAGGATGTGAGTATTGTTGCGTGTGAATTTCGCTCCAGAATAAGCCAGTTGACAAGGTCGGAGAATTGTAAAAAATATGTATAATCATTATAATGATTTATATACTGTAACAATGCATCTGGATCGTTAAGATTTAAAGTTAAAGTATGAAAATTATAAAAACAAACTCAACACCATTATAAAAAAACTAAAATTTTGTAACGACTTCTATTAATAAGGTCATCGCCTTAAACGTACTAATATTTAATGTATGCTGTCGAACAAACACATCTTTCTTTGCGAACATTTTAGCAAGTTGTAACGTCAATTATTGTTCGTATCATTTAGTATGGAGCGTTTGGACGAGTCCAAAAATGTGGGATTTTATTTTTGTCTTATCTTTGAAAGCATTGTCATTGTCACAGTAATGTTTTCATTGGTGTTTTTATTTATATAAGAAACCTTCGAATAGTGAACTAATAAACAAACATTTGCCAATTGCGCGATGTGGAGATTACAATGCTGATTGGATAAGTTCTTTTTAATAGCATTATTCAAATTCAAAATTATTTATTTAATTTAGGTGTATATCATCCATTTATCTCTTCTCTTCATAGTCGTATTCCTCATGACTGAGCGTCGTGGTCATTACATGAAATGAAACACACGTAACAACTTTCTTGGTATTATTAATGGAGTGGTTTGCCATTGCTTTCTCCATTTCACACACAAGTTAATAATCAATCAGTGTACAGGTTTCCTCACGATGTTTGTCCTTCACCGGAAGCAAGTGGTCGATGAAAACATACATACATGAGTCAGATTGGTATACAAACTCATGTGGCACGAGTAGGATTCGAACCTGGGACATTCCGATCCACAGGCGGCCGTCTTAACCATTACACCACCACCGCTTTATCCACTTACTGATGTCAAAAAATTACTTAAAACTGCACTTTGGAAGTCTACTGCCTGTCATTTATGAAGTTTATGTGAAGAAGTGCCGACGCAACAAGCTTGTATAATTTGAATATAATTAAGTCTAATTACTGTACATTAATAGATAACATTTATTGACTGTTATATTTTATATTACCTTATAAAATATAACAGTAAACATTTTCCTGTAAAAAATTCATTCATAATAAAAGATTAGAATCTCAAGACGCTGAAAAAATTTGACGGCTAAATATAGAGGTAACAATCCAAGTTAAACTTGGAAAGATTAAAGTAACTTTTTGAGGAAAATATGTTAATGAACAAAATTACGAGTTCCTAAGATGATTCGTCTTTTTTCGACCACTTTCTTAATTAAGGACTTCCATACTGACTTTAATAGATTGGGGGTTTTCCAATCTTTTTTAACCACATTTCCGATGAGTTTTCGCTCTCGTGGGAAGTAAATATGTTATTAGTAAATCGTAAATAATTCTACGAGAACTTTAAGTTTAGATTTTACAATATAATATTATATTTTTGTTGTGATGTTTGTGAGTTCGGATCGTGAGGCGCGCATCTACCTTAAGTTGCCGCGTGATTATAAATTGAAAACCAGTAGATATATCTCTCGTTCCGATACTAAACAGTGATAGTTACAAAATATAGACACCATCTAATAAAATTGTGAAAACAGACGTTAAAAAAGTGTCCAAACTGTGGAAATATCAAGCAAATTATTAATAAAAACCGTTGGTGTTAGCTGTGTTCCTGACCTACGACAACCCGCGGCTCGCTCACAGGCGTGAGTCACCCCTGTCGGCTCGCTGAGCTGTGTCATCGTCAGAACAAAACTCCGCGGCAGTAAATAGCGATAAGTATTATGCCCGATATTAAGATCTTCATTTAGCAACAAGATAGAAAATTTTAATATGTCTTCACAGTGCGCTGGATGCAAGCAAAAATTACCTAAGAGAGAATATCTTACTTGTGCTTATTGTGATAACCAATATGATTTAGAATGTGCAAATGTATCAATTGCGCGTTTCAATAACACCATGACTGAAGCACATAAACATTCATGGAAATGCCCAGACTGCCAATGCAAAACACCAAAAACAGGAAATAATGATAACACACCAGTTTGCGAGGCAAAAAAGCCAAGCAAAGTGCACCAAGTTTTACAATGTCAGACCCAAACAAACGTAACACAGAGAAAGAAAAATCCATCAATAAGACAGGACGAAACAACCTCCTTAGAGGATTTAAGTATAATTGAAGATACTGCTTACCAACAAAACCTTGACAGCACACAAAGAAATATAAGTACAGAAATAACCGTACAAATGTTAAGTGACGTTATCGTCCAAAAGCTCCAGGAAAATAATACGAGTATTATAGCACAGATACAAAACACAATCCAGACCGAAGTACATAAAGCTGTTAATGAATTAAAAAATGAATTAAGAAATGAATTTAAAAAGGATACAGAATACTTAAAGACGGAAAACAAAAATAGGAAAATTGAAATAGATCAACTTCAGGGAAAAATTGAAACACTAACACAGGAATGCATATTACTAAAAAACGAAATGAGCAAATTAGAAGTAAAAATCGTTCCTACAGGAGAATACACATCTGAAAACAACTGTAAAAAATTTGTTTTATACGGATTTGCGGAATACTACAAAGAACCAGAACATAGCCTGCATGATAGAATACACAGAGTGTTTCAAGACTTGCTGCATGTCAACCTGACCGGCTATATCGAAGAAACACGCAGAATCGGCAGATATAATGGAAACGGAAATCGCCCACTTGTAGTAGAATTAATAAGTAAACGTATGGTCAAATATATACTGGACAACAACCACTACTTTCAAGGCACAGGTCTATCAGTTTCGGATTATCTGGACAATAATAAGAGAAAAGAGCGAAAACTCATGCGTGAAGAAATGATGCTAGCCCGACAAAGGGGATCTCATGCTATAATACGAAACAACGAACTATTTATAGATGGCGAAAAAATAAACCTTGAACATAGACTTCACACAAATCTTAACGCCAAGGAAAGTACCTCAGCTACCCTGAAAATACGAACGGAAAAAGAAGGAATAGATCAAAAGAAACATCAGCATAAAAACAACAACGACGACAACCTTCCGTCTCAAATCTATAGCAATAGTTCCTTTCGCAAATACCAATCTACCTCTTCAAATTATCTATCAGAATATGCAGAGCGTCTGCAATAAGCAAGAACAACTAGAAGCTTTCATAGACAGTAACTCGACCTACCAAGCAATATGTATATCGGAATCATGGATAACCCAAGAAAAACAAGACCTAATACACTTCACCGGGTATAAAATGGCAGGATCTTTTATAAGGAAAAACCAAGCAGGAGGAGGAGTATGCATACTGCTGCAAGATCATATTGAATACAAAGAAAAGCGAGATATCACAAATCTGTCTCTTCAGTATCGAGTGGAAGTATGCGCAGTCGAACTTGTAAAGGAAAATTTAATTATAATTCTTTTATATTGGAATGGATTAGATGAGGCCGCGTTTTACAGTCGCTTAAAGTTAATACTTAATCTTATAAATAAAAAATACTCTAAGTATAATATAGTCGTCGGCGGGGACTTTAACATAAATATTCTAAAGCGTAACAATAAATGTCTCAAACTTTTAAATCTAATGTCAGAATATAATTTTAAACAACACATCAACAAACCAACGCGTATAACAAAGACAACTTCACTCTGTCTAGATCACATATATACCAACTTCGACGATAAATTTATTATTCAAACCTCTGTAGAAGAGTTAGGTTTTTGTGACCACGCATCTACAAGTATAAATCTAAAAATTCCACAGCAAAATATAAATAACAAAACATGCTGGTATACCAAAAAACGGTTATATAATAATAAGAAAAACATATCAAATTTTAGACAAAAATTGAGTTCGATCGAGTGGAAGAACGTATTAAAACCTAATGTAAATATAAATACCAACTATGAAATATTCCATAATATATTAGATAAATTACTTAACGAAAATATACCAAAAATAAAAATAAAACTAAGAACAAACTTTAACAAATATTGGATAACAAAAGGTATAAAAATATCTTGCAAAAATAAAAGGTTATTAAAAATACTCACTCAAAAAACGAATAGTCCTATTTTAAACCAACATTACAAATCATACGAAAAAACATTAAAAAAATGTATTACTTACTCTAAAAAGTTGCATTATATAAATAGAATTAAATTAGCAAACAATAAGACGAAAGCAATGTGGAATATAATAAAAGAGCGAACGAATAAAAATAAATCTAAAGAGAAAGTAAACATTAAATTAAAAATCAATAACGCGGAATTTTCAGATCCACAACAAGTATCAAATTCTTTTAATAATTTCTTCGCGAGTATAGGCGACCCTGACCATACACCAGGCAGCAGCCGCCCGCGCCCGTGCGGTCGCTCAGTTATAAGTCCATCCGAAAATAGCATGTTCCTCGCCCCAGTAACTCCGCAAGAGGTACAAAAGGCCATAAAGAACTTAAAAAACAAAAAAAGTTTCGGAATTGATGAAATACCACCTTGTTTGTTTAAAGAATGCTATGAAGAATTAACTCAACCACTAACATTACTTATAAACCAATCTTATAGCGAAGGTATCTTTCCTAGCCTTCTAAAACAAACAATCATTAGGCCAATTCATAAAAAGGACAAAAAAAACGACCTAAATAACTATCGTCCGATAGCCCTTCTTCCAACCGCTTCGAAAATATTCGAAAAAATTATCTGCGATCGTGTTTATAAATTTTGTGAGAAATACAAATTATTTGATGAGTGCCAAAATGGTTTTCGCAAAAATCGGTCCACCACTTTGGCTGTATACAAGTATATGCGGGAAATAATAAAGATTTTAGAAAATAAACAATACGGCATTGGAATACTATTGGACATGACTAAGGCATATGATAAAGTCCAGCATAACATACTATTGAATAAATTATACGGAATAGGAATTCGCGGTACTGCACTAAACTGGTTTGCATCCTACCTACAAGACAGACAGCAGTACGTAGAAATCGAGTACTATGACTATAACACGAAGGAAATACAAACAATTCGTTCAGAAAGTAAAACTGTGAATGCATCTATCCCTCAGGGAAGTGTAGTCGGATGTCTTTTGTTTCTCATTTACATAAACGACCTACCAAAAGTTATAAAAGAACCGTGCGTCCTTTTTGCAGACGATATCTCTTTGCTCACGTCATGTAAAAATGGGACTAATATTCACAATAAATTACATTCCATACTTACCAATACTTCAAAATGGCTGAACGAACATAACTTGGATATTAACTTCAAAAAAACAAAAATTATGTGCTTCCACCCTCACCAAAAAAAGCCACTAAATATAAACTTTGAATTTAATGGAACTAAAATTGAATGCGTAAATAATTTCACTTTGCTCGGTTTAGATATAGACAATCACGTAACATGGAAAACACATATAAAAAAAATTCATTCCAAATTATCCAGTTTTGCGTACGCCCTTCGTGAAGTAAAGAAAACAACTAATATCGATGCATCTTTAACGATGTACTATGCTTATGCCTATGCCTGGCTTAATTACGGTATTATTCTTTGGGGAAACAGTCCAGACGCGCACACCCTACTCACCATGCAAAAGAAATTAATAAGAATACTTGCAAATATCCCACAATATGAAAGCTGTAAATCATATTTCCAAAAATATAATGTGCTAACAGTACCTAGTGTGTATATATTTGAAATAGCTAAATTTGTTAGGAATTATCCGGAATATTTTACAAAACTAGGTGACCTAGAAAGGAGATACCCACAACGACATAAAAATAAATTAGTAATGCTAATAAACCGTCTTCGATTAAATTCAACAAGTACGTTAATAATGTCTATAAAAATTTATAATAAATTGCCTAAACAACTGACAGAGGAAAAAAAGGATAAATTATTTTTGAGCAAATTAAAACAATACCTTATAAATAAAGCATATTATAGCGTCAATGAATTTTTAAATGAAAAATTATAAACAAATATGTAGGTTCAATATATAAAATTATTTATTTACTTATTTAATTATAATATCAAATGAAATATAAGATAAATACTGAAATAATTATTTAATTTAATATTATTATTTGAGTGCGACCTCCTCTTTTCTAACCATTTGCTGTGCCCGACAGGGTCCATAAATGTTCTAAAATGTATTGTTGTGATCTTATGTACTTTATGGTTCGCAATAAAGTATTGAGTATTGAGTATTGAGTATTTTGTGGGCTTCATAACCTCAAAAAGAAAAATAAACGGATCCCATCTAAAATACAGTTAAACGAGGCCTTTTAATTCGTTTAGTAACTCTTGGCTGTGCCTACTCTGCACGGGTTAAGGATGTGAGAAATTATTTGTGTCTTATAAAAACACTTATATTTTACATTGCATAACCTTATCAATCCGTAAGAAAAGCCAGTGCTCCAGCAGTGGTTAAACGGCTATTGATGATGATAAACTTATAAAGAGAAAACAGTGTCTATATAAAATCACTTGGAGGTCTGTCTGTCCGACTTTCATAGCTGAATTGATTCGAAAGTACTGAACATAATTGAGTAGAATTTCAATAAAAATATAGAGAGATATGAAGACAACTATAATAATCTCGGGTCTGCTGGAAGAGATTTCTTTAGAAATAAGTAGCACCTATGTATTTAAAGATTCCGTGCTATGTTTTGAGTACATGACCGTGCGACGTGGAAACAAAAAAGTAGGAAAGCGGTATAATAATCAGGTGAGAGATATATTTTGTGTGCATTCGGCAGATATTCTACTAATCCTTACAGAAATCTAGGTAGAAAAAAGGCCTCCTCTGCCGCATCTGTCTTATCTGTTCGCAATAAACTTAAAAACGACGGCACAGATTTTCATGCAGTTTTCACCAAAAGAAAGTGTGATTCCTGACGAAGGTTTAGGTGTATAATTTATTATGTTTTTACCCGAACGGGCAGCGGGCAGCTAGTGATAAAAAAAGCCTGTTTATTTCTAGGTTTAAAAATGGAAATGTACATTTCTACTATCTAAATAATACTATAAGGAATCAAAACAAAAAGTAAAAAAAAATTAAAATAAAATAAATTAACTTAGAATCCCCCTTTGGGTAAAGGCCACTATCGAGCGCCATTTATCTTTATCCTGGGCAACCCGCATCCATTCTTTTCCAGCCACTTTCACAATTGTAATCTAAAATTACTTGTCATTATTATTCTAGATAACCTATAGATCGGTGAAGATAACGGAAGACCAGGAAGGAGTGGACGAGTTCACCCACAACGCTAGGATATGGATGAAAGACAAGATGTCTTTAGCTGCCGTGAAGGAGGGCACGGACAAACTGGTCGGTGTGCTGATCATGAGAATACAGGAGAAAAGTAAGCATATTTTCTAACTAGTCAAATGGCTGTGACACAATATGTCACTATTGATGACGTTTAAGCTTGCATGACAGTGACATCTTGTGACGTCACAGTTTTAGAGTCAAAATGCAATCCAAATAGACTTTGATCAGAAAAAGAAAACAGTAAATCGCGTAATTCATAAAACTGACGAATTAAGTGACATTTAATTATCGTGTTTGATTATTGAAATACCTTCATGCATTTTATTTACCAATCCCAGTCAAATAGCCAATAAATACATAATGTATTTATTTGTAAATATGTGTAGTAGTTTTCACAGGCTACTATTTGCTTTCGGTAAAGGAGAACATCATGAGGAGACCTGCATGCACACCTGTTGAATATGTTGTTTGTTAGTTTGTATGCGATTTCTTGCCACTAGATGGCGTCGTGTCAAAATCTGACACCAGTGCAAGCAATAACATATGAGATATGAAAGAGAGATTGCCAGGAAAATTGTTATACTTATTTTTCACTCCACATAATAACGAGAATCTCGACAGAGGAAAGCAACCAAAGAAAATGAAACAAACTGTCATAGACCCATAGACCTAATAGAAACAGCGGAATCGTATAAGATATTCACAAAGATCCCTCGTCACTATTCCATTCTATTTGCGTATCGATTGAGAGTAAACGCGATTCGCCCTGTATCGGCCGTAACATTAGGGGCAGAATTCCCTGAATTCTTTGAGCCTAAATTTTTACTGCATTCGTAAAAAGAATTCCGATTCAGCTGTAAGATTTCGGGTTTGGTACAAGTCATGACCTGACCTCTGAATCACTATTCTATTTTTAGAATATTGTAAAAGTATTGATCATGGGTAGTTTTCGCCTGGCTAGAAGGGAAGAAACCCAAAAAGTGTTCGCTCGATGCCCTCAAGGATACACATGCCGATGATCTGTCAACTACGAATGCCGACTATTACAAAAACAAATTGGAAAACATTATATATATTATTGGAAAACAACCTCTGACATTCAAAGGCTGACGATGTTACCGGGAAAACGCTAAAATGAGACAAAGAGAGAGAGAGAGGGATTGATCATAGATGCACACGGAGGCGCCATTGGGTCTCCCATGAATAATGAATTGAGTTCTTTTTCTTAAGAGTCCGTCCAAACTTACTACAGTTGGGCTGAAGATGAAAACAATAAATATATATTTATGGACAAATCATACAAATTGTATTAGTCTCAAAGTACATAACATTTTGTACATACTTTCCCATTTGCCATATCTCTTTCCTGTGTCTCTGTCTCCATAAACGGTTAAAAAGCATATTATGTTAACCAATATTTGATGTTTTAAATGTTGTTAAAATGTTCTACGTAAGAAGAATTTATCCCAATTCCACTTAATTTTGTAGATTAACATTTTATGAGGTTTGATTGACTATACGATATGAATTAGGATGACAAAGACTTTACGAAATGGAAGAGTAAAAGTAAGAATAGTGAGAAGGCGGACCATAAGATCTGATTAAAGAGAGAAAGAGAGTTTCTATCTATCTCTAATTTAGAAAAGTACCTGTTAATTTCCGCTGACTCTTACTTTTAAGCCAAGATTCTTATACGTAAATTGGATTCCAAGCAGAGTCGATCGGGCGAGCTCTGTATTAGCAGAAGCCAACGTAAGGTGAACTGCCAGACACTTTTTATGCCGACTGGTACTCGTACTGTAATTGTCAATTGTAATGGGAAAGCCGGAGTGAAACGTAACCTCTTCCAACCAGAAATTGTTATTACTGAATTGTAATCTGGATTTCTTGGCCCTATTGTGAAAGTCTCGTTTTGATTTCGTTGAAAATGTTTCTCTTCACAGTTGTCTTCCTCACGGCTGAGGGTCATGATCAATTACGTGGAATTAAACACAACAACTTTCTTGGCACTATTAATGGAGTGGTTTGCCATTGCCTTCTCAATTTTATAAACAAGTTAATAATCAACCAAACTAGTTCCCTAGTTCACAATGTAAGAAATATATAGTTGTAGTAATACAAAGATATAAATGATTTGTCGATATATTCTAAATATTGCGATACAAATACCGCAAAATTAGTCCGATGCTAAACACGATTTAAACCCCACCAACCGTTGACGTTTCAGTTAGGGTTGCCAGATTAAGGTTTATCATTTTCTGGACATTTCTGGGATCACAAACGGAATAGAGTTTTGGTGGAATTCGAGATGAAATTACGTTTAACTGTTGGCTGTTATGCAAATATTTTTTCTACATAAATTGTTTATGTAAGACATGATTATTAGTTTATTTATGTTTATCTCTCAACCTCGTATTTTTAGCGTCAGCGTTAAAAGTGAACTTTACAATGGTGAAGATTCGACTGTGTCTTTGCGACCGGCCGCCTGTCTGATGTATGGGAATGTTATTATGGAATAGGGAATGTTATTCCCTGTATGTTATTGTTGTCTATCATCTGTCAAGGCATTGTCATTTTAGGCACTATATAACACACACCAGAAGCCCAATATTAGTTGACCGAGCGGGCGAAGCGAGCAAGATTTACAAATCAACTTGGGGAAAAAATACATTTTTGTATGTATTTATATGTATGTTTGTAACGCGATAACTTTCGAACCGTTGTTGGTCTGATTTTGATGAAATTTAAAAGGTGTGTAGGATCTGTCAATAGAATTTTGAAGTTCGTGGGGCAACAAAATCGGTAAAGTCGTTTTTGAAGTGTTCACAATTTTGTAAAAATGTACTGTGTTCGCGAGGTCTCAGTTCGCGGCGAACAACTAGTTTATTTATATTAGCGCTAATTATGTTAGGCTTGCTTGCTTGCGTTATTGTAATTTTGTAAAAAAAAAATAATATTTGTGAGTTTCCAAACATTAAAGGGAAATTGCTAGACACGCAAAATTCCGGAACTATTCCGGACTTTCAACCGGCCGTCTGCCGGCAACCCTAGTTTCATGAACACAACTATGCAGCAGCTGCTTTTAATTTCAATTGGTCACGTACATATAGTGATGCGCAATTGTCAGACCTACAGTGGATTATTTTCAAAGCGACCAATTGCGAGACTGTATGTACTTATTACCAGCACACTAACGCCACTATGACGTTTTAATCAATTTTGTTTTATCAGCGACAACTATAAAGCTATAATATTTATATGTGCGTGTATTTTTGAATTAAGAATATATTTTTTATAGTATTTTATGCATACGCCAGTCTGCCTCTAAGTGCCACCTATCCTCTCACGGGTCTACTGGAAGAGATTTAGTTTGAAATAAGTGGCATCCTTGTACTCATTTTTATAATGTTAAGTTTTTTTCTGTATATAATTTGATAAGTTAAGTAAATAATTAAAAATGTGTGTCTTTAGGTGCCTTCTCCCGCACATTCAGCCGAGTGAAGCTAACCCATAACCCACTTTACTCCACTGTAATGACGTTCTATAACACCATAGAGAAACCGGTGGACATCTTCAAACGGCTCGACGTGAGGAAGTACTTCAAGATATACCTACTGGCTTTGAAGTCTCGGTACAGGCATAGAGGTTAGTGTTTTTGAGTTTATCGCGTTCAAACAGACGCGACAGGGGGACTTTTTATAATAATTGTATTTTCTCCAACAAGTTTTACATGTTATAGGGCTACTAGGGGTTGGTGTGATTGAGAACATTTTGAGAATAAATTCGAATTTGTAATTATTTATGTTACATTATTACAATTATGATACTTATTGACGTCAAAAATGTACTTAAAACTAAGTCTACCCCCGACTTCCAAAGCGCAAGTGAAGAACAAGCGGCGCAACAAACTTCACCGCAACTTTTTCTCCAAGGACTTCTGTCTGTTTGTCTGTTCAACTTTAGTTAAATACCATCTTTCACTTTTTTTCTTTAATAGTCAACCCCCAAATGACTATAAGGGGTTGAAAGTTTGTATGAAAATCATGCTTGTTTCAAATTCACGCGGGCAAATGCTGGTTGTGACTTAAATGAATTACATTAAAGAACCGGCGTTCTGTATTCAGGCATAGCCAAGGAGATGTTGAAGGCGGCCATATTGCTTTGTGCTAACGCGAACGTACCCGCCATCACCGGTATATTCACTACGAGCCGTGCGCAGACGGTCGCTGAGGAGCTTGGCTTTGAGAAGTATAATGAGATTTATTACATCAGATACCTAATCGACGAGAAGGTATGTTCGATTTAAGAATACGTTCTTTATAAAAATTACATTTTTGACACAAGCTGTTGTTGTTGTCTGAGCGATTTTGCGTGACGAAAACATCATGGCCGCGCGTGCAGTAAACCATTGAAAGGTCCCTCGTCTGGAACCGTTCCTTAGTGAACCTTCAGGTCATGCTGCTAATAATGCATTGTCATCGAAAATAAACGTGTGTAAAATTTTAGCTCAATCGGTTGAAGATATCTGCTTCAAAATTTAGCTGCAAGATTTCTCCTGAATACATACTTACATATAGTGCAAGTAAAATAAAAGCTTGTAAATATATCTCTCTTATCATCACGTGTTGCATTCACGGCTATGGCGCCTGAAGCATTGAGTCCGCTTAAAAAATGAACGTTTAAATTTTGGAGATTTGGCTCTGATTTCCGGCCTTCTGCCTGAACCATGCAATGCAATTATTGTTGCCTATCAATTGCCAGGGTTATATGTCCCTTACTCGCCTCTTATGACTCTTACTAATCTTCTGACGAGTCAGGAGGGAAACAAACACAAAATTATACCAGTGTTTCCTTGCGGTATTGAGATAAATATAATTATGAAATGAAAACTGGGATATAAAAGTTGCCAAACTTTGTACCAGAACTTCAGATATTCATTTCGAGCGGATGTGGAGTGGAGGATTCTAACTTTCATTCCGTACAAACAACTTTGACGACCTCGGTGACGAAGTGGTAAAGTGCTTGCCTCTGAACCGAGAGATCCCGGGTTCGATCCCCGGTCAGGTCTTGATGGAAAATGATCTTTTTCTGATTAGCCCGGGTCTTGGATGTTTATCTATATACGTATATGTTATAAAATATAGTATCGTTAAGTTTTCCTAACTCAGTATTAAGTATTCCTAACTCAGAATTGAGTTAATATTTCTAACTTAGAATACTAACACATCCAAGACCCGGGCCAATTAGAAAAATATCATTTTCCATCATGACCCGACCGGGGATCGATGGTGTGAAGTGAAATGCAAATAAGCACTACGCCCCCAGGTCACGTGTTCTGATGCGAGTTTAACATTTTTTACCCACCGCAAAAAGTGCACAACGCCGCTGAAGAAGTTTTAACTTCAAAAACAAATTGTCTGCCCAACAGATAGTATTCCACGACGCGGGCTTGGGTAACTACGGCGCGGCTTTGATGGGGTTCAGGATACCAGACGTCCACGAGCAGGTGGAGGCGAAGAAGCAGCAGTCTTCTAGGTTTAACATCAAACCGATGGACGAAGAAGAAGAATAAATAACTGTGAAATAATTGGTTTCCTCTAGATTAAATAGACTAGACTAGGCTGTTAATTATAAATATTTAGTTGTTATTATAATAATTATTTTATAAATTATTATAAAGATCAAATGAAAAATTATCTATACTATAAATTCTACTAATATTTTTGCACATTGTGAGGATTTATGTGTGTATTTTTGTTAAACTTTCACACAAAATCTACTGGATGGATTGTTATAACATTTGGTACACGGGTCGAAATAACACATAGGGTACTTTCTTTCCCGAAATTCTCATGAAAGCGAAGCTCCGAGTCGCAGCTATTTATTTATAAAGATTTTCATATTCAAATATGAAGCAGAGGCTTGCTAATTAAGTTATCTGGCGAGTCTCGCTCTTCCTTATCCTTATCCTTACACATTATAAAGCAGTCCTCTGCCGCGTCTGTCTGTCTTTACGCGATTAACTCTAAAAATACTGCACGGGTTCTCATGCGGTTTTCACCAATAGATTGTATGATTCCTGAGGAAGGTTTAGGTGTGTAATTTATTATGTTTTTACTCGAGCGAAGCCGGGGAGGGGCACTAGTTCACGATGTTTCGGTCTTCGATATTCTTAGTTGTCAGATCGTTGGCGCGCATATTATCCTCGACGAACTCAAGTCAAGACTATTTTACAAATGTTTAATGAACCAATTTAGAAAAACAAACGATTTTTATTATGATCTTAAAGATTCAATCCACAGAATGATGAATACAATAAGATGTAGAAGAATAATTGTCTTTATACCTTCCGAGGTAGACAGAGTAAAAAGTCGCGAAAAATCGATATTCATTTTCGCTCTTCTAGAACTTGTAATTGATTAATCATCTGAATTTCTAATCAGCCATATTGTCAATATCATTTTATTTCAATAAATTTAGAATAAATTTTAATAGGATATATTTGTTGTGCTGATTTTGTTATGTCGTAAGGCATATGTTACATAAATTATGTTATTGTTATATTTTAATTAGTTATAATAATTAATAATAAAATGTTTTTCTCATTTGTTATTTCCTTTTTACTAGTTTTAGACTTCGCTCACTTCATCGAAACAACTCTCTCTCTCTGTTTGTTTGTTTACGCATCACCCATAAACTACTGAATGGAATTGGATACGGTTTTCACAGTGGCATAGCGGATCTAACTTAAAATCTGGTATAGGTTTAAAACCCGAGATATTGATAATAATAAATTATGAGCGGAAGCACGGACAAACGCGGGTGAAAGCATAATCTAGTTAGATTCACCTGTAGATTTACCTGAAGAGATGAAAGCATAGGATTGGCTCACTTTTGCCATGCGACGATTAACTTTATGGGTCCATCGTAAAGTTTCAAGTGCCAAGCTATTCGGAACGATAAAAAACGCAATTTTGTGAAACATTGTCGCTTTACGTGTTATATATTTTGATATGCCGTTTTAGCAGCTATGAGAGTGAACCGCAGAATCAAATAAAGAATAATATAATATAATAGGAGTGTTGACGGCGTGGATTCGAATTTTAATGTGTAAATGAGCTTTACATCAACAGAATCCACTGCGGTTGTCATTTTTATAAAGTGATAATGTCTATTCTAGTCATTTATAACAATACAATAAAATCAAACGACACAGTAATGTTTACTCCAGCCATTTGCTTCAACGGTAAACATTATAAATTAAATTCTTTCCAATAACCAGCCTTTTTTTTTCTTTGCAACTTTTTAAATGAGGTTTCGCTAAAATTTTCATAACAAAAATAACTTATTTAATCTAACTTTGGTGAGTTGTCTCGATAAGGATCTTAATTTTTTCATTCGCCACACCGCTTCGGAACAGCCATTTTTGATTTTGACATAAAAATATCGGAGCTGCGTTTAAATATCCTTGAACTCATAAAAATAGCTAGCATCGCTCAGGTAAAAACACAATAAATTATATACCTAAATCTTCAGGAATCACACTATCTATTAGTGGAAACTTTATGAAAATCCGTACTTTTGTTTTTGAGTTTATCGCGACAGCCGCGGCAGATAGAAGACCTTGTTGAACTATGTGTTGTGTCCACATCCTCGGTTGTTTTTGGTAAATGATACCAGTGAGACTGGTGAATATATGACAACTATATTCTATTTAAATGGATTTGTTACACATGCTTTTTAACTTGTTTTTGAAAATTATGAGATGAAAAAAATCTGGAATCGAGCGGGAACTTTATTTTATTTAACTATTAATAAACAAAGAATAATATGTCGTTGTATAGACCCTGTAGTTACACGTTCCTCTTGGACGTGATGTGCTGACACGTTACATGAAAATAGGACTGACATAGCTATTTCATGTCCACTAAAACACATCACGTCTAGGGACGCAATATAATAATATGAAAGGATGTAAGTGGTTCTCAGTGGTTAAACCATCCGTCTAGATCCAAAGCATTTTACCTAATTTAAGCTATGGACTTCGTATTCATTAGGGATTTTTTGCTTATGGAATTCGAAGCGGCGGTGGTCCAGTCTCAGTTTAATTGACGACATCAAATTTTACCGCGAATATTAATATTCGACTAGTTATGTGTTAGTTATGTGTATATTCCAACAGATAGTTCTGTAGGTAGCCTCACACGGTCGGTCAATGCAGACGTTGGCCGCCCTTATGGAGTCTAGGTATGAAAAATTGAAAATAATATATGTGAAGTATTAACATCTTACGTTATATATTTTCTACTCCGGAATCCTCCACAGTTCTTTATTCGCTGTAAGTTTTCTAAAAAAGAAAATGAATATTTTCAAGGAATATTCAAGTGATAGGTAAGTAAGTATTGATATCTTTTTCTGTCCGAAAGTAAAGCGCAAACTTGAATCCATAAAACATTTTATGCCTTATTCTAACTAAAGCCGTTCCGTTGACAAGGCAAATCACATTTACGAAATAATTTAATAAGATATTCGAAACGCCGGATTGCCGATGTCAATCAAAATTATTGTGTAGAAAGAGAAGAGGCTATAGAACAGAGGGGGATACATTTATTTTGAAGTTTAATCAAGACAATCAATTTCAATTAGTCATTTTAGCTTGGTTTTAGTGGTAGGAGCTATCTTGTTTTCAATGCGGCATATACTTATTAAAAGAAATAACCTTTCTTCCATCATATTCCAGATTTTCGATCTCATTTAATATCTGCGATAAATGTTAAAGTGGGTTTTGTATGTTCCCCTTCAAGCTTCTATTCTAATAATGTAATCAACAGTGAAATATTATTTCAAGTAATCATACACCTTTAATCTTTGAAAATATACTGTCCTCGTGGAAAATTGATGCGAACGAAGCCGCGGGCAAGCTAGTTCAATATACACTGGCAATCTTAAGTTTATTTTGAACTTGTTTTTTTTTTGGTTAACGCATTTGCGAAAGGCCAGCTACCATGGCACGGCATATTATGGTTAGCGGAGACCAGACCATTTTGTTTCAAGCATTAAATTTGTTTTTATTTGTACTGTGCTGTATGTATTATTATGTTTGAGCAAATATACGTTTTTCTTTCTTTCTAAAAAGACCGGACGGAATTTTGTATCGGTTTTCATCAATGGATAGTGTGATTGCTTGGAATGTTTGGGTGTAATTATTATGGTTTAACGCGAGCGAAGCAAAGACGAGCCAATAGTTGTGTGATAAAATAAATAAATAAATGTATTAGGACAAATCGCACAGATCGAGTTAGTATCCCATAACACAAGTCTCGAACTTACTTTGGGGCTAGCTCAATCTGTGTAATTTGTCCCAATATATTTATTTATTATTTATTATATGTCTGGACAGCGATTGATGTGTGCGAGTGATTAGTTGGCTGTGTAGTAACGTAAGAGCTTAGTTAATTAGGATTCTGATTGTGATCAATCAAATTTTCCTTGAGAAAATATTAATAAAATCTCCAAAATTGTTTATAACCCTCATCCTAACTAATATTATAAATGCGAAAGTAAGTTAGGTACCTCTGCTCGCTTTATATAATTACCAATCTTTTTGAAATTTTGCGTACATATTTGAAGTATGGAGAAGGACTTAGGATACCTTTTATTCCGGAAAATAACTGTTCGCGTGGGAAATTAACGTGGGCGAAATCGCGGGCGAAATCTAGTTATGTATTAAACATTTATGTATTTTAATATAACGGTGCCATATCAATAATAACCGCTTTCACAAACTCTAAAATGGATTCAAATGAATCGAGTTTGTCGCAAATGTCTTTCATTAGTTAATAAAATTATTGGATTGACCTCAATTTTGTGTTACTCCGTTTGGAGTTAATTTGGAAGAGGAAATTAACTTTTGGATTGATTTGATGTAAGCATTATTCAGTGTAGCAGTGGTAACATTCTTGCCTCTGAACCGAGAGGTCCCGGGTTCGATCCCCGGTCGGGTCATGATAGAAAATGATCTTTTTCTGATTGGCCCGGGTCTTGGATGTTTATCTATATATGTTATAAAATATAGTATCGTTGAGTTAGTTGTTTCGAACTTTGGGGCTAGCTTAATCTGTGTAATTTGTCCTAATATATTTATTTATTGAATAAATTCTTCTTCTTTTCGAGTGTGTTTAATGCTAACACTATGGCGTCAGATTTTATTCAAGTCGCCTAAAGCCATCTGACATATAACTACATATATTAACGGGACTTAGCACGAACTTTTTAAAATTAATATCGCTGATGTTTCAACGATCTTGCAGTCCCCGTGGTCGCAGCGAGATTGGACATCTGACATGACTTAAACGACTACCTACCACCATCTAGTGGCAAGTCGTCGCATACACACTCGTGAACTGAAACTGTAAACCAGTGTGCAGGTTACCTTACCATGTTTTCTTTCAACGGAAGCAAGTGGTGTGGAGTGGTCATACTCTAGGGCGGAACCACGCGCTTTAAAACGGTAATAACAGCAAATGAAAATTGTTATCTTTACAGGCAGGTAATTTTATCGACATAAGGCGATGTTACCCGCATTCGGCAAAATTATATTGCTGCGCGAACAATAAATAAAATAATAATAAATAAATAAATGTTTATTTCGGACGTAATCCATATATTGTTAGTAATTTACAAAGTAACTTAAAACTAGTGTTAGTAACAGAAAACAGTACTTATCCAAAAATATCACACATAAGACACAAAACAGTACGTCCTACCAGCTAGGATCCCACCCCCTGGTCACCGGTATTTGTACATCCACCGTGGTGTGAAGACGAATCCAGTGAGACAGTAATGGGGAGTCCCATCGGTCGGTTAGGACACGGATAATATTATTTGAGCTGGAACGTAATCGCATTAAAAGAGCCGCACATCGCTTTCTAATAATTGCATAGAAGCAATCAGTATTGGCGTCGGCAAACATTTTAGACGCGCTGCAAAAACGCGGCAGCCCAAACAATATTCTGAACGCGTCATTGTATTGAACGCGCAAAGCGTTGTATGCGCGCTGCGTATAGTCCGCCCACAGACTGCACGTGTAGAAGGACTGACAGTAAGCTTTAAAAAGTGTCACCTTAACATCCTTGCTACAACGCGCGAATCTGCGGGCTAACATATTACAGCGCACAGCCATCGCTCTGCGCTCGCGCTCAATATCCAAGTTATCACTTAACGTATCGGTTATCCAATGGCCCAGATACTTAAACTTATCCACTTTGTTCAATTCTGTGCCACACACCCGTACTGGCGTAGTGGTATAAGTTTTAGCCCCAGACTTGAAAATTAAAAATTCACTTTTGCGGGCATTATATCTGAGCCCATGAGATTCCGCATACGTCTCGCAGATGTTTATCAGCCTCTGCAGTGCACCGATCGAAGGGCTCAACAGCACCATATCGTCGGCGTATCCAATGTTGTTAATACACACCCCGTCTATGTGACAACCTATGTTGGTGCTGTTGAGCTCCCCAATCAGTCGGTTCATATACAGGTTGAACAGCTTCGGTGAGCTCATTCCCCCCTGCCTCACCCCGCATTCCAACCTATATACGTCCGAGTGCACGCCAGCCCACCTCACACTGTTCCTCTGGTTACTATACCAATATTTAAATATTGATATAACATCCCGAGGCAGCGTAGTGTCGTTAGCCATCTTTTCCCAGAGTACATCATATGCGATGGAATCAAACGCTTTTGAGTAGTCCAGGAAACAGGCAAAAACTGGTGTCTTCCTCTTTGTATAATACTGCACAGTTTGCTTGAGACATAGGATCGCGTTTTCGGTAGACAGGCCAGGTCTAAAGCCAAATTGGTTATCGTGCAAGTCAATATGCGCTCCCAAATGTTTGTCAAGCAGACTGTCCAGTACTTTGGCTATTACAGTGGCGAGTGAGATAGGCCTATAGTTCGTCAGATCTGAAGCATCACCAGTTCTATTTTTCAATATAGGTACGACAACTGTATACATTAAATCGGCGGGCAGGTGACAATGGCTAATACATAAATTAAACAATAAGGCCAGAACCCTGGGAAGGTGCACTCCTGCGTGCTTCAGGTGCTCAATGCTGAGGCCGTCATGTCCAGGAGACTTGCCTCTGTCCATTTTATCAATAATAATGGATATCTCCTTCGCAGAAAAACGCACAATCTGACCTGTCTCATGACTACACTCAGCATCTTGCACCCTCGTCACTGGTTCGAGATGTGGCTGAACCTGAAAGTGTCGCTGAAAAACATTTGTGATATCACGTGGGTCCGTTACACCCGCCACGCTCACAGGGAGACTCGGTGTAGGGTTGAGTCTGTTAGTGTTTTTCCAGAATTTCCCAAACTGTTTTTTACTATGATTTTGAGCAATTATATTAAGTTTTATCTGTTTTTCATTATCTTGACAGTACTTTAGTTTAGACCTGAATGATTTTCTTGATTCACACATTTTTGAATAAATATAACCTGTGCCAGGTTTACCATAAGTTAACCAAGTTTTATACCAATACCGAGCCTCCCTATGAGCGCCACTGACATGTTTATTCCAGCCAGGAACGCACTGAAATTTCTTCTTATTTCTAGCACCTCTATATGTAATCTGAGCAGCCTCCGAGAGAATACAGACGATATTGTTGTACAATTCGTCAATTAATAATTTATGATTTCGATCAGGACACAATTTATCAGCACATTCCATAAATTCGGACGGAAAATGAATTTCTTTAAGCTTGGAATGACAAAATTCATGATATTTATCTATCTGACACGTATCCCTTTCCCCCCAACGTACTGTATTCTGCGGAGTATTTGATAACAATATTTTAGGCTTGATAGCATTAATATTACACTCAATTGACATTGGGATGTGATCAGACCAATACACACCATGGACTACTGACACATTCAATACGGTTGCACGGGCCGCAGCAGTCACTACGCAGTGGTCTAGCCACCTCAAACACCCATACACGTCACTAACAAAAGTATAGGTATCGCTTGGTAATAAGTCCATGTCAATGCACGACCAATACTGTTCAGTACAAAAATTCAATAGTTCTAAGGAAAATTGCTCACCGGGATGTGCGTTGAAGTCGCCCAGAATGAACACTGTTTCCACATCATTACTTTCAACAATAGCGTAGATTTCACTCATGCACTCCGTAAACTCAACTAAATTTTCTTTGCAATCGGTTGGCATGTACACTGTTATAACCAAAAACGAACGCTCACCCTGTGTTATTTTAATAGCCGCGAGACGCACACTTCCGCATGTTAGCACTGATACACACGGGAATACCGCTTTCCGCCACAACAACGCAACTCCCCCATACGGTCGACCTCTCAGCACTCCAGCGGATGTGTCCACGGCAGAATTGCCTGTAAACGCGAAGTTGTCGTCTATGCTGCCCAGAAACTGGATATCATGCGGTAGTAGCCACGTCTCTTGAAGCGCAACTATGTCGGCCTTCTGACACAAGGATCTCACACAATCCACTGATCGCACTACGTTTTTGCAGTTAAAACTAATCATTTTAGTTGTTGTTGTAACTGACATTATTTATGTGTATTTTTACTCGATAATCCGGGTAAGCCTCCGTTCGTTCCACCAAAGTCGATAAAACGTCGGAATGCAATTCCCTCTGGCCAAAAATCATTTTTCAAAAACAAATCAATATTTTGTTTGGGAACGAATACTTTATAGGCATCATAATCCTTCAATACTTTCATATTCACTTTTACTAGCGTAACAGGAATGTTTACTTTTTTATGTACATAGTTAGCAATGTCACTCACTGTCGTTGCCTTCGAAACGTTGTAAATATAAATAGCAACCTTAGTAGCGGCGGCCTTAAAGTTGGTGCTATCGCCAACCACTGCACTTCCTCTTTTTGCTGCAAATCGATTACGCTTTCTGTTTTGCACCGGTATCCACTTCCCCTCTTCTGACGTCGACTCACCCTCCGGTAGAAGTTCTGACGATGTCAGTGTTTTTATTTCGCATAGATCGGTCTGGTTCGGGCCGGCAGTGTGTCGCGGCGGAGCAGGCTCGGGCGATAAGCAGACGTCATGAGTCATCAATGCATCGCAAGTATCACGGTCCGCTACCGGTTTGTCAGCTGATCCGGCGTCGACATCGCTCTTAGATACGTTCATAGTTTGCGTTGGTGTAAGTGATTCTACACTACCTTCAATTATTGGGCGGTACCTGCAGACATTTTTTGACGAAAGATGATGATTTATTGATATGTCTTGTTCAATATGTGCTGGAGGCAATCCCATGGGGCCACTATCATATTCAAAACTGTCCACTAAGCACGCCCCTCGCTTATAGTTTACTTTACTTTGAAAGTTGTTAACAATGGAAGCTTTTTTCAAGTTCTCAATCTCCAATTTTAGCTCCTCCAATTGCCTTTTGGAGACACACTCCTCTTTTAAATAGTCTATATCATAGCGCATCTTTAAGTTGTCTTTTAATAACCGAGTTACATCGACATGGTCAAATGTCACTGGTGGCAATTTGTGCAACTCTCTGGCGACAAAAACGGGTATTTCTTCAGGACGTAATTCTTTGAGAACACAAATAATGTCGTCGATATCTCTAAGAGCTTTTCCCTGCCTCTTTCTTATCTTTTTTCTTTTTGCCGTTGATATGGACTCAAATAATAGATCCTTAGCAAGCTTTATATCATTTTCCGAAAAACCGGTAACACATAGACGACCAAGACTTTCTTCGTCCATCACTTCAATTTTATTTGATATAAAAGCTAACACTTCGTTTATCACAATGTTACACGACGAACACTTTAACAATTTCGACATTGTCACAAAAATAATGCACGCAAAGCACGCACTCACACAACGCGCGCACCGCGCGTACTCGATGGCTTTCGTTATGGTAAATTCTGAAAGGTCTACTACACACGATATAGTCAAAGTCGATATAGTTTGATTCGAGAACGTTCTATATTACAGGATTTACTGAATTTTTAAATTATAAAAATATAATTTAAAAATTCACCCAAAACAATAGATCGCGACGAATAGAGAATGTCCTACTTTTTTTTAGGTCGGTTAAAAAATATGAAGTTTAAATAAATAATGTATATAAAAAAAAATATTTACGGTAATTGACATAGGCCACATATTTTCCCGCCAATAACAATGTGTAATAAGTCTGCGTAGGAGAAATTGGTCACACAGAAATCTGAGTTTTTTTAAATCCGATCATACATACATAAACCGCTTTTTCGTGGCCCCAGGATTTGTCGTTATACTGTTATACAGTAATTACTATTATACTATATACATATAGACACTAGTAGTATAACCGTTATGCGTCATTGAGGGAGAAATCAATCTAGTAATCCCATTTCTATGTTCAATAACGTATCCCCATTCTTCTGTATTCGTCATAGACCAACTTTTTAGTGTTCGATGTATGTTCGATAAGAATGTCGTCAAGGAATATAATGAATGATATGCGTGCCAATGGGCTGACAACTAGGGATGCCGACGACCGTGCGATGTGGAGACGGAAAAGTAGGGAAGCGGACGTTGGGCTCCGACGCTCAACGGCTGAGGAGGTAACGCTCAGATGAGAACCATATATGAGAAATCGACTACTCAACTCATAATCGTCGAGTAGTCGAAATTAAAATAAATAATTCAACGCGAAGATTTGCAACGCGTATTCCAAGTCAGCCAATTTGTAAAAGTTCCAAAGACAAATAAAAATAAAGGCTCACAGTTAGCTCAGTAATTTCGCAAACGGAGCCAAGTTTGATGACTGAAGGGCAACTTTCTGTTTTCCCTCACTCGGTTTTGTTTTGTTTCCGAAAGAAATGAGGCGGAATGATGAGTTTACAACACAAGTTCTTTTTTCTATACTCGTTTGATGACCTCCGTGGCGGTTATCATGCCAGACTACTGCCACTGGAGGTCCCGGGTTCGATCCCAGATCAGGTCAAGATGAAGAAAATTGTGTTTTTGAGATTGACCTGGGTCTTGGATGTTTATTTATATGTTATAGAATATAGTATCGTTGAATTAGTATCCAATAACACAGGATCTAACTCAATCTGTGTAATAAGTATATCACAGTATGTAAATTCGTCCTCCTAATTTTTAATATAAAATATGTATAAGACCTATATTTGTTAATTGACGTCCTTGGAGAAAAGGCTGCGGTGAATATATATATATATATTGTGTGACAATTTTCAATAATTTTATTGGAAATACAACTTTTATTATATTTTTAATAATGATGTAAATTCGTCCTCCTAATTTTTAATATATGTATAAGACCTATATATATTTGTTAATTGACGTCCTTGGAGAAAAGGTCAAAAAAAATTTTTTGCCGTCAATAAGTGATGTATATATCATCCAAAATTGAATAAAGAATTTTGAATTTGAATTTGAACTGAAGTTTCTATTAATATAAGGGACTTTGAATGGTCATTAAAAAATGTCTACTTTATTCATAAAAGATTGGCTGGTTTTCAAGAGGAAAACACCCCTTTAATATAAAAGTCGTCACCTCATTTTATTCTGTATGGTTTGCGTTGAGAGTGCGTAATATACCTATCGCTTTTGAAATTCCAAAAATCCTATAGGGACCTCCCGAAAATCCGACCAAAATTGCAACTTCGTAACAGAATGTTTCTTTCAGAAGGCCAATAAAATTGGTAGGCGTTATACGGCCTTTTTACGACCAACAGCTGTAATAAAAACTAGCCGTAAAGTTAATTTGATGTTCTTGACACTTCTTTTTGTGTCCATTTGTGTTACGACTGTTTTAATTAATTCGTCGCTTGTAATTTGAATGAATGACGAAATGAATGAATGATGATATGTTTGGTTTTAGTTTTTTTTATGTCAATACCAAAAAACCACGGATAATGTTCTTTTCGATTTGATTAGGTTTTATATTCGTTACACTGACCACAGATGAAAAAATGATGCGTTCTTAGTTTAAAATATTTTTTCACATTGACAGATTCCCGCCGGTTGTCTTGTTTAACATATTGTTATTTTTTATGAATAAAACTTTTTATAATTAAATTTGATTATTTGTTATTTACCTGCTGTGTTAGTGGTAAAAACCAAAATTAATAAAATGAATGAACTTGGTAAAAAAATAATATTCTTTATAACCTAATTTTTCTACCTAGTCTCCCAGTACATCACATTGAGGAGTTCCATCCTTGAGATCGCAGATTATGGGTACTGCGACATTGCCATTCACATCACCCTCGAGTCGACTCACAGTGAGACGCGACTAACAAATCTAGTCTAAAATGTGATTGGTTATAACAGTGTGCCATTGTGACGCAACGACAACCACACCGCAATATTATTGGTTCGCTGCGACTCACTTCGAATCGATTCGATAGTGAGGTCAGGTCAGGTGAAACTAAAAAGCAATGCGTCACTTATCATTATCAGATCTGTAGCCCGTTTCTGGGCACAGTCATGTTATAAATAAATTGTAACTTAATAACAAAATATCATACCACTAACGCCATCTATTGATGTATGAGTATAAACCTGTCTACTTTACTCTATGTTTATAAATAAAATGTTAGTCTGTTGCGATCCACCTAGCGAGTTTATTTTATTAAGTCACTCATAGCTCTTACCAATTTCCCGTGAATGATTAAAAAATACAGTACACCCCTCATGCCCCGACACACAACTATATTTCAACATGGCGTCACAAACAAACAAATTGATTCCATTCCCGATAAAAACAGAGCGATAAAGCTTTTACAGTTTCATGTTTATTATGGACGAATGCTTTTGCCCAATTGTAACTTTTCGATGTTGCAAGCGAAATAACCCTTCTAAATTCATTTCGGGTTCAGATTCTATTCAAGTGCCCTAAAGGCATCTGACATGACTTTTACCTACCGCCAGATCGAGTGGCAAGTAGTCTACACACTAGTGAACTGAAATGTCCACCAATAATGAGCAGGCTTAAAAAATACCTTAAAAATTTAAGATTCGGCTGTGTTACAACCGGCCGCCTGTCTGGCGTCTACCCTCCTTGGGATTGTTTCCTATCTGCTGCCTACGCTGTGTGTTCCTTAGTCGCCACGTACAGTCGACTGAAAATCAAGTCATCCAGCCTGGATCTTTATGCCACGGTAATAGGGTCGAGTTTGTAATGAATTTGGGTAGCTTCATGTACTGTTGACTGTACGACATCCAAGGAGGATATGGAGTGGTGCTATTCTAGGGCGGAACCACACGCCACCATCCACCGCCAGCTATTGTACACGTCCTTTAACCAATTTTTCCTGCATGGGTTAAAATCTAGTCTAAAATTAACACGAAACTGATATGCTGATCAGGTCAGTCAACCGTAAGACATGATAACGTGTATGCAGAGTTTCGCCGTGATAATTTCGAACTGAAAATAGGCAAGCTAATATCCTACACATCTAGACAAAAATACAACTGAATATACTATAGGGAGGCTGGGACTGGATTGGATATTAAATTAATTTATACAGTAGTAGTAATAGTGCCCACAACTTCGTATGTGAGTAAAAATCCGTTTCCCGTGGTAATTTCTGGAAATCCCTGCTCCCCTACACTGTCCTAGGAACATACACACCAAATTTCAGCTTTCTACACCTAGTAGTTTTGGGTGTGCGTTGTCTGTCAATCAGTCAGTCAGACACTCAGTAACGGAACAGTTTTATATAATATTGATAAAACTAAGTCTCCCCTAGATATCTGTCCCTATATGCTTAGATCTTTAAAACTACGCAACTGATGTTGATGCGGGTTTTCTGACAGATAGTGTCATGCCAAAGGTAGGTTTATGTATTTTATTTATTATATTAGTTTTACCCGAGCAAAGTCGGGACGGTAAATAAATAAATATATTAGGACAAATCACACAGATTGAGCTAGCCCCAAAGTAAGTTTGAGACTTGTGTTATGGGATACTAACTCAACGATACTATATTTTAGAACAAAAGAACAAATACTTATATAGATAAACATCCAAGACCCGGGCCAATCAGAAAAATATCATTTTCCATCATGACCCGACCGGGCATCGAACCCGGGACCTTTCGGTTCAGTGGCAAGAACTTTACCACTGCGCCACCGAGGTCGAGGTAAAAGTAATACACAAACAAACATAAGCTACCACGGGTCCACGGGTGGAGATACGCGCTAATCAATTAATCAAATTAGCGCGTATCTCCACCCGTTGTAGCCTTCTTTATAATAATAGTGTAGGGTCATGCATACCTACCTATCTATATACAAAATGTATTTATCGACATCGCGTCGCAAGCGGTGACTCGTATATAATCTGTACCTATTGTATTAAGCACAAGTAGTCTGACCCAGACGCTTGAATAATGCGCAAGTAAATTTATTTGTAATTTTTGTCTTATTTTAATTTAATTAATTTATTTGGGCATATCCACAAACTATGTTACGTAATTGATTTTATTAATTATAGTGTGAGAATACCAGTCGTTTATGAAACCAATAGCCATAATTATTATGTTTATAAATTGGTCATTATAATAATTGCTCGTTCCCCGACGGTATTTTATTGTGTTTGTCGCACTTAACTATAATATTTTATTATAATTTATGTCAATTAAAGGTACCTATATATTACGTGTTTAGTAAATATACCCCAGCACTACATTGGTGACCCCGACGTGATGTAAATACATTTTGTATATAGGTAGGTAGGTATGCATGACCCTACAATAGTATAGATTCTATTATTATAAAGAAGTAAGCGTTTGTGAGCGTGTATGTTTGAGGCGGGTAATCTCCGAAACTACTGAACCGATTTCAAAAATTCTTTCACCATTAGAAAGGTACAGTATCCAAGATTGCTATAGGCTCTATTTTATCTCAAAATTCCTATGGGAGCGAAGCCCCGGGCAACATCTAGTTTATTATAAAACAGTAATCTCTCTTTCACAATCTACTAAGCGAAGCCCCAGGGCGCAGCATATATATGTCAAATGTGTGTTCAGTTCACATTTAACGTAGAACAGTCAGATACATGCCGCTTTGAACCTTTATCGTCGAAATAGGACGGCTATTTACGTACGTCTGTGCTTATGAAAACATATGAAAATATATTGTGAGTTTGATTGTGACGTTTTAGTAAAATATCTGCTATATTGTTTGTAAAATAGTCAAAGCATTCTTCAAGCTAAAGTACTTATGTTTTGTCATAATATGTGGTCATCCAAATTAAAAGGGACATACGACCTTATTGCCGTTGTTTTGTATTGGAACAACGGCCATAAATATACAAGTGCTAGCCGCCATAAGGTCCCTTTTTGTTTGGGCAACCACATATTTTATACTTTACAATATTTGACATTGACAGAACAAAACAAAATATTACCTATGTTTAGGTAAAAGAGATACCAACCTATAATTATCAGTCCTACTGAATATACAAATAAAATTTCATTAAAATCGGTCTAGCTGTTTCGGAGTAGTAATATGGCAACTAACACTGTGACACAAAAGATATAACTTCACGTCCTTCACCTTCACATTCTCACACTTTAACACGTCAAATTTTAAAGTATTTCCCAAAAAGATACAAACTTCTGGCATTTCGGAAATTAATTTACTTTAACAGTCATATTATTGTGTATATATTTGTTATTTTTTATATAATATAGTATCGTTGAGTTAGTAACCCATAACACAAGTCTCGAACTTACTAAGGGGGTAACTTAAACATTGTGATTTGTATATATTTATTTATTGATTATTTACTTGCGGTACCGTCCCGATTTATATTCCGTATGTTTCCAGGTTCAAGGCACGCTATTGGTTGGTACTTTGTCTTCGAAGCTTACTTGTTTGTAATGTAAATGCAAATTCTTTCAAAGTTTCAAATAAACTAAATCATAGGTATTACCGAGCCGAATGATGCCTTTTTTAACCCTCGGCGCAAAAAGAAGGGTGTCATAACTTTGACCGTTAAGTGTGTCTGTCTCTCTGTATACGTGGCACTGTAGCTTTAACTGTAAACCGGTTTGGATTCGACTTTTTTTATTTGATAGCTTATTTTTATGCGGTAGTTCTTAGATAGTTTGATCAAAATCGGTTCAGCCATTCAAAAGTTATAGCGGAATGAATATTGATTGTCGGGTGTTTTTTTATTTGTCTAGCAAATAAATTTGTTTCATTGTTTTGGCGTCTTCATTGTTTCTTGAAATCACTTTGATCTGAAGGCAAGGGCGTGGGTTCGATTCCCGCTCGAGTCGAGACTTTTTTACAAGCTTTTATTTAGTTTCACCTGCAAACATTGGGAGATGTTTGCTTGTCTGTCTGTAATCGAATATTGCAAGTTAGATTTCTCCTACTTCCTGTAGTCCTACAGAGTTGAAATTTCACACGTCGCTTCAGTTTCCATGACAGTGCATCACTATGATAAGCATCACCAGATAATGCACCCAGGATCGGCTCCCAACGAGGGAACTCCTCAACGGTTTACAGCACGGTCATGGGTGTTTTGTCAGGCGTTAAATGTACACTAGATCTCTCTGACGACAATAAAATGTTGTGGCAAAGATGACATTTTTGTAAAAAAACCTGTTTATATATAAATATATTAGGACAAATCACACAGATTGAGCTAGCCCCAAAGTAAGTTCGAGACTTGTGTTATGGGATACTATCTCAACGATACTATATTTTATAACAAATACCATATATAGATAAACATCCAAGACCCGGGCCAATCAGGAAAAGATCATTTTCCATCATGACCCGACCGGGTATTGAACCCGGGACCTCTCGGTTCAGTGGCAAGAACCTTACCACTGCGCCATCGACGTCGTCAATTATAATATGTAACGTTATGGATGTTCATAATGCATGCCTTTTCTCATGAAACGTTACATATGTGCAAGTCATGCAAATGCTATCAAATTATATTAACGTAGTCAATAACATGTTTTATTCATTAAATTACCATTTGTAACAATGAAGAGACGTTACTAGTGTTGGGGCGACCCCATCGATATAGCCTATCGATATACGCTACGCTATTGAAAGACCATCGATAGTCTGGCAATAGTGGAACTATCATTGGTATCGTAATTTATTGATTGGAGGTTAAATAAATTGACAGTTTTGCCTCATTGTGAGTTATCTTCTTATTTTTATTAGGTAGGTATTGTTTAAAGCATCGTATCACTGAAAGAAAGTAAATTCACATTTCATTTGTTTACCTACATTTGCAATAAATAATTTGATTTGATTTGATTTGTTTACCTACATCTGCAATAAATAATTTGATTTGATTTGATTTCATTTGTTTACCTACATTTGCAATAAATAATTTGATTTGATTTGATTTCATTCGTCTCAATATACATCATCGTTACATTGTTATTTTAATTCCTCGATGCTGCTATTGTTTTAATGTAGATTTATCTAATTTAACTGTTCGTTTAGTATCTATTATATGTATAGGTATTATCTATGGTTCTAAACTTCAATAGTATAGTACTGGTAACTATCGCTAGTAGGTGCACACCAATCAATGGATAGTCTGTGGTTAATATAAATCATCGATACTACCGACAACGTTATCGATAGTTGAGATATAAGTCAACCATCGATCATGAATCTGTCTCTTTTTCGACAACACTAAAGCTACAATATTTCCGAAAGCGAACAGAATTTAGTTCGGTCAGTAATGAAAAGACCCAATTTGCTACATCTCTATAAGTATTCGTAGTATTATCGATGTGTGGTTCACATATAGTTCACCTAATTTCATTTAAGTCCCATATTGAGGTAGTTTTCTACTAGAGCTATACTATATTATATATTAAACGACAGGTATTAAACGCGAACATACCTTTTTTATTTCACAGTCTGGGAAATAAAAAAGGTATATGCGCGTTTAATACCTGTAATGATGCAACGCGGATGTTTAAAAGTAGCTGCAAGTTAAATAACAGCATATCGGTAATATACCTATTATTATATTAAAGGCGTTAAACAATATTACAATATTGTTTAACGCCTTCAATATAAACCTTTAATATAACGCCTTTAATATATTACCGATATTTTTATACATCGGTAATATACCTATTATTATATTAAAGGCGTTAAACAATATTACTATATTGTTTAACGCCTTTAATATAATAATATATTACCGATATTTATTTAACTTGCAGCTACTTTTAAACTACCGCGTTGCATCATTACAGGTATTAAACGCGCACATACCTTTTTTGTTTCCCAGACTGTGAAATAAAAAAGGTATGTGTAGTAATATTGTTTAGCGCCTTTAATATAATAATATATTACAGAACTAAAATGAAAATGTAATATATAGGAACGTTGTGGTCTTATTTGAAAAATTCTATTATTTTTTATATGCTGTTATTTAACTTGCACTGAATGTTAAGTTGCAGTGTATTTATATTGTTCTAGATGTTGCCCGGGGCTTCACTCCAATGGGAATTTTGAGATAAAATATAGCCTATAGTAATCATGGACCTTTGTAAAAGAATTTTTTCAAATCGGTTCGGTAGTTTCGGTGATTACTCGCCTCAAACATACAAACTCACAAACGCTTACCTCTTTATAATAATAATATAGATGTTCGGGTGGAATCTTGCAATTCAATTTTGAAGCAGATATCTTCAACTGATTGAGCTTAGATTTTGTGTACACTTGTGTGTATCCAGGATCGCCTCCCGACGAGGGAATTACTCAACTATAATATACTTATAAAAGTATTTTCATATTTCAGTATTATAGACTAGCGGTCCGTCCCGGCTTCGCTCGGGTAAAACCATAATAAATTATACACCCAGACTTCCCTCACAATCTATTCGTAAAAACTATACAAAACTCCGTCTTTGAGTTTATCTCGTTCATACAGACAGACTTCTTTTTATAATATGTAAGGATTTATGTAACATATTTAGTTAACTATTTTACGTACTACATTCTAGTGGACATGAGCCTTTTTAAGATACCTAAAACGTCGCATGCCAATGTCAACCACAACAAGAATACCATAGAGTCCATTTTAGATTGAATATTACAACGATGTGTCGATACAGTACAGTGAAAATCTAATTTTCTTTGCCGATGGACATTTCACCTAAAAGAGAATACGTAATTTTTTTTTCTCGGAACTTTGTGAATAATTTACGTCATTGAGAGTAATTCGATTGTTATTTGAGTGTTTGAAAGTATAGCTTTCATAGGCTATATAATATATTATCTCAAAATGCCCACGGGAGCGAAGCCCCGGGCTTCAGTAAATGATAAAGGTTTTAGTTGACATAGAATTAGAAATATTTAGAAATAGATAGAAGTTCCATCTGCCTTAAAATTGAATATTGTTCTCAATCACTCATCTTCAGATTTCGCGGGGGGCTATGACTCCGGGAGTGAGGCGATTGTGTCTGCTGCTCTGACACTCACTAAAATCATGTCAATGCGTTATATATGAAAAACTAGTTGATAATTAATAAATTCAAAACTTAGGGTTAAATTTGTTTTATTCTCTCTTACCTAATCCACCCACCAAATCCACAAATTAGGTACCGAAGTACCTGGTCTAGTAGTGCAAATTAGGTACCTAAGTACCTCATTTGTACTAATTTGTAGGTTTCCCAAGATTTTTGGGATATCAGCAAAAAGTTACTTTTATTGTATGGTTCTTGACTTTGGGGATAAAACGTTAAAAAAGTATCATTTTAAAAATAAACAATGCTTTTACCTTTTGAGCTTATATTTACAAGTTAATTAACTTGCAACGTGACGTTGTGTGTTGCTACAGGGAATTGAGATGCATTCCACACGAACAGACATAGGTTTATTCGGGTGGAATTACAACTCAATTTGAAGCAGATTGTTGGACAGTTTAGTTTACTAGTGTGTATGCAACTTGCCAATAGTTGGCGGTAGGTCAAGAAAAAGTCATGTCAGATGCCTTTAGGCCACTTGAATAATATCTGACACCACTGTTAGCAGTAACACACTCGAAATCATGATGATAATTTGAAGCAGATATCTTCAACCGATTGAGCTGAAATTTTGTACACACGTAATTGGGCGACAATATATTATTAGGACAAATCACACAGATTGAGCTAGCCCCAAAGTAAGCTCGAGACTTGTGTTATGAGATACTAACTCAACGCTACTATATTTTATAACAAATACATATATAGATAAACATCCAAGACCCGGGCCAATCAGAGAAAGATCATTTTCCATCATGACCCGAAGCAAGTGGTGGTCTATGAAAAGTACTTAATATCCATGAGTCAGATTGGTATACAAACCCATTTGGCACGAGTAGGATTTGAACCTGGATCCTTCGATTCACAAGCGTCTTAACTATTACTACATCACCGCTTCAAACTATTATTTATTGACATGAATACAAACAAACGCAAATTATTGTCTCCTTTACCTCCGATAAATGCTATTACAAAAATCTATCGAAACACGTAATTGATAAATGATGTATGCGAACAAGGAAAACAGTTATTATGCCATAAATTATACTTATATTACGAGTTCGGCCATTTAACACGACCGGTGTTTTAATGTAACGATTCCCGCGTAAAAATCCGCCATTTTTTTTTGGGAATATCGGAATGTTATACGGAGTAACTCAGGGAATTTATATGTGAGTAGAGTAAAAATATTTTGTTTCCGGTTTCATCTTATAATGTGTGTTATTGTTATACATAATTATTATAATACAAAGTCTTCTACCGCGTCTGTCTGTCAGCGATAATCACAAAAACTACTTTAAATATAAACCGCATAAAAATCCGTGCAGGGTTTTCATGCGATTTTCACCAATAGGTAGGTGTGGTTCCTGAGGAAGGTTCAGGTATATAATTTATTATGCTTTTACCCGAGCAAAGCCGGGTTTACCCAATTATACTTTATTATAAATTAATTATATATAAAAATCGTCAATGTCTCACAGAATGTGTTCAATGTCACACATTATAAATTTAGTGCGATAGTGGTTCAACTTTTGGTGAGACTATAATCAAAGTTCCACTAATATTATAAACACGAAAGTTTGTGAGGATATATATGTGTACGTGTCTATGTGTGTTTGTTACTCTTTCACGCAAAATCTATTGGATTGTTATGAAATTTGGTGCACGGGTAGAACATAACCTGGGATAACACATACGGTACTTTTTATCCCTACTATCAGTAGTACAATTGGTACGCTGGCTTTGCACGAAAGTGTATTATACTTTAAAATTAATATCAAATCATTTCGGAAATTAGAGCTTCACATGCACTTTTTCACATCAAATGTTGTATTATATTAATATTTCAGAAAGCTACAAACTACTAGGTATACATTAGCTAACTTGTTTATCTACAACAATTTGTTTGAAATCCCAACACTAAATTATATATTTTTTTTACTATAGCAACATTTACGCTCACATTTAAAAAGGTTTTCTCTTCCTCTTTGTCTTTCATGCAAATAAAAAGTGCTCCGAAGTAAGCTGGTTAAATAAATATGCCGTTATTTAACCAGCTCCGAAAAGCAATAATAATGTACCACGAGCCATCATTTACACGCAATAGTTTATCTATTGTGTCTCCGATTCTCCGCGATCGACGGATTAAAATTTCTTATAAACTTCATGAACACAAAGCTATACTTTTGCATTGGAATAAATGTCTGAGTAACACTTTGAATTTCCAGTCGCATTCAAGAGAATTAAGTAGCAACTCCGCAATGCATAAGAAAAAAAATACTTCACTTAACTAGGAAAGGCGGAACACGACTCCATTGATAACTTATAAAGTTACACTCTATATTTCCACGATAAAGATCTGAGGAAATAAAATTTGCAAGTTGTATGAAGTCGCGGCGAGTTTCGAGTTGTTCTGGATCTATAAGGCGGAGAGAATAAGTGTGTTCCACAGGTAAAGTCGGGACACACTGGTGATCGGTTCGTACAACATGCAAAAACTGTAGGAACTTTGAATTTTATACAGGGTGACTTTTTATATATTGGCAATATTTTGTCTACATGCTCAGTCCATGATTCTTATTATTAACTCCGTAATCGCGAAAAAAATCAGCTGTTCTATACAAAATTAAATATCTAACTTGTGGGAAATGTATGGATCAGCTGATTTTTTTCTCAGATCAGCTGGTCTGCCAATGTATAAGAAATCACCTGTATAGTGTATAAATGAATATTTTATCGGAGGTATTTATGAGGAGGAGGCTTATTCTTATTTAGTGTTTGTTTGTGGTTGAGTTCTTTATATATGTATACGTAAGTATGGTAGCAATGTATATAAATATTGTTACGAATATGGGCAGTATAATTAGTATATGTTATATATAGCTACGTTACATATTATTCCGTATACATTGTTCCAGGTTATATTCTACCAAATTTCATAACAATCCATCTAAATGTATCATTTTGGGAGAGTAACAAACATACATACTTACATCCTCACATACTTTCGCGTTTATAATATTACTGCTAGATATTAGTAATATTATAAAGAAAAAGAAAAAAAACTATTTAAAGTAGGTACTGTAAATTGTTTATTTTTTCTTTACTTAAGTATGTATAACAGCGACTGTAACTTAAATTGCACACCATTCTACGGTAAAGCATGTTGAGACGAAGTGTTTTAAGATTTTATGTATCAATTTACACGTGTTTTTGCAAATAAAATACTTATTTAGGACTAGATGTTGTCCGGGGCTTCGCTCCTGTGGGTATTTTGAGATAAAATATAGCTTATAGCAATCTTTTAATGGTGAAACAATTTTTGAAATCGATTCGGTAGTTTCGGAGATTACCCGCCTCAAACATACAAACTCACAATTGCTTACCTCTTTATAACAATAGTATAGATATATTGGGCGTAAAAAGAACCTGCTAGTGATTTTTGACAGCCGTGTGTGTAACTCTCGGGATTTGGTCCGGGATAACCAACGTCGACGCACGCGAGGGATTCCCCGTTCCGATCGTGTACAGGTTATACTGATTTATCTGCTCCGTCTGAACCAGTAACTGCTGAATTGAATTGTTTTATCCTTACTGTATCGATATGTAGTAACTAGCGAAGTTATATTTAGTTCTAGAGTCCGTATCGAGCGTTTTATAAATACTGATGTATTCAAGCCGTCTTTTTAGCGACAGAATGTACAAATAGCAGGTACAGGTTATACTGATTTATATGCGCTGTTTGAATCAGCAACTGTTTTACTGAAATGTTTTATCTTCACTACTAGCTGCGTCCGGGGCTTCGCTCCCGTGGGAATTTGGGAATAAAAAGTACCCTATGTGTTATTCCAGGTTATATTCTACCAGTGTACCAAATTCAACAACAATCGGTCCAGTAGATTTTGCATGAAAGAGTAACAAACATACACACATATTTGTAATATTAGTGGGTTGAGCATTCCATATTCTCCAATGGATGACGTATGAGAAAAAAACTAAAAATATATACATTACACTGCCTCTCTGTAATTGGTTTCTGTATTAACAAATAGAGATGTGCGCGTGTGGTGGAATAATGAATTGATTTTTTAAAGTTTTTAATCAATTTATATATACAACATCTCTATGTGGTTCAATATTGAAGAAATCTTTTCAACGAATATTTAATTTAACTATAATAATACAACCAAATATGTTACAAAAAATAATATAATGACACTTTTCACATCGGAAAATCTACTGTTTCCGTAAAAAAATCATATGACAAAAGTTAGTAATGCCCACTATACACTATCGGCAAACAGTTTTGAAACTTTAGCGGACATGTCAAATCAAATCAAATCAAATCAAATCATTTATTCAGAAATTAGATCTTCTCAAGCACTTTTTCACGTCAATTTTTATATGATATAGTTATTTCTCACAAGCTACAAACTACTGGAATTTCGGAACGATCAATGTTGAGAAGAAATGCCGAAAGAAACTCATTTGAACAGTGTTGGTCCCTATCATGCCAGAAGGGCTTACCATTATTGTTTCTTACAATGCTTTTTCCAATAACATATCAAAGTACATAATGTCACATACATGTACATAGACAAAAAGTATATCAAAACATGTTATGATTGTGATCAGAGTGCTGAATAATATATATACTTACACAAAAATATATGAGAAACGAGATGACCAGTTCTCTCTGGCAGCACCCGGTCACCAGTTGACGCATGGGTCAGCCAACGCGTAGCTCAACCATAATAGAGGGAACCTCACGACCCGGCCCACGCCACTACCGTCCATTTGAGTGAGCATGACACACTCGATTCCCATGAATTAATAATTACAATTCTTATTCGTTGAAATAGAATTATAATTCAGACACTTGAAAATCACGAATCACGTACATGTTTTACAAATAAAATTTAAATGTCACAATATTATGAATTATTATAATAAAAATAAATATTATATATAAAAAATTAAACAAAAATTAGGAGATCATGTGTGGAGTGGCAAAGTTGTCGGGAGGATCCATATGTTTTTATCAGTCAAATAGGCGTTAAGTGTGTATACGCTTTATGCATTAAATTTCTCTTAACATACGTGGCTACATTGATGGTTTTTCTTTAGTTAAATAAAAGCTCTCATACAAACTACGAAATAAATAAAAATAAATAAATAAATATATTACTACAAATCACACAGATTGAGCTAGCCCCAAAGTAAGTTCGAGACTTGTGTTATGGGGTACTAACTCAACGATACTATATTTTATAACAAATACATACATAGATAAACATCCAAGACCCGGAATCTTCATTCGAATTTTCCCGGAAAGAGAAAAAATCTTCGTGCATTCGCGTCGACATTTGACGGAGTTCGGCTGTAGTGTGTAGCCGGCAAGAAGCAACAGACATTCCAGTAAATAACCTTTATATAATCCACGAAATCCCATAAAACCCAGATATTGGAACAAAGACCACGTATTAAGACTGGCAAAAGAGTACTATTCATTTTGTCCAGATATTTTTTCATTATCTCCGAAAACCCGCAGTTGCTCCAGTTTTCGTGGCCCATTAAATATAATATGAAACATATATGCTTGTAATATCCGCTGTTCTATTTCGCATTATATGTACTTTTAGGGTTCCGTTCTTCAAAAGGTAAAAACCTTAGGACCACTTCGTTGTCCGTCTGTCGAGACCCTTACCTGAGGTGCGCTTAGAGGTATCAAATTGAAATTTGCGACAAATACTTGACAGTTACTATCAGCTGTCAATAAATAAAAGTTGTAAGTCAACACGATCAAAAGATATGATCATATATGTCACATATCATGCGATTTCACAAGGGAATCAAAACATTATATCAAATCAAATCGTTTATTTAGAAATCACACCTTTACAGGCCGTCATATTCTAAGTAAAATAATATTTACCAAAGCGACTAGTATTTCGGAACGATCATTTACGAGTATGAGAAGAAATGCCGAAAGAAACTAATTTAAACAGTGTTGGTCATGTCAGAAGGGCTTACCATTTTTTAAATATAAATTTACATATAATTTTTTCTCAGTAATATGACAATGTAAGGTATACTGAAACATATTAAGATTGTGAACGAAGTGCTGATCAAAAGAAAAACAATTTTAGGGAACTTATTACGCGATTCCAATTCGCACTTAACCGGCTTTTTTAATCTCCGGCGAGGAAAGGGATTAATATTCGTTAGGTTTTGTTTATCTGTCTGTTAATCATGAAGATATTGGAATTTGTTCCAATTTGTTTTCAAAAAGTTTATTATAATTAGGTAGGCAAGTTAGAAGTTTTTTATTCAAAATCGCGTTTTGTTCTTTAAACCTAAATCTTCATCAGAAATCACATATATTCCTTTTATCTACGGTGGAAACCGTATAAAAATGTGTACTGTATAGTTTTTGAGTTTATCGCAGACAGACAGACACGACATAGGACTTTGTCTTATAATATGTAGTGATATTTCATGTCTCATCTATAATAATATTATAAAAAGTTTGTATGTTTGAGGCGGGTAATCTCCGTATTCCTATGAACCGATTTCAAAAATTCTTTCACCATGGCTATATTTTATCTCAAAATTCCCACGGGAGCGAAGCCCCGGGCAATATCTAGTGATGGCATAAAGATATGTCTGAAAATAGAAAGATAGACTAACTAATCTATCTTTCTATGTATCTACAGACTAATGACACTGATGTTATAAATGTGACAGTAAGTTTGTTTGGTACCTCTTCACGCTCTATCTACTCACAGGGAGATTTAATTGCAAACATAACTTACATATTTAAAAACAAAGTCCTAGCATCTGTCTCTCTGCTCGCGATAAACTCAAAAACTTCTGTACGGATTTTCATGCGGTTTTCACCAAAAGGTATTGCGATTCCCGAGGAAGGTTTAGATGTAATATTTATTATCTTTTTACCCAGGGCTAGTAACTTTATATATAACATCTGTAACATACGACATCTTAACTCACTCCCGCCTCCAAATATCGGATCTGTAACAAATAAATTCTCCCAACACCCTTTCCATCATACGGGTATTTTTTGCGCTCAAACAAACACACAGACACGTGAAAAATTAGACTTTATTGACTAGTTTTAGAGTATTATTTCCCTTGATCGTGTTTAGGAGAGGATCACGTGGAACTAATTCGAACTGTTGGCAAATATTTGTAAGGAACTTGAGGAGACCTATCACCATAGACATGATAAATAGGTAGATACAGTGTGCATTCATGTTCTTATATTAATTGTGTTATATTAACTACTAGCTGTTTATCCGCGACTTCGTCAGCGTAGTTCTGATAGCGTAATTATATTTTTTGTAATTAATATGTTGACCAATATTTTCGTGTGATAGCCAATTATGTAGTCTTTAATTAAATATGTTTTTCATTGCACATCGTATTTTATGGGTTGATTTTTGAAAAAAGTAACTAAAGAGCACTGTCCCGGATAGACAGGGGCGCGGGTTCAATTCCCGCTCGATTCCAGAATTTTTTCATCTCATTATTATTTTCAAAAATATGTTAAAAAGCATGTGACAAATCCATTTAAAAAAAAAGTAATTTGAACGTGAATTTTTGAATACATGCTGTAACACTTTTATGTTTTAACGTTTTTTTTATTTTCATTTCGGAACTCTTTCATTCTGTTTGTCTATTATTTTGGTTCTTGATAATGTCTTGTCATGGTCTTGTATGTCAAACTGAAAGATTGGTTGATTATATTCTAATGTGTAAAGATTAAAATAAATTTTAATTTCCTATTTATCTATTAAGATAGATCTGTAATTAATTATAGGATCCCCAAATATTTTGGGTAAGAGCTACTTTTATTCTTTGTTATTATAGCTGTTATTTTGTTAGAATATAGTTCTATGTGAAAAACCTCATCATAGATAAATATTATATGTAAGCAAATCACCTATAATATCTTATCTATTTACCATCCCTTTATTTTAAATAGCGTGTAGCTAATTAATAGCATGCAATTACTTTCTTCCCATAGGGATTTACGCTCCGGTACCGGATTTCCCTTCATCCTACGGCCGCACTTTGAAGATATTGTCTTTCCCTAAGTTTCCTTGATGTCTGGCTGATTTGGAGGATTAAAGGATGTGGTGTTTTTGTTTAGAGACCTTTTTATCAATCGGGATGTGTTAATATTTTGTTACCCACCTATTTAACGGTATTCTTCCATTTCCTTTTAATTACATTTTCTAAAATTAAAGTCTGTCATTTTTGTATCGAAGTCATTTTTGTTATCTTTTCCTTACTAGATTAGAATAAATGTGACATTTGGCGCCCAACGTTGGGCCTCCTTTAATCCTCCAAATCAGCCAGACATCAAGGAAACTTAGGGAAAGACAATATCTTCAAAGTGCGGCCGTAGGATGAAGGGAAATCCGGTACCGGAGCGTAAATCCCTATGGGAAGAAAGTAATTGCATGCTATTAATTAGCTACACGCTATTTAAAATAAAGGGATGGTAAATAGATAAGATATTATAGGTGATTTGCTTACATATAATATTTATCTATGATGAGGTTTTTCACATAGAACTATATTCTAACAAAATAACAGCTATAATAACAAAGAATAAAAGTAGCTCTTACCCAAAATATTTGGGGATCCTATAATTAATTACAGATCTATCTTAATAGATAAATAGGAAATTAAAATTTATTTTAATCTTTACACATTAGAATATAATCAACCAATCTTTCAGTTTGACATACAAGACCATGACAAGACATTATCAAGAACCAAAATAATAGACAAACAGAATGAAAGAGTTCCGAAATGAAAATAAAAAAAACGTTAAAACATAAAAGTGTTACAATGCATACCAAATTTAATCAAAATCAATATCGATGTGCAGTTTAGCGGAAGCCGTGAAAGCGGAACAGACAGACAAACAGACTTTCGCATTTATAATATTAAGGATTATTAGTCACGATCACAACAGGCCGAGATTATAATCTAATCAGATTTATATCTGTGGCACGTTTACAATGGTAGGTAGATAGAAGCGTTTGAGTTACCAACTTCGTATATTAGAGTCGGTGGTCGACAATATTAGTAGTATAGTAGCTAATCGACTCAATCATGTTGTAGTAATATCGTGGTTCAACTTGATGTAACTAGGTACTAACTTGAAAGTCTATTCCGAATTCTCCCGCGGATATTATACGACGATGAATTAACAGCTGATATGCCACAACAGGATCCGCAAAGAGGGTTGACGTCAGACAGGCGTGATTATGCTTTTATAACCAATCGGTTATAAAAGCATAATCATGTTTTAAAAATTTAATGGTTTTCGAAAATAATACAGAGATTAAAATATTCTGGAATCGAGGAGGAATCGAACCCGCGCCCCTGTCTATCCGGGACAGTGCTCTTGGCAAAAGCCCCCCCCCCTTTGTTTCCAACCACTCCTATTCCCAGTTGTTGCCATTCCTTATCGAAATGTGATATGTAAATTAAAATTCATATAATTCAGAAATTTTACCTTTTCAGGCATATTTTTCACCTAACTTTTATAATGTTTAAAGAGTATCTCAAAAAGCTACGAACTAATGTAGGTACTGACATTTCGGAACGAACACCGCTGAGAAGAAATGCCGAAAGAAACTCATTGAACTGTGTTCGTCCCTATAATGGCAGATGAGATTACCATTGTCGTTTCTTGCATATTTTTTTTCTAATACTATAACAAAGTACATGGTCAAAAAGTATACAAATTACTGTAATCGAGTGCTGGTGGAAAAAATATATATGTGTTTATATCGAACAATCCAATAGTATCGATATTATATTAGTTTGAGGCTAACTCAATCTGTGTAATTTATCCCTATATATTTATTGCTTTTAACTATTGCAAGAACAATCGATACTACATACATATTCTATTAAGTTATTTTTTCGACGACAAGGCTTAATATTTAATTTTTCATGTTTGTTGTTGCTTGCGAAGCTTTAACAACGAACTGTGGTCTATAGAAAAAAAAAACCTTCACAAAACAAAAATATAGTAACAATCACAAGCGACGAGAGAACAAAAATACGAATTCCTTAACAAAAGAAATGCAAACAGCCCATGCTAATACCCATGAATCACTGAAAGCACCTTAAAAAGCTTCCGCGAGGCGGAACGGGGTGTTAAGTTCATAAAAAGCTTCATAAAAAGCTAATTTTGAAAGTTCGTTGTTGTGGTTCACGTGATTCCAGCACTATTTATATTATAGAAACACCAGTGAAAAAATACTGTGATAGTGACAATACTTTCAATGCAGTGCTAGAAACACTATTTACAGTGCGAATGAACTAATTTGTTGAAACTTATTTGGTATCGGTGTCCTTGTGTTTTGTTTGGTGTAACAATATAAATGAGTTCTTTTTTCTTCTTCATAGTATAAAACAAACTCGCTTCCCGCTGTGTGTCAGTTTTAAATATACATAGTAGACATACTATGTATGCCTAAATATTTAAAACTGCGCAACGGATTTTGATGCGTTTTTTTTTTTTTAGATATCATGATTCAAGAGGAAATTTTTTGTAGATCACAATTTTTTTATTTTGATGACAACTCGAAAGCCTTTATATTATAGTAAGACCAGTGAGAAAATACTGTGATAATGACAATACTTTCAATGCTATGATAAAAATAAAATCACACATTCCGGACCAAAACGCTTTATACGAATCATTTATTCTTATAATGACACCGTCAGCTCAAAGGCAAGCGAGCAAGAGGATGCAGAACTGTATAGAAAGCATACTAGGAGTAGTCCAGTGAAGGAAAACATCGTGAGGAAACCTGCACACTGGTTGGTTATTATTAACTTGTGAAATGGGGAAGGCAACGGCAAACCACTCCATTAATAATGCCAAGAAAGTTGTTGATTTCACGTAATGACTACGACCCTCAGCCATGAGGAATACGACTATGAAGAGTGCACAGATTGCCAACAAAATTAATCCAATATCTAGCCACTGCTATGTTGATTTTGAACAAACTTCAGTTCTCGATGCGAATGCAATTATATGGTGGTGTAGCGCTTTAAAATGGATTTTTTGGGCTGTTTTTCATCGAAACGGTTTGGGGTCGATTCCGGGTGCGGTACAGGCCGGATGATCGATGGCAGACGCGCCTGCCGATGTTAGGGTGTGGTCATAGTTATGAGCGGAGAGATTTGTAGTAACTAGCATTATTTGTAACTTATCATATTAATTTAATTTCCATTGCAAATAGTGAGAACGATAATTTTGACTTTAAATATAAAAAATATATCTGTAAACTGTGTTTCATATTGTTACTTTTAACTTCACTCTCATTTTAATGCTAATATGCGTATTTATTTATTGTATAAGCGAAATAACATATACTTAATACGATGTCTATATTATCCTTTGTGTGCGTTGTTAAATGAGTTTCTTTCCGCGTATCTTCTAAGCAGTGTTCAGCAATTTTTTTTGAAATTTAACTAAAATATTATTTCAAACGGTGCTTGAGAAAGTCTAACTTCTCAGTAAATGCGTTGATTTTTTCCTCTCGTCTCTAAAGCCGTAAACAAAACATAATGTTTCAGCCGACGTGTCGCTATACTCAAACGAGAAATTCCACCGCTTCGGTTCCCGCTCGTCTCGACAACGAAACTTCTCCCTAAGCGGAGAATATGAATACAGTATATGTTTTAGCCGATACGACACTAAACTCGAACAAGAAACGCCACCGCTTCCGCTGCTCTCGTCAATGAAAACTCTGCCTTAGCGGAGGCCATGAATAAGGCATATGTTTCGGCCGATACGAGCCCTAACGTGCGCGATATGACAAAAGGAACCGGATTTTTGGGTTTGAATTTATCGAAATTTATTACTACGTATACGTAGAAACTTTGTAGATTAAACTTTTTTCTATTACGAAAAAAATATGCGTCATTTGCTCGGGAGTGCTGTCGACAGTTCACAGAATCACTCTCCATCGAAAGCACGTTTCGCCGAAAAATTTTGTGTCTTAACTACATTTTTTGAGATTTATTTATTTATTTATTTATTTAGCTAAATACAACGGTACACAATATGTATCCTTTTAAAGTATTTAGTAAGAAAAAATAAGCACTTACAAAAATTTCTTAGAGAAACATAATATTTATAATATTATCATCCTAAAAACTAAAATCGTCATTTTTTTGTAAAGAATTTTCGGGAGAGAATGTTGTTTATCATTAAGTTTGCCATTTATTTAAAAGTATGTTTTTACTTGGAACAATAAAGATTAACAAATAAATAAAAGAAAAGTATTTGACGGGAAAATTCACTATTTCACATGAGCTTCACTTTATCATCTACTTTTTGCAGTATTTAGCATACGAATTTACACCTTTACGTGCCGTCATTACGGTTTATTTTTTATTGAAACTTTAGTTGGAGATATGGTATTTTTGATTGGGAAATAAATGTAATATGATGTATGAGAAACGGCATACGTTTTAACCCAAAGCGTGGAACGTGGATTAAGGGGTTTTCTGGAATGGACAGACACACACTTTTTTATTCATATGTCATGTATTATATGTTTATTTTACAGTATAGTATTTTCTTGTGTGCTCTGATAATGTGTATATATAAGTACCTATATGGAAAATATTTGAATATAAAAGTTTACATTGGATGTGCTACCGCAAATAATAAGGATATATTTATGAATTTTATGATTTACTAGTGAACCCGCTCCGGCTTCGTACGGGTACATATAAATCTGCTGTAAAAAATTTTGAGTAGGTACCTAATGTTGAATTATTTTTAATTTTCTATATCGATAAAAAAAATCTTAAATGAAGTTAGTTGCATTTCGCTGTTTGACGTTAATATAATTGTATTTAATATAGTAATTTAATAAGAAAATTCTTGGCAAGTCTGAGTGCTATCAACTAAAGAAGTAAAATATTTCAAAGCTATGTATAAAGTAATTGAGAAGGTACTTTACAATTCATACTTAACTCAAAGACGTAAAGCACTATAAGATCACAAAAACATAATTTGTGTTATTTAAAAAATATACTTTTGTTTGTAGAATTTTCATTATTTCTTATTTATGACGCGAAGTGCAAAGACTTTTTAGTTGTTGAAGTTTATTTATGACGTAAAATTTAAGAGGGCTCACTAGCGCCATTTTTATAAATTTTAGATACTAGCTGCATTCCGCGTTTTTACACGCTGTTTATCATTCAATATTATTATACTTATTTAAAAAAATACTTACGTTTTTAATTTTTTCGCACAGTGGCACCATCTACATTAAAAAGCGCCATAGACCTTCAGATCTTTTGACCAAATAGGTACTAAGTACTTTTATCCCGAATTGAAATGGTTTAAAAATAAGTTTTTTTTTGTAGCCCGTGAACATCTACTAACAATTATTACTTTTAAATAAATAAATATAAATAAATTGACCTAGTTGTCGCTAATATAGAGGTGTAACAAGTTTATTTGTTAGACATATAACTATTCATTTGGCTACAACTTTTGAACGGCTGAACCGATTTTCATGAAACATGGCTAAGAATACTCCGGATAAAAATATCTATAACCAAAAAAAAAAAAACTAAACGAAAATAGGTTCATCCGTTTGGGAGCTACGATGCCACAAACATATACACATTTACACAGACAAACACGGTAAACTTATAACACCCCTCTTTCTGCGTCGGGGTTTAATGAAAATACATTAATCTACAGAACCCTATGAACTTCCAGGAATTCTTATTCTCGAATCGAAATCGAAGCCTGTAATATTATTGGGTTCAGTACAAATCCAGAGGACACATTCAATTTCACGGTTTGCCAGGTCGCTTCATAAACAGCTTTCTTCCTTTTACAAAAAGAGTATCACTAGTTTATGAAAGGTTGTGGTGCTCTTGACTTGTAAGGATCATCATAGCACTGACGCCCTACTAATATTTTAAATGCGAAATTTATGTGTATTGTGTATTTTTGTTACTATTTCACGCAAAATCTACTGGACGGATTGTTATGAAATTTGGTACAACGGTAGCATATAATCTGGAATAACACATAGCGTACTTATTATCCCGAAATTTCCACGGGAACGAAGCCTTGTGGCGCAACTATAAATTATATTTTTTTACTGAGGAAAATTTTAAATTTTTTGATTTGAGATTCGGCTGCGATTCGGGTCGCATAGAAACAAACCTTATGAAACGTCCATTTTTATATATTCCTAGGGGTGCCTTTAATTCTAAACATAACGTTGTTACATAATGTATAAGAAAATCTTCTCATCTGGTTTATAACAGAACCAAAGATTAAATAGTGAATCAGTAAATATGTGAATAAGTTCATATAAATCCGATCATTAAACCACATTTCCATAAGTCCATTGGAAGTCGACTTAATCCTTTAGAATTAGTGATTCATTGCCACGATAAAAGTGACAATTAAAATTGAGATTATGGACAATTCGAGTGTGTGCAGTGGAGCTGCATCTTTATGGCTGGTATTAAAATCTAGACTATGGAATCTAACACTATCTTTTATGCTCCCTATTGTGTTCGCGACTTTGACGCTGTCAAGCCCAAGGAAACTTGAAAAATAACTTTCAAATTTTCAAGTTTCGGTTGTGGTTTTACAACAGGCCGCCTACATGACGTCGACTCGATTGGGAATGCTATTAGATTTTTAAAAATAAAATTATTAACTTAAAATCTGATATAGGTTTCGTGTTACGTGATACGTGGCTGAGAACCCGAGATATTGACAATAATAAGTGATGAGCGGGTGAAGACACAAAGTTATGCGGGCGAAGCCGCGTGCAAAAGCTGGTTTCTGAACAATTGAAACTTTGATTTTGGCTTTGAAAGGCCTGATGAGCTTGGTCAATGTATCGTGTAGAGTTACATCACTTCCTTATTTATTCTATTGGTGCACACAAGTTGACAACTTAAACTACCTACTATGTAATAGAACTAGCTTTTGCCCACAACTTCGTATGTGAGTAAAAATCCGTTTCCCGTGGGAATTTCAGGAAATCTCTTCTTAGTGCTCCCCTGCACTCCCCAGGGACCCACATGCCAGATTTCAGCTTCCTACGCCCAGTAGTTTCGACTGTACGTTGTCTGTCAGTCAGTCAGTCACTCAGTAACTGAAGATTTTTATATTGATAGAACTATGATATACTATAACTATGGAACTAGGCTAGTTATAAGACCAGGAATGGATACAAGAAAACAAAATAAATAGGTATATACACTAATAATTAACTAAATATAAGAAATATATGAAAGAGTTTAAATTGCATTGTCTGTAAAAGTACGTAAAGAATAGAGATTATGAACAGGGCCAAGCGCGCTCAGAGACGCGAGTAAATTGTTGTTACTTCCTAAAAGTCGTATCTGAGTATCGGTAAACAAACTAATAACTGAAAAGCAATTAGTGATACACAAACTATCAAATAGTTCAATGCATTGATACGTCGAGATAGTCCGCTAGTTCGCTTTCAATTTCCGTTGCTATCCGATCTGAGTACAGGGTCGAACCTCGCGAGTCCGTGGTGCAATTTATAAGAGGTCAAAGCAAGTTTATTGTTAGACAAATTAAAAAAAAAAACCCTACTTTCAATATTTATTTCGCTACAACTTTCGATCGGCTGAGCCGATTTTGATCAAATATATCTTAGAACCACGGCATAAAAATTAGTTATCGAATAATAAAAAAAAAACATCTAAATCGGCTCACCCGTTGATGAACTACGGTGTCAAGTATACAGACAGACAGTCACACTTAGTGGTCAAACTTATAACACGCCTCTTTTTGCGTCGGGGGTTAAAAAACAGAATATGACCATTTCATATCTTCCCTTGGATGTCGTAGTAGGTGACAAATGATAGCTGATAGGTAACAATAGCATTCCCATGAAGGGTTGACGTCAAGCAGGCTGCCGGTTGTAAATCACAGCCGAATCCTCAAAATTATTATCTTATGCTGAACCGAGCTTCGCGTCGTCACAGCAGATACTTATTCACTCGCAAGGTGGTCTTGTTCTGGCTAGAAATCCGAGTCCACGTAGTTTTATTACACGTGCAGGCCAGATAACGTCGTTTTGCTTTTATTTTAGCGGAGATGTACGCTTAGTTGTGGCCTCTCTATCTCCCAGACCAGCATGGAAGTCCTTCCTCTTTTGACGGGTCAAATCGCTGTCACGATACAACATGCACCGCACAACACCTCAAACTTTATCTAAACTGAGCGATTCGTAAGTTAGGCCAAGTTGTATAGCTACTTTGTTTATAAAGTTACACTTTATAGTCGCTGTAGACCGTTTTATGTATCTTCGGAAGTTGCGCGATGGTTTTATGACTTCCAAAGCTGTTGCCTTTCGAATGTCAATTTTATTTTTTCCGTTGTTAAATTTGGACTTCGGAAAACTGCAGTTTGATGAGAGTTCGGGAAATGACTGTGGGAAGTTTTTATTGCAATTCGGTGTTAAATATTGAATCTGGAACCCGCTATGTTCATGTTTTTATGGCTGCTGCAAAACGGCATTGACTTTTCTATTTGTTTCACTGATGTCAGTTTGTCATATTTAATTTGCTTGATATTTACTTGCATACATTTAACGTTAATTCATCACAAATATATCATAACTTTTTATTCTTTTACGTAACGTAACTTCCGCCTGATCCTGGTGGAAGTTGCCGGGCGAACTGAAAAAGTGCTGGCTTGATGTCGTCAAGGACGATATGCGTGCCAATGGTCTGACAACTAGGGTGCCGAAAACCATGCAAGGTGTAGAAGAAGAAGGAGAACGGTTCGGATAACCATAGGTTTACTCTCTACTACTGAGGAAGTAACCGGCAAAACTCTCAGATGAGAAGATTATGATGAATCTACAGAGACCCGATGCGACGATCAAAATGATAAGAATAAATAAATAAATCACACAGATTGAGCTAGCCCCAAAGTAAGTTCGAGACTTATGTTATGGGATACTAACTCAACGACACTATATTTTATAACAAATACATATAAATATAGATAAACATCCAAGACGCGGGCCAATAAGCAAAAGATCATTTTTCCATCATGATCGGACCGGGGATCGAACCCGGGACCACACGGTTCATAGGCAAGCACTTTACCACTGCACCACAGAGGTCGTCAATCGTCAAAGAATATTTTCATATCTTATGCCACATTCACTGACACGTCACATTTAACGCTAGTTAACGGTATTTCAATGGTCCCATTGAAATACCGTTAACTAGCGTTGTAGCGACTCGAGTGGCCACAACAAATGCTGAAGTGATCTCTTGTTTCTTGTTTGTCCCATGTTATAATGTTCAGTTTTTTTGTCTGTTTTGTGTTGTGCTGTTTTAAATTTTGGCAATAAAAAATTTTATATAAGAATCTAATAGCAATTTAATTGCTATTAAAACTACACTAAATTAAAAGAAAAACTCTTGTTTTAACTAAATAATAAATTATAATACCAAATAATACTTAATTGTAAGCAGACACTTAAACGCATACCAAGCAAGGATATCGCATTACTGAAATATCCCGAAGGAACCATCTTCAGTAAGTTGTGAAAATTTTCAGTTATAACCGTCCTCGCGATGTACCTCTGTGACTCCATTAAAAATGATTATAACGTTACAATTATAACAATAATTAATTTTCAATGTTAAAATTGAAGCTCACTGTAACATCATATTTTTATAATTTTAACTTTAAGCTATTTGTTTAATACCATATTAACAATCAAACATTACACACAGACAAATAATTATTTTAAATTAAATTACCTTATACAATTACTACTATTAATTCTACTCTGATGAATTGGGTGCTAACCTGGGTCCCTTGCTTTCGAATTATACTACACAGAACACATGCAATATTTGTATGCCAGGATTACACATTTCACAAATAATGTCCAAGATAAAGAATGAGAAATTTGATCACAACACTACTCTTATAGTAGCCATAGGCAATAGTAAAAATGTCTCTCGTGGAGATTTATTAAACTGTAAAAATGTTCTGGCAGAAATTGAAAAATCGGGTGTTGGCCAAATAGTTTTAGTTCTCTTCCCATATATTAAAAATTATTCTAACAACAAGTATATCCATACATTGAATACATGTTTATATAACCTCACTTGGGATTTAAAAAAGATTTATATTTTAGATTTAAATAAATATATTAATAACTGCTTTTACAACAATGGTACTGTGTACCTGCCCCATAGACATAAGTCGACTATTGCTAAACTTTTAGCATACAATATTTATAGACCCGTTATATCAAATATAACGAAGTCACCAGATATTAGTACTAGTACTAATAATTTAGTTTTAAACTAGGTAATAAGACAGAGGTGAAACCTTCTTTTATAAACCTTGTTCATCAAAATATACAGGGTTTCACCAGCAAATATAATGAAATTTGTTTATTCTTGGAACATAGAGAGGTTGATATTTTTTGTGTTACAGAACATTTTTTTAAAAATGAAATTAAATTAGCTTTTCCAAATAAATATATAGTAGGAAGTACATTCCTAAGACAAAGTTCTGAACACGGAGGGTCCTTAATTTTAATTAATAGAAATTATAAGCATAAAGAAAGGAAAGACATAGTACGGTTGTCAGTTGAATGCAAAATAGAACTTTCCTGTGTAGAGTTGGATAAATACATTATTATTTGTGCTTACAGACCTCCTACAGCCTGTTATGAAACTCTTTTAGATGTTTTAGAGGAAGCCCTCAGGCGAGTTACCTCCAGCAATAAGCACATAGTTTTATGTGGTGATTTTAATATAGACATTTTGATTTCATGTTCTGAAAGCAATGGCTTTAAAAATTTGCTCGATTCATTTAATTTAAAGCACACATTCTTTGAACCCACTAGGATAACCTCGACCTCAGCCAAATGTATAGATAATATTTTCTGTGATTGTACTGTTTCTGAAGGAAAGCTGTTCGCCTGTCTGGGGTCTGACCACCTGGGCCAACAAGTGTCACTTATTCGTAACGAAGAGTCTAACCTTATCTCCGCTCCTGTAATCCGTAGGCCGTTAACTAAGTACCGCAAAATGCGTTTTCGCGAAACCATAAATAAGAAATTGCCTGAATTAGATTTAACTAAAAATCCTAATGAACATTATAATAAGATTTTTAATACAGTGGAAACAGAATTCAAAAAAACTTTTCCTCTTAAGACCTTTAATAATAAAGTGAAACTTAAATTTTGCGATTGGGCTACAAATGGTATTTATATTAGCAGAAACAAGTTGTATGAACTTTATGGTCAAAAACAGTATAATTTTAATGCGGAATTTATATCATATGTTAAACGTTACTCTAAAACTTTTAAAAAGGTATGTTCAACAGCAAAATCTTTATATTTAACTTATAAAATAAAAAATTCTAATGACAAAATCAAAACAGCTTGGTCAATCATTAATAAAGAAACCGGCAAGTTTAACCCACGCGACAACAATATTTCTTTAAAAGTTGGTGATAAAACCATTAATTCAAATGACGAAGTGGCCAACGAATTCAATAACTTCTTTGCCAATATTTCTAAAAATATTACGGGCTCCCTTTCGTCTTGTCCCAGTGCTGCAGATGATTTATTAAAAAGAAATGCCTCAGATCCTAAATCTACCTTCCGATTTAGACATATTTCTCCTGAAGAATTATTATCTGCTTACAAAGCACTCAACATGAAAAATACAGAGGTTCTGTGGGGTATATCTGTCTCAGTGCTTAGCACTATTATTGATCTGATTGCTCCCCACTTAACTATTATATTCAATAATTGCATCTCAGATGGAGTTTTCCCTGACCTCATGAAAATCAGCAAAATTATACCTCTTTTCAAACAGGGCGCTAAAAACGATCCCACTAATTACAGACCCATTTCTATTCTACCTGCATTAAGTAAAATTTTTGAAAAGCTAATTTTAACTCAATTAGTTTCTTATTTTAACATAAACAAAATATTACACAATAGTCAATTCGGTTTCACTAAAGGTCGTTCCACTACTGATGCAGCAGCCACTCTAGTTGGAATTATCAATGATGCTTGGGAAGCCGGACAGGATGTTATAGGTGTATTTTGTGACCTTTCAAAAGCTTTTGACTGTGTCGACCACAACATACTGAAAAATAAGCTTAAATTCTATGGTGTCACTGGAGCGGCCCTTGATGTACTATCTTCTTACTTAGACAATAGAACTCAGAAAGTAGAAATTAATAGAGCAGCCTCTAACAGCGCTCCTGTGCACATGGGCGTGCCTCAAGGCTCCATTATTGGTCCTTTTCTATTTCTAGTTTATATAAATGATCTTCCTTGTCTTGCCCAACAATTGTGTGATGTAATTTTATTTGCTGACGACACGTCACTACTGTTTAAAGTTGATAGAAAAAGTAGAAATTATAACAATGTAAGCAACATTATGTCACTTGTGCTTGAATGGTTTACAACTAATAACCTGGCTTTAAACACAGACAAGACCAAGTGTATTAAGTTCTCTCTTTCAAACGCACCCCAACTTGATATTCCTTTAGTAGTTAATGGTAAAGTATTAGAATGGGTACACAGTGCCAAGTTCTTGGGCATTACTGTGGATAGTAAGTTTAAGTGGGATAAACATATTGAAATCACGGCCAAAAAACTTAGTTCGGCAGCTTTTGCAGTGAGAAGGATCAGACAGTGTACAAACATCGAAACAGCTAGGCTCGTGTATTACAGCTACTTTCATAGCATAATGTCCTACGGATTATTGTTATGGGGTAATGCAGCTGACATAGGAAAAATTTTTGTTTTACAGAAACGAGCAATTCGTTTTATTTATGGGCTTAAGCCACGGGATTCCTTGCGAGAATTATTCAAATCGATAAATATTATGACTGTTGCATCTCAGTACATCTTCGACGTACTTATTTTTGTTAAATCTAACTTACACCTGTATAAAACATTGAGCGATGTTAACAGTGTAGTCACTCGTAATAGGCATAAACTTTGTATGAACAGATTCCGACTTAAAAAGGTTAGGCGGTCTTTCGTGGGTCAAAGTGTTAAATTGTTCAATAAACTCCCTGTAGAGGCTATTAACTTGCCAATGCCAAAATTTAAATCATATATTAAAAATGCTTTAATGGCTAATGCTTATTACACGATTAGCGACTATTTAAATGATAAAAAACCTTGGACCCTTCCTAAAACTTCCACCTCTCACACTTGATTTTAATTTTTTTTTTTTAGTTATGAAGTTGTAGAAAGGTAAAAACTCAAATCGAACCTTTTTTTCTGGTAATTTATTTTAATAAAGAAAAAAAACCATATGAATGCAAAGGAACTAACTTTCAGCTGAATTATAGGCCAATACCGAAACTGTTTCACATTCGTCTGCCTGTCTGACGTTAATCCTCCTTGGGAATATTATTATTTTATATCAATAACAGAGGTTTTGTGTTCCTTAATCTATTAACATTACAGCCACTCCATATCACCACATCCTAAAATGGGACCAATTATTCTATATATAATTCTCATTATACCCAGTCTTAACTTCCTAACTAATATTATAAATGCGAAAGTAAGTCTGTTTCTTTGTTACCTCTTCAAGCTCTATCTACTCAACCAATCTTCTTTAATTTTTACAGGTACCCTAGTACCTGTCATCCTGGAAAAATAGCTGTTTCCGTAGGATATTCATGCGGTCGAAGCCGCGAACAAAAGCTAGTTATATATTATTCCTAAAATAAATTAATATTACGAGATATGGAGTGGTCCCATTTTTGGAGCGGAACAACACGCCAATAAACACATAATTACCTGTAGAACTGCCGTGTCTATCTACTCTTGCCAGCTCTGTGCCAATTCCTATAACTTTTCCGACGTATAATGGGTGAACACCTTAATGGCGCAAAGGTGAAGTTTCGATAAGATTTCTCACAAGTCAATACGTAATTTAACTTATTACCAAGCCAATTCTCTGAAATTTCTGGAAATAAACGAACTGAGCGCGATTTTCGCATTTATTTACTGACAAAATACTTAAATTATATGTAAAAACTTTTAAAACACCTCTCTGTCCCTCTATGCTTGCCAGCATTGTATGCTCTCTAATTTTTTGGCCATGTGCCGCCTGCCTGACCCTCCTTGGGAATGCCATCGTTACCTATCAGCCTAGGCTGATGGCAACGATGCCTTAGTGGACTAATACGACATCCACGGGAGGGTATGGAGTGGTCCTATTCTAGGGCGGAACCACACGCAGTTATGGAACGCCATACATAAACAGTCCATGTCTTGCAGTTTGGTTGATTTCTGATGCATGCATACAATTTATTACATGTCACAAAAAGCAGCGTTTTTCAGACCAATACGGCCCACTTGTTAAAAGAAAGAAACTCCACGTAAATTACGAACGTAAAACGCGCAAAAAATAACCTACATACACGACGGAAATGAAAAGGTAAGTACAAAAGCATTAAATACTTAATAATCCTTAAGTACAAAGGCATAGAGTGCTGGCTGCCGCGATATTTTTCTTAATTACACATGTTTTTAGCCAGGGTTGGATCATGTGAAATGCCGGCTGTAGTCTAAGAGACATTACGACTTTTTAAAAAGTTACATTTTAAATAAATAAATACATTTCATTCTAAAATGCTGAGTCAATTTTTGTTTTATATTTAATATTGTGGCATTTTATTTAAACATTGCACTCATAGTTTCACCTGTTTGAGATCTAATGCAAATAGATACTTGGCAAAGTCAATTTGCAAAATTAACATGGCTTGCAGGTATTCTGTAGCAGGTTTACCTATTAATTAATTAAGGCGACGTATTGGAAATTTAAATTGTAATGATTTCTAATTTTTTTAAATAATTACTACATATAAATGATGTTCTACAACGTATTCTTCATTTCGAATAAAGTCCGTGCGGAAAAACGATTTGTTAAATTTTATCCTGTATACTGAAACTGTATATATATATAAACATAGGTTGATTGATTGCAAAACTAATACTTACTTCACAACCATCCTAATCTAGTAACAATATTTTATAATACACGTTTTGACGTGACAACGTCTTAAATTAGGTTGCGTCTGGGGGAGTCACTTATGAAAAAATGTAACGCCCGGTAACGTTACGATGAGTCACCGAACGAGAGAGAGGCCCGCCGAATGCCTTGCGTCTCTCTCCCACTCAACTATGATCGGTCTGCCGCGCGCGTAAAAAGACGTTGTCACGTAAAATCTTCGCCCGTGAAACCGACTTTACAGGCAACCATTTTTTTTTTAATCACATCATGCTTTTTCTACAGGTTCTTTGCTGATATTCTGAAGGTAAATAAAATAAATAAATATATTAGGACAAATCACACAGATTGAACATGCCTCAAAATAAGTTCAAGACTTGTGTTATAAATACTAACTCAACGATACTATTTACATACCTACTATACATATCGTATTACAACGATATATTTTATAAGAAATACATATATAGATAAACATCCATGACCCGGGCCAATCAGAAAAAGATAATTTTCCATCATGACCCCACCGGGGATCGAACCCGGAACTCTCGGTTCAGAGGAAAGCACTTTATCACTGCGCCAATGAGGTCGTCAAAGGCCAATCCTATTTCTGGGTTCCCGTTGCGGGCGAGTACAGCAAATGGCGTGAGTATAAAACACCCCAAGATTTGACGTGCCTCGGCACCAAGGGTGCTATCTGATAGTAAAAAAGCCTTAAAAGTCTTTTCCCAGCATTAAGACACGACATAAAATGACAAAAAAAATGCTCTCACCTCCTGGACTATATTTAGCCTGCAGCAATCGAGTGCACACGATCGTTGCATTTCACTGCGCGACGTTTTCCACTCGGAGACATAAACCTTGCTTATAAAAGGCCTTTTTATAACGTGTGTTTCGGGTGCTTGTTTCCTGCGACACAGTTTCGTGAATGTTCCTATATATATATATATATATATATATATATATATATATATATATATATATATATATATATATAAAGGAATATTTGGTGTTTCAAATAAAAACTGTATGATGTTATGGCATAATTTTTATTAATAGACACGAATTATATTCACGGATGGACAAATTATATACATGGATGTAGGATGTAATAATACTGCTGACTGAGACCTTGACTGAGTCCTTGGACCCTGAGCTTCCGACGTCACGGCCTTCAGTTTTTTAAAGGTGGAAAGTGACACGGCTACAATTTGACATGAACAAAGACGAGTGCAACAGATAGTAAATAGATAAAATAACCCATTATTGATCCTATTTTTAACCCCCCGGCGTAAAAAGAGGGGTGTTATAAGATTGACCGGTAATATGTGTCTGTCTGTCTGGCATACAGACAGACGTCTGTGTACGTGGCACCGTAGCTCATCAAATTGTATTTTTTTATTTTATTTAATAGCAAATTTTTATGCGGTGCATCTTAGATGTTTGATCTAAATCTGTTCAGCCGTTCAAAAGTTGTAGAGAAATGATTATTAAAAGTTTTGTCTAACAAATAAACTTGTATATTTTAAACACAAAACCGTATAAAACCATGATTTCCAGATAATGCTGATGTTATAAATTTTAAACAAATCCCTTCGGATTTTGCGGAAATATTAAACTGAAGACACCCGAGGGTGCTTGTTTATATACGTTCGTAATATAGACTCTGTATTTATTAGCATAGAGGCGATTTTTAATGGAATTTGTGGCTTCGAAATCTGCTTTTTATTAGTTCGAGAGTAGAGATTATACACTATTTCCCTGAAGCTAATTTAAGATAGGTAATATGAATTTCAGATTTTCATATTTTCACTTCGAAATTATTTATATTTTTTTGTTTATGCTATATCCGAAAACCATTTTGGTATTATGATTGTTACGTGAGTTTTAAATGCAATTGAAGGTGTTTTATACTTTTGCTCGCGACTTTGTCCGCGTCAATTATATATACCAAAAAGGTGTAAACTGTTTCGGAAACGGCAACCTTCGACCAATTATTAATTGCTGATAACAATGTTTTTAAGTTTTATACAGAAGTATTTTTTACTAATTATGTACTAGCTGCGCCCCGGGGCTTCGCTCCCGTGGGAAATTCAGTATTAAAAGTACTCTATGTGTTATTATATTCCACCCGTGAACCAAATTTTATAATGTAACAGTCTATAAGTTTCGTGTGTACGTACATACATCCTAACAAATATTATAAATGCGAAAGTAAGTATGTTTGTTTATTACCTCTTCACGCTGAAACCAATATTGTTGAAATTTTCTATAAATATAGTTTGAAATATGGAGCAAGATATAGGGTACCTTTCATCCCGGAAATAAAATGTTTCCGTGGGAAATTTACGCGGGCGATACCGCGGGCAAAAGCTAGTTGACAAATATATAAAACTACGCCAAAAGGAAGGTAGCCAATGGTTATATAAATCTCTTCATAAATCTCACCTTTGGCTACTGTTGAAAATCTTTATTGTTATTCTGTAAAAATATGATTTTATTTTGTTGTAATTCTTCGTCCAAATCATAGATGGCGATATTAGAAATTCAAACGCGCCATGGTTTGTTTTTCACAGTAGTACATAATATTTCGAATATGTCACAGTTGTTGCTTACAAACTAAAAACATTCTGGGTATTTGTGTGTTTTTTTCTTTTCTTGTGGCGCCACCAAGCAACCGTATTCAACAGCTACCAATGTATATTTTATAATCTGTTACGCAAAAGAATAAAAAATCCCCTTTCACGCAATTCATTTTCAATTAAGTTTTTAACAACACACATGATATTTTCAGGAACTAAATTTGTCACCCTATCTGGTTTACAACAACTTCGTATAAAAAATTCGTCCATTTTTTTAACTATTCACATTCAAACCGGTTCAGTCATCGGAATACAAATAGCGCGATTGAAAATTGATTCCGAGAATAAAAACCCGGAAAAAAGCATGTATAATTTTTTTACCGGGTTTAAAAGTTTACCAGTGAAATTTGATCTACTGTAGTAAACTATTTGAACTGTTAACAAACAACGCAAAAAATATTCCTTCTCCATTAAAATGTATAATTCTCTATGTGATTTAACTCCATTGGGTTTGTAAGCCTACTAGCGGCACCCCGCGGCTTCGCTCGCGTAGGCGTTTCGGGATAAAAAGTATCCTATGTATTATTGAAGGTTATTTTCACCCGTGTACCAAATTTCATAACAATCGACCTTTCATAACAATAACCTGTGATCGAAAGGTCCCAGGTTCGTATCCTAATCGTGCCATATGACTTGTATACCAATTTTACTCATGTATCTGGTCTGGACTCCGCAAGTCAAGCAAAAAAAAAAGGGAAGGCCTGAATTACTTCGAGAAAAGGATGGTACTCCTTTTCTCGAAGTAATTCAGGCCAATTTCGAACCCCCAATAACTTCGGTGTGGATAAAACAGGAAGCCTGCATTTTCAGTAACTAAGCAGGTATTGTATAAACACTGTAAATTTCATTCAATAGTAGTTTTCATAGACTACCACCCGTTTCTGGTGTAGGAAAACATCGTGAGGAAACACTAATGTGTATACTTCTAGTTGCCAAGTTTACATAGTATAAGTAATACATCGAACTAACACATAACATCGCGTTGACAAAGCACCGTTAACACATAGTATGTACCATAAGAATATAGGAATAAGGTGTTCGGTATAACAAAAAAAGTTTCGCTGACACGTACCAATTTTATATCATGTTGGTACAGAGCATATTGTTAAAATTTGTACACTGAATGAAAAATTACCCTGTAAAACTGTTTTTATGCGGTCCATTCATTGAAATAAAATGAAAACAAACAAGTTACTGGCTTCTGTGTGTTGTGTACATAAATTGTTTTGAATTTAGGTTATTTTGACGGTGAAATTAGGCAGTTTAAACATGTATGTAGGTAACCGGTTTGCTAATTAGTAACAATTGTTTAAAAATGAATACATATTTAAAAAATATATAGACAAACTAGTGGCCCTTGCCGGCTTCGCTCTTATAAAAACATAATAAATTATACATTTCTCTGGAATCACACTATCTATTGGTGAAAACCGCATGAAAATCCATGCATCAGTTTTCGAGTTTATCGCGAACAGACAGACAGACGCAGAAGTGCACTTTGTTTTATCATTATGTAATAATAAAAATAAGGATAATACAGGTTGAGTTAGCTCCAAAATAAGTTCGAGACTTGTGTTATGGGATACTAACTTAACTTTTATATGTATTCCATCATTATATACATAGACACCTAAGACCTAGATACGAATTGTATTATTGTATCCCAACTAATATCATAAATGTGAAAGTAAGTTTGTTTGTTACCTCTTCACGCATTATCTACTGGATCGATTGTTATGAAATTTGGTACACGGGTGAAAATAACCTTCAATAATACATAGGATACTTTTTATCCCGAAACGCCTACGCGAGCGAAGCCGCGGGGTGCCGCTAGTAGGCTTACAAACCCAATGGAGTTAAATCACATAGAGAATTATACATTTTAATGGAGAAGGAATATTTTTTGCGTTGTTTGTTAACAGTTCAAATAGTTTACTACAGTAGATCAAATTTCACTGGTAAACTTTTAAACCCGGTAAAAAAATTATACATGCTTTTTTCCGGGTTTTTATTCTCGGAATCAATTTTCAATCGCGCTATTTGTATTCCGATGACTGAACCGGTTTGAATGTGAATAGTTAAAAAAATGGACGAATTTTTTATACGAAGTTGTTGTAAACCAGATAGGGTGACAAATTTAGTTCCTGAAAATATCATGTGTGTTGTTAAAAACTTAATTGAAAATGAATTGCGTGAAAGGGGATTTTTTATTCTTTTGCGTAACAGATTATAAAATATACATTGGTAGCTGTTGAATACGGTTGCTTGGTGGCGCCACAAGAAAAGAAAAAAACACACAAATACCCAGAATGTTTTTAGTTTGTAAGCAACAACTGTGACATATTCGAAATATTATGTACTACTGTGAAAAACAAACCATGGCGCGTTTGAATTTCTAATATCGCCATCTATGATTTGGACGAAGAATTACAACAAAATAAAATCATATTTTTACAGAATAACAATAAAGATTTTCAACAGTAGCCAAAGGTGAGATTTATGAAGAGATTTATATAACCATTGGCTACCTTCCTTTTGGCGTAGTTTTATATATTTGTCAACTAGCTTTTGCCCGCGGTATCGCCCGCGTAAATTTCCCACGGAAACATTTTATTTCCGGGATGAAAGGTACCCTATATCTTGCTCCATATTTCAAACTATATTTATAGAAAATTTCAACAATATTGGTTTCAGCGTGAAGAGGTAATAAACAAACATACTTACTTTCGCATTTATAATATTTGTTAGGATGTATGTACGTACACACGAAACTTATAGACTGTTACATTATAAAATTTGGTTCACGGGTGGAATATAATAACACATAGAGTACTTTTAATACTGAATTTCCCACGGGAGCGAAGCCCCGGGGCGCAGCTAGTACATAATTAGTAAAAAATACTTCTGTATAAAACTTAAAAACATTGTTATCAGCAATTAATAATTGGTCGAAGGTTGCCGTTTCCGAAACAGTTTACACCTTTTTGGTATATATAATTGACGCGGACAAAGTCGCGAGCAAAAGTATAAAACACCTTCAATTGCATTTAAAACTCACGTAACAATCATAATACCAAAATGGTTTTCGGATATAGCATAAACAAAAAAATATAAATAATTTCGAAGTGAAAATATGAAAATCTGAAATTCATATTACCTATCTTAAATTAGCTTCAGGGAAATAGTGTATAATCTCTACTCTCGAACTAATAAAAAGCAGATTTCGAAGCCACAAATTCCATTAAAAATCGCCTCTATGCTAATAAATACAGAGTCTATATTACGAACGTATATAAACAAGCACCCTCGGGTGTCTTCAGTTTAATATTTCCGCAAAATCCGAAGGGATTTGTTTAAAATTTATAACATCAGCATTATCTGGAAATCATGGTTTTATACGGTTTTGTGTTTAAAATATACAAGTTTATTTGTTAGACAAAACTTTTAATAATCATTTCTCTACAACTTTTGAACGGCTGAACAGATTTAGATCAAACATCTAAGATGCACCGCATAAAAATTTGCTATTAAATAAAATAAAAAAATACAATTTGATGAGCTACGGTGCCACGTACACAGACGTCTGTCTGTATGCCAGACAGACAGACACATATTACCGGTCAATCTTATAACACCCCTCTTTTTACGCCGGGGGGTTAAAAATAGGATCAATAATGGGTTATTTTATCTATTTACTATCTGTTGCACTCGTCTTTGTTCATGTCAAATTGTAGCCGTGTCACTTTCCACCTTTAAAAAACTGAAGGCCGTGACGTCGGAAGCTCAGGGTCCAAGGACTCAGTCAAGGTCTCAGTCAGCAGTATTATTACATCCTACATCCATGTATATAATTTGTCCATCCGTGAATATAATTCGTGTCTATTAATAAAAATTATGCCATAACATCATACAGTTTTTATTTGAAACACCAAATATTCCTTTTATATATATATATATATATATATATATATATATATATATATAGGAACATTCACGAAACTGTGTCGCAGGAAACAAGCACCCGAAACACACGTTATAAAAAGGCCTTTTATAAGCAAGGTTTATGTCTCCGAGTGGAAAACGTCGCGCAGTGAAATGCAACGATCGTGTGCACTCGATTGCTGCAGGCTAAATATAGTCCAGGAGGTGAGAGCATTTTTTTTGTCATTTTATGTCGTGTCTTAATGCTGGGAAAAGACTTTTAAGGCTTTTTTACTATCAGATAGCACCCTTGGTGCCGAGGCACGTCAAATCTTGGGGTGTTTTATACTCACGCCATTTGCTGTACTCGCCCGCAACGGGAACCCAGAAATAGGATTGGCCTTTGACGACCTCATTGGCGCAGTGATAAAGTGCTTTCCTCTGAACCGAGAGTTCCGGGTTCGATCCCCGGTGGGGTCATGATGGAAAATTATCTTTTTCTGATTGGCCCGGGTCATGGATGTTTATCTATATATGTATTTCTTATAAAATATATCGTTGTAATACGATATGTATAGTAGGTATGTAAATAGCATCGTTGAGTTAGTATTTATAACACAAGTCTTGAACTTATTTTGAGGCATGTTCAATCTGTGTGATTTGTCCTAATATATTTATTTATTTTATTTACCTTCAGAATATCAGCAAAGAACCTGTAGAAAAAGCATGATGTGATTAAAAAAAAAATGGTTGCCTGTAAAGTCGGTTTCACGGGCGAAGATTTTACGTGACAACGTCTTTTTACGCGCGCGGCAGACCGATCATAGTTGAGTGGGAGAGAGACGCAAGGCATTCGGCGGGCCTCTCTCTCGTTCGGTGACTCATCGTAACGTTACCGGGCGTTACATTTTTTCATAAGTGACTCCCCCAGACGCAACCTAATTTAAGACGTTGTCACGTCAAAACGTGTATTATAAAATATTGTTACTAGATTAGGATGGTTGTGAAGTAAGTATTAGTTTTGCAATCAATCAACCTATGTTTATATATATATACAGTTTCAGTATACAGGATAAAATTTAACAAATCGTTTTTCCGCACGGACTTTATTCGAAATGAAGAATACGTTGTAGAACATCATTTATATGTAGTAATTATTTAAAAAAATTAGAAATCATTACAATTTAAATTTCCAATACGTCGCCTTAATTAATTAATAGGTAAACCTGCTACAGAATACCTGCAATCCATGTTAATTTTGCAAATTGACTTTGCCAAGTATCTATTTGCATTAGATCTCAAACAGGTGAAACTATGAGTGCAATGTTTAAATAAAATGCCACAATATTAAATATAAAACAAAAATTGACTCAGCATTTTAGAATGAAATGTGTTTTATTTAAAATGTTACTTTGTAAAAAGTCGTAATGTCTCTTAGACTACAGCCGGCATTTCACATGATCCAACCCTGGCTAAAAACATGTGTAATTAAGAAAAATATCGCGGCAGCCAGCACTCTATGCCTTTGTACTTAAGGATTATTAAGTATTTAATGCTTTTGTACTTACCTTTTCATTTCCGTCGTGTATGTAGGTTATTTTTTGCGCGTTTTACGTTCGTAATTTACGTGGAGTTTCTTTCTTTTATCAAGTGGGCCGTATTGGTCTGAAAAACGCTGCTTTTTGTGACATGTAATAAATTGTATGCATACATCAGAAATCAACCAAACTGCATGATATGGACTGTTTATGTATGGCGTTCCATAACTGCGTGTGGTTCCGCCCTAGAATAGGACCACTCCATACCCTCCCGTGGATGTCGTATTAGTCCACTAAGGCATCGTTGCCATCAGCCTAGGCTGATAGGCAACGATTGCATTCCCAAGGAGGGTCAGGCAGGCGGCACATGGCCAAAAAATAAGAGAGCCTACAATGCTGGCAAGCATAGAGGGACAGAGAGGTGTTTTAAAAGTTTTTACATATAATTTAAGTATTTTGTCAGTAAATAAATGCGAAAATCGCGCTCAGTTCGTTTATTTCCAGAAATTTCAGAGAATTGGCTTGGTAATAAGTTAAATTACGTATTGACTTGTGAGAAATCTTATCGAAACTTCACCTTTGCGCCATTAAGGTGTTCACCCATTATACGTCGGAAAAGTTATAGGAATTGGCACAGAGCTGGCAAGAGTAGATAGACGCGGCAGTTCTACAGGTAATTCTGTGTTTATTGGCGTGTTGTTCCGCTCCAAAAATGGGACCACTCCATATCTCGTAATATAACTAGCTTTTGTTCGCGGCTTCGACCGCATGAATATCCTACGGAAACAGCTATTTTTCCAGGATGACAGGTACTAGGGTACCTGTAAAAATTAAAGAAGATTGGTTGAGTAGATAGAGCTTGAAGAGGTAACAAAGAAACAGACTTACTTTCGCATTTATAATATTAGTTAGGAAGTTAAGACTGGGTATAATGAGAATTATATATAGAATAATTGGTCCCATTTTAGGATGTGGTGATATGGAGTGGCTGTAATGTTAATAGATTAAGGAACACAAAACCTCTGTTATTGATATAAAATAATAATATTCCCAAGGAGGATTAACGTCAGACAGGCAGACGAATGTGAAACAGTTTCGGTATTGGCCTATAATTCAGCTGAAAGTTAGTTCCTTTGCATTCATATGGTTTTTTTTTCTTTATTAAAATAAATTACCAGAAAAAAGGTTCGATTTGAGTTTTTACCTTTCTACAACTTCATAACGTACGCTACCAAACACAAGAATAAGATCATTTCGTATGCCTATTTAAATGGGCATTACGAAGCCCATAAATTATATGAAAAAGTAACACCAGAGCTTGTACCTAGCCAGATTTATGCGGGGCTAAGCCCGAAAACCTTGGCCTAAGTCCGCCATTTTGTTTTGCTTAGCGCCCGTTACAAAAAGTACGTGTTTTATATTTAAAAGTGTTAATGAATTCTTTTGATGTCTAGGTTTAGGAGAGAAGATTAAGCAGGTGTTAACGCGAAAATTACAGTTCGCTTAAAATACTTTTTTTAAATGTTTATTTTATATGTCTTTCAAGATCTTACATCTTAATTCTTAGGTTATTTTTATAAATATACAAATGCCGTGAAATGTTTATTATTATTTTCCGAAATACAGTCTTTTGTTTCGCGAAGTAATCGTGCCTTATTATTTTTGTAGGAAAAACAGTAACAAAAGCTTTTATTGTTAGTAGAATGATCTTTCAAAGCGTGACAAAAAGTCATGTTGCGACGCGTTAAACCGTTGTGGATTTCCCTCGTTGGGAGCCGATCCTGGGTACACCAACTGTTCATAATGATGCGTGGTCATGGAAACTGAAGCCACGTGGTAAATTTCAACTCCGTTGGACAAGGTTTGATAACAGACAGATAAACATCGGGACAGGTGAAACTAAATAAAAGTATGTAAATATAAGTTTTGTTACACCTATCTTTTTTGTCGGGGCAAAAATACAACAAAACTCATTAATAATTACATCTGAAATCAATTTAGACTAGACTCGAATCGAGTAAAATTACCGATAACATGGAAAATCTAATCAATTAACAGCTACTTCTAATGTAAGGTCTCGTGTAATTATATAATTATAGGCATTAATTAATTTGATTGTGGTAATTAAAATTGTAATTCAGATGTTAATTGCTTTGGTAATATATTTATACAATCACTAGTTTATGCTCGCGGCTAGGCGTGAATTTCAGTTCTTAAAAGGAATCGAAGTAAAATTTCAGTTATTCTTTTATCGCGTATTTTAAGACTGGTAAAATTTATTTATACGAATTAGTAATTGTTCCAAGTCATCTTTAGTTAAATTCCCCGTTTCCCGCTACATGTCTCGTTCCGAAACTTGTCCTGTCCCGTTTCCTGCAATATTTCCCATCCCATTTCCCACTACGTGACCCACTCCCGCTTTCCGTAACTGAATATCTAAGCTAAAGCAGATTGACCACTGCTGAGAAGAAATGCCGAAAGAAGCTCATTTGAACTGTGTGGCTTTTACCATTGTTTCTTACATATTTTTTTACTAATAGTAGAACAAAGTAGAGGTGTATGAAAATATGTTATGATTGTGATCAGAGTACTGATAAAAAAATATAGATATATAACACAATTAATCACACAAAAATATATAAAAAAGACATATAGAAAAAATAACAAAGAACTAATGCAATATTATCGACCTATAGCTTTAAATTCTATATTTTCAAAGGTTTATGAAAAACATTTTTCCAACCAATTAAACGTCTATTTTGAAGATAAAAAAATTTTGTGTAATGAACAAAAGGGGTTTCGTCGTAATAAAAATATAAATATGGCCATCTATGATTTTTTGAAAATTGTATTAACTGAAGTTAACATCAGAAAACCCATATGCTCTATATATTGTGATATGACACAAGCTTTTGACTATGTTCAACATGACATACTATTACACAAGTTAGAAGCGTACGGAATTAGGGGTAATGTGTTAAATTTAATAAAATCATATTTATCTAATCGTAAACAGTTAACAGAAATTTCAAAATTCAATCCTAAAACACAATCGGAACAACATTACTTATCAACTGAACGTTCTGTATTATATGGTGTTCCACAAGGTAGTGTGCTTGGGCCCCTTCTTTTCATAATATATATTAACGATCTTCCAAACACTACCAAACATAATATGACTTTATTTGCGGACGATAGCACGGTAACAATAAAATGTAATGATGTAAATATTTATCAATTAGATATTAATGCAACTTTAACATGCATAATTGAATGGCTTGATAATAATAATTTAAAGATAAATCTTGACAAAACCAATATAATGCATTTTAGTCAAAGACCGCTTGATACGGAAAATTATAAAATAGAATATCAAGGCCATGTGTTGAAAGAAGTTGATTCAACAAAATTTCTAGGGCTAACTATAGATTCTAAATTAAACTGGAAACCCCATATAGATGGTCTTAGTAAAAGACTTAGTAGTTCGGCGTTTGTACTATTTAAACTCTCAAATGAATTAAACATAAAAGCGCTTCTTACAGCTTATCATGGTTTAGTGGAATCAATACTTAGATATGGAATAATTTTTTGGGGCAATTCGACGGATAAGGATATAGCTTTTAAAATGCAAAAACGCTGTATTCGCGCAATGTTTAGACTCCAAAGCACTGATAGTTGTCAGCCGTTTTTTAAAGAACACAAAATTCTTACACTTCCGTCACTTTACATACTTGAGGTAGCAACATTTGTGAAAACCAATGCTCATTTATTCCCTCGTCTAGCTGATGTTGTATTGAGGAATCATCGAGATATCTATCGATTATGCATGCACCCATCAAAAACTGCTTTACTCGGTAATAGCATAGTATGTATGGCACCGAAAATTTACAACAAAATTCCAAATCAATATAAAAGCTTAAATTTAAATCTATTTAAAAAGCACCTCAAGTCTTTATTAACTGATAAATGTTATTATACTTTAAATGATTTCTTTAATGATAGACTCGGATAGAATTTAGGGCTAGTATAGTACATTATAGTTCATTATAGTTTGTTTTGGATTTGTAGTGGATAGCATGCTCCTCTTTATTTAATTATATTTGCATACCTATATTCGGTAAAACGTGTAGGTCTAATTCATTTTGACTATTTGTACTCATGTTTTTGGCAAATAAATGTTTTCTTTCTTTCTTTCTTTCTTTCTTTCTCATTATATGACAAATACACAACACAGTTACGCAATTGAACAATTAAACAACGATCTAAATCCGTTCGCAGCGTAAGTTCGGATCGTCCAACTGAAACTACTCACAGATAACGTTATTTATTATTGGATATTGTGCAACTTGGACCTCTGTACAACTCATTGTTCTACTATTCTTAATACTTCCATTACTAATATTACAAGCTTTTATTTAGTTTCACTTGTCACGTTGTCTGTAGAAATAATCAACTTCGATTTCTCCTACTTCAGAGTTGAAATTTCCCACATCTGAATGAGTGTCCGTCTGTGGTTGAATGGCCTCATAATTGAATCCTATTCGCGTCTTGTGAGTTTTTGTATCAATCTGACTTATGTATAGTAAATTTTCATCGACCACCACATGCTTCCGATGAGAGAAAACATCGTGCGGCAATCACCGCACTGATAGACTGTTTAGTTCATTAGAGTATTTGTGTTTTGCTTGTCATTAGATGGCGGTTGTCGTAAAAGCCATGTTAGATGCTTTTAGGATGCTTGAAGCAATAACAAACTCGATAAGATGAAGGAAACGAAAAATAATTGCTATTATGACACTATCTGTTACAACTTTCTTTGGATCTGTCGCAGAAAAGTAAAAAGGATAACAGAAAAATCCTAAGACATTTTGGATTAGAAAACCTTTTAGCGGTTCAAAGAGAATTAATAGTATTTTTTGATTAATCCAATTACCACTTTGAGTGTAAATCGCTTGGTGTTTTGTCTAGGGTTGTTATCGGTAAGTGATTTCGGATCTGGATACGGATATAGTCGTATTATTTTTAGCATTACAATAAATAATAAAATAAAAAAAAATGCTAAAAAATAAAAAAGTAAGGTTATACTTTGCACGCACATAGCTCTGTATAACCTAATAACCTACCTAGACCTAGTTAAATCATAATTTATAATTTGTAATTACAATTTGTACTCAATTTGTTTTTTTAAGTTTAGTATAAGATTAAGTTTAAAAATTTGTTAGATAGATTAATGACAAATGATAATGTAGGTAAATAAATACTTTTAGTATTAATTCAGTCTGTTGTACTTTTACAAATGTTTGTGCAATCAAAATATATAACAATTGCTATATACCTGCTTTGACTTTTCACGTTTGTTTAATACGTCAGTTAGAAAATGTTACATTTAAAATTATAGTGAAAACTCTATCAAATTCTTTTGTGTTGTTTAGGAGTAGTTACTTGTCACACAAGCGACTGTGAAGAGAGAATTTATAACCACCAGTTAAAACCGGTTTTTTACCAGTTAAAACCGGTTTACCGGTATTCAGGTATGACAACCGATATGACTTAATTTTTGTTTAATTGATTTAAAATTGTTTAATTTTTTAATGATTGATTTTCGTAACAATTTATTGTTTCGGATATCCGGTTCAGTTTCGGTTATGAAGCGTAGCATCCCTAGTTTTGAGAACCGCCTCGGGCTGGCAATTAAATGGTGTCCTGTTTCTCCAATTTAAAAGGATAATGCCCTCAAGAAACTGAGATGAGCCTTGGAAGTCGCAAAAGATTTCGTTTAATTAGGGAGTTAGATGTTTTTCTTTTCTATTTCGCGATATAATTTACCCTATAACGTTGTACGAGTAGAACATTTTTAATTCTCAGTTAAAACGTTTACCTAAGTATTAGAGATAGCAAATATTTACGTAGATATTACTTGCTTTACTGTTTTAAATGTCTATTGTATTATTATGCTTAAGTTTTAAATTACAGGAGTATATTGTTTCAATATTCGTATAAATTAGTGTCACAGATATTCTAGTTTGAGAGTTATGGATACAAATATCTGTTCATTGGTAACTGTTTCTTTAATCAAGTCACTTGCGTAAGCTCACATGATGCTTCACGCGAATCGAAATACAGGTTAGCACCTAGCTCGATCGCGAGCCGCTAATTGTGGACCGAGCGGGTTTGCACACATAATAATTGTACATTTTGTAACTTAGTTCTAAGGAACACTATCAATAAATTTGTTTTTATTTTATTTTGTGTGTATTAAACTTATTTTGTACGAGCTAGCATTGTACAATATCAGCATTTCACATAATTCAAATAATTCTATGGAATTTTGTATTCAGTTCGTGACCGTTAATCATTATCATCAAACCAGTTTTTGACCGCGGCTTCGCTCGCGCGATTTCCCACGAGAGCACTTATTTTCCGGGATGAAAGGTACCCTATGTCCTTTTCCGTACTTCATACTACATGCTACATGTATGTAAAATTTCAAGAAGATTGGTTGACTAGATAGAGCGTGAAGAGATGACAAATAAACTTACTTTCGCATTTATAATATCAAATTACCTTTTAGTATCGGTCGATTGTAGCGTGTGATTATTCAATATATTTTTCAATATATTTTTATCAGTTTAACAAGTGTAACTTAGTATTGGTTAAGTTTCGGCAACCTGAATCTTGGTCCTTCGAGCCGGATATTATATAGAAATGAACGTGTTCTTAAATTTATTTTAAAACATTTTTACCTGAAATATAATAACTGTTCGTTACGTCACTCCAATTTTAATCTGTTGCATCCAGATCTTCTCGATCGCCCACCTTGCTATGCGGCAGCCATTTGAACTTGAGAACTTTGGTGCACAAATAAATAAAAATACCTACACGAAAAATACCTGAAAGAAACGCTACAAACGGTTATTTACGTTCGTTACTTAAATATAATTTCTTGCACTAAACTTAACCCCAGCTAAAACCGGTCTATATAAATTGAAACTTGCTCATCCCTATAACTTAGGGTTACCGTTATAAATAACCTTTATGCGTTCGTAAGGCTGTATCGCCATAAAAATATATCATAGGCCGAACCATTCGTCTGTTATGTATCAGGTAAAGCTTTTAGAAATTCAATCGCTAGATCTGTGATGTGAAAACTTCATTAGCGGCGTTGTGCACTTTTTAAAATAAATAAAATAGTCATTTTTTCCAGTAATCTTGGTTACAATACAAGGCTGGGACTTTCCAGTGATTACTCTAATGATACTCGCGATGCGAATGAACTGCTACTTCCTTAAAATTTTGACATAAAGTCTACAATTGTGAATGTATTATATTTATGCATATTTGAAGAAAATGGAAACAAACATGTATTAAGTAAAAGAAATAAATAAAAAGGATCTAATTTACGGTACGAATGAATGTGAGACCATATAATGTGTGCGTGTGTAAGTTGAGGTAATTATATAGTGTGTTTGGTGTGCGAGAATTAGCTGTATGTGTGGGAGAAATAAATAAAAAGTGCCAAATTTACGGTATGAATGAATGTGAGACCATATAATGTGTGTGTGTGTAAGTTGAGGTAAATATATAGTGTGTTTGGTGTGCGAGAATTAGTGGTATGTGTGAATGGTATTATTTTTGTGTCAGATTTTTCTGCCCTCGACTGCACAGCTGCCGCGGACGCGAGATATGTAACTTCGCTGTGAATATGTAACTTCAACGAAGTGTACCTCAAGATTCATTCATATGGAGTGTGGTATTGCTAAAACTGGTATCAGATATTAAAGTCGCCTAAAGGAATCTGACATGACCTTTTTTACCTACCGCCATCTAGTGGCAAGTAGTCTACATGAGTCAGACTTCTAATACAAACTCATATGTTATGAGTAGGATTCGAACCTGGGACCATTCGATTACACGCGGACGGTTTTACCCACTCGGCTACCACCGCTTCAATTTAGATATATAACAAGATATAGAACACTATATAATAGAACTTATAGTTCTATTATATAACAACTTAAGGTAGCCTAGAACATAATTCAGGGCACGGACAAACCCGCGTGATGGGCATAGTGTAGACCCGTGGGATGTCCGGCTACTGGCATATAACTTGAAGATTTTATTGATCGGCTCACGTATTCGTCAGGTGTGAGTCCGTTTCGGCTATATTAATTAGCGATATATAGAATGACCATCAAAATCGGTGCGACCGTAGATAAACAAATATTTATAATATGGTGCGACCATAATAGATTACCTAAATAAATAATAAATAAATAAATACATAAATAAATATATTAGGACTAATCACACAGATTGAGCTAGCCTCAAAGTAAGTTCGAGACTTGTGTTATGGGATACTAACTCAACGATACTAAATTTTATAACAAATACATATATAGATAAACATCCAAGACCCGGGCCAATCAGAAAAAGATCATTTTCCATCATGACCCGACCGGGGATCGAATCCGGGACCTCTCGGTTCAGTGGCAAGAACTTGACCACTGCGCCACCGAGGTCGTCAAATAGTACCTAAATGAGTCATAAAATCTAAAAAATTAGATAAAAAACCCAAAAATGACAAATGTTCCTCTTATTTTAGTCGTGACTGTAATTTAAATTGAACTACGAAATCAATTTTTGTAAATGATCACCAAATTTTCACAAAATGTTACCATACGGTACGTATTTAAAAGTGATTATTCGCTGTTAGTAAATTTATAAGTACATATAAATAAATATATCTAGCAGGTTTAAATACTAGTTTCGCTGAACGGTTTGCCTTCTCCACTTCACACACTAGGTGTTAAATCATCAACTAGAGTGCTGGTTTCCTCACGATGTTTTCCTTCACTGGATGCAAGTGGTGGTCTATTATATAATTCATTTAGTTAGATTATACACAAACTCATGTGGCACGAGTATGATTCGAACTGGAAACCCTTCGTATAACTGACCTGCGTCTTAACGTGTAGTTTTAGTTCATTTTAGGGTTAATTTCTCGATCGTTTAGTTAAAAAAAACATTAACGGAAAATTATTATTTCTTCAATACGGGCCCAAACGACACAGCACCCGGATCCTACTTGAATTCTTATGAGCGTTCCGCAGTACGGACCGAGCGATTTTACATCAGTACCGGCCCGTAATGTTGAATGGAATATGTTATGTTGGAATTTATGAAATGTGATAGAAACGGAACGTACTCGGCAATACACTGCTGTTATTCAGACATGTAGGCCACGTATGCCATTTTTTGACTACTAAAAGGATAAAAATTAGATCATTATCTGCTTAGGAATTCGCGATATCAGTCGTCGCGTAGTTCTATTGAATCCATACATATTATGCACACCCTGTTGCCCGCAGTAGTGTTTTTTTAGAATTATTGACTGTCTGTCTGTATGTATGTTTGTTCGCGCATCACGCATAAACTACTGGATGAAATTAGATGTGGTTTTCATAGTTATATAGCGGAAAGTCTTAACTTAAAATGTGGTATAAGTTTCATCGCGATTCGTTGCTTAGAACACGAGATTTTAACAATAATATTTTAAGAGCGGACGCATCAAACAAATGCGAGTGAAGCCGCGGACAAAAGCTAGTATTTAAATAAACCTTCCCAAGATCCCAAGGTTTTCAAACAAAGATGTCAAAATTGCCACTAAGTCCACCACGAACTAATATCGAGACGAAATTGGGAATTAATTATACTTGACATTATGCATCTACCATGGCGAATCTGAAAAGTGTATAAATCAAACAGTCACCACCTGTCGTGGCGGCTTTTATTAAAAAAGTTCCCATTGTTGAAAGAATTTAATTCGGAATTTTTGACCTAGAGTGAAAATGGCGTTGGTACAGAGGAAAACACGTGTAGTTTCTTGAACTTTTTCTTGACCGAAAAGCACGGTTATTATCTTATCGAAATCGTATGTACACTTCTGATTAACTACTCAAATGATTTCCAAAATTATTTCACTAGGAAACCATAATATTCGTAAGTTACATATGGAAGTTCAGTAGTTTAGATTACCGTTAATAAAAAGGCCAACTTGACTATATTAAAGATGCACATCAGTCAACTTTGACTAATGTGACGTGACAAGAGCATAAGACAATTAGTTTAAAAGTTAATCGTCTCTAAGAGAAGGTTTCACCTGTCAACTTTGACGTTAACGTAAACCTGCGCGCTGTCCTCTTTTGCGTTGGTTTGCGCAAAATTGACTGATGCAATTCACCCTAAGATATTTTTACGATGCTTATCTTCCGCACCCTAATTGTTTTATGCTCTTCTTCATTTCAGAATTAAATCTTTGAGCGCGTATAATGCGGCGCGATTAAGTCTTTCAAACACTCAAATACCTAGTTTGTGGGATTAAAATATTGCTTTAAAGTTCCAAAGTACAAGCTTATTGGAAAACAGTTTTGAGATACGACATAACTTATTTCATAAATAAATAATAAATAAACATATTAGAACAAATCATACAGATTGAGCTAGCCCCATAGTAGGTCCGCTCTCTGGTCTTGGGTTCACAAATGCTTGTCTGCAGTGTTGTGCTCATTTCTGCGAGCCGCGATACAAGCTCAGTGCGTAGTATCAGTTGTTAAGTATTATCCAATTATTCTTTACTAGCACCCTATTTATAAGTGTTAATTGTAATTTGAAACTTCGCATAATTATCTGCCTCGGGTACCGTATCTTCGTTGAAGCGGTGGTGGTGTAATGGTTAAGACGCCCGCCTGTGAATCGAAAGGTCTCAGGTTCGCATCCTACTCTTGCCATATGAGTTTGTATATCAATCTGACTCATATATAGTAGTTTTCATAGACCACCACTTGCTTCCGATGAAGGAAAACATTGTGAACCTGCACACTGGTGGACAGTTTAGTTCACTATTGTGTATGCGACTGCCTGCCGCTAGATGGCGGTAAGTAGTCGTAAAGTCATGTCAGATGCCTTTAGGAGACTTGAATAATATCTGACACCAGTGTTAGCAATACCACACTCGATATGATAATGTTGATGACCGTATCTTCATCATCATTAACAGCCATTTAAACGTCCCCACTGTTGGGGCACAAGCCTTTCTTATGGATATTTAATCCCACGCAATAGGCTGTAGCAACAAGAGTATATTCAAAATAGTAAACAAGTATAAAAAAAATGCTTTATCTATATCATTATTGTAAAGAGGTAAGCGTTTGTGAGTTTGTATATTTGAGGCGGGTAATCTCCGAAAGTACTGAACCGATTTCAAAAATTCTTTCACCATTATCCGATATTGCTATAGGCTATATTTTATCTCAAATATCCCACGGGAGCGAAGCCCCGGGCAGCATCTAGTGTCGTATAATCTGGCGATAATCTCGGTGTGTCCAGGTAGCTCTGAACGATGACTATCGAGAAACTAATACCTGTCCATTGCTGGTCGAAGCCAAACGCCAAGGTATAAAATATAAATTGTATGGAAAAATATCAAATTTACTTCATTTTATTAATTTCAATCAGCTGCGGTGTCATCCGAGTAATTATTTTTGAAAAATACGTTCACTTTTTTGTACACAGTAGCGCCATCTACTTTACAAAGCGACATCGACTATCGGACATATTGACCAAATCCTATGGGAATAGCGACTTTCGTTCTAAAATAAAGGCACTTTTAGGCCCGAAATTACCAAATTCATAGGTACCAAATACAAGGTACCGAATTTCATAAAAATGGGCGCAGCTGTATTAAGGTGACGAAGAAACAAACATACTCACAAACTTTCGCATTGAAAATATTATTGGGATTTCTTCTTGTGGGATAGAAGTTATAGCACCGTACAATTGTTTTCACAGACCATCATTTAATAATTGAACGGTAATCTAAATGAGTCGCAGCGAACCAATCACATCGCGGTGTGGTTGTCGTTGTGTCAAAATGGCGCACTGTTATTGGTTAGCTGCATCTCACTGCAAATAGAATCAATAGTGAGATGGCAACTCGCACTACGCACACACTCTTACACAGATGAGACTAGCTGGGCCTAAGTAATTACCCTTTCTTTAATAATATAAGTAGCCTGACTTATGAAGTAGATATACTGTATATAAAAATGTACCGCGCTTTTTCAGTAACCGACCGTTTGTTAATCACCCACGATACAGACCTGTGTATAGTTCGGGGATGACCTTTCGGGAGGAAGATTGGAAGAAGACCGCCTTTTATCGAACTTCTCTTACTTGTTTTAACATACTTTGTTGATTAAGGCAATTATAGGACCATTTTATTACTATTTTTATGTTTCTCCATGTTTCTTCATTTCAATTCACGGCATTAAGTCCGGCGTGGGGATACAGATCCAACACGTAGAGGCCCTTTGGAGAGTTTTGATGTTGTGTAGGTCTCCCGCCAGAACCCGCACCCGGATATACCAATGAAATGATATGCCCATGAGAAGGTCTCAGTATTTTTATTAATATTATTTGTTTTTGGCTGCGCCATATCTAACTTCTCGCTAATGTGTACCATGACTCGACAATGCTTGCCAAAAGTTATTTATATTCAATGCCTCACACTGAGGCTTCGCCATGAAGCGCCATCTATTATTCTTATTAAATACCCATAAAGTGTATTGCTTTGTGTGGAATTAGGTTTTGGAAGAAAGAGGCTTAAGATAAAGTAAAGAATTTCAGAAAATCGACCTTTATAGCCGTTTTTGGGGGTCAAATTTTATCGTGAACTGGTACCGTACCTAGTCTATGTTTAATTTTGAGTTGATATATTCCAAACAAATATGATCAAAAACGGCCGATCATGAGGTAACCTGCACACTGGTTGATTATCAACTTGTGTGTGAAATGGAGAAGGCAATGGTAAATCACTCCATTAATAGGGCCAAGAAAGTTGTTGTGTGTGTTTCATTCCACGAACCTCGGCCATGAGGAATATGACTAAAGAGTTTTGATGCGAATTGAATGACGTCAGTAGTTATTTCAGCAGTAACTATCAAATCTGGTTTAGTTCCAGTTTTTTTGTGGGTTTAAATCGTTTTACAAATAACTTGAAACAATGCTGACGACTACAACGTAATATTTTATTGTCGTATTGAAAATATCCATCATTGGGTGGCGATCGGGAGATTTATTTACAAAATCCATACTTTAATCCATACTGTCTATCTGTCTGTTTCGCTTTCACGGCGAAATGGCACGGCAATTTAGTATGCATGTAGTTATGGACTCCCATTTAAACATAGACTAGGTTATTTGTCAATAATCCACTCCCATATGTCTGTAATGGGGGGTGATAGTTTGAGGGTGAATTTCACGACTGTTTGAACGCGGCGTTTCATTAATGTCGCACATTTTTTTCGAATAAAGAATATATATTTTTTTTCATTTAAACATTTATAAAATTAACATTGTACCAGTACTTTACTTTTTTATAAAATATGATAATTAATTAAATTGATTACTGTGTATGGTACAATTTAATAAATACTAATGATAGCCCGCGGCGGCGTTCAAAACGCTCGTGAAATTCACCCTTGAATGAATATTATGTCTGTTCCGCTTTCGTAAAGAAATTAGCGCGGGCTAAAGCTAAATTTTTCGAGAATAAAATTCGCCATTTTATTGGTGCGTTTTCGTTCAACCGTTCAATTAAGCTGTTTATTCTCGAATGAAATCTGTATTTTTAAAGTCTTGTTAAAATGTTATGAGTTGAGATTACATTGAGTTAATAATAATAGAACGTAGAATTGATGTCAAATTTAAATCTTCAGAAAGAAGGTGAAGTTTTTTGCGTTACTTTGTCTTCACGTGCGCTTTTGAATGTCAATAGCGATGATTAAAATTCATTCACTATGGTATGGTGTAATTTAATTATTAATGCATTATCGAAGCAAGAAAATGAAAAGGATAGCCAAGAAGAGCATTCTTAGATGAAATAAAAGAGAAGGCGGAGCTCGTGTCGTGTAGGGAGGTGAAATCAATGGCTGATGACAGAATTAGATGGAAAATGCTCCACCGACAAGAACAAAGTTCTTAAATTAATTGAATGATTGATCTAATACTTGTTTTATTATTCTAATATTTTTCATTCCATTGGTGGTTTTTGTTCAATCAAGGTAGGTATAGGAATTCGTGTTTAATATTTTGATTTCTTTGTATGTGTACATATATGGTTAGGTACATAACTCATAAGTGAATATGTTAACATATTAAAACACTTGGCAATTCTTGCCTCGTTTTCGCATTGGTGTAGTTTTTAATGTCGTCTCTATGTAAATATTATATCAATGGAAAACGTAAATTTCGTTGTAACTTTTTACAGCGCTTTTAAAACGTACGTCTGTCATATTATTGTTCGGGTATCACAGATGATAAATACCCATATTGTATTAAATCGTTTTTAACCCCCGACGCAAAAAGAGGGGTGTTATAAGTTTGACCGCTAAGTATGTCTTTCTGTATACGTGGCACGGTAGCTCATCAACGGATGAATCTATATGGATGAGGATTTTTTTTATTTAATAGCGAATTTTTATGCGGTGGTTCTTAGATATGTTTGATCAAAATCGGTTCAGCCGTTCGAAAGTTGTAGCGAAATGAATGTTGAAAGTCGGGGGTTTTTTAATTTGTCTAACAAATGAACTTGTGTATGGTGTACTGATACAACAAATTGTCCTATATGCATTATAACACGAGAGCATATTTGAAGTCGGGTAAGGGCGAAGCACGGGTTTGCTTATTACTTCTCATTGAGTCGATTCGCAGTGAGAACCAATAACATTGCAGTGTGGTTGTCGTTGCGTCACAATGGCTCACTGTGATTGGCTAGCTGCGTCTCACAATCGACTCGATGGGAAGATGTAATTATAGCAAAGCCGCACTACGCGTATTCAAAATTATCTTTCTTAAACTTGGTTCGTGAAAACACGAGAGTGATGCACGGCGATTGCGCCGTGTACATACATTTATATAATTTCTAGCTGCGCCCCGGGGCTTCGCTCCCATGGGAATTTCGGGATAAAAAGTAAGTATGTATTATTCCAGATTATATTCTATCCGTGTACCAAATTTTATAATAATCCGTCCACTAAATTTTGCGTGAAAGAGTTACAAACATACATACATTCTTATAATATTTAGCATTTATAATATTAGTAGGATTTCGGATAGCTTTTGCACGCGGCTTTGCCTTTGTCAATTTCACATGCGAGCAGTAAGTAGGTTTTATTCTATATGAAAGGTTTGTTAACCTTTCATTAACCTTTCATTAAAGGTTTGTTATTTTTCCTAGAGGTCGATTGATGTTGTTACATCAATCGACCTCTAGGAAAAATAATTTCTCCGAAATATCCAACTGTGACAAAAAATATGTACGTAAAATTTTAATAATTCACAATTACAACATCTTCAATTTCCACGATTCAAACATTAAAGCCAAGTTAGAACGGTTCATTAAACAATATAAAGGGAAATTGTTAAGGTGTGTCCTGAGAGTGGAGATGTAGCTGGCAGCGGAGTTGTGCCATAAGCGGAAGCGATTTGTGTCCTCACAAGTCACACGTGTTTGTATACTTATTTGACTCGTGTATTTAGTAGTTTACATTGACCGTCACTTGCTTCCCGAAGGAGAAAATCGCAAAGAAACCTGTACACTGGTTGACAGGTTAAGTTCAATAGTATATATGCAACTACTTGCCCCAAGTTATCGGTAGGCAGGCGAAAAAGTAATGCTAGATGCCTTTAGGCGACTTGAATAACATCTGACAGCAGTGTTACCAGTAACACACTCGAAAAGGAAGAGGAAAGCTGCCAAGCCACTCAAGCCTTGACATTCCTTACTTGAATGAATATTAATAGTCTCGTAACGGACGAAAGTGATTATTAACCGCCATCGCTTATGACTTACGCCGCAAAACAGGGCGTTGCCTTATCGACATTACTAAGTCCACTTGCTTCAAATAAAAAGTCTTTGAAATTTCAATTAAACGCATTTAGCTTCAGCTCGCCATCGCTTTGCAGGATGATCTAATTGCATTTTAATGTTATATATACCGCTACGTTTAGTTATTTGAAACTAGCGATCTGTCCCGGCTTCGCTCGGATAAAGCCATAATAAATTATACACCAAAACCTTCCTTAGGAATCACACTATCTATTGGTGAAAACAGTACAAAAAACCGTCCGGTAGTTTTTGAGTTTATCGCGTTCATAATTATTCATTATTTGCATTTTGCTTATATCAAAATGTGTGATTTTGTGTATCAAAATGGTAATAATTTTTGGGAAATACTATTTTATAACTTCCGTAAGTGAAGATCTGATTCAAAGCTATGACTTCTTTGATCGATTAATTTTTCTGGTAATAATAATAATAATAAATATATTAGGACAAATCACACAGATTGAGCTAGCCCCAAAGAAAGTTTGAGACTTGTGTTATGGGATACTAACTCAACGATACTATATTTTATAACAAATACATATATAGATAAACATCCAAGACCCGGGCCAATCAGAAAAAGATCATTTTCCATCGTGACCCGACCGGGGATCGAACCCGGGACCTCTCGGTTCAGTGGCTAGAACCTTACCACTGCGCCACCGATATCGTCAACAATGCCTGAATACAACAATTTAATACAAACTTTGACTGCGTCAACGTCTGTCAATGTGAATTTCACCCGGGATCAGTATTGTTTTCCGGAATAAATGGTAGTACTTGAATGGGCATGGTATACCTTACAATTTGAAAGCGCGATTCTAGCATTTGTCCATCTTATAATTCAACAGAAACCATTATCAGTTTTGAAGGAGATAGCGGGAAAAAATGAATACAATCCATCACGTATCTGCAGCGTCATCAATCATTGCGCATGTGGCGCCGCTGGCCCGGAAACTATGGAAACTAGTTGCACATATGTTAGATCAATCATAACAGATATTGTTACGCCAGTTTTGTTCTGGGATCTCGCTCCTGTGGGAATTTTGGGAAAAGCTTACTTGATTGAGATTTTAAAGAGTTTTAGCTATAAAATAAATTGATCAAAATGTGGTAGAGGCGTTCGTATGCGGGTTGTTGTCTGGTTTTAAAAAAATCGCCTGACACATGGAATTCTATGATTAGGCTCCGGAAAAAGTTAACCGAAGCAAAAAACACATTTTTTTATTAGAAATAGCTTTGGCCCGCGGCTCTGCCCGCGTTTATATCTCTGTGAAATCTCTGTTATTTTACAACCGACTATCGTACCTGCGTGATGACTCTCCTTAGGAACACCGTTGTTGCCTATCAGTCAAGACTACATATCCCTAAGTCGCTTCGTACGTTATCCAGGAGGAACCCAGAAGTATTTGTATAGAGTGGTCTAGGGCGGGAATTACACCATCACAAGCTAGTACAAATAGATATAACCTAAAAGAACCAGCAAACAGAATATCGAACACAAACTGTTTGCAAGTTATTCACACACAGATGTATCTGTCGATTTCATAAAAATATCGGAAATAAAATGTTTCTCCCGCGCTCGTCGGTCGACGGAAAATGGAGTCCGCTCGAGTGTCGTCATCGAAATATAAGCCGGGATTTATTTCCAACAAAATTTTGCCCGCGACTTCGTCCGTGTGATTTTCTCTGCGAAAACGGAACAGACATAACATTTTCATACAAATTTTCACTCCCAAATAAAATGTACATAGTACCCCATGTGTTATTCCAGGTTATATACTATCCGTGTACCAAATTTAATAACAATCCATTTGGTAGATTTCGCGTGAAAGAGTAACAAACATACACGCATATTTCCTCTCGAACTTTCGCATTTAGAATATTAGGATTAGATTGTCACTAAAGACGAGACGAGAAAACGCACGTTATCTTACTTATAGAAATCTACGTGACGGTAGCAAAACGGCCAAGCTACACGTTTTAACTAGAATGTAGTGTATGTGAAGTTAGGTCTGGTAAAGTTAGGGCGCATATATCAAGAATCTTTGCTCTGCATGAGTACTGACCACTTTTTCATACATTTTAACTAAGCAAACTAGACTCGTCTTGGTAACATGAAAATGTTTTTGGTGGGATTTCTTTGACTTTGAAGCAAATTTATTTAATTCAATTTGTAACAGTGATATAACCTCAATATTTAACCCAGAGTGAGCTATAATAGAAATTATTTCGGAACATAATCACCCGAGCGAGAGGGAAGTATTTAGGGCAATAATTGAACGCAGTAATGAAGTCTCATTCATTACGTACGAGACGGACTTATGTGAGGGAGACGTGTTTAAGAATGAGATAGAATATGTAGGGTTTTCCAGAAGTTTAGTCATTACGTTGAATTTTACGGAAATACTTTCGTGTGTCGTACGTTACGCGGTTTATGGAGTAATGATTCGGAAAATATTTACTTTTAACAATATTGGTTAAACTTTAAGGGTGAGTTGTACCAGTCAACTTTGACGTTGACTTTCACCCGCGTATAAACATCTTGTAGTAGCTTCACATGCAGTCGACTGTACCTATATAAATATGAATAGGTATAGATTATAATATCAAACGGAACACTTCACGTGTTCACTTGACCGAGGGTGCAAATCTAATACTCTTGTCGTGGTGTACGGGTCAAGTGACTTGGTAACTATTTAAATTAAAAATTCTTTATTCAACATATAACGATAATATCACGTTTATTTCACGTCGAAAATTTAATTAAAACTAAGTCTATTGCCGACTTTCAAAGCGCAGGTGAAGAAGAAGCGGCGCAACAAACTTCACCGCAGCCTTTTCTCCAAATACATCAATTAGCAAATGTGATACAATCGTAACTTTATACCATCTCAAATTTCTAAGCAATTACGTAAAACAATACATATTCAAACTGTGGTATTGGACCATTAGGCAGATAAACTCAAAATTATGTCTTTCTGGGTTCTTTACTTTGTAAGATCGTATCTTGGCTAATTGAGACACCATCTTACAACCACAAGGTATCTACGCGTCTGCGCTGAGGCAACCAGTCCGCTTCCGTGATACACTTTTTTCTAAGATCTGTCGTTTTCTAAGATTTATCGTTTACTGAGTAGATGATAAATTAGAGTGCTGGTTTCTTCACGATGTTTTCCTTCACCGGCTATCAAAACCACCTGTACATAAGCCAGATTGGTATACAAACTCATATGGCACGTGTAGGACTCAAACTGGGCATCGTAGCCATTGAACCACCACCGCTTCATGGGAATATTGCTACCTATCAGTTGTTAATACTTCTTATCCCTTTGTAGTATAGTTGTACATCCATGGGAACATAGTTATCCTAAATTAAGACTAGATTAGTATTGGGGCCGCAGGGGAAGAGGAGTGCCCGTATTGAGGTGTGCCGCTCTCCCTAACCTCTGCGGCCAAAATGAGATAGGGAGCGCCGCTACCTTCGGTCTGCTTCCAGACTGGATGGTATGTGGCTCACCTGGTTGGTGCCTCAAGGCAACGCCGGGGGGCGTCGTGGTAGAATACTCGCGATCCCATGGCACTCCCAGTAATGGCAGGTGCGGAAACGGCGCAGGGGGTTTAGTGGGTAGTCAGGGCACTCGGCCCGGGAGTCCCACACTCTGCGGGACCCGTCCTAACCTTCCCTAGGTTATATATATATATATACCCATATTTGATATACGCTTATTTACTTTCACCATTATTATCGTAATTTACTTTCATGAGTAAATAAGCGAATGTCCTAAAATTAATATTGGATGTTGGGCAGCCAAGGGTTCTAAGAATAGAGGAAGACCTAAGAAGAAATTGATAGAGTTTGTCAAGGATAGTATGAACAGGAAAGGAGTATCAATGGATATGGCAAATGACAGAACGAAATGGAAGGAACTTACATACTGTGCCGACCCCGCATGAGTGGGATAAGGTCAAGAAGAAGAAGAAGTTGAGCAGCCACCTAATTTCTCATAAGACATAAGATATAATAACCCAGTGTACAACTGACCATAGAATTTTAATAGCGGGTGCAAGACGTAATTCCACAGTAATGGCTTCTTTTAATCTCACCGGGATTAATATTGTGCAAATTAGGCTTTCGAAAACCATAAATATTCAAACGGAGCTTTTTAATCTCCATTTTTGTTTCAAGACGTTCATTACAAGGCAGGTGAAATTTGTTAATTTCCTATCCTGTTGTATACTAGGGCACCGTGCCTCAAATAAAAAAATTAAACTCGAAAATGACAGTAAACTCAATTTTGTGTAATTTCTTTATTGATGACTTTTGAGAAAATGCTGCTTTGAAGTTTGTTGCGCCGCTTCTGCGCCTGCGATTTGGAAGTCGGCAGTAGACTTTTAAAGAAGGTTTTAAGTAATTTTGCGACGTTAATAAAATATGTATATCATCCTACGTTGAATAATGAATTTTGAATTTGGATTCATATTCTGAATCAGGTTCTCGTTGGACGATCTTAAATTCTGATATACACCATTAGTACATAATAATATACACAGTTTAAAATTGTGAATTCTTTTATTTAAAATCTAGGAAATAACCTACACGCTTACTAATGCTAATGGCTTCACATTTGTTCTTATTACTGGTATGAAAGTTTTGGCGTACTGCACATGACCCAGCTATAAATATACCTCAATTTAAGAGATTTAACTACAGCTCGTTGCATCAAAATGTGTAAAGTTTCAAACTTAGCATAATTGCATCACCTCAGATATATGTTGGTCTAGATACCACACCTTGATATATCTAACATATATTATTTTAATGAAATAGTGTGGACACTATTAATGGAGTGTTTTACCATTGCCTTCTCCATTTCACTCACAAGTAAATAATCAACGAATGTGCAGGTTACCTCACGATGTTTTCCTTCACCGGAAGCAAGTGTTTGTTGGTCAATGAAAACTACTATACAAGAGTCAGATTGGTATAAAAGCTAATATGGGACGAGTAAGATTCGAACCTGGGACCTTTCGATCCACAGGTGGTTTTAACCATTACACCAACACCGCTTCTATTGTGGGATTAGAAAATAATTTATTACCGCATAGTTTATGATTTTCATTATGAAATGCAAAAATGAAACCTCTCTAAGTTAGTTAAGTCAATAATGGAAGGACACATCACACTCAAAATCGCCAAAATAGATATTAAACACTGAAGATGCAATTTATTACAAATAGACGACATTCCCCGGGTTCCTTAATGAATGATCTTAATGTATGTGTTTTTTATTTGAAAAGTTTTTGTGTAGTAGATTACAGATGTAACTACAAATCGTCCTAGAGGTAGCTTTAGGTACTTGTGGAATGTCACGTCACATTGGTATATAGCCGGCTACTCACTATCACCGAACAGTGTGTGTAATGTGTGTGTAATGACAACCTCGGATGTGCAATGTGATTGGTTAGCGATGGTGAAATTCAAACCCGCACTTCGCTCTCAGATGCCGATGAAAATGAATAAACATTGCGTAGGTTGCATGAGTTTTTATTGTAATCAATAATAAAAAACCGTTTTTAGTAATGTACTTGTTATATACTTTCCATTTAGATCGAATAGAAGCTGAACACGAGACCTCCATAGTTACGGACTGGTGTGGTAGTTGAAAAAGAGGTTGAAAATATGACACCTGTCATCTTGGCATGCGGTATCTGGAATAATATAAATCAACGCATGTATTACCGAAAGTGCAAAGAATTGCGAATCTAGATAAGCAATTGCCTACGCTAACGACTCAAGTTTTGTAGCGGTTTTTGCGCAATTTGCTTTATATTGTATGTGTTATGTATGAGCCTTGCAGTTTTTTTATACTGCAAGGAGGCCCACGTGATGGTAAATGGACGCAACACCAGGGGGTGACAAGCGTATGTTGCCTACTTTGTGGCGTAATGTCTTTTGCTTCAGTATCCTCCAATTACTGTTTTCAAAACACAACAAAAGCCAAGTATCACTCACTGTTTGGCGGTTGAAATATATGGAGGCTGAGATATCCAAGAGTCCAACCTTTGGTCAGATGGAAAGCTGGTGGTCTAGTGGTTATAAAGTTCGTCTGTAATGATGGAAAATGATCTTTTTCTGATTGGCCCGGGTCTTGGATGTTTATCTATATATGTATTTGTTATAAAATATAGTATCGTTGAGTTAGTATCCCATAACACAAGTCTCGAACTTACTTTGGGGCTAGCTCAATCTGTGTGATTTGTCCTAATATATTTATTTATTTATTTATTTTTTATTTAATCGCATGTTTGACGACCTCGGTGGCGCAGTGGTATAGTTCTTGCCACTGAACCGACTGACTCCCGGGTTCGATCCCCGGTCGGGTCATGATAGAAAATGATCTTTTTCTGATTGGCCCGGGTCTTGGATGTTTATCTATATATGTATTTGTTATAAAATATAGTATCGTTGAGTTAGTATCCCATAACACAAGTCTCGAACTTACTTTGGGGCTAGCTCAATCTGTGTGATTTGTCCTAATATATTATTTATTTATTTATGTTAGGTTCAAAAATCCTATTCGTTTCACATCAGTATGTATACCGATTCGGCCAACGGGCCGGGTCGTGAGGTTCCCTCTATTGAGGCTAAGATTCGCGTTGGTTGAAAATAATTGACAGTATATGAAAACATATTTGAACCTACAATATCACTGTGACTTACCTATAAGTTTATTAGTGGCCAGTGTACTGAACAAAAAAACTGAACAAGAATTCATATAAAAAGTCATAGATTCGGTCAGTTTACAATATTTTTTATTATTTTTTATGTAGCTCTCAGGTCCCACTGCTGGACAAATGCCTCCCCACTTTGTTTCCAACATTTTTATGTTTTTATTTTTATTTTTATTTTTCGTTTATGATTATTAAAGAACAATAAAAAACTATATACATTTGGAAACGAACCTCAGAGCCAATGACATGTTTTCATGCAAGTATATATAAAGTTATACTCTTAAACAGACATACTTAATAGTGAAAAAGGGTTTAAAATCACTATACACAGAATAAAGCAAGTCTTCTTGGAAAAGGGACTTTCCTGTTTGATTCTAAAGCTTTCATCTTTTAAAATACACAATGGATTTTCGTGCAGTTTTTATTGTTATTTAGACAATTTATTCCCGAAGGTTTATGCATACATGACCTCATGCAAAGGCGGGCTAGGTTGCTAGTTAAATATAAACTGTTGTGTTGTTGCCTAAAGGATTACTAGCTAATACAGAAGACAACAGCGTAAAATGTATTGTTTGCAAGAAGCTCTGTTGGATTCCATTAAAACGTCTTACTTGTTATTTTCTTCTATGTTTTGCCCTCTGCAGTACACTAGTGTTGTGTTGTTATGTCAAATTTAATTTTGAAAGACTTGGATCTTCTGTAATATCATGGCTTCTCCCTTTTAGGGCACTAACACCAGCTCCCATGTTTAAAAACTTCTTTTAATTTATGGCTAAACTAAAAATTATGTTCAAAATTGTGGATTATTATTGTTACACTATCGCAATTATTTTGGTATCAAACGATAGAACTTTTGTCTAGTAGAAAATCATAGTAGAAAACCTAGAATTCAATATGGCCGCAAAATCACAAGTTACATATTAAATTGACAATGTTTTAAAAATGTATTATAATAAATGAAAACAATAAAATCTTTGTTCAAAAAAATCCCTTGTTTATAATCCTTTCTCTTGATTGATTTTTACAATTTGCGCTTCGATCTCAGACCAGCTTGGAAGATCGTAAAAGAAATGAGAAAAATATCGACATTATCCTATCACTACGTGTACCGGTTGAACTTTGTCGCAGTAAAGTTAAAGTTGTTTTAAACTCGAAAGCTTTAGCACAAACGTATCGAATCGAAGAATATCTAAGAGTGTTGTCTACGATTATACAATAAAACCTTAAACTGATAAAATAAAGCTGGAAATCTCTTTATTATGTTTTGTTTTTTTTTTTTAAGTTTATATTTTTATTTTGCTTAGTTTACTTTAGTAAATAACTTTTTCCCGCGTCTTCTCATTTGGTTGTCATTTGGGGGATTGATTTAGAAAATATAACTAGCCTTTTGAACATGGGTCTTTCACTAGATGCATGTCAAATTTCATCAAAATCGGTCCAAAGGTTAAGCCGGGAAAGGAACAGACAGACCGACAGACTTTTGCATTTTTAATAATTACATGGAAGTATGGATTTTTCAAATAACATGAGCCTAATCATACAGACTGAGTTAGAATACTGATTCAATGAAACTATATTTTATACATAATATAAAGATAGACATACAAGACCCAGGTCAACTGAAAAAGATCATTTAGCGTTTTACGATTGCATTGATTAAATAGCTGTTTCCTAGTGGGTTACACCACTCAACTTTTACGTCAAATTAACCTGCTCAGATAAACGCAAAGTACGCCATTTAATCTAAACGTCAGCGGCGCGCAGGTGAAATTCAACGTTAAAGTTGACTGGCGCAATTCAATTATTCAATTGATTCTAACAGTCTAATAAATCATTACCGCTGAAAATGTTATAATCTTCAACTCAACAAACATTAAACTCAGCGAAGTACAGAGTTAATTTTGACAAGTTAAATAATAAACTGCTCCAGACAATTGTAAGGCAACGGAAGTCGTTACATAATGATCCAGCATTAAACGTTCCGAATTCGAAATTTGATTCGAAACAAATTTTCAAATTGAATAAAATGTTTAGCTTGCTCAAGACTTCTCTTCTTTTATAAAATTCTGTACACTGAACAGCACATCAACCTACCCAAGTTCATTGCAAACTCGCCGCTATTGCTAGAGGTTCGTGCAGGCTAATTTGATATGCTGTTGACTGTACAACGATATTAAGGACAAGAACGGATTATGAACTTTAATTTTAATGAAATTCAGTCAACTTTATTGTATAGGACATTGAAGTTCATTTCATGATCATCCATCATTAAAGGACATTAAAGTATTTTTTTTTTGCTTTTTATAATTTTAAACCATTGTCATTTTAATATGTATCTTGTGATTTTGCGGCCATATTGAATTCTAGGTTTTCTACTATGATTTTCATTTAAACTCAGTAACTTTAATAATAAAGTTAAAAATATTGTATGATTATACTAGATGTTGCACGTGGCTACACTACCGTGGGAATTTTGCCTATAAATAGCATAAAGCAATCTTGGATAATGTACCTCTCTAATGGTGAAAGAATTATTGAAATCGGTTCGGTAGTTTCGTAGATGACCCGCCTCAAACATCGCACACAAAACATCGCTACACACTCACAATAGTAGTATAGATTGGTTACAATTTTTGCCGCATTGTTTTTATTTGTTGTTTTCCCTGTTTCCCCGCTTGCCATTAAAATATCTGACAGTCGTTATAGGTAACATATCGAACATATAACGTTAAGACTTGTGTTAAGGCAGATTACAATAATGATATTTTATCAGAGAGTCGAGAAACAAGCCCTAATTCTTTTTTTTTGCGGAGCCCTATTGTATAAAATTTCTATAATTATTATATCAACTAGCTCTTGCCCGCGGTATCGCTCGCGTGATTTTATCTGCAAAGCGGAACAGACGATTTTCATACAATCTTTCACCCCCCATTATAGTCATTTTGGGGTTGATTTTAAAAAAAAAGTAGTCTATATATAAAAGTGTAAAAGTAGCCTATACATGCATACCAAATTTCATTACAATTGGTCCAGCGGATTAGCCGTTAGAGTGGAACAGACAGACTTTATATAGTATGGATTAGTATGGCTAGTGGAGGTAACGTTATATATCATCCCAACTAATAATATTGTAAATGCGAATGTAAGTATGTTTATTTGTTACCTTCTTCACCCTTAGCTGATTGTATAGAATATGCCTTCGGGTTTAGGCATGTTATTTTTTCCCTAATAATTTTGTCTCCTTACCAAAAATTGTTCGGCCACGCGAACGAAGTCGCGGGCATCAGTTAGTTTATAAATAAGTTAAACCTATAGTATAATATTTTTAACTATTTGAAATTATTATTTATTTATAAAACCTTTTAGATCAACAGGACAAAAAAATATATTTAATTTTTAAATTGAGAACACAACGTTTTATTCCTAAATTAAGTGAATCCCCAATTTTCAGCTAGAATATTCCATAGCAATATGAGCCCATTTCCTTTAGGATTAAAGATCAATATTGCAAATGAGCTTCATGAATATGTATGTTTGTTTAGCATTCTTTCGCTTCGGTAAATCTTGATGTACTTGCTCAAGAAATGATTCTTCTATTGTATCTCTCTCTTATTCCTATATTGACAAAAACTTTTTTAAACAGTTGCAACACATCCCACTGCTGGGCAAAAGCCTCCCCACTCAATATTCCATGTATCCCTGTCTATGGTCTTTTCCATCCATGTCTTGTCGAAATCTTTAAGTTAGTCCGACCATCTTATACCTAAATATCAAAAGTTTGAATATTTAGTAGTGATTTTACGATCGACCGCCTACATGACGTCTACCCTCTGCTATCACTTTTTATCCTTTATTCACTTTGTACGACATCAACGGGAGGATATTATGAAGTGGTCCAATTCTAGAGAGATATGTATTAAGGTAGATGATACTTTAGATTAACATAAAGGGCACTTTTTATCCCGAAAATACGCGATTCCCGTGGGAGTAGTCGGCCATAATCTTGGCGTTTTATATAGTAGATGGCGCTACTGCGATGCATAGAAAAGTAACTATTTATTTTATAATTACGCGGGTAACATCGCGGGTTGCAGCTAGTGAAAATAAATCAGTTCTATTCATAGACCGATCTTAACCAATCAACGTCCACCTTCCAAATATTTCCGTGTCAGCTGTACAATTTGTATGTAACCCGACTGAGACCATTGTGCCTCACGCTTGACTGCATACAAGTACTGTTAGTGATGGCAGCGTACACTCGATTAAGATTTATCGATTATTTTTAACTATCCAGTATTTTTTAGAGTAAGTTGCATTAGTCAACTTTGACGAAAATTTAATCAGCGTGCCACCGACTTTATTGGATTTTATTGGTGACTTTATATAGTTAAAATGACATTATTTGCGTTATTCTGCGTAGGTAAGATAACGTCAAAGTGGACTGGTGCAACCCACTCTTGATTTACAAACCAATAATAGCTAAACGTATGTGCCATATTGGAAATTATAATCTACAACACCTAATTCAAATACATTTTATTTCCTGACACCGGGACCCAAATAAAATCCCACCCATCAATTAATTCAGTTCAAACCTCTACTAATATAGAAAAAGCATAATCCTTTTCTCCGAACACATGCCCACTATCGATATCGATAAAATCTGCTCCCCTTGTCACAATCCTTAGCCCAGAGACGACACGTTAATGGCGCGCCACTTCGCTCATTTTCCACTGTTCCCGCGTTATTTTATCTTCGTGTCAAGCGCCCTCCGCCATTGTGGTTTTATTTTTATTTTATCGCTCGTCGCGTTCGAAATACAAAATTTATAGTGCTGCCAGTGCTATCATTCAGGTGTTGAAACTTCATAAATTCTCTCAGCTTCTTGATGGACAGTATTTATTGTCGTGTATTTTCTATTGTTATTTTTCAATATATCGATATATAAGTCTGTGGAGAAATCTATCTTTTTCACAAATATAAATAAAATATTCGATTTATGAATTTAAGATATATTGTATTACCTGTACTGTACCTTTAAAAGGTTTTTTATAGATATTTGAAAACTAAAGATTATTTATTTAGATAAAAAATATATCACTGTGTTCTTCTTTTAAACATTGACTGTGCCTCTGTAAACAATTCCGCGTCAGAAATAATATTGTGACAATAAAATATATCCTACCTCACAATTACACACATGCCTCAAATTCACTTCTTTTCGAGCGTTATTGCTAACACTGGGGTCAGATTTTATTCCAATCGCCTAAAGGCATCTGACACGACTTTTAAGACCAACCGACATCTAGTGGCAAGTAGTCGCATACACACAAGTGAACTTAAATTGTCATTAACTGAATTTCACAGAAATCTGTTCTAAACAAGTCGCATAATTTACCTGTAGAAAAATTACATTGTGTGCAGGAAAGCGGACGGGCTAGCTGCTGAGGAAGTAACCCAATAAACGTTCAATTGAGAAGTACAACTTTAGCATTAATAACGTTTCTACTTTGGAAGTAGGTATATTGCTACACGAGTACGATATATACAAAGAACTTTTCCGAGTCGATTTAGGAAGTCTTCGTAGGCACTGCAAATTACTTTTACATCCATCTAATGACAATTTAATGGGACAAACCCGCAAAGAAAATTAAGTTAGAGAGTCGATCGGATTAGAAACGGATTGTCCCGGATCATTTCTTATTGAGGAAATAAATATTTCTAAATTGTCGCTTCCGTGGCTTTTATTAATCCCGATGCAAAAAGTAAGTGTGTCTACCTGTCTGTGTACGTGCAACCGTAGCTCATCAATGGGTGAACCGATTTGGATAACGTTTTTTTTTATTTGATAAATAATTTTTACCTGGTGGTTCTTAGATATGTTTGATCAAAATCGGATCAGCCGTTCGAAAGTTGTGGCGAAATGAGTATTGAAAGTCGGGGTGTTTTTAATTTGTCTAACAAATAAACTTGTTTTTTTGTCAATACTTTATTAAATCCACAAAGATGATAAAATGTAGTCCTTACTTAATATAAAACAAAACTCTTTGCCGCGTCTGTCTGTTGGCGATAAACTCAAAAACGACTGCACGGATTTTAATGTAATTTTTACTAACAGATAATTTGATTTTTAAGAAACAACTGGATGGGGATGGCCCAGGACAGAAATAGTTGGTGTAGACGGAAGGAGGCCTAACCCAGCAGTGGGTCACGGAGGGCTGCAGATGATGAGCTTCGAGGAATACCTCAGCTTAGCAAATTAGTAATAAATTTGTGTGTTATACAGATATAAATAAATAAATAAATATATTAGGACAAATCACACAGATTGACCCCCAAAGTAAGTTCTAGACTTATGTTATGGGATACTATATTTTACTTACTATGCTCAACGATACTATATTTTATAACAAATACATATATAGATAAATGTCCAAGACTGGGGACAATCCGAAAAAGATCTTTTTCCATCATGACCTGACCGGGGAACGAACCCGGGACCTCTCGGTTCATGACAAGCACTTTACCACTGCGCCACCGAGGTTGTCATATGTTTGTTTATGTTAGAGGATAGCAGGGTCGTTGCTTCAATAATATTGTATTGTCAAAGTTTATTTACAAAAAGCAATAAGAATACATCAGAACAACTGTAAAACTTGTTCGCGTCTCAGGTGAAGTAATGACATTTATGCAAACTTACACAAAGGATGCGGTGGTCGGTTAAATTGCTTGGTTTTAGTCCGGGAGCTAGAAGAGATATTTCGATATGAGTGCTTATTAAAGTTACTATACTGGTTGCACCCCGGAGCTTCGATCCCGTGGGAATTTCGGGATAAAAGGTATCCTATGTGTTATTTCAGGTTATTTTCTACCCGTCCACTAAATTTGATAACAATTGGTCCAGTAGATAAAGCGTGAAGAGGTAACAAACAAACAAACTTACTTTTGCATTTATAATATTAATTGGTATCTACGATGGAACATGAGATTCACAAAGACTCAATCACGAGACAAACTAGCGCAAATGTACGCGGAGACGCGGCGCGCCGGTTAAAATCAACGTCAAATTTGATGGTGCAACTCACCCTAAGTCCTATTGTATGTGTATCTGTGCCATACTTAGTTCAATTGGCGAAATATTTATGAGTGAAAAGTCACTTGGATATTAAGTCAAGTTTGTAACACGAGAACCAATAGTTCAAAAGTCAACCGTTTCTTGGTCAACCGTGTCAGAGAGACAAACACCACACTGTCTCTTAGACTATCTCTGGAAACTTCGAGAACGAATGGTAGACTACGCAGTTTGTTACGTTTTGTTTTCGAAGCGCAGTCTATAGTGCTCAGCAAACATCCTAGTGTGAACTCGGTTAAAGTTTCAGATGACCTACTGAGTTCGAATTTAAAGATTTAGCGCCAGTGATCGAAACTTTTGGATAACATGTTCTTTTTGTGTACTAAAATATAAAAAAAACTAGCCGCCCGTCCCGGCTTTGCTCGGATAAAAACAATGAAATATACTCCTAAACCCTACTCTGGTATTATCTATTGGTGAAAACCGCATGAAAATCCGTGCAGTAGTTTTTGAGTTTATCGCGAACAGACAGACAGAGGCGGCAGAGAACTCCGTGAGAGGATAAGGACTGGTATTATTTTAGAGCACACGACGTTATTACTCGTACAATCAAGCAAACTAATTTATCACCGAGTGTTTCTCAGATGGTTTCGAACGCTGCAGCCGCGCTGTCGATTTTTCAATATGTTAAACACAGACAAGAATTAGTTTTACTAGGTATCTGAATTAAAAATAATTAATCTGTACTGTAAAATTGTCATTTAAATTGACGCTTTTAAAATTCATCATTCCTATAAGAATTAATTCCACAGAGGTAAGGATTATTCTGGAACTTTCCAAGACTGCCGGTAGGAAATTAGAGGTACCTGAGACTCATTTAAATTTCATATCCAAGTTGCATTCGCTCTTCTAGCAAACTTTACAAGTTTGTCCAAGTCACTTCTTTCTTCGAATGTTTTTACATAAATTGATATAACTTTTCGATGCATTTAGTATGAAATTATGATGATTATAAATGCGAAAACTATTCGAGATTCCATTTTCAAAAGTTCTTTTGTTTTTAATATCTTAAATCAATTAAGCGGGAATGCTTCGAGAATTCTTTTATTGGAAAAGTTGTTCGGATTTTTAGCGAAGAAACAATGAAAGATTTGTATGGCAGTAAGTATTCAGACTTCAAGTCTGAATACTTACTGCCATTCAGTAAGTATTCAGACTTTAAGTCTGAATACTTACTATATAGAAGGTTATACTATTATACCGAAACTTAAATAGAAAATTAGTTCGGTATTGTTTTTGAAAAGCATAAATATTAAATACCGCTAAAACAATTACGTCAGCATCAAATATTTAGGTCATTTAAAATGGTTTTTTTCTTCACTGATGAAAATTTTCATTGGTAAAATTATATTTAATAGAAAAGTTTTTATATGATTTTGTTCGATGCGAACTGCAAGTAGTAAGCTGGCGTATGGTTTCCGCCCTACAATAGGGGCACTCTATATCCATCCGTAGACGGTATTAAAACCTTGACAGCTGAAAGGCAGTAACGCAATTCTCAAAGACGTTGGTAGTCATACAGGTAGGTCGTTTCTTCTTCATAGTCGTATTCATGGCTGAGGGTAGTGGTTATTACGTGGAATGAAACACACACAACAACTTTCTTGGCATTAATAATGAAGTGGTTTGCCATTGCCTTCTCCATCGTCGTTCAGGTCGTTTAAACAGAGCCAAATCAACGAAGAAAGTCTAAAAAATAAATTTTAAACGTAAATTTTTGTGCACAAACCCGGACTTCGGGCGCCACAACTGTTAGCTCAGAAAGAAAACTGGAATACGCGAGGATGAAAGAGAGAGAGAGAGTACTTACGTGTTGTAAAATTTTGGACACGGTTACATAGTGTCACAGACAAATAAACAAATGACAGTTGTCCAGCGAGTGGGCTAGTTGAATCCTGGTGCCTGTTAATAGCAAGCGTTCAATTACTTCTGGAGTACTGTACGGGTCTGTGGTACAATTGTGCAGATCCCAGCGAGTATACAAGTACAATGTGAAGCTGTTACTATCACTGGACTTTTAAGTGTTGTAGCGCAGCTACGCATTGTTTGGAATCTCTTTCGATGTATTTCGCCTGCGCTGGCACATTTGGATTTACGGTCATACATTTTAAAATTCTAAATCCGTTCGAACACTTTGACGCGTAAACATTACGATCAAGCTAGCGAGGCAAGAGGGTGACCGTGATAAATTTATAAACATTAAATAAAATAATAAGAACAGGCCCAATAAGGGTAAGTGCTGCATTTATTGTGAATATATATAACGTATCACCTAATCTCTATTTTAGATTTTTAATTTATATTTAATTGTTCTAGGTCTTACCTTAAGTTTTATAATAAACTTACTTTACTACCTACTGCCTAGCGCCTATTTACTATCCAACGCACGATAAAACCCCGACAGTGTGTTATAGGATTTGGGATCTTTTGATCACAGGCGTCTTAACCAGTTGGGAGGTTGAGGGTATCATAAACCGAATGAGCTGATATTTTATACACACGTTTAGTTTGACATTTAGATCATGACCTGTTAGTGCACCCCGGGAATGGTTCCAGACGTGGGAACTCCTTAACTATTTACAGCACGGACATGATTTGAATGAAAAAAAAACTTATTTTGATATTGTTTAAGAAATTTATTATGATCCGTGTATGTACAGATCATTGTTAGTATGATAAAAGGTATTGTCGCACACCAGTTCAATTATAATAAAAATACTTCTTTTCGAGTTGGAATGTCTATATGTTCGCTCAAAAATCACTGAACGTATTTTTTGCGGTTGTCACCAATAGATAATGTGATTCTATATATATATATATATATATATATATATATATATATATATATATATATATATATATATATATATATATATATATATATATATATATAACAACCGCAAAAAATAATAGATCTACTAAGGAAGGTTATGGGCGTTGGGCGTATAATATTATGTTTTTACCCTAGCAAATTCCTAAGGGTCAAAAAATCTAAATAAAATGTATTAAAAAATAAAAAATTAGACCTTCAGACACTTTTGCACGTCATATTCTAAATTAAACAATATTTACCAAAGCTACAAACTATTAGTTTAGTTCGTTAGTAGCCTAGATACTGAAAAAAATTACTGCGTTAGTAACTTGAACCACAACCCACGGTCCGGCCTCTCTTCCATTACTCGGATGCGTTGCGTAGTATTGTTTGTGGAAATAACATGTTTGCATTGAAAAAGCTATTGTTCTCTCCACATGGGGAACATGGAAAAATGACAATTAATCAGTACAAGAGAACCTGAGGAAAAAGTGTAAAACATCACGTCCTGGATTGAGTTGCATTTTGTTTTTCCAAAATATAATGTCATTTGTAATTGTAACTCGCTGCGCCCCGGGGCTTCGCTCCAGTGGGAATTTCGGGACAAAAAGATATGTCCTTCTCCGTACTTCAAACTACGAGTATGCAAAATTTTAAGAGGATTGGTTGAGCAGGTAAAGCGTAAAGATATAACATACAAACTTTCTTTCGCATTTATAATATTAGTTAGGATTGAATTTTGTTTGTACGTACTTACTGCAAAATTTTTACATTAAGAATTCTTTCTCCGCGTCGACATTTTCCGAATACATTTAGTAGGGATCTTCATGGCAAGAGACAATAAACATTTTTTGAGTTAGCGCGTTCCATCCTAGATTTCATCTTCGCTTTAGTGTAGACTGAGGTAAAATGCATAAAAAAAATTTGGATCACAATAAACGAGTGTACACTACTTTTTCTGTAATAAGTTATGTAAAGCAAAACTCTTCTTATTATCTAACTTTACATGCCGCAAATTTACAAATATATAATTTTACAATTATAACATTAATTAACTCATAATTTGTACAGTTAGATGCGTACAGTTTTAATTCGTAAGCAAATATTTTTTTTATATACTACCAAACAGGCAAACCGGCATGTGGCCCACCTGATGGTAAGTGGTCACCACAACCTATCAACGCCTGCAACACCAGGGCTGTCACACGCGCGTTGCCTACTTTGTGGCCTAGAATCTGTTGCCACAGTGCCCTGTAATCACACCGCACTCTCTCGCCCTTCAAACCGGAACACAACAATGTAAGCACTGCTGTTTGGCGACAGAAATAAATAGATAATAATAATAGTGTTACTCCTAAATCTCACCAAACTGTTCACCAGTCTTCTAGATATACACCATATCTAGAAGGCCCAGACTGGTGAACAGTGATTTAGGAATAACATTATAAAACCTTATGCAGTGATATTAAACACACAGACAATTTACTGCTACCGACTCTTAAAAACTCATCTTTTTCTTCTACTACTACTAACAACTGTCTACGTTTAGCCACAAGCCCGCGAGAGGGTGAATCTCCAAAACTGTTTAGGAGATAAATAAAAAACAAACACAATGATACTAACAAAAATGTCTACTTCGAAATCATGAAGTACTTAAACAGTGACTTTATTGTTTGTGTAACCAAATTACAAAAGTATAATTACAATTGTAAATAATAAAAAGATTCCAGCACTTAGCCGTTCGGAAGGGTTCCAAGAAGGCTGGCAGCAACATCCCTTTGAATCGTTGTGGTAATTCTTTGTGCAAGGTAACAGTCCGCCCTTGGATTGCCCGTTACGGAGACGAGCTGAAATTTCAGTCACAAAAGATTATGCCTCAGGACTAATAGGCCCATCGTCTCAATAGCAAAGGGCACACAAATATAGCTCGACTCCAAGTACTTCCTGTGCTTCAAAAACGCGGTAAAATTAAGTAAATTAAATAGGTACTTACGTGAGACTGAATAAATATATCCCAAGTCGCACTTGGCTGTTTTTTTTCTACAAAATGTTTCTATCTAAAGTGGATTTTAAAGTGAAAAGTTTCGTTTTATCTGTGGATAAAGCGGTTTTAGTCCGGTGTCTAAAAAAAATCTTACTTGCATCTTTTTTTAATCCCCGACGCGAAAAGAGGGCTGTTATAAGTTTGATCGCTAAGTGTGTCTGTCTGTCTGTGTACATTGGCACCGTAGCTCATCAACGGGTGAACTGATTTGAATGCGGTTTTCTTATTTGATAGCTAATTTTTATGTTATGGTCTTAGATATGTTTGACCAAAACTGGTTCAGCCGATCAAAAGTTGTAGCGAAATGAATATTGAAAGTCGGTTTTTTTAAAGCTTGAAACAAAAAACTTTTATGTCATCATAAATTCGCTGTGTTTTATTAAAATTTTGGCGAAAAAATTATACTCAAACCGGATACTGTTACGGTCAAGCACTTCGGACCGGATATCCGGATGTCAAAGCTGTGTGCCAGAGGTTGGATCTTTAGAATGAAATTTTATCGCCATCACGGAATATTTCGATCCAAACGTTGAATTACACATATCCATACTAATATATAAATATAGAGGAAAGATTTGTAACGATATGTTTGTAACGAATAAACTCAAAAACCACTGGACCGATTTTGTTGAAATTTGACACAGGGACAGACGAAAACTTCAGGAGTGGCATAGTACTACTTTAGTATGGTTTTACAGACGTCTAGAATAATATATTTTGCTTTATACAAACTTTGTTATCAGAAAGGGAGAGTTTCTCATTAGAAAGGGTTATCAGTTAACCCACACTCTAAAAAAGGCGTGTCGAGGAAATTTGTGAAATGGTGCCGGAATGGGAGGACCGTTTCTCGTCTGGTGACCCAACCAGAAAATAATATTCTCATTAGGAAAGTACATTGTTAATGATTGTCGCTATTACTTTTTATCCCGACATCAGTTCAGTTCACTAGTGTGTATGCGACTACCTACATGCCACTAAAAGGCGGTAGGCAGTCGTAAAACTCATGTCAGATGCCTTTAGGCGACTTGAATAAAATCTGACACCAGTGTTAGCAATAACACACTCGACGTGAATGAATCCCGATAATCTATAACAAAGCCACGGGACGCATCTAGTAAACATAATGGTATAGGAAAAAAAATTTGTAATAAACGCTCGAAAACCAAATTTATGTCTACACAAGCCATATGCGGCCCGTGTCCGGCCCGTTAGTATGTTATAAAAGGGCATATATCATTTTGGGTCGCGTTGGGTTAGGACCATTAAAAGCCACAGGTTTTTCCAGATTTTTATTATGACCTGGATTATAAAGTACTGATACACTGTCCCTCTCTCTCATCTGAGCGTTTTCTCGGTTTCTACCTCAGCCGTTGACCCATTGTCCGCTTTCCTATTTTTCGTCTCCACTTCGCACGATCGGCGGCATCCTTAGTTATTAGACCATTGTCACGCATATCATCATGACGACATATCAAGCCAGCACTTGTTGGGTTTGTGCCTTCTGCCAGGGACAGGCGGGTGCAGACATTTGTTCCATATTGTAACTTGAATAAATATATTAGGACAAATCACACAGATTGAGCTAGCCCCAAAGTAAGTTCGAGACTTGTGTTATAGGATACTAACTCAACGATACTATATTTTATAACATATACATATATAAATAAACATCCAAGACCCGAGCCAATCAGAAAAAGATCATTTTCCATCATGACCCGACCGGGAATCGAACCCGGGACCTCTCGATTCAGAGGCAAGCACTTTACAACTGCGCCACCGAGGTCGTCAATGTGTCGTCAAATAGTCGTGAATGTAGTGATGTAATCATTACGAGTATGTTACAGTCGTTAACCTCATGATTTTATAAAAAAAATGTAGGAAAGTCTACTACCGACTACCAATTATACTCAAATATTAGCACAGGTGAACAAACTTCACTGCAGCCTCAAAACAACTTTTTATAATGGACGAAACTTGTCAATATCTTTTTCATATGACACGTGTAAAATTTGAAATGGAAATACAAACATCACACAACAAAGAATGAAATGTGTTGTTGAAAAATTAAAAAAAATAAGTGACTATCTATGTATTGTGAGATATTTTGTGTCCATATTTCTCACATGGAAAAAACTATACATAAAACTATATAATTAAAACGTTCAATTTTGACACAATTCAATTGTAAATCGGATTGCGCACTGAACAGGAAAAGTAAAGACTGTTAGCAATAAAATGATTAAACTTTATTAGTTAAAAAAGACTGAATTTTAAGAGACTAAAATATTAGAAATCAAGATACATTTTTAGAGTGATCATTTTTACACTCGAACTTTTTTTATAAAAGAAATTATTTTTTATCTACTAAGGCTACGAGCCTATCGATCTTCGCGGCGTAGTCGTCGCTATGCTAGTCCAACATCTGGAGGTCCTAGATTCGATTTCCAGCGTGTATAAATGTTTGTACTTCTGATCACAAATATTTGTTTTTGTTTCTGAGTGTGTTGTGTTTTTGTGTTTGTTTCCAAGTGGACCACTACTAACGCCCGGCTTAGTATTTAGTGTAGGCACCGATTGTATAAGAACTGGTTGCACCAGTCAACTTTATCGTTAATTGGAACCAGCGCGACGTTGACTTTTAAACAAAAATCTGCGCTGGTTAAACCCACCTTCATATCAGATGTGTTATCAATGTTGCACTCAAGTGGAAAAACATAAGACTGCCGGTAGTCTTGGCCATTCACTTTTGTCAATTCACGAGCAAAATTATGTTCTACAAATAAAATTAAAATATGAATTAAATAAATATATTAGGACAAATCACACAGATTGAGCTAGCCCCAAAGCAAGTTCGAGACTTGTGTTATGGGATACTAACTCAACGATACTATATTTTATAACAAATACATATATAGATAAAAATCCAAGACCCGGGCCAATCAGAAAAAGATCATTTTCCATTATGACCCGACCGGGGATCGAACCCGGGACCTCTCGGTTCAGAGGCAAGCACTTTACCACTGCGCCACCGAGGTCGTCGAATAAAACAACTTGTAAACAAAAAATAAAACAACTAGATTTACACAGACACTCAGTCTTTACTTTTTGCCCGTTCTATCTGAGCTTGTCGCAATATTTTCCCACGTCGCCATTGATTGCAAACACAAAGAACATTATTTATTGAACAATACCATTTACCAATACGTCACCAATACCGTTTTTATTATAATCTAAATATTACCTATTGGTCAGGTACAGTCGACTGCAAAAACACAAGTTCTTGAATTTGTAGTACTGTGATGGAGTGGGAAAATTTGATTTGTATGTAAAATATACAATATCTTTATTCATAAAGAACAAGAATAATATTTTTTTCTTATGCAAAGAAATAGCTTAGATTGTCAGTTTTTATATTATTTAGATTACAATAATAGTGATTAGGATACAAATAAAAGTTAATTTAAAAAAAACATTCCATTAAATACAAATATTTTTTTGTAATATTTCACATGATTTATTAAAGTTTGAAATTGTATTACCAATAATATCTTCTGGCATCTAAACGAAATAATTTCACACATGGGTTACCTTTAAATCGTAAAAATTCGACGTGACATTCTTATTTAGATGCATGGAGTCGAAACCCGATCCAACAATCTGAATACCAGATGTAGATCTTTCTCTATTTCTGTCGCAGATCACAGAAAGAAGGAGATATGGTTATACATACTAACATTCTGTCTGTCTGTTCTTCTTCTCTTCGTTTCCCGGCCAAACTGCTGAACCGATTTTGCTGAAATTTGGTATGCATGTTGTTAGAGAATACCGTTCAAATACAGGTTACTTTTTTTTTCAAAATGAACCCCCAAATGACTATAATGGGGGTTGAAAATTTGTGTAAAAATCATATCTTATAATTGTGTAAATTCATCGCTTTCACGGCTACACTGCTGAACTGATTTTGATGAAATTTGGTTTGCGTTTAGTTAAAGAACCTCATTCAAATATAAACATTTGTTTTAATTAATTAATATTTTATTGCAAACTATTAATTTTGGTCAAAAGTCATATGGCTAGCATGGTTAGTGAATTAAATCATTGCGTATACACTTAAAATTCAATTAAATTCATTAATAAATAATAATAATAAATACAAATAAAAATAAAATACATTCAAATAAAAATAAAACACGTGTAAACGGACACATAAAAAAAAACACAACAAAAATAAGCATATAGTTATTGTCGAAAAGACAATATCCCTTTGCTTCTGCTACCATATATGCTCCTGCATGGCTTTACGACTCAGAATGCAATATTTTCAATAAATCAGTATCTGATTTATGTGTGACTTGTTTCCACAACATTGTTATTCATTTCGGTTTTCATCGTTTCGTGGGGCGTTGTAAAATTGAAAAATAAATTTACAAAAAGAATTTACAACTTTCTAATAAAAAGTATAACCAACATGTTCTTAAAACGAAGAGAAGAAAATTTAAAAATATTAGAAGGGATTCGAAATTTGAAAATATCACTCACTAGCCACGCCCCCGGGCTTCGCTCCCGTGGGAATTTCGCGATAAAAATATACCCCATATGTTATTCCAGGTTATATTCCACCCGTGTACCAAACATAACATTCCGTCCAGTAGATTTCGCGTTAAAGAATGACAAAGATACATCGTCACAAATTTTCGCGTTTATAATATTATTAGGAATATATAAGCTCATTGTAAATTATGTAGAAATTACTGTTAGGTATCATCATCAGTAATCTTCAAAATTATCCTTCAAAGGTAACATGCCTTTGTAACCGTTTTCTACCATCGTTACAGTCAAAATCCCTGGAAATCACTTCACTGACCTTTGCTTTGTGATCGACATCGTTGTGGTATGTCCTATGTTATATATTAATTGCATAGTTATGCAGAGAATGTTCAAACGTATGCTTTGTCTGCATTGATTTCTATGTCTGTCATCGCTTTTATTAGGCGCCACAGTCACATTTTTATCGATTTTTATTTATTTATTTTCTGCCTTGGAGCCGCGAAGCTCTTCGGCACATAAATTGTATAAAGGCCATCTCCACTAAAATCACTTATATCTTGCCCAGGAAATAAGCATTACCATTGAACGTGATAATTCTGGGTACGCTACCTCAAGGGAACGAACTGCAGAAACTGGCGTTTTTGTGAATACACGTGTGTAATTCTTCCGTTTTTTTAAAATGTAATTTGTTATTTTTAATTAGTTTTAGTTTGCTGTATAGATATTCTATATCCGGTAAAGGAAAACATCGTGAGGAAACCTGCACACTGGTTAATTCTTATTAACTTGTATGTGAAATGGAGATGGCAATGGCAAACCACTCCATTAATAATGCCAAGAAAGTTGTTGTGTGTGTTTCATTCCATGTAATAACCACGACCCTCAGCCATGAGGAGTACGACTATGAAGAAGATAGATATTGTAACATATTAGGTAAAAGTGAAATAAATGAATGAAATTAGTCATCATCATATCGAGTATGTTATTACCAGCGATACTGGTGTCAGATTTTATTCAAGTCGCCTGAAGGCATCTGACATGACTTTTACGACTACTTGTCGCCATCTACTTGTGGCAGGTTGCCGCATATACACTAGTGAACTAAACTGTCCACCAGTGTGCAGGTTTCCTCACGATGTTTTCCATCACCGGAAGCAAGTGGTGGTCTATGAAAACCACTATATATGAGTCAGATTGGTATAAACTCATGTGGTACGAGTAGAATACAAACCTGAGACCTTTAGATCCACAGGCGGGCGTCTTAACCATTACACCACCACCGCTTCAGTGAAATAAGTATACTAAAACTCAAAAAGTGGCTCCGTAATTTTGCTACGTACACACTCGATAAAATATTTTAATAGACAGTATTTATTATATTGCACTAGCTTTTGCCCACAACTTTGTATGTGAGTACAAATTTGTTTCCCGTGGTAATTTCAGGTAAACCCTTCTTAGTGCTCCCTCACTGTCCTAGGATACACCTACACACTACCACTTATCAGCTCTCTACGCCCAGTAGTTTCGGCTGTGCGTTGTCTGTCAGTCAGTCAGTCACAGTAATGCAAGAGTTATATATATATATATATATATATATATATATATATCGGCCGCTTGTTTCATCATATCCAAATCTTAAAATTTAAAAGTTTATTTTTTTATACGAACCTATAGATAGATAGAGAGAGAGAGAAGATAGTAAAAAGACACAAACACACACACACACACACACACACACACACACCGTTAAACATTGAAACTTGAACAAAATTAGTACATCGTATTTCTGCATATTGATACAAAGTGTTCATTAGAGCACTGCTAAACAAAGTATAAAATTATGCGGTGGCAATGTCATACAAAAGTGTCTTGGGTTGGAATTAGTTGAGCAATTTTAACAGATACTGTGTTGCGTCCTTCGGGAACATAGTTTTGTAACTATGGTTTCTCGATAGTATATTATGTCTAGATAACTGTCAATATTGTAGTTTCTCGATATATGATCATTCTCTATGTATATTTCATCGAATTCTTACCTGCAATACAAACATACAGGCAGACAGTGAAAAATTCTGAAAAAAAGTTTTGGCTTCTATTAGTCCCATAAAAATCGTCCCGTACAGACATAGCTAACTTACAGTTTTATTATTATGTACATATATATTTTATTTATTAATACGTTAGTTTTTATTTAAGGTAAGTTAATTTAGTTTCATTTTTAAACATTTTTGTAAGGTACAAAATTTGTTATAAATGAAATAAAAAACAATAAATGTGTGGATCTTTAAATTATAAAATTATTTTTCCAATGGTAGCGCCCTGCGTTATTGTACGAAGCGTTGTCTCCATACAAATGCACCGAAGCAGGTGTTCCACTAGTTTCAACATGAGAATTAAAATAATATATATGTTGTATTGTACATTGAATATTAGTGTTGTAGGTACAAATTTTGATATCGTTGTGAAGTGTCGTGGAAATTACTTAATTGAACAATACTGGCCACTAATAAAATAAAAACTTTCATTTCACATGATGTAGGTATATAAAAGTAGATGTTGGAGTGGAAACTTGTAACCCAATTTCGAAACAGAAATCTATAACGTTTTTTTTGTCGTGCATTGAATGTAATAAGATCTTTCTGACTACAATAAAAGCTTGTGTTAAAGATGACATTTTTGTAAACACCTTATTCAAATTACACTGGATTGTGCGCCATTGACTATCAGACTTTTTGTCCAAATCCTACGGGAATCGCGTACTTTCGAGATTAAAAGTACCCTATATATGTTAATGCAAGTTATCAGTCACCTCACAACCAAATTTCATACAAATTACCCAGCTGTTTAAGCGTGAAAAAGTAATAAACTAGTTGTACGCCACTAACTTAACCTCCCGAACACAATTTTGATGAGTTTTTACAAAATTGTGAATATTTCTAAAACGGGTTACCTAACCGATTTTGTTTGCCACAAACTTAAGAATTCTATTGGCAAATCCTACACACCTTTTAAATTTCATCAAAATAGGACAAACGGTTCGAAAGTTATCGCGTACAAACATACAATACATTCGTACAAAAAATGTATTTTTGCCTCAAATATAATGGTAGCCCTCGCTCGCTCGCTCGCTCGGTCAATTAGTGGGATTAGATCCCATCATTGGGCAAAAGCCTTCTCTCTTTCTTTCTCTCGGTCTCACATTTTATCATTTTACCGGTTTTTTCGCTTCGGAGCTCAGTAATTGTGACAAACTTATTTTCGCTCGCATTTCAACTTACGAAGAGTAGAATAGCACTCTTCAGCTTTCCAACTATCTCCACACTAAAAATCACCACAACCCTATGCTCTGCTTAACGGAATACGTATATATATTTGGTGGCTCCGCTTCGACGTGAAAAATAAACACACATGCTTAATGATTCTCATAATATGTACCATTGTGGCCTCTCCCCGCAATCGATGGCTCATCTCCTCGCCTGTTCCGAGTGCCCAAATCTATACTCGGCCTGACTTGAAGGCAGCTTCCTATGGAGCCGTCGAAGTGGCTCGGTTCTGGCATAAAAATATTTTGTATCCATTATAGCATTTGTAGATTTGCCATCGTCACGCCAAGAAGAAGAAGAAGTATGGATTTCATTAGACAATAGCTTTTAAAGTTTAGAGGAACTGTTACAGTCCACTGAAAGTCGTTTAAAACCAGCCGAAAACATGTTAAATTTAAATTGACTGTGCCGAATAATGATATGCGTGGTCCCCATCAAATTTGCATAAGTACATATGCAAACATTTAAATTACATGACTTATTGCAGCTTTATTTAATATTAAAACACTGTTTTTGGTTTAATGAGTTCCGCTATGATGTGTGTTTAAAATTGTGTAGGGAAAATATGTCTGGTTATGGTGCTGCCGTGTGGCAGAAATGGCGACACAAGAAGTGCAGGCTTGATGTCGTCAAGGACGATATGTGTGCCAATGGTCTGATAACTAGGGATGCCGACGACCGTGCGGAGTGGACACGAAAATTAGGAAAGCTGGGTTTCGACGCTCCACGTCTGTGGAATTATGTCTTATATGATAAACTTCTATAATTTGCTATGTAATGCATGTATGTATGAGAGTAACTATGTGTTTCGCGTGAAATCTTGCAACTTCATTTTGAAGCAGATATATTTATTTCAACCGGTTAATGTCATACATAACTGCTAGCGCCACCATCACATTTTTACCAATTTCTTTTGTTTATTAATTCTTTTCAAATTTTTTCGAAGATTTTGGTGACTACCGTTTTTGGTTTAGTAGACTGTAACTATATTCTTATTATTATTATAAATTCCTTTATCTACTGTAGAATAATTTGAAAAGAGATTTTTTTTATTTTCGCTATCGGTGACGCGACACGAGTAGGATCTGAACCTGGGATCGCTCGACTTCAAATTGCACTTGAAACTTTCGACATATTTAGCTCGAATCGAAATAATTTATGCGGTTAAGTGAGGGACTTTGGCAGGTAATAGTGGGGACGTAGATAGTGTCAAATTGTAAGCGAAGTCGGCGTATTTCGGAACAAGTTAATTTTGCCGGGTAACAATTCCAATTCGAGATAAGTTGCGTTCGAATTTCAAACAGGTACTATATGTTGACGTAGAACTTGTCCTTCTGTATTTGAATATTTGAAAATACAGATAAAATAGGGCTTGATAACTTTTTGATTGGCGTTTGTATCCGGCCAGACTAAAGGATAAAAACCCTCGAAAACTGATAGGTAACAATGGCTTTCTCAAAGAGGGTTGACGTCAGGCAGACGGCCGGCCGAAAAACCATAGTTGAATCTTTAAAATTGAATGATTCATTTTTGATAAAACTCGGACTATCGTGGTAATTCTTAAAAAAAAAACAGATTTTTTTAAATTATATGAACCGAATGTATCTTGTGATTTTGCCAAATATAATTTAATTTAGAATATGAAAAGTGCCCGTGAAGGTGTAATTTCTGAATAAATGATTTGATTGGACGATCTCAAAGTATTACCAAATTATTGCGTCATATTTTAAACTAGCTTTTGCCCGCGGCTTCGCCTGCGTCAGTTTCTCGCGGGGACAGTTCAGAGATCTATCATTTTTTAATTTTAAATTACGATGAATGATGAAGTTATGAGTTTAAATCACACCAATCGCCATTATTGCAGTATAATTTATTAATTTGACACCTCAATGCCGTTTGTTTCAGTTGTTAATTGAGATAATTAAAATAATTAATAGCTAATTATTACAAAAACGGCATAATAAAAAAATCATTTGCAATAAGTATAGTATAACAAAAGAAATGGCATTGTATTTATTTATTGCATTTACAATTGTTAAGTTACGATTTAGGATGTAATATAAATTCGTATGCAAAAAATAAATTTTCTTCATCTGAAGCAAGTGGTGGTCAATGAAAATTACTATATACAAGTCAGATTGGTATACAAACTAATGTGGCGCGAGTAGGATTCGAACCTGGGGCCTTTCAATCACAGACGGACGGTCTTGACTAGGTGGTAGTGGCGGCGAATTAGATCTAACTGATATGGTAACTACAATTTCTAATCGTACAACCATGATCCGGTCACTTAAATTTAACTGTGAAATTGAATTAATTAACAAATGTCTGTTATTGATTTAATTGACGTAATAAACGAGTAATTTAATTTATCTTTTCTAATAACTATCAATAATTCAATAAAATGGATGGATTTGTTTATTTATTTGTAAAGGATAAATTCAAGAACTAATTGTGAGAGAACAAACAATATTCTATACAACAGAGTCCTAAAATAATTTCAGATTTGTTCAATCCTATTCCACTTTTTCGATTTAATTTAATAACAACGATAAATGTAAAGTGAGTTTGTATGTTTCTATTCAATCGACATTCGTGAAATATATCAAGAAATGTTAGATCTCTGAACTGTCCCCGTGAGAAACTAACGCAGGCGAAGCCGCGGGCAAAAAAGCTAGTAGATAGATAAAATGTTTACAACGTAGTATATATAATACTAGACTACTATATTTTCAAGTTACACGCCACGTCTTTTTTTAATTTTTTTTGCGGGTCTACACTTGAACAAATTTATGTATAAATAAGTAGTACCTTTGTACTTAGTCTATTTGTAAGTTTTATATTTACTCTATTGTGTCGTGTACATAAATAAATAAATAAATAAGAACACAAAATAGTTCTCAAAGCTGCAAACTACTAGCAACAAGACAAGCTACGCAATAAAGACTTGAGACGTGATATTTTCCAGCCAGTGCATTTCAAACTCTCATTATATTGTACCCACAACATAGTGTACAATCAGAATTGCATTAAGTTCACACTTGGATGCATATTGCTCCAGTTAACCGCGCATGGTTCTTAGGTTAAAAGTGGATATAATTAAATAGTTATAATGTTCTCTTTCAAAAATTATTAACTCTTCTGGTCTTTTGAAGTTTGCATGTTTGCTTGCAGACTTGTTAATTGTTTTAATATCTTTCGAAAAATATTCCAAATATATATAATAGAACATATATAACTAATATTGATAAATTGAATATATTTTAATAAATTAATTTTGTTACCTATGCAATCGTGTCGGATATAATACTTTTGTGGGATTTTTTGATGAAATGTAAAATGTGTGCATATTTACAGGATTTTTTCTATCTGTACATTAGTTTTTATGACAAGTACAGTCCACCAAATCACATAGCACAAAATCGATCGATTTGTCTTGTTTATTTAATTTACTTTCGTAATAAATATGTACCTAAAATATAAAACAATGCATTAAGATTTTTTAGACTTTATTTTGACGTCTATCTTTAAACAGCTTTTAATTATTTAAATATATAATTATGTTTTATACTCGTATCCATGTCCTTACAAATTATATAAAACAGAGTCCTCTGCCGCGTTTGTCTGTCTGTTCGAGATAAACTCAAAAACGATTGCACGAATTTTATGCGGTTTTCACCAATAGATAGTCTTATTTCTGAGAGAGGTTTAGGTGTATAATTTATTATGTTTTTCCCGAGCGAAGCCGGGACGGGCAACTAGTAGTTTATAAAACAATCTATATTTACGTATATAATTTTATGTCAGATAAAAATAGATTATGTATATTCACCATTATTTCCACGTCAGAATTTTGTCCTTTAACGTAATTAGGTTTATTAGACGTGGATTAAAATTTTTAATTATAGCATACCATCATGGCGCAGGCCTCAAAATTCGCTACAGAAACGATAAAAAATCGTAACAATACGATATATTTATTCAGTTTTAATTGTATATTAGGTCTGTCAACGGCTGACTGTGCAACGGTTACTTAGTTACTTTCAAGTCATTGTTGTTTGGCTTGTCCTATGCACAACACGCTTGCAAGACAATGGTCGCGTAAATACCTGTGACGTGTATACCAGTGACGTGAAATACCTGTGATCGTGGAACGGTGACAAAAGTCGTGACGCGAAATGGCAACGACATGGCTGCCCCCGGATATAACCGAAGCGTGTACAAATCAACATGCCCCCTTGACACAGTGCACTCAAACCGGGTTTTTGTATTTGACATTATTAACACAATTGTTTGGGGGTTCCGTCGACAATAGGATACCTTTACCTAAAAACCCTTACAGCCAAACTCTAAGTGATTATAGATCGAACTACGACTTTAGACCTACAGAATTACCGTTAGGTCCGCTTGGATCGAGTATAGAATCATCGCTTTTGGGCTCAAAAATTAGTGACACAACGAGCAAATTTGAAACGAAATTTCATAGTTTTGGTCCTATAGGTAGTGTTGGAGTATCTAAGACATCTTATACCATAAAACATGACCCGTTTAAGAGTGATTTCTCGAGTCCAGTGTCTTTTGAAAGCGCGCCACCGGCGTTTGACTATAATTTTGTGAATAGGCGTAGCTACGTTGATTCTGAAACTGCTGATTCGGAGAAAGTGGTAACGAGAGAGAGGAAAGAAGGAAAGAGTAGAAGAAAGAGACAAGTGGTAGAGGAATATGACTTTATCGTCGTTGGAGCTGGGTCGGCAGGATGTGTTGTCGCGAATCGTCTTTCGGAAGTCAAAAAATGGAAGGTAAGATTTAATTTTACAATGTAATTTGATTTGAAATAAATTATTATGATCATTACGATTAATTGATGATATTTTATTTGGGTATATTAAAATAGTTTGTCTGTTATTATTATAATGTAAAGTTTTCCTGCAAATTGAAATAATTAATTTAATCCTACTAATTCTGCTAATATTATAAATGCGAAAGTTTGTGTGTATGTTTGTTACTCTTTCACACAAAATCTACTGGATGTATCGTTACGAAATTTGGTACAAGGGTAGAATATGGTCTGGAATAATACATATACGGTATTTTTTATTCCAAAATTCCCACGGGAGCGAAGCCCCGGGGCGCAGGTCTTTATTATGTGTTATTTATTATGTGTTATTTCTGTTACTATAATAAATAAATGAATATGAAAGGATCCTTTGCGGTGGTGGACAAGTGGATAAAAAATAACACTAGCCTTATTAAAGTCCCTGTTTCAAGTCCTCTGTACTTGAACATTTTAATTACAGATAAATTATCACGTTTTTACCCATCGCCGTACTATGAAATGACATTTTTGACTTAAGTTTTTGAAACAAACTACCTAATGGAATTTCAGAACGACCACTGCTGAGAAGAAATGCCGAAAGAAACTCATTTGAACAGTGTTGGTCCCTATCATGCCAGATTAAGGGCTTACCATTATTGTTTCCTATATATACCTAATATTCTAATAGAATTAATGCTAAAACAAAGTATATACGTTATATACCTAAAGTACCTAAAGGTCAAAAAGTATGTAAAAAACACGTTATGATTGTGATCGAATGCTAATAAAAAATAGATATAAAACAAGATCAACCAAATAAAATATATGAGAATCGAGAGGACCAGTTCCCTTCTGGTAGCAACGGTTCACTAGTTGACGCATCGGTCAGCCATCTTGAAGCTCAATCATGATATAGGAAATCTCACAACCCGCCAAAAGAATATTATATATTTTTCACATTTATTTTTCAAGATCCGTGTGTAACTTTGCAACCGGCAGCTAACTTAACAACAACCTTTCCTGGCAATGCTGTTGTTGACTTTTAGCTGCCAATATCTCTTAGTCGTCTTGTATAACATCCACATAATATGTTGTCGTATACACCGTCTTATTAAAGTTTAAGGATCTCACGCCACACTTAATAAAAGATCCTGTTTCAAAACGACCACATTCTGAGAAGAAACGTCGAAAGAAACTCATTATATTTTCAATAAAACTATTATATTAGCTGGCATTTCCTTAATTAACTATACACGCAATTGCGTTCGAATGTACTTCCTCATTTACTTCTGTTAGCTCGCGTATAATGATTTATCGACATAACTGTGAAGTTATTAGATATAAACACCGCTACGGACCGCTACACACGGCACAGCTTTGGTGATCTCAGATTTTAGTCAAATTGACGCACTTGACATTACTTTACATACACTAGTGAACTTGACAGTCAACCAGTCTAAAGAACTCCTCAAGTCTTCCTTCACTGAAAGCTTATTTTTGAAAACAATAATGAGATAAATAAATACTGGTATCGAGCGCGAATTGAATCCACGCCTATTCGGGACAGTGCTCTTAACCACTGAGCATACGAGGCCATGCCAGTTCGTCCGAATTAATTCATCTCTTTACGCCTTACGCCGAACCACAGAATTTCAAACGAACTTACAGTATCTTCATTAAAGAGTGAACTAATAACTTAATTTTATTAATTAACAACATAACGTTACAAATGATAACAGATGTAAGTAGGTAGTAGAATTTATTATTAAAACAATTTAAATAGCCTAAGTATTCGTTTTTCATTGCGTAACCCAACTAAATATTATTATAATGGGAAAACAAGAAAATTTTCACATAGAATTTCCCGCTTATTATGTAAAGTCTCAACAGACAATGGAATTTAAGTATTTTCTTGTGAATTGGGTTTACAATGCCTGGGAAAACTCTGTGTACGGTTATAGATAAAACACATGCATTGTTGATTAGGTCTTTGGAAGTGGCAGTCAAGAATTAAGTTATGCTATCAGTTTTTATGAACAAGATACGGATATAATATAATATCTTCTTCATAGTCGTATTCCTCATGGCTGAGGGTCGTGGTTATTGCGTTCAATGAAACACACACAACAACTTTCTTGGCATTATTAATGGAGTGGTTTGCCATTGCCTTCTTCATTTCACACACAAGATAATAAGAATCAACCAGTGTGCAGGTTTCCTCACGATGTTTTCCTTCACCGGAAGCAAGTGGTGTTCGATAAAAACATGAGTCAGATTGGTATACAAACTCATGTGGCACGAGTAGTATTCGAACCTGGGACCTTTCGATCCATAGGCGGGCGTCTTAACTATTACACCACCACCGCTTCTTAATAAAATATATTGTTTCTTTAATCTTGCCGTGTTTCCAGTGCGTAGAGAAAAATATAGATGAGGAGTGAGATGAACGTAGCCACATGAGAACTATTTTACACAAATGTTTAGGTAATACTGGTACCTAAAAGCCGGCACTCGGTGAGGGACGATACATATCAGCATTCTCTCCCGTCGTTTTTGTATGAGCGTAATGGAAGACATTACGGTGTGTTTAGTTGTCTCAATCTCTGCCCTGAAGCCCAGAGTCAGTCATTAAAGTAAACCATGAAATGTTGACGATTCCGCTCTGTGATTTTACAACCGCCCGCCTGCCTGACGTAAATCCTCACCGTTATTGCTTATCAGCTTCCAAGGTTATGTGTCTTTTATTTGCCTGGTTCGAATCCAACTACGTGTCATTTTGTATACCAATCTGACTGATGAGACAGATTCAGAAGCAAGGGGTGGTCAATGAAAACTGCTATACATGTGTAGCAGTTTTCATTGACCACCCCTTGCTTCCGGTGAAGGAAAACATCGTGAGGAAACCTGCACACTGTATGACGATGATATGTATGCGATTACTTGCCACTAGATGGCGATAAGTAGTGGTATAACAGTAATTTTATATGTATACACGTCACAATTTCTGAGACTTATCTTCTTCATAGTCGTATTCCTCATGGCTGAGGGTCATGATCATTACGTAGAATCAACACACAACAAATTTCTTGGCACCATCAATGGAATGGTTTGCCATTACCTTCTCCATTTGACACACAAATTAATAATCAGTGTGCGGGTTTCCTCGCGATGTTTTTCTTCACCGGAAATACTAATACTTATATTTTATTCAGAAATTAATCACAGATGTTTGCTAAAAATACACAATTTACATAGAATTAGCACGAATGCTCAACACCGTGACTTTTTTTGAGGTTATATTTTTTCGCTCGGTTCAATGTTCCTAAAAGGTCGTGGCTGATATTGAAAACAATTTACAATTACATTGATTGCAACTATTGTTACGAATGGAGCTGTATAAGTAACTTTGTTTTAACTAAATAGATAAATGTGTAATGAGTTGTTAAACCCAGCGATTTCATTCGTGTGAATGGCGTAAAGAATTCTAACCTGACTATAATAAAATATTTTTACTAATACGGCAAGTTTGGTTTCAAGTTGAAGTAAATAACATGTGTTATAACTTTTGTTACACTCATCGCCATTTCTTCGAACTGTGTTTATCAATGTAATGTTAATAAAAATTAGAAATAAAATAAATCCGCCACACGCTTTGTCGATGATCTTATTGTATCGCCTAGCGTATGATTTTATTGTATTGCCTATCCGTGAAAGTATTGAAATGAATTAATAGTGCAAAAAAATACTATCAAGTTCATTCACTTGACCTTGACACAATGTTTTACACTTTCATTAACAACGTTGAGTAATTCCACTTAACTCTTTATAGCATAAAGTTTTTTATTTGTGTGGCTGAGTGATTTCGACATTCTGGGCACGTTTTTTTTTATTTAGCCGTTGGATATTGTGCCGGCTGGAAAAATGCTGCTTCCTTTATTTTCCACTCTCTTTTTCTCTTCATATTTAAAACTCTTGGTAGGAATTTGTCGATATCGCTCCTCCGTCTCATTCTAGGCACAATCAAAACTTAAGGATAAAATCAGATTTTTTACAAAAAATAATAGATTTTTGATACAAGTCTTTCATTATCTTTAGTGAGATCATATTACCTACATCAACACATGAAAAAAAAATAATATCCATAAAATACCTAAACCTTTGAGGAGTTTCCTAGTTGGAGATGATCTTTGGTCCATCAGGTCATAGAAACAGAAGCGACGTTGATTTTATTACGTTTTAATAGTCACCTAAGGAACTCTAAGCATAAATTGAATCGCGCATATTTCGAATATATTTTTTAAGCGCAGTCAAGATCCCACCAGCTTATTCGCCTTTATTACCTTAGCATAGAGTTTAAATGTAAATAACATGGCTGGTACACTGAAAAATTCAGAGCAAGTAATGACAAAACTTTCTATGTTACCATTTACACGGTATAGCAATGAAACAATCTTCAAAAACTAGTTCATGTAGTTCCACAAAGAGAATATAATGCGTCTATGAAAAAAACGATTGTACCCGGGTAAGTATCGCTTACAACGATTGTCTTAAATTAGTATGTTCTTACAAAAAGTTGAAATGGACATATCGAAGAATCATGTTTTTGCTGGATGGTGCATAAGAGAACTATTGGATACTTTCCAACTAGTTATATTTTTTTTTTCTAATGTCAAAAACTAAATTTTATATGGAGCTAGTATGACATGAATGTATTGTGACGTCACGGATTTTCCAGTTAATTTTTTTTTATAGGTATACTTTAATGACTGAAAAAATATTATGAGTCAATCATCTTCTTCATAGTCTTATTCCTCGTGGCTGAGGGTCGTGGTCATGACGTGGAATTAAACACACACAGCAACTTTCTTAGCACTATTAATGGAGTGGTTTGCCATTGCCTTCTCCATACTGTAGTTAATAAAACTGATCACTTTTTTATTAAAGTGACATTTATTTATTGTACTAGATTTTGGCCGCGGCTTCGCCTGCGGGAATTAAGATATATGAATTATATACCCTTATATTTAGTTTAAACCACATAAATGCGAAAATTTCTAGAAATTCAAATTCAAATCATTTATTCAGAAATTAGACCTTCACAGGCACTTTTTCTAGTTATTTCTTAATATTTATAGTTATTTCTCACAAGCTACAAACTACTGGCATTTCGGAACGACCACTGCTGAGAAGAAATGCCGAAAGAAACTCATTTGAACAGTGTTGGTCCCTATCATGCCAGATCGGCTTACCATTATTGTTTCTTACAATGTTTTTTTTTCTTTCTAATAATATATAGAAGTACATAATGTACATAGTCAAAAGTTATATAAAAACAGGTTATGATTGTGATCCGAGTGCTGATTATAATATATATATATATATATAGAATATTGGTTGAGCAGATAAAGCAACGAACGCGGCAGACGACTTTGTGTCACTTCCAGTATAAAATAATTCTTTGTTTTATCATAAAACTAAAACAACGAGTCTCGAAGTCCTAAAGCGAAAAACTTTCACAATCCTCCTAAATGGTTCCTTGTATTTTCTTTTCAGAGAAACTATAATAAATAGCGAATTGTGAGCATTTCATTATATTCACTGTTAACTAGAGAAAGGTGGAAACCTTGGAACATTTTTCAAAGGTTTTCGGACATCGCCGCTTGATGATAAAGTGTCTGATTCAAAACGAAGAAGTTATGATCAAGTTGATCACTAAAATATAATTTACAACTTTTATGTTCAACCCTATATTTGTTTGAAAAATTGTTGAATGATATTAAAATAGGGATAACAGTTGCGTTTTTTAGTAAATTGGTTTGTACACTATTATTGTATACTTTATTTTATAATACAGGCTGAAAATAATCTAAATCACGAACATAATAATAAAAAAAAAACATTCGAAATTTCTAAAGTCATTTTATTCTATTTTTATAAATTTGGTTAATGTTATTATTTCTCATGGATTTAGTAAGTACTTCAATGGAGTACGTACTAATTCCATGATATTTCTTAATACATGCAGGCTGAAAATAATCTAAATCACGAACATAATAATAAAAAAAAAACATTTGAATTTTCTAAAGTCATTTTATTCTATTTTTATAAAATTAGTTTATGTTATTGTTTCTCATGGATTTAGTAAGTACTTCGACGGAGTACGTACTAATTCCATGATATTTCTTAATACATGCAGGCTGAAAATAATCTAAATCACGAACATAATAATAAAAAAAAAAACATTTGAATTTTCTAAAGTCATTTTATTCTATTTTTATAAATTTGGTTAATGTTATTATTTCTCATGGATTTAGTAAGTACTTCGACGGAGTACGCACTAATTCCATGATATTTCTTAATACATGCAGGCTGAAAATAATCTAAATTACGTGCATAATAAAATATAACGTTCGAAATTCGGTGATTTCCCGGTAGATTCATCGTCAAGTCCCCAACTCCCGAAGTTCCGGAGAATTAGTCGGCGATGCGAACTATTGGCGACGAGACAACTTTGACGGATAGTTTGCGGTTGGTTACAGATAGATTTATAGTCCTGGCACAGTTTTAGAATCAGTTTGAATCGATACTAGGAATACCTAGTACAAACTAGGTACTCTAATAAGTTAGATAAATAGATATTTGTTTCGTTTGTGGCGTGTGGTACCGCCCTAGAATAGGATCATTCCATGTCCTCCCATGGAAGTCGTACGAGGCGACTAAGGACAAATACACAGCACATTGAAATAGCTTGGGCAGCTGATAGGTAATACCATTACCGTGGGTGGTTGACGTCAGGCTGTCAGCCGGTTGTAAAATCACAATATGATAGCCGAATCTTCAAAAATTTTCCTGGCTTCGCGGCGTTACAGCCCCGAATGCTACCCGGGTACACGCACGAGTGATAGAATGAGATAGTGAGACTTCCTCTCGCTTCGGTTGTTTCCTCAAGTCGTTTTCGTCAAAAAAGCACCTCAAGTCTTTATTAACTGATAAATGTTATTATACTTTAAATGATTTCTTTAATGATAGACTCGGATAGAATTTATGGCTAGTATAAGTACATTATAATTCTTTTTTTGTTTTGGATTTGTAGTGGATAGCATGCTCGTCTTTATTCATTTATATTTGCATACCTATATTCGGTAAAACATGTACGTTTAATTCACTTTGACATCAATTTGTATATTTGTACTCATGTTTTTGTAGAACTAGTTTCTTATAATCAAAATATTATCAAATCATTCAGTAATTAGACCTTCACAGGCACTTTTTCACGTCAAGTTTTATACTAAATAGTAATTTCTCAAAAAGTTACAGACAAGCGGCATTTCGGAATGATCACTGCTAAAAAGAAATGCCGAAAGAAACTCTTTATTTGAACAGTATCGGCTCATTTAAACAGTGTCGGTTCCTATCTTGCTAGAAGGGCTTACAAAATTTTTAATTCTATAAAAGACACGCAAACATCAACTTGATCGAGTACGGAACCCTAAAAAAGAATTAGCTAGTTTTCGAATTTAAATATCGGAAAATTGCAACCAATCCGCTGCTGAGAGGATTTCAAAAATAAATTTATCAGACTCAACCATTGACTGTGAAAAAATAGATGATATACTGACGTTAAAATATTCTAAGACTGGGATTTGATCAAAGCCGTGCTGTGCTGAGCGGACTATTGCTTTGGTCCCAACATAAATGTGACAATACGAATGAATAGAAAGTACCTACATGTGGGTGGTTCCATAAGCTAATGGGTCTGCTATAATCTGTATAACTCGATTATTATTTTTTTGTTGGCACAAAACTTTTTTTTTTATATTTGGAATAAGATATATTGTAAATACATGCTGCTCTTCTGCTACTGTGTACAGTAACAGAGTGTAATGTACCTGATTATTTATGAAAATGAAGGTGGTGGAGGTGAGATTTACTTTTAAGTTTAATTTATCTTCTTGAGACTAAAGACCATATGGTTTATAAATTTAATGAACCTTTTTGTGGTTTCTTCTTTTTGTATCGTCTGTAAGAGATTGAATTGTTTTGTTGTTTGGCTTTGGTTTTTCTATATCATATAAATATATATATGTTTCGATCGAAATCCGTGGTCACATATGTAAATGGGTCTACGGTCAAATAATTTATTTCTATAGTCATATCCAACGGAGCTACGAAAAGATTGTCTATATGCAAATAATACCACATCTAATTTTTTAAAAGAAGCATCATATTTCAATGCGAAAAGTCTATTTATGCGAAGTCTGTGGCAATCGCAAAGTTTCAGATTAATTTAAATCCGATAGTTTAGAGCCAATTAAACTTTGAAAGGGTTTCATTTCAAACGGGTCTATATGCCTCAATAATTTTTATAATTTCTCTACAGTATGCTGGAATACTAACACTATTTAGCAGAGATCAGTGTTTGCTATACCGCTGTATATTACCGTTACTAACAATATTAATGTGCATCTGAATGTCTAGTTTAAGAGTTTGTAACATAGATGGCGGTGTACATTTTATGATTTCCTGAATCGCGTTATGAAGTCGTTTTCACTAATACGTTACTGACCTTTACAAATAATTACACATCTTTACACATAGGATATTTGCAGTACTCAGTACCACCCGGCGGCACCAGGACGATTCTCTCAATAGGCCTTTCAGGTATCTTGAGCAACATACCGCTTTGGTAATTTTTTCGAGTAACGTCCAAAGCCGAGGCTCGTTCCCATCTTCGGAGCCCTTTGAGCTGTAACTATTTTGGTTGTACGGTCATTGCGACTGTCGACATATTTTCTCCGGTTAAACAGTAAAGGTCGACAAATGGTCGAAAAAATTCAAACAATGCGGTGATCATATTTGGATTGTGATATTCAGTAAAAGCAAAAAACTTTTATTCAAAGAACCAGCCAGCATTCTTTTTTTATTATGTTCGGAAAACTTACACTTAATTACTAATATAAAAAATAACTTAATAAGTTTTCGCATATTGCTTTCAAACGCTAGCTTGCCCAAAAATAATTAAGAAAAGAAATTTAGGGAAATTAAATCTAAAACCTCAATACCTTGATAAAAAATAAGATATAGACACTAATTCGACACACTACATGTTCGGGAGCTTGGTCAAACTACTCTTTACTATAGTATTTCTAAATGTGTTACAACTAGAACAAAAGAGATCCAATTCGGAATTGTTGACTAATTTATTCTCCTAAAAGGTACAATCAGGCAACAGCCAGCATTCTAAATCGACTTATAATCGATTTGAAATCGACTAATACAAAATATAACCCCCAGGTACTCCTTCTAGAAGCGGGTCCGGAAGAACCAGACGTGACCAGCGTGCCAGCCTTCGCTCCAACTCTGGCTGGCTCCAGCATCGACTGGATGTACCGCACGCAGCCTGAGGAGTTAACCTGTAGAGCTCAGGCTGGACAGACTTGCAGATGGACTAGGTAAGAATATTGCTTCCTCTTTCTCATCTCCGCATATTTCCGGTTCCGTTTGGGATGTCACGCTCTTTAGTTTGGGGAAAGCGTAGAAAATAACCTTATAATTTTGAAGATTCTGCTGTGATTTTACAACCAGCCACCTGATTGACGTCAACCCTCTTTGGGACTGTTATTGTTACCTATCAGGCTATGTTTCCCTTAGATACCTAGTACGACATCCACAGGAGGATATGGAGTAGTCCTATTGTAAAGCGGAACTACACGACACAGGTAAGAATATTCTGTCCATTCAGAAATATATTTTTTTTCTTGTTCAACCAAATATTGGTGTGAACATTGTTCAGTTCCCGCCACTATTCTTTGTACTGAAAACGCAGTTGCTTCCTCCTTTTTCAATAACAAAGGCAATGATTAATTTGTGGTCTTTCTGCTGGACATTTTTTACCTCATGGTCTCCACTCAGTTTGTAGCAAAGCTTTTTTAGCATTTTGTTTTAATTTTCCACCTAATAGGATGTTTATTTTACAGTGGAAGAGTAATGGGTGGATCAAGTACAATCAATTACTTAGTGTACATGAGAGGTAATAAAGAAGATTACAATAGTTGGTTTAATCTTGGGAACTACGGTTGGAGTTATCCTGAAGTAAATATAAATTAATTCATTAAAATATTAATTTGAAGAATCGATAAACTACACCTTCTTGTACTATATTTACATGTTAACTTACAGGTTTTACCATACTTCAAAAAATCTGAAAATAATAGAGATATAGAAGCAAAGAATACTTACTATCATGGAAGCAATGGGCCTTTAAATGTAGAAAGATTTAAATATGCAGATAAGAATTCTATAATGGTGATTGAAGCTTTTAAAGAAATTGGATTGCCATTAGCAGATCTTAATAGTGAATTTCAACTTGGCGTTATGGCTGCTCAAACAACGTCAAAAGATGGGAAAAGAATGTCTACTAATGCCGCCTTTATAAGACCTATTAGAGATAAGAGACCTAATTTAATTATCAAAACAAATGCTCAAGTAACTAAGATATTGATTGAGCCTAACGAAAAAGTAGCTTATGGAGTTAAATATTTAAAAGATGGTAAGTGGTGTGAAGCACATGCAAGAAAAGAAATAATAATAAGCGCTGGATCTCTAAATTCCCCTAAAATTTTGATGCTCTCTGGTATAGGACCAAGAGAAGATTTAGAAGCTGTTAATATACATGTAATAAAAGATCTCAAAGTAGGACATAACCTTCAAGATCATGCTACTACAGAGGCTATGTTAATGGGTCTAACAAACAAGTCATCTACACTACTAAGTGACAATCAATTATTGCGTGAAATAGAAGCATTTTCGAAATTCAGATATACAAAAGGTCCTCTAACTTCTACGGGTTCAGTACATGTGACTGCATTTATTAAGACTAAATACGCCGATATAGATTCATCCGTACCTGACATACAATTCCATTTTGATGGACGACATCGCAGAGATTTCTACTCAGATCCAACACATTATTTGGTGTCGCGAATATTCCCATTTGCTTACTACGACAGTATTAATGTTAGGCCGATTTTATTACTACCACAAAGCAGAGGATTTTTGACTTTGAACAAAACAAGTCCAGTATTCGCTCAGCCAGTAATATATTCTAGATTCTTCACAGTGAAACGTGATATTGACACATTGATTGCAGCCCTTGAATTTATAACCAAACTAGAAAATACTGAAGCATTTAAACAATACGGGGTCGAATTTATTAAACAACCCGTCGATGCTTGTTCTACTTATAAGTGGGGAACATATGACTATTTTTTCTGTATTATAACAAGATATACTGGAACAATATATCATCCTGCAGGAACATGTAAAATGGGACCGTATTGGGATAAAGATGCAGTTGTTGATCCAAGATTGAGAGTTTATGGAATCGGTCATTTAAGAGTAGCAGATGCATCTATAATGCCTGATATAACTCGTGGTAACACAAATGCTCCTGTGATAATGATTGGAGAAAAGGTATCCGATATGATTAAGGAAGATTGGAGAGATGGAAGCTAATATTTACTAGTAAATTATAATATTAGATTACATTTTAAAACAAAATTTGATAATTTAATGAGAAGTATATATAAGAGCAAGATGGGATGTGATGATGAAGTCCGACCAATTTCGGTATTGGCGACAACTTTAGTAATTTAGTACAAAATTCTTATACGACGTCCGAATACTGGAGATAATATAAGGAACCTCTAATGCGATGTGAATAAAACTTCGGTTTTGGACTGTATGAATATAACTGATAAAAATATAAACATGGGTTCGTTTGTTATACGAGACAGTTCAATCGAATGTATTGTATCGCTCGGAATGTCTGATTGGTGAAGTAATGGGTCAGTTGAGGGACTACTTCTAGAAATTCTTTGAACATATGCTTGGGACTGTGGCTTAGGATTTAAGAAACATTCCAAAATTAACGTGATAGAACGTAACATGACGTGTGATGTGGAGCGCGCGGCTGAGGTATACGTCTACGTCCTGAATTTGACCAGGCTGGTTGATGGTCCATATTGTTGCCACCAATGTACAGAAAAAGATCTCAATTTGATAAATTAGGAAGCTGTCAAGTATGGTCGTTTGTTATGTTATTTAGATCATAAATATTTATTCTCTTGGCTTAATATCGGTTTAATAAATTATACAAATAATATTTTAGTCTGAATAATTGTGTTTCTTTTATTACCCTCGTTTTGGAGCTAAATATATTATTTACAATAATTTTCCACACAATAGCAAACGAATTTCATACGGTGAGTGGAACAAAAAAAATACCCTTTTATGTGATCTAACAACACACCATGTCAAGAGCACAAAAGTAATTTAAAATTTTAGTAATGTTTTCACTTTGACAGAATTTTATACAAAACGTAAAATTAATAATGAATAACATTGACTAATTTCAAAAGATTTTTAGAGTTTGGATAATTATAGTAAGAGATAAATATAAATATAACAAATAATTGCAATTGAATTAAACCCCCTTGCCTAATTGGGCCAGTGTTCTTAACCACTCATTTTGTTTTTAAACGACGAACAGAAGAAAGCAATTTGTACTCTTCTCATCAGCATACTTAACTTTTCGAGTGAGATATTATGTATCAAGAAAAAAAAAACAGTTAAACTTCAAACACGACAAATGAAAATAGTATAGGAAATTAAAATAAATATGAGAAGACTTAATACAAACACTATATACTTTAACACTCCTAGATTCTTACTAAATCAACTACTAAAACCAACACACAACAATTTAAATTCACATTCACATTACACCAACTATTCATAAATTCACTCTTTTGATCGTAGATTTTTGTCATACACAATCACAACCACCATATTTATGTTTTTAATACTTTCCACCAACTTCTAGAGTTATGTTTTTAATATTTTCAAAGTTTATCGTTGAATTCTCACTTACGTGTGTAGAAAGTAGATTATGTTAATTTATCTTGGTCGTAAACTGCATGAACTGTTTGCACCCTATGTTTTGAGAACGGATGAAAATGATTTTTCATAGAATTTGAAGCACAGAAATCTAGACAGAAAAAAAATATTTTAATTTAGTAATTTTTGAAACAGAACAGATAAAGTCTCTATTAAAAATCGGTATTTTATGACTTGGTATTTTGGAAAAAAAATAGGTATTCAAATTAAAAGAAACTTATTTTTCTTGTCGAGTCAACCATTCTAATTGCAACATATGTATTTTTTAATATATGTTAGCCAAGACCAATGCATTTATTTTTAAACGAATGCAACATAAAGTCATTTATCAATCGTTCTCCTAAATTCTCTAATAAATTTTGTATTCAAAGGTCATTCTTGCTAGATCTATAAAAATACTACAATCCAAGTTTAAATTTAAGTATTAAGTATTAAATTGTTAATTTGTGTTCATTGATGATTGTAATAAAAATGATCTTGCAAGGAAACTGGCCGATAATAAATCGAAATTTACAAAAAAATAAACATAATATTTTTTTTTTTCACAGAGGACGTACCATGGGTGGATCTAGTGCAGTGAACTACTTGGTCTATATGAGAGGAAACCAATTAGACTACGATGAGTGGGCTGCTTTAGGTAACCCTGGATGGAGTTTTTCTGAGGTATGTAATAATAATTTTATTTTCATTAATTATTATAAATATACAAGTCAGTAACTTGGTTACATGCTATTATCTAGAATCGCCAGAGTTCAAAATGACTAACCAAGGTTAAGAACAAAAACATACATGAATTTTACTCTACGTCAAATGATTTAAAATAAATTCTTTAAAAGTGAGCTACAGGTAAGATAATATGGACAATACTTGGCCCTGCCATTCTCGTCGAAACCTAGCAGAAGGCGCTAATCCAAAAAGACCTGGCTTGACGTTGTCAAGGAGGATAATCGTGCCAATAGACTAAATTCCGAAGATGATAAGAAGATGCTAAAGATCATGTAATCATAAAGAGATCATATCAATAGAACACCACACCGGTGGTACCGTTAAAGTTTAAAAATCCCAAAGAACCACTAGGATTTAAGGCTGGGATATGGCAGGTCCCACGAGAGAAATAGTAGGAAAACGGACTTTGGGCTCCGACGCTAGTGGCCCTGGAAGAAACAGGGAAAAAGTGTATGATAGAGAGTAGAGTAGTAATACTTAAGAATCGCCATGAATTGAATGAAAGAAAGATTATGATTCCTTCATAAGTAAACAATCAGCTAGTTGACAGTTTATTGAGCGAATTCTTTCTCAGTCTTTTATTTACTGGTTTGTTCGTTACTTTGAAATAAATGTAATAAAGATGTGGGAGGTCTTTATATTACGTTCCTATTTCATTTCAGGTATTACCCTACTTCAAGAAAGCAGAAAATAATCAAGACATCGAATCCCATGATTTGAAGTATCACTCAATCGGAGGTCCTCTAAACGTGGAGCGATTCCCGTATATTGACTACAACAGTATGATGTTAGTCCAGGCATTTAAAGAAAGAGGGTTACCTATAACTGATCTTAATAGCGAATTTCAAATCGGTACAGATATCATACAAACAACATCCAAAAATGGCCGTAGATTTTCTACTAATGTCGCTTATATTCGACCTATTCGTAATCATAGACCTAATTTAAAAGTATATACTAATGCATATACTACGAAGATATTGATTGAGCCATATACTAAAACAGCTATAGGAGTACAATATATTGTAAATGGTGTCATATATGAAGCTAAAGCAAGAAAAGAAGTAATTGTTAGTAGTGGTACAGTAAATTCTCCGAAGTTACTAATGTTGTCTGGTATAGGCCCTAAAGAACATTTAGAAAGTTTGAATGTACCAGTCCATGTAGATTTGAGAGGAGTTGGACAAAATCTACAAGATCATGTAACTACTGACTCGCTTATTATTGGTTTGTCAAATATTACATCTACTTTGGTAGATGCACCGACGTTACTACAAGAAGTAATGAAATATTATAACCAATATCCAAAGAAAAATGGTCCATTAGCATCAACTGGGACTTTACCTGCCACAGCCTTTTGGAAATCAGAATTTGCATCAGAAAACGCTCCAGATATTCAGTTTCATTTTGATGGTCGTAACGTCAGAGACTTTTATTCAGATCCGACACAATATTTAGCTACAAATATATTTCCGTTATCTTTTTACGATGGTCTTTCAGCAAGACCTCTATTGTTGAAGCCTAAAAGTAGAGGATATATTTTACTGAACAACACGGATCCACTATTTGGTACTCCATTGATTTACGGCAGATTCTTTACTGTGAAAGAGGATTTAGATACTTTAATATCTGGCATGCGATTTGCTGTTAGCTTAGAAAACACAGAAGCATTTAAAGCAAGTGGAGCATACTTTGTTAAAACGCCAGTCGAAGCATGCACCCTCTATCCATGGGGTACATACGATTACTTTGCATGTCTGCTTATGAAATACACATCAACCATTTTCCATCCCGTAGGAACTTGTAAAATGGGACCAAAATGGGATACAAGTGCTGTAGTAGATCCAAGATTAAAAGTGTACGGTGTTAGAAATTTAAGAGTAATAGATGCATCAGTGATGCCTTTAATTGTAAGAGGAAACACGAATGCACCAACTATAATGATAGCAGAAAAAGCTACAGACATGATCAAGCAAGACTACTTGTCATCGCATCTTTTTTAAGTTTAATTATAAATATATAGATAAACATAGTTACCACAAGAGTGATAATACATTTAGTTGAGATTTTGAAAAACTGTATACTGAGCGATGCAATCTCTTTTTTCAAACGAATTAATTTAAAAGAATATAGTAAAAGTCCTTCCAATCCTACTAATATTATGAATGCAAGTTTGTAAGGATGGATGTGTGTACGTTTGTTACTTTTTTCCGCAAAATATACTGGACGGATTATTATGAAATTTGGTACACGTTTAGAATATAATCTGAAATAACACATAGTGTATTCTTAATCATGAAATTCCCACAGAGGCGAAGCCCCGGGCCACAGCAATTTTCTGATATATTCGTTGTGGGAATTTCATGCAATTCATTGAATTTATCGTATTTCATTTGCTCAAGAACTAACCCAATATTTACAGTATTGTTCGTTTTTAGACATACGAATACAGTTTTTATGAGCTTTATTCACTTTGAATAGAGTTCAAAATCGCGATATTATTTACCGGATTCTGGGACAATATCATGGTTATTGGTACAAATGTAATGGTTTCTGGGACAATCGGGTGTTTTTTTATGTTATGCTATATAATTTCATAAGAATATAATAATATACACCAAAACTAAATTAAATTACCTAATTATTGGTGTATAACATTTTATTGTAAGACTTATTGTTTGCGCACAAGACTTGCAAAATCAGACATTTTCAGAATTTAACGGCTTTTGGGTATTTTACCGTAGCTAAATTGTTTTGTAAGTTTTAGTTTTACATTCTTTTTTATATTTTTTTTTCATAAAAAAGTACTAATGTTTTGTAATAGTTTTTTTTTCTATTATCCTGCCAGTGTTATATTTTTTATTGCGGTAATATTTTTTTTTTAAGATCATGGAATGAAGTGACAATTAACGTAAACATAAATGTTTATGATCTACTTTCCAAGATTTCCAAGTAAACTGGTAAATGCAGAATAAAATTATAATGAAAACTATATATACATAGGTCATAATGTTACGTCGTGCTCATTATTATTTTATCTATGCTCGTGCTCCATTACCTTGACGATCTAACACGCTTCGTTGAATTAATAAATATTTTAATACATCTATGTATATAGGTTCACATTGTGAAGCGTCAACGTAGGTCGACGTACCATATAATTTTTGCGTTAATCCGTCGACGGACGTCAACGTTACGAAGAACTACCGGAGAAACCGATCCGGGCCGTTATGGAATCCAAAAAGTTTTTGTCGCAAGCGTGATAATATTATTATTTATTAATAACAAACTCCAATTTTGAAAATAGCTTTCCTCAGTAATGAATATGGCGAAATATATTTTTTAATAGGACCAGTTATATAGTTCTTCGTGCTTCGTGCTTCGGAAGGCACGTAAGCCATTGGTCCCGGTTGTATTTGCAGTCGTTAAAACCAATCCGAAATGGGCCCGCGTGGTGGATCATGGCCCAAACTCCTTATCCATCTATAACGAAGGCCAGTGCCCCAGCAGTTGGGACATTTAAATGGCTGTTGATGATGATGATAGTTTTTAGAGATACATTCAAATACACTCTTCTGCTTTATTCAATTGAAGATATTGTTTAAGAATTTCATGTAAAAAATTATACTTTTTCCGAACTGCACGCAAACGAAGCTGCTGACATAGCTAGCACACAATATAATACAAAAAACAAATGAATAAACAGAAAAACATAAATGGTAAGACATATTTAGTCATACATTCATCTGCAGAGCGAAGTAAAACAGAAACTTTGAGACAAAGACCAACAGAATAATATTTCGCATGTAGTCAGCTACGAGAAATCGGTGTGGCCACCAAAACAGCTGTAATGGTGATAATTGATCACTGCACAGTAATATAAAGTCGCTTTCCTAATTTGTCTGAAAACTTTCTTCTTATAAATCACACTACGTATTTTATGGGCTTTTAGTTGAATTTTGTCAATGGTTATACGAAATAAAAGATGATATTCCTGTACCACATAAAAATAAATGATCATAATTTCTCAAAATAATTTTAAAAATGTATGCATTGTTCCAGGGGGGCTACCATGAAATATAAAACAAATAGTACGTCATTGTGTCGACACGATCTCTTACTCTTGTTTTTACACGATGCGTACACGATATGGGAAAAACAGACAGCATGAGACGTTGCTAATTTGCTACGTGTTTGTATGTTTCATGGTAGGTCTTCAGTATTGATTCAGGACTGCCTAAAAACAACACACTTAGTTTTGACACTGACTTGTGTCGACTTACGCCGAATTACTCCTTATTTTTTTTGTTATTCTGCATTGTTCCGACGTGTCCACGGGCGTCAACGTAACGGAGAACGATGGAGCGCAATGTAACAATGGGGCCACGCACCACATTTATCCAGCAACAGTTTAAGAATGTACTTATTGGTGTTTAGTATCATATATGCTAAACGACCTAAAAATAAATATCTAAAAATAACACCAAACGCACATGTACGCTCTTTGTTTTTTATTTTTGTGTGGTATATGTGTGTTTGTATTTTAAACAAATATTTTTCTATTCTCTTCTACTGTAGTATTCATTTAAAATATAGAACTAGTTCTTGTTCTAAACATGTGTGGACAGACCCAAAGCTTCACATATGGCAAGGATGAACTCGCTGATTACGTGGCCACACGCAAGCCCCATCTGCCGTTCCTGCACCCCCATTATCCACCTCCATAAACCACGGTGCAAACAATCTGCACAGTTTCTGTTCTCGCTTTTAAAGTCGGCTAAACCAACCAATAGGGGCTAAGAACGTGTTTCTCATAAAATGTTATAAAAGGTATGATATCTTAATTATTGACCGAGCGAGCGAATCGGGCAAGATCTACAAATCAACTTGGGGCAAAAATACATTTTTGTATGTATGTTTGTAATGCAATAACTTTCGAACCGTTGGTCTGATTTTGATGAAATTTAAAAGGTAGCATCTGTCAATAGAAGCAAAAATATTCACAGTTTTGTAAAAAATTATAGCGTTCGCGAGGTGTAAGTTCGCGGCGAACAACTTAGTATATTTTAATTATAGTAATCAATAGGTATATTGTAATTTGACAGATAACCTAACTACTAAGAGCTTGTTATACCAGTTTCTGATAAAATATCAATAGTGATCTGACAGACAAACTAACTAGTAGATAAATATCTCCAAAATGATTTGCCAGTGAGCTCTTGTGAAACAAAGTTTCTAACGCTATTCGACATGTAACATATTGGCTATCTGATATTTTATACCAAGAGATGAAACAGGACCTGAAACTTTAAAGATCCTGATAAGCTCTGTGTTCCATCTATCTTAATTTGATTTGTTTTAAACATGGAAATTCACTTTGAATGCTCTGTTATTTAAAGACTTTTGAATTTGTTGTCTTGTATTCATCACGAATTCAAAGCCAAATTTAAAATTGATGAAGATTCTTCGATTTTCACCTTTAGTCGGCCTATACGACACCTAGGGCGGGACCACACGCCAATACTGGATAGAGTACACGTATTATTAAACTTTATTGTTGCGATAAAAGCAAACGTATAAATAGTGAATTTTATGCTAAATTGCATACTTTGACATATAGACTTGTGAGAGAAATTTACGCAGGGCAAAAAAGACACACAAGACCAAGATTAAAAAAAAAATGCCACAAGTTTTATTGTCGGTAGAAGATCTTGTGCTCGTATAGTAAACTGTTGAGTTCCCTTGTCGGAAGCCTGGATGCATCACCAGGTCATGCTTATCATAAATGCATTGTGATAGAAATTGAAGCGACGTGAAAAATTTCAACTCTTTAGGACGAGCGGAGTCAAGTAAATTTGATTTCAGAAAAAATATATCGGGACAATTGAAACTAAATAAAATGTTGTAATTATATTATACTAGATGTTGCCCGGGGCTTCGCTCCCGTGGGAATTTTCAGATAAAATATAGCCTATAGCAATCTTGGATAATGTACCTTTCTAATGGTGAAATAATTTTTGTAATCGGTTCGGTAGTTTCGGAGATTACCCGCCTCAAACATGCAAACTCACAAACGCTTACATCTTTATAATAATTGTATATATTTCGATATATACTTGGTTCTCTAAGGGTGCGTTGCATCCGTCAACTTTTGACATTTAATTTAACCTACGCAGATAAACGCCATTATAATTAAGGACTTTGGCGCGCGTGTTAAAGTTAACGTTAAAGTTTACAGGTACAACTCGAATAGAAGACGTATTGATTCAATGCCCCTCTGTCAACCCTTCCAGTAATTTCATTTATTGACACAATACCCAAGAAAGTAGCCCAAGCACCCTTCAACAAAGCACTTCTCAATTTGGCCGTGTTATAAATTTTACGACACCATTGAGTTCAAACTTCATCAAAGAGCAATAAATAAACAGTAGGTTCGTACTTCGTCGCTTGTTCTAAATGTTAAGGCCGTACGTTCATTAAATTAATAAATGGGCCACGCTCAACGGGCCACACTATGCATTAAGCTCCCGGGCCCGGTAGACACAAACACGAAACTGCATATAATTTTGTGTGATCACAGGTTTACAAAATTTTGCCAAAAAATAGCGTTGTTGCCCCTACCTGATGTCAACCCTCCTTGGGAATGATATTGTTGCCTATCAGCTTCCTAGGCTGCGTGTCCCTTAGTCGCCTCGTACGACATTTACTGAATGACATGGAGTGGTCCTATTCTAAGGCGGAACCACACGCCACCGGGCTAATTTACAATTGCGTTTACAATAAAAGAGCGAATTCTCATTCTATTCTCACTGGCTTTACAACCAAACGGCCCTGGCCCTGTTCCTGGCGTGTGGTTCCGTCCTAAAATAGAACCACTCCATATCCTTCCGTGCATTCGTTTAGGTAACCGTGGGACACAGCAGGTAGCTGATATCTTGGACCGAATGGACCGGGGACACGCGATGATGAGAATAGGTAATCAACCTAATTATATAAAATTAATGAATTAACCTTCTCCATTCCGCTTTATAAATAAATATATAAGGACAAATCACACAGTAAGTTCGAGACTTGTGTTATGGGATACTAACTCAACGATACTATATTTTATAACAAATACATATATAGATAAACATCCAAGACCCGGGCCAATAAAAAAAAAAGACCATTTTCCATCATGACCCGACCGGTGATCTAACCCGGGACATCGGTTCAGAGGCAAGCACTTTACCACTGCGCCACCGAGGTCGTCAACTTTGATGGATCAAAAGGGGGAGAAAAGAGAGTGAGAGGGAATGATCTGAAATGTTAAGGCACAGCTTACTTTATCACCCGTAGTACCTCAGATTAAACGGTTATATAACTGAAAACTTTTTCTCGTAAAATTGAATACTATCGTGTTTTTATGTTCGTCGTAAATTATAAGGGATGTACTGTTTGACTTGTGTTTTAAGGAGTATTAAAATCTCATCTGCATCAAAGGTACCTACATAAACATTTAAGAGTGTCGATAAAGCCATATTTTTATTCGTTCTATATATTTTTACAACATTTTTAAAGTCTTTGAAAATCCCGTATTGCTAAGGATTTTTCACTTTCAGTAAATTCAGTAATATTTATTTCAAATTCGTTACGTATCTATTATTTTACAAATAGTTTTACCTTCAAAATACCCTTATACAATGCATATTTCATAAAACGAAGCAAAAATATGACAAAAATTTATAAAAAAAAAGATTAATCTGGGCATCGCTTGCCAGTGACATTTCCAGACAAAGATAAGAGAAATGAAAAAAAAAAAACGTTCGTTTAGCCTCCAACTTGGCGTGCATATTAAAATGCAAGATTTATAACAAGCATCGCGATATTTTTAATACTGATTCAAAAATAAAATTTGATTGCATTATTTTCTAAAATAAAATTTGAATTTAAACAAAAATGGATCTTAAATATGTTCTTTCAGAGGCCAATATTATTATTATTTATGCGTAAGTTACATATTTTTTTTTTATTAAATGGTGAAATATATTTATTTTTAAATGTTATTTGCCAAATATCACGGGATTGGATTGCCAGATCAATCAAATAACTTCTTTCGATGTTTTTCATTGGATTGGCAAATCATTTACTACGTAAGTTATCATTAACATTTATTAGTGGCTTTATTCGTGTTATGCACAACTTTATTTGTTTTAAATTTAAAAAAAACCCCGACTTTTAATATTCATTACGCTCCGCCTTTTGAACGGCTGAACCGATTTTGATCAAACATATCAAAGAACCACTGCATAAAAATTTGCTATCAAATAAAAAAAGGCATCCAAATCGATTCACCCGTTGATGAGCTACGGTGCCACGTACAAAGACAGACTGACAGACAGACACAATTAGCGGTTTTCGCGCCGGGGGTTTAAAAAACGAACAGCTTCACCCGAACACTTATTAATCACCTGGAAAAACAACCTCTTTTACAAGCTAAATCCACGAGTTTAACCTAAATATAAGTCATTACGAGTCACTAGACTTGCAAGTCACCGAGATAAAGGACAACGACACAACAAAAGAAAAGACACGATCCCTTAGGATCCATTAATGAACTTGCGTAGAAACTTGGTCCTATAAATTTCGATGGCATCACAGAAATGTTAGGATGAAAATGAGCCAAGTATATATTTTTTTACATAGAAGTTATAAATTTCTTAAACAGAACATTCTTTAAGGCTTTAAGTGATATGAATGACAAGGAAAGAAGTCGTAAAAGTTACTCCATATGTGACACTATTTATGGAGTTTCACAAAATATTATTTGATTTGATCTGTTTTTATTATTTTATTAGTCGCATTATAAAAATTATTCATAGATTGACATAATTTGCTAAATTGAAAAAATAGAAAAAAAAAAATTGTTCAATTACAGTATCTAATAAGTATTAACTATCCTTTCTTAAATAATTATAATTATAATGTCATATAAACGTTTAAATGTTTGTATAAAAATCTATTTAAAATGACGGCTTAGTGTTTTTCGTGGTTGTCAAACAAAATATTGCGTAGTGCTACGTTAATTCGAGACTTGGCAGTTACACTACCGCGCACAGATATTGTTATATTAAAGGGTTTTCGGATATAATAGAATTTGATAGCGGTCCGTTATTTGTTGATTTAAGAGCTTGTAATAGATTGAATGGCTAAATTCTGAAGCTGTTGTGGCGTTTATAAAGGGTTACGTCGTTAGTTACTTATTGTTTGATATTTTAGATTACATAAAAATCTATTTTTAAAAAAGCTTTTTATAAGAATAAAAGTGATATGCTATTCTGTGCATTTATTTCAATGACACCGACTTGAATAGCACCTAACTGGTTAGAGTATCCGTTGATATTTGTCTAGACGAATTTGATGACTTTGGTTTAGATGAAAAAAAACTTTTTTTTTTCTAAGGCAGATAATAATGACATGGTGGACAAATAATATTAAAAATACTAAAATAAGTTTTTTTTTTAACTACACGATTTATCCAGCTCAGCTTGGAATTTGGATACTTTTAGAGAAGAAAACAAGGTATATTTCATCCCAAAACAGTGAGAAGTTCACGCGGACGGTGCTGCGGCCAAAAATAGATCTGAATAAAATGATACTATCAGTCTAGACGAATTCAGTCTAGAAATAAAACCAAAAACATATTTTTTCCACTTTATATCTTATTTTATAAATGTATTTGTTATAAAATATAGTACCGTTGAGTTAGTATCCCATAACACAAGTCTCGAACTTACTTTGGGGCCTAGCTCATCTGTGTGATTTGTCCTTATATATTTATTTATTTATTTTCTAACTTGCAATACCTACCTATTCCATTTATCAATTCCCAGTTGCATTCGGGGCTATGACTCCGCGAAGCCTAGTGTCAGCATAAATAATAATAGGTAATAATAATATTTTGAAGATTCAGCTGTGTTAAAATACCCCAATAAATTAAACGTCATCAAATAAAAAAAAACCTATAAATAATTCCTGCCCGTTTTATCTCCAATTTTCCCAAGTTGCAATACAAATTCCACAAATGTGGTATTAATAAAACCGTAAATTCTCCGGACACTAACAAGATAAAACAAAGACAATTTTGTTCTCTCTACATTTCTAGTCTTTCTTCTAATTGTCTGTTAAAGTTTGCCAGAGATTTAGCGATACTGGATAGTTGGTTGGATGGTAAGTTTTTTTAGAAAACAAAATTTAAATTTTCAATGTAATTATTTATTGATATTCAATAAATTTGCATTAATAAAAGTGACCTTCAAAATTTTTTGCTATGATTTTTTGAGTGGTTACTTACTTGATTATGAACTGTCTGTCGGAATATTGTTGCTATAGGTTGTCTATCAGTTACCGAGACTTCATACAGCTGAATTATATTGTACGACATCGGGAAGGTATGATGTAGTTGAATGAGAGTTTATAATAATCTTCTAACAATATATTATTGCTGGCATCATGCCCCGATTCTCACGCATTTGAAGTTCATTCACAAAAAAATATGTTTTAATCAAATTCTCCATCGAATAAGTTCAATTGATCGGTTCATGCGATTCATCTTCTTTATATGTGACTTTCAGTAAATGCAAAATGTGACCTTCTAAAATTCAACACATCATCGTCATCTTAATCGTATCACTCTTGACAGAGTGGTCGTGGTCAACATGGTTTTTGATTCTGGGAGGCAGGCGTGGCTCGCCGTACGACGTCCCGCCATGTCTCCCTGCTTGTAGTCATCCTGGTGCACTCGTGTACAGGTTCCCCCACCAGCGACTTCACCTGGTCAGTCCATCTCATTGGCGACCTTCAGCGTGGCCTAGTGTTTACACAAAAACTTCCATTGCATGAGAATCGTACTGGTTATATATATTTTTTTAAGTTGCTTAAGAACTTATTAAGGTTTATAACAACGAGATACATAATACGTGTCCTAGCGAATTGTAGAAACCGCGTATTCACGGCACGATATTAAAGTCGTGAACAAAATTTAGGTTCTCTGTGAATTTTCGATTAAATGGTCTCACGTATTTGTCCTTTTGAATGTCGAAATGTATTCAACATATTCTATTATATGTTAAATGTAGATTCATTTAACGTATTGAATTATTTTCTTATTTATCTGAATGATTTTACCTCAACAATATATATTACATTTATAAAAATAACTGGGTTTTAGTCGCTTTTCTTAATATCAGCTATGCTGGCGGCAAAAAACCTACGTCCACAAAAACGCCCTGTTTCGATGTGAAAGGAGAATAAACAAACCTAATTTTTATATTTACAATATTAGTATTGATAGTGCGCATCAACATATCTTGCTAAAAGTGGTCATCAGGTTATCTATACTATTATTATAAAGAGGTAAGCGTTTGTGAGTTTGTATGTTTGAGGCGGGTAATCGCCGCGATTTTCAAAATTCTTTCGCCATTAGAAAGGTACATTATCCAAGATTGCTATACTCCCACGGGAGCGAAGCCCCGGACAACATCTAGTAATTTTTAAAAATAAAATGGATTTAAGTAGTATTTAATGTCGTCCTATACTAAAATAGGGCCACACCCTTTCTCATGGGTGTCGTGTGAGGCGACTAAGGGATAAATGCCTTCATCGATCGTTAAACTTATAACATCCCTTTTTTTGCGTCGGGGATTAAAAACCACGATTAATCAAACAAAATGTATGACAATCGAGCTGACCCCCTGGCAGGACCCGTTCACCAATTGACGCATGGATCAGCGATCGCAGAGCTCAACCTTTATAAAGGGAACGACCCAGCCCAAATGAAAACTCAGATCAATAACCTTGAGAAATCGTTATCTAAATCCGTGTTTCTATTATTATTTCTTGCGCTACACCGTGACAACCAAGATCTTATTATAGGCTGTAACTAATTAAAAGGTCGAATTGTTTATGTAATCCAGTGAATTAATTATAGCATTCGTGTCATAAACCATAAAATGAAGGTTGAAACCTTCAAGCTATTGTTTATTGAGGTTCGGTATTCATTCATTTTAGTATTATCCCACCAATCAGGAAGAAACTATTTATAATCTACTAGCGTCCCGTCCTGACTTCGCTCGGGTAAAATATAATAAATGTCACATCGAAAGCTTCCTCAGGAATCACAATATCTAGTAGTGAAAACCGCATGAAAATCAAATACACAGACAGAACAAACAGTCAGACAAACGCGGCATACATATATAAAACAAAGTCCTCTTTGTTTTATAATATGTAAGGATAAATATATGTTACGGTTAAACCCTGAAGTGCGGCTAGACATAGTATTTGTAGTATTCGCCCGCTTCGTGCGCGTTTCTTACTATCATTATAATATAATATATATAATATATTAGGACAAATCACACAGATTGAGCTAGCCCCAAAGTAAGTTCGAGACTTGTGTTATGGGATACTAACTCAACGATACTATATTTTATAACAAATACATATATAGATAAACATCCAAGACCCGGGCCAATCAGAAAAAGATCATTTTCCATCATGACCCGACCGGGGATCGAACCCGGGACCTCTCGGTTCAGTGGCTAGAATCTTACCACTGCGCCACCGAGGTCGTCAATTATGCATTGAATCTACAAATTTAAAGTTTTATCCCTTAGAAACTACTTAGTATGCAGTTGCATTGCAATTCGATCAATACTGTACTGTTTTGAGTCGAAGAACAAAATCATTGCATCTATAATAAAACAAAACAAAATATCAACAATTAAATGATTACGTTACACATGTGTTTTTACAATTTTTAAAATTTCAAGTGTATTCTTGGATTTTGTTTTCAACACACAATTATTTTCAAAAATAGTCGCATCTAGAAAAGTTCCGGCGACGCGGTGTCCAGTGCAGCTGTATCAGATTCCTACGTGTCTGATTTATGTTGGAAATCACATGGCCGGTCGAATGCACTTGCATTTTATTGGCTGGATTTCTTGAAGCAATATTTTTATAATAGTTTCAATAGGTTAACAGTAGGCCGTTCAAAAGCGGATGCCAAACAATTGTTTAAGTACCTATTGTGTTTCGATTCGATTGACGGGTTAACTGTGACGTTGTCTTTGGAATAATAGCTTAGGTTGTTTACTTACGAGTATATAACCTAAAGTACAGTAAGACATAAATTGTAATATACTTTCTATGTATATATTTATGGATATCACCTTTAAAGATGTTTTGTTAAGATTGTGTCCTGTTTTTGACGTGATAAAGTATTTTTATTTACTCATAATGATTACAGCTCGATTCTATTATCATTACCACTAAATTTAGCAATAGCCGCTTCATTATTATTTTTTCATTTTATTGAAGAGCGAGTGAAACGAGGGAGGTCTACAATTCTACTTGGGGCAAAAATACATTTTTTGTATGTAAGTATCACTTTCGTACCGTTGGTCTGATTCTGATGAAAACTAAAAGGTATGTTGGATCTGTCAATGGAATTTTTAAGTTCGTGGCGCATCGAAATCGTTTTTGAAATATTCACCACAATTTTGTAAAACCTCGTCAAAAATTCGTTGTGTTCGCTAGGTCAAAAATAGCTGCGAACAAATAGTTATTAGGTATGTTCAAAAATACTTACCATGCTCAGTACCTTCGTTCCTACGGGACTACCAGGATTAATAGCCTTATGTATTGTAAATGAATATATTTGAATCCTGGGCTGCCGTCAATAGGATAATTGCAGTAAGTCGGATTTTTGCCAAAACCGAGTTATATGTATATAGTAGTCATACAGTCGGTTTTGGCAAAAATCCGACTGTATGACTGTACTGAATAGCTGTATAGCCATGATCACGATAACGAGATCTACATTCGTAACTTACCCATTTGTTTGTATGTATTTTAGATCCAAAGTTAACAATTAAAATTTTGCAGTAAGTCAAGCATTTTTTTTACATTACAAAACATGATTACAGTGGATACACTTACGGCAAAAGTAAGTACAGTATGGTATCTATAACACTTATTATGTTAAGTAATTTACATACATAAATTGGGCATGGACCGAGCAAATAAATACTAAGAAGATATACTGTTTTATCCCTAAGCAGAGTGCCAATATTTACTAAATGGGTGGTCTGATCTGAAAAATAGTATGGTTTTTTTTATTTTTTTTATTTTATTTCATATATAAATAACAAATATATATAGTACATAATATAAGAACACTGACAAAAACCACAGAGGTTTGTCCACAGTGAGCATCAACGTCAGCAGTAGTATAAAATATTTTGTATTAATCACTTAACAGTAATATAGGAACCACGTACGTAGACCATTTTAAACAAAACAAGTACCTAGTAGTAAGTTGCAATCTAACACATGGTGCGGTACTGCATGTATGCTCATAAAAAATAAACTTTAAATAATCAAAAACTTGTATGGAAACTTAGGATATATACAGTAAAGAACCCAATTCCTGTTTATATGCTGAGTATTCCTTAACAGATGCTACTAGGAGATACTTAGTATAACAAAATTAATGTATTTTTTTTGCTTCTTATTACCTACAATTGGTTTCCAATGTAAATAATAGATAGGTGATGAGGTTCTCTTTCATTTAAGGTATCAACAATCGTGATGTGATAACGAACATAGGAGTTATTGAAGATTTTCGTATGAAAACTTTAACCGCGTTTTTCTCGAAATCAGCTAGAGCCTTCTTACTGCAATTATGCAGTGCAGTGGTGGTAATCAACCCTGGCCTACATGAAGATTATTAAATAGATATCAAACCCAAAGTCGTGTCAAGAGTCTGTAGACGACTTAAATAAAACCAGTATTTAGCAAAAACACACTCGAAAAGAATTAATGAAAGCGATCAAAGAATTTTGATCGCTCCATTGATTTTGATCCATATTCAGTTAAAAGTTAAAATTAGTCGAAGCAGCCAATGTTGCTTCTTTAATTCTTCTAACTGAATATGGAGTAATCGGGTTTGGTCATTTGGAGCATGGTTGGTGCCTGCGGCTCTTGTGTTTCTTCTTCTCAGAAAATGATCGGAAATTTTAGAATCGGAGTCCAAATTCCTGTACAAATTGCTGAGCCAGCGAAGTAAAAATATATAATTTAAATAAATAAATAAATAAATATATTAGGACAAATCACACAGATTGAGCTAGCCCCAAAGTAAGTTCGAGACTTGTGTTATGGGATACTAACTCAACGATACTATATTTTATAACATATACATATATATAGATAAACATCATTTTCCATCATGACCCGACCGGGGATCGAACCCGGGACCTCTCGGTTCAGAGGCAAACACTTTACCACTTCGCCACCGAGGTCGTCAATTTAATTTTAATTCCAATGTCAATTTGTAATTTACATACTTTAATTTCGTCCACGATGGATTTCAAGGGTCTAATAGACGACGAAAAAATATCTCGTCTTTGACACTTCTATTGTCTTTTTATTCCGAATTCTGTGGTTTACTCAGATGTCCAAAAGTAGCTTTGCCCGTCTTATATACTAAACGGTGACGTGTATGTACACAGAACTACCCTTTCTGAAAGCTGGAACAAATATTAACCAAGTCGACTAGTTGCTCTATCTCCGAGTGGTCCAAGTGAAAAGAGTTTAGTAGTTATAATCAAGTTAATAATCAACCAGTTTTCAGTGGCAAGTGGTGATCAATGAAAACATACATATTATATATGATTCAGAATGGTTTACAAACTCATGTGACACAAGTAGGATTTGAACGTGTGACGTTTCGATCTACAGGCTTAACCATTACACCACGACTGCTTCCATTTTTAATTTCAATGGACTTGATAAAAGTTTAAAAAAAATAAATAATCTTAATAAATACTTGTGTTTAGTTATTATTTAGTTTACCCCAAATGCAAAAGGACGACTTCAGATTAAATGTAGAATCAAATCCATATCTATATCCTCCAATGGATATTATAAAAGACTTATTAGTGGTAAAAATCCTTAACAGCGAAGAGGTACCAACAGCATTAACATATAGAGCTGACGTCAGACAGGTGGTAGTTTATAAAAGTCAAATATTCAAAAACTTAAGGTTTATTTTCATACACAAAATCTTTTGAAACATCACAGATAAAAGTTACCGAAAATACTGTCAGATATTAAATGAAAAGTATTTAATTTTAGTTAATCGCTATCGCTTATGAATCGCCCCAGCCACCTTCCACATACGAACCGCAAAGTTAGGCCGCTATGACCAAATTACTTGGAAGACCTCGCTTAACTTATCTGAATGTAACCTAATGGATTACTTGTTCTAAGTTATACTTTATGACTGTTACCTTTGCAAGGTTACCTGATTTTATCAACGTTATTTTGGTAATTTATTGAGCGAGCGAAGCGAGCGAAGTCTACTCAACTATGGGGCTGTCTAATCAACTTTGGGGCGAAACGTTGCCAACGTGGGGCAACAAAATTGTTTAAGCCGTTTGCACAATTAAAAAAATATACACAAAAATGCGTTTTATTCTACGATTTCTCGTGATTTGTACCTAGTTATTTTTTCATATAAAAAAAAAACAATCTAATTTGCGATTCTACACATCTTAACTCTATGTAATAGTCAAGCAACACGAGACAGCACAGTAGAGTTTTTTTTAGCGGAATCGAACATAGAGTTAACGTTTTATAGAAACGACATTAAAACTAAAAAAAGGATTTTTTAAATTATTTATTACGTTTAGACAAGTCGTAAAACTTTTGTTCTACGACTGTCTAAACATGACTATACTGTCTATGTCGGACTACGTTAGTCTCCATGTACCTTATGCGCCTTTGGAAGGTTATGCTTTAGATACCAGTAGCCCTGTATAAAATAGTTTATAGTAGCGCCGCAGTCGTTTACATAAAATGGCGTACTTTCGGTTTTTGCAGATTAAAATTAACGTCAAAGTTTACTGGTGCAACTTACCCTTACATCTTGTTTATAGTTTGACAAGTCCATTATAATGAAACGACAAAATTCAAAAGTAGTTACGCACGTTAAAGGTTAATAATAAAATATATAGTGAGTTATAGATAGGATCCTTAAAATTTTAGGGTTTCGTACCCAAAGGTTAAAACCGGGACCCTATTACTAAGATTCCGCTGTCCGTCTATCTGTCCGTCAATTACTTAATTATTTTTTAAGTTGATGGTATAATGCTATATTTCCAAGATCACACAAATGTATTTATTTTCCACAAATCGAACCAAATCCCGACCTTACGATATTGTTAACAGTATTGCGTTCGTCGTTAACTGATAAATCATTGAAGTTTCTGTTGGTGAAAAACCCACAAATACTAACGATCCAGAAGTTTGAATACCAAACAATATATTGTCCCCGTTATCAGAAATCGCAAGTATTTTCTCCGTACCAGTGCATGTAAAGGCTAGGATGAGGTCTGTTTGACGATAAACAGCGATATTAATACATATTTAGAAAAAATTAAATAAAAATTAAGAGTGAAAAGATGTTTTGCCCTCATCTTTTCTTCTCATCAGGCCATCGTTGAAGTCAAACACTCTCAAATAATTGATAAAAAATAATCAGAAATGTTTACTGGCCAGAACACAGAACCAAAAGATAACGGAAGAAACAGAAAGAAGAAACGTATTTTCTGTCAATTTTTCACGTATTCCCAATTGTAATTCTTGATCGTAGTCATTACGTGGAATGAAACACACATGACTTACTTGGTACTATTAATGGAGTGGTTTGCCATTGCCTTCTCCATTTCACACACAAGTTGATAATCAACCATAGTGCAGGTTTCCTCACGATGTTTTCCTTCACCGGAAGTAAGTGGTGGTCGATGAAAACTACTACACATGAGTCAGATTGGTATACAAACTCATGTGGCACGAGTAAGATTCGAACTTGGGACCATTCGGTTCATAGGCGGGCGTTTTAACCATTACACTACCACTTCCTTCATCAATTGTATTTAGCACGGCCCTAAATAAAAACAAACCATCTTATGGTTTGTTTTGAAGTTTCGGTTGTGATTATATATCAGAATATTACACCTGCCTGTTGTTACTGGAAGTGCCTAATTATCTCTTGTAGGTAATGTTAACCCTCCTTGATAACTACGTCACGTTTTTAAAAAATAAAATACGTTACTTTTCCATCCGAATTTAAAACGTAGTAAACGTAATTAGCCCGCTAACATCGCTCAATCAGGCCACAGCTTTATGTAATCGCCGTCGGAATGGAATTGCATGTCTGGCAAAATAGCTAGCGATTCGCGATTGCACGACTATTAGCTATTATAAAGCCGTATCGGCAGACTTGAACTATAAAGGCGGTCGTTATAGCTCCTACGTAATGTATGGGAGTGGATTTTAGTTAAATGAGGTGCAAAAGACTATTTTCTTGGTAAGATTGAAGTGTGATCTCCATTGTATCTGAGTCCTTATTTAGGGTATTTAAATTCCCATTTTGCGGTGATAATATTGTGAATAATTTTACAATACAGCACCAGTATTGGTATAAATTTACTAGTTTCGTTTTTTGTTTGTTGTTTTGTTGTTTCACTGGTCAACACCCAAGTGTCGACTAGTAAAACGTCAAATTAAGTCTAGAATTAATTTCTAGCCTTCTCGTTCCAGCTTTGTTCTGGCAGAAGGGACTAACCTAAAAAGTACTGGCTTGATGTCGTCAAGGATGATATGCGTGTCAATGGTCTGATATCTGAGAAACTGAAGACCGTGTTTTTTTTATACGTCCTTAACCATGTCAAGTAGAGAAGAAAAATAAGGGAAGCTGACTTTGGAATTTAAGGAAAAAAAAACCGGGAATACAGATATAAGATAGATCTATTTTAAAAAAATCATGAATATATATGTATAAGTTAATTTGGTTGTGTAATATTTTTCAATTAAAATTTTTACCTTTATTTTATCAATAAAATAGTTCCTAACGAGTAAAGTAATTACCATGTCAAAATCAAGGTCACACGCCAGTACATTACAAAGTATTACAACTATTGTCGCGAAGTGATAGTGACAAGGTTGCATAAACCATAAGTAAATTAAATTTTTAATGTGACAAAGACTTAGTGTGAGTTGCGCCGTCAACTTTGACGTTAACTTTGGCCTACGCAGAAAAACGAAAAGTATTTTGTTTAAACGTCAGAGGCGCGCAGTCAAAGCCAACGTTAACGGTGCATCCCATTCTAAGTTTTAAAATTTAATGTAGGTACTTATGACTTGTGCAACCTTGTCACTATTACTTCGAGACGATAGTTGTAGGACTTTGTAAAAAGATATAGCCTATAGGATAATTCTTTTAAAATACCAAAACTTTTAATCACAAATTCTTCATATACACATTTTCACGTCAAATTTTGAATTACAGTATATCTCGAATTTAGCTATTCGAATCGTGATTCGAATCGGTAAATTCGAGAAAAGAGAGTGTAAAGACGTGTCTTTATACCTTGCGGGGTAGACAGAACCTACTATTACAACGGTGTCAGAGTTGCGAAATTCTAAGCTAGTAAGGTTTATTGCTGGAATTAAGATGATAAAGTGTTCTGTCTCAACAATATGCGTGATGGGCTCATCGCCTATATCCCTCCTCCAGTTCATAGGGTTTTCCCTTAATTTACTTTTACAATCGTCACGGGAGAAGAAGCCGCTGGCAAATTCTATGTTTTCATTTCGCTCGCAGAGCATAAATTGAATCAGAGCACTTATGGGACTATAACCATTGCTTTATGTCATTAATGTCAAAAAAACTATATTCTTGGCGCCATTTATCGAGTTTACATATTGCGTTTCTATTGTCTTTTTCTTCTTGAATAAATTTAATTGCTAAAATGCAACTTTTTTATTTGGTGATATTTTTTCTTGTAAAATTTGTGTTGTGTGATTTAAATATGTTTTGCTTGAAAATAATGATGATATTAAGAAAATGTGTTACTGTTGTTGTGATAATGAATGTATATAATGTATATACTGTAGTAGTCTTTGCCAACAACTGCTCAACTGCGATATATACATCAAAACTTTGTTTATAAATCACGTATTCTTTTGAAAAAGACTGCAAAATTTGGAATATATTTTAACTTTCCAACATTCAGATGGTCAGATGACGTAAATCTACTTTTCTTTTGATATCAATCGTAAAAAAATATTTTAATAAAGCGATGAATAACATCGACGTCGATGTTAATACATCGATTACAAGTCTGCATTTATGCAGACTTATATTAATCACTAGCCCTTGCCCGCGGCTTCGCCCGCGTTAATTTAGTGTTTTTATTATTATCTCTATCTCGGGTACTAAGCAACGTATCGCGATGAAACCTATACCAGATGTTAAGTTAGATGTTTCGGCATATAACCGTGAACCACATCAAATTCCATCCTGTAGTTATTGCGTGCGCGGACAAACATACAGACAGACAGACAACAATTAAAAAAAAATTGTTTTGGCCTCCTGCTACTCCCATAAAGACAACCCCATTATTTTTTTAAAATAATATTTCTTCTATATACAGACATAGCCTTACTTATAATTTTGTTATATGTATAGATAATACATTATATGTATAATACATTGGGCTTATGTACACAATTGCATATAAAGTTATGTATGACATCTATACTATTATTATAAAGAGTTAAACTTTTGTTAGTTTGTATGTTTGAGACGGGTAATCTCCGAAACTACCGTACCGATTTCAAAAATTCTTTCACCATTAGAAAGGTACTTTTTCCCAGATTGCTATAGGCTATATTTTATTTCAAAATTTCTACGGGAGCGAAGATAGGGGCAACATCTAGTTGTTAATAACGTCGAAAATGCAAAGAGTTTGACTCAGTTGTGCTGTATACGCTATACGTATAATTATGCTGGCTAAGACACCACGTTAACCGGTCATTCACCTCAGCGTTTAGTTTCATCTATACATTACGTCTAAACATGCCCGATTTTTATAGCATTTTCCAACTTTTAGTATCGTATCATTGTACATTGTAAACGGATTTAAAACTATAATTTTTTGGTGGTTTTGGTATTGCAATACCAAATAGAATGGTTATCATTGGTTCACTGTTGCTAGCTGGAGACAGCAGAACTATAGTTTTACCCGAACGAAGCCAGGAGAGGCCACTAGTAAATATATATATATATATATATATCGAGCCTCTCCTGGCTTCGTTAGTTTATGAACCAATCATAAAATGAATCGTATTCATACTAAAAATTAAGTCGATGGTACGAATTTGCGATGCAGTTCAGTTCAGGTCGTAAAGTGGATCGCGCTAAGAGATGATGGTAAAGCCCCGATGATAGTGCAAGATATGATGTGATTTGACGAGCTCGGTGGCACAGTGGTAAAGTGCTTGCCTCTGAACCGAGAGGTCCCGGGTTCGATCCCCGGTCGGGTCATGATGGAAAATGATCTTTTTCTGATTGGTCCGGGTCTTGGATGTTTATCTATATATGTATTTGTTATAAAATATAGTATCGTTGAGTTAGTATCCCACAACACAAGTCTCGAACTTACTGTGGGGCCTAGCTCCATCTGTGCGATTTGTCCTAATATATTTATTTATTTATGAAAGAAATAAAAATATTTTTATTTTATGTAAGTACAAGCCAGTCTCCGCTTTATACCGTTTACTATGTTATCTGGATTCGATTGAGTGGCATCTCCAATAGTCACAGACACGCTCAAAGCCGGCTGTGAAATCGCTAGCTGTAATTAAATGGGATCGTGACTCCTGCTATTGTAGTAGAGAGGGTACGGGTGAAGTCACAACCTGTTACAATATTTTTTACACGATTTAGCCGACAATAAAATAGCAAAATCGTTCTTTCCTTTTCATTACAGTATAGGTACAGTCACCATCACATCAACCTACCCGAATTCATTGCAAACTCGCCGCTATTACCACGCTATAGAAGTTCATGCAGGCTAACTTGATGTGTGTAATATTGCAGTAGAAACAATGGAAATGAGCGAAAAAGTTCATCTACTTCATCTGGAATCACTCTATATATTGGCGAAAACTGCATGAAAATTAGTAGTAGTTTTTGAGTTTTTCGCGAACAGACAGATGCGGTAGAGGAATTTGTTTTATAATATGTAAGGATAAACAAGCTTTATGCATATTTTGCTCTCCTCCACTCCTCTGGACCATCACCATCAAGAGGATTATTTTAGGTCAAATCGCTTTTAAATTGCGCCGCATCGCTCGTGTCGCCTGCACTATACTGATAATTGCAGTGTAATCGACGTATTTATAAAACCATTGACGGATTATTAAACTGTCCATTTTGTATTTATTGTTTGGAGCGGAACTGATGAAAATGATTTTGCAAAAGTTCATTCGGCAAATTTTATCACCGGCCGTTTGCTTGACGTCAACTCTCTTTGAGGATGCTATTTTTACCTATCAGCTTTCAAGGCTGTATCTATATCACAATCGTCTCGTTCGAAATCCATGGGAGTAGTCCAATAGACCACACGTCACAAGATATAGCACTCATGATATATTTTTTAAAATTGAGTTTGTGTTACCTAGGATTATCGACTCAATTAATAATGCCAGGAAAGTTGCTTGTGTCTGTTCAATTCCACGTAATGACCACGACCCTCAGCCATGAGGAATACGACTATGAAGAGACTAGGGATATTCGCCGTCTACAAAATGTATAATGTAGGTAATAGATATTAGATTCTATTATATATTATATATATATTCTATTGATAATACTGTAACAATGTAGCTGGATCATTTTGCGAAGATTTAAAGGTGGATAAAGTACGAAATTATAAAATCAAACTCAACCATTAAATAAAACTGAAATTTTGTAACAAATTTTATGAAGAAATCATCACGATAAAATTATTATTTAATGAAGCTGTCGAACAAACATAGCTTTCTTTGCGAACAATTTAGCAAGTTGTGACGTAGCACTTGTTCGTGTCATTTTATAGGGACGAGTCAAAAAATTTGTGATTTTATTTTTGGCATATCTTTGAAAGCATTGCCATTATCACAGTGATTTTTTCATTAGCGCTTCTATTAAGCACGAATTAAATTTAGGAATGAATTCTATTTAGGAACGAATATTCATCAAAAAAATTATCACCTGGCCAGCCCATGTGAATCTGAGTTCACGTTCTGAAATATGATAATTAAGTTCAGCCATTAAATACGTAATATCATAAACATGTCCAAACTTGTCCCATCTTGCGGCAGAAGTTATCGAAAAATTCCCGCTTTCTAGACGTCAACTCCTGAGAATTGTTGGTATCTTGACGTGAAAGGGGAAGAGGTGAGAAAATATTTTGCTGCTGGTAAAATTAAATTGATGTAATCGAGTGGTTAGAACTAGAATATAGACGTGAGTACAGTCTATCGAAAAGAATCCTAACGAATCCTACCAAAATTATACTCGTAAATGCGGAAGAAGAACTTACATAAACATTAAAACATACACACCCATGTTTGTCTCTTTTACGCAAAATCTACTAGACCGATTGTTATGAAATTTGGTACACAGGTAAATATAACCTGTATAAAAGCTAGTATCATTATAAATTAGGTGGATAATTCAGTTCAGGAGTTATGCATAATTCAGTGAACAGTTAGGACCAGTCTGTCTGTAATGATACAAGTCAGGACATACATTATCAGCGTTCATGAATAACAGATCGCTATGTAATCTAGTCGATTACACCCTGTAATCTATCGGATTACTACAGGCTGTAATTCAACAATTGTCCAAATATAATCCATGTTTAAGCCGATCTAAAACAGAAAACGGATTCTTACGATATTCTTATTACTAATAAGATTTTTTTTCGCCTTAGTGATCTGTGCACTGATTTGTATGCCCAAAAATACTTGGGGTCGTTAAACTTCAAAATGTCTCCGTTGTTCTCCGCTGTCTGTCGACGGACGTCAAAACAACGGAGCGCGACTAAGCAATGAGGCAGCAATATCTCTATAAAAAAAACTCAAACTATGTCCTCTCTGATGAAATTACATTGTCTATGGAGTATTGTCTAATATAAATATCTCCTAAACTTACGTAAAACATATGAGCACTGTATTTGCGTTGGAGGTTTAAAAGTTTAATTACAAAAACTGCGCAGTAATCAAAACGGAAAAAAACAAACGATAAACAAAAAATCGAATTCGTGTACCGCATTCGTAAAAGGCAAACTTAATAACTCAAGTTGACGCGAAATCTCCGGAGATAATAAAATATTTAACAATCACGCCGCATAGGCGTAAAGAATTAGAGTGGCTTTCGTTAGTATAGAGTGGACGCAAAATAAGATTTTTTACAAAAAAATAATTTTTGACACAAGCTTTTCTTGTTGTTAGAGAAATCTTACTGTACCTATTCAATGAGTGACTAGAAAATTATGTCCGCCCGTGACTTCCCTGGTCCGGAGCCGTTTCTTGGTGCATCATCCAGGTCATGCTTACTATAATGATGCATTGTCATCCAAACTAAACATGTACGCAAAATGTTAGCTCAATCCAGTGAATAAATCTTCAAAATTCAGTTACAACATTCCACCCGAACATAATCGTACATACAAATACATTACAAGTTGAAAGCTTAAAAAATTTGATTTGATCAGCACTGCATAACAGTAACTGTATACATACTATAGTTTACATTACGTTTGTTTGAGCGAGCCGGGAGACTGGGACCGTAAGAAATTGCTTGTCTGGGACCGTGGTTCCAGTGAACAATATCAAACATATTACAACACATTCGCATTTAGATACATTACGAGTATTAATCAGATATAATACAATTTATTTTACCCGAGCCTTGAGGCTTTGTTCCCATGCTATTTCCGTTTTTTATTCTACCCATCTACCAAGTTTAATCGAAATGCGTCCGGTAGAATTTGCACGATGAGTAAATAAATACCCTCAAACAAACACAGAAATTATTAGTAGAATTTTTTTTGTCTTCAACTTCTCAAGTGGTAATAAAAAAATCGACAGCGCGCGCTCTATTAGAAATAAAGAGAGCAATATTAACTCTACCGCGTAAACGTTTTATTCCTTGCCATTCGTCGCACTGCGGTCGGCCATATTGGCTCGGTCTTAGTTACGATATTTTATTCTCTGATGAACATATCCAGTAGTAAAACTATGTGTTACTAACCGTTAAGTTTCCTTGGCTGGTTTTCAAACTTTATATTCCTCATTTACTATAATTATTATCTACTCTTTCTCCCAGGCTGTGATTTTGAGAAGATTTCGAGAAGTCTGCTGAGATTTTACAACCGGCCGCTGCCTGAAATCCACCCCCCCATCGGAGTGATATAGTTACCTACCTTGCTGCCAAGCCTGTTCGTTAGTCGGAAGGAATATGATGTGAACCATGGCAGGAGCCATCATACTACGATACTACGACGTCAGGTTAGTATACAAACCCATCATCAATGGCTTGAATCGGCCTCAAACTTGGGACCTTTCGATTCACAGGCCTCCGTTTGACTACCTCTGATTCCTTTATTATTTACCAAATTTTGGCATAAATATTTTAAAAGACAATTAAATAAAATTCGCGTCTGAGTCGTAATTTAAAATGACAGTCGCACTTATCAATAAAATCCGTCACATTAATACGTCAATCTGAAACGTATTGAATAAAATATTCATTTTTGACACATTATTCTGCGCCAATGAAACAAATGGAAACAGACATTACCATTGGTCGAATGTGATTACCATATCGATAAAATTTCCCGTAACACGATGGACGACAATGGTAGGAATTAACCGAACGTGAGTTGGAATATCGGTGTGCATTGATAACTTAGTATGTCATCGAAAAAATAGACTAATAACGTCTCACCTGAAAATAGTATCCTTTTTTTTATCCTATAATATAACTAATATTATTATAAATACAAAAGTAAGTTTGATTGTTTGTTCACGCTCTATCTGCTCAACCAATCTTCTTGAAACTTTGCATATAATGTATTAGCAAAATAAATGATAACAGATATTTAATGATGTCCAATTGAATGTAGGTACCGACTATAATTTCTGCAAATTTCTCAATACATCGAATAAAACAGCTTCTAATATTGTATTGAAAAATAATATAAATTTTTAATCCATATTTGAGTCCGATCAGCTGATTGGTCAACTTATATAATAATTTTATTGCACATAATAATATACAGAAACATAAGTAAACATAACTTATCTTATGAAGAGATCTCTTCTAGTCCATCAGAGGATTCTATTGGAAGAAAATGTTGTCACATTTTTTTGCTCTAGATTTCTATTACCTCCTCTATTGTCGAATCCAAACCTGACGCGTTGGTTAGTATTTTAAAAGCGATCCTGTGCACGTATAGACTTGTGATTGTAGCGCAGCTACGCTTTGTTTGGAATCTCTTTCGATGTATTCCGCATGCGCTGGCACATTTGGATCTACTGTCATACATTTTAAAATTCTAAATCCGCTCGAACACTTTGACGCGTAAACATTACGATCAAGCTAGCGAGGCAAGAGGGTGGTCGTGATTAATTTATAAACATTAAATAAAATAATAATAACAGACCCAATAAGGGTAAGTGCTGCATTTATTGTGAATATATATAATGTATCACCTAATCTCTATTTTAGATTTTTAATTTATATTTAATTGTTCTAGGTCTTACCTTAAGTTTTATAATAAACTTACTTTGCTGACTACTGCCTAGCGCCTATTTACTATCCAACGCACGATAAAACCCCGACATGTTGATTGAGAGATATTTGTGTCTAAAAACTAAGTTATCATTAGCAAAAGCGTGTGGACAAATTGCATCGTGTACATTCGGCGCCATTAATAATTGATGTGGCTGACTTGGGTTCGCCAAATTTGGTATTGAATTTATTTGGCCAAAAACCTTTTCGTCTCTGTACCGCTGTTACAGGATTGGGTAAAAAAATATGTCGATTTCCAAAGAAAGAGGATTATTTTAAATTCTACTTATACTATTAATGCGAAATTTAGGATGTATGTATGTGTGTATTATGTATATGTTTGTTACTCTTTCGCGTAAATTTGGTACACGGGTAGAATATAAACTGGAATAATACATAATACTTTTTATCCCAAAATTCGCACGGGAGCGAAGGCCCGGGGCGAATATGTGAGGATGTATGTGTGTATGTTTGTTACTCTTTCATGCAAAATCTTTTGGACGGATTATTATGAAATTTCGTACACGGCTAGAATATTACCTTGAAATTCTTCAAAACCCGTGAGAATCACAAACTTTCGCATTTATAATACTGGTATTAGTAGGACTATGGCAAAAGATAGTCAATACGCGCGTGCAATGGTGTTGCAGGCTTTTATAAGCTGTGGTGACCACTTACCATCAGGTGGGCCTCATTTATGTTTGTCTGCTTGGTAGAATGAGCAATATATATTTATTTAAATTTACAATCAGGCTTTAATTGCTTACACGCGATGCTCACTCGATCGCACGTGACATTTCTCTGAGCACAGTGGAGCGTTTTTATTCAATTTTGCATAATTGAAATATTCAATTAGGTACAGTGTTGTTTTCAATCGAGGTTTACATAAATTATTGTGTAATTTTTGTTCAAGTATTTTATTATTTTCTACCATACCATTAATTTATTATTTTTAGCCTGTATATACTATCTTACACATAGTACCTATACAACAAAGTCGCTTCTCTCTGTCTGTCGCTATAATAATAATAATAATATAATAAAATAAATATATTAGGACAAGTCACACAGATTGAGCCAGCCCCAAAGTAAGTTCGAGACTTATGTTATGGTATACTAACTCAACGATACTATATTTTATAACAAATACTAGATAAACGTCAAAGACCCGGGTTAATCAGAAAAATATCATTTTCCATCATGACCCGACCGGGGATCGAACTCGGGACCTCTCGGTTCAGAGGCAAGCACTTTACCACTGCGCGACCGAGGTCGTCATAATATTCTTGTATGCTTAGATCCATAAAAACTACGCTAAGGGTTTTGATTTGTTTTTTAATAGATAGAGTGATTTAAAATGAAAGTTTAGGTGCGTAATTTATTATGGTTTTACCCGAGCGAAGCCAGGACGGGTCACTAGTATTTTAATATTTATTTCTCACCCAAACCTCATCAGGGATGCGAGTTGAAAATCAGCTGTCACTTGATTGGGTATCACTCATGGATTTAGTCAGTACTTCCAGTACCTACTAATTCCTTAGTATCACTAGGCCGAGCTGAAGCCTTTTTGTTACTATCACATTGTTCGTTTTGTATTTCTTTAGCCGGATCAGCTGCGTCATGTTTTGAACGGAACATTTGTTCAAAAACGTAAAAAGGGGCGTGGCCGAACGTGTTTTACAACGATAAAATTATGTTTATGAACAATGTTCTGTTCAAAACATGGCACAGCGGACCCGCCTTTTCGGCAAAATGTTTTTTGATGTGAAAACTTCTTTAGCGGCGTTGTGCACTCTTTGTGATGGGTAAAAAATGTTAAACTCGCATCAGGACACGTGACCGGGTAAAACGTCAAAAATGCACAACGTTAATATTCATGTTTAGGCAATCCCGGAGCGCAACCCGTTTTTTTCTTGTAAAAATCTAATTTTTGCAGTGGACTAATACTTAATAACGATTTGGTTCATGAGTATGTTTGATTAGATCACACTTCTTTTCGAAACTATCGGGAGTAATAAAAAAACTAATCGCAAAATTGCATTTTGAAAAAAATTCGAAATCATACCTATTGTAGTTCGAAATTGCATAGAATGTCTCTTTTGTTACGGTCCGCTTGCTTTTGATTCATTGTCAAACTTAACAACTGCAATTCGATACGCCATCTAGCGGTAGAAATCGGCAAACTGTATTCAAAATAAATCTAACAAATCGTTTTTGGCAATATCGTCATTCTGGTAATAAAAGTGAGCAAAAAAATGTGGTATTTTAACTGTTGATGTACTTTCACATTTGCATTCTATTTTTTTAGAAAATAAAATACATAGTATTTCTGTTCTGTATTTCATTTGTAGTTATGTAACTACCAATTAAAATATTAGCTGCATTCAGGGACCCGCTACTGTCATAATTTCAGGATAAAAAGTACCTAAACTAACCGTAAGGATAATAATTTCATAAAAACAAATCCAATACATTTTGCAAAACATCGAACGCCAAAAACGGAATACAGGTAGGTAACAATTTTACCTACGTTTTAATATCATTAACATCATTCATCATTATCAATTTAGCTTCCTTCTACACAATGCAGAGGCATATCTGCGCGTACGCCTCTCTTCTCTGTGCCTCTAATCCATGTTCGACCGGCGACTTAGGTCGTCCGCTAATCTCATTGATTACGAACGATTTATAACTATAAATATAAAAATTGACGAGAAAAAGTGCCTGTGAAGGTCTAATTTCTGAATAAATGATTTGAATTTGAATTTGAACTATTGGTTTTTTTCTTATCGAAGCCTACTTGCAGTTAGTCGCTACGTCAACCTTTACTGCTTAACCGGGGAGAAATATGGCGACAGTCACAAGGACCGTACAGCCGAAACAGTAACAGCTCAAAGGGCGTGCAGGTGGGAACGAACCTCGGCTTTGGGCGTTACTCGAAAAATGGCCAGAGCGGTATATTGCTCAAGGTGCCTATTGAGAGAAGCGTCCTGGTGCCGCCGAACGGTACCGAGTGAACGCTGAAGATGTCCTATTATTACCTCGCACTCGATTCCGGCGAGTGCGGTTTCTACAATTCGAATTACCCTGGGCCCTGCGATTACCTCGTGAGTTTTCGGAAGGGGAACTATTGGTAACATTTATAGCTATTTATAGGTACCTTACGGAAGGATAAGGAGCATGGGCCATGACCCAACACGTGGGCAAATTGCGTATTGATCCGTTTTTAACGATTATAACCGGGACCAACGTATTCACGTACAATGTCATGCAAATGCAATTTTAAACATAAAAAAAAATACAATAAAATGATGAATGTATTAACTGAATTGAGTAACCAAGTAAAATTACGACTTTCATTAAAATGAGGTGGAGTTCCACTGTACCGAACCCGAAATATTACAATGTAAGCGACAATAAAGTTTTATGAAACCATAACTTATTCGGATCGGCTACTGTGGGCTTTTTCGGATTTCTTGAAATGCGAATGTGATAGTGACGACTCGGTAAGTATGAAAAAGACATATGTTCTACGGGTTCTATATGGCACTAATATTATAAAAGCGAAAGTTTGTATGTTTCATACTACTTAACGCTCAAACGGCTGGGCCATTTTTTATGAAATTTGATATTAGTCTTCTTCATCATCGACCAACCTAATAGCAATATAAAGGCAGATTTATTTATTACTAGCTGCGCCCCGGGGCTTTGTTCCCGTGGGAACTTTGGAATAAAACGTACCCTATGTGTTATTCCAGGTTATTTTCTGCACGTGTACCAAATTTCATAACAATCAGTCCAGTAGATAATGCGTGAAGTGTAACATACAAACAAACTTACTTTCGCCTTGTAATATTAGTTGGGGCATACTCGTATGTATATTTCTTTTAACTATTGTTGGGACTATCTGCAGCCCTGGGAGCGATCCCATGGGAATTTCTGGATAAAAAGTACTCTATGTGTTATTTCACAAATAGAGAATACATACATACATCCTCATAAACATTCACATTTACATTATTATAGGATTACGATTAGAAAAGATAAAAAATAAGTCGATTTCCAAGGGTTCTATAGTTCCCGTTTTGCAATACGGATCCCTAAAATATGGGATTGATGGCAACGAAATCTTTCTGAAGTTTTAGAATATATAATATACGAAAAGGATTTATATTCGTATTTACTTATAAATGGTAAGGTACTGGATTTTATTGAACTTTTGGGAATGATTTTATATTTTTATAGCATATAAACTTGATATTATACACTAGAAGTATGATAAAAGATTTTATTTTTATCATATACACATAAATATATACCATACATACGTATCTATGCGGATCTTGAAGCGGTGGAGGTGCAATGGTAAAGACACCTGTCCTGTATGTTTTTCTTCACCGGAAGCAAGTGGTGGTCTATGAAAACTACTATATATGAGTCAGATTGGTATACAAACTCATATGGCACGAGTAGAATACGAACCTGAGACCTTTCGAATTCAAATTCAAATAATTTATTCAGAAATTAGACCTTCACAGGCACTTTTTCTCGTCAATTTTTATATTTATAGTTATAGATATTTCTCACGGGTATTTAGTCGTTAGGGACCCGAACCGCGGCGCGAATAACCCAAGAGCCTCTTCCGTATATGTTCCTTCATACCTTTCAATCCAAAGTCTTAACCATCACACCACCACCGCTTCATATAGAAATTGCCAGTTCACACAGAAAGTGTCAGTTGGTTTTCTTCTTCCACACATCGTCAAAAACAACATTATTTCCTACTTCTATGTATTTCCGCTCTAAAATAGGATTAATCCATATACTCTTGTGGATGTCGCATGATGCGACAGGCTGTCGCTGTCGCTGACAGGCTACAATAGCATTCCTAAGGTGGGTTGACGTCAGGTAGGCTCGTTGTAAAACCTTAGCTAAAACTTCATAATTTAAAAGTATTTTTTTATTCTGTCCCTGGGCTTCGCGGTGTCACGGTTCCGAGTAAATGCAGAGATTATTAATTTAAATGTTCAACTTTAGGTCTTCTGTCGACCATTTATGCTATCCTTGTGGTTTTTAGGTGCACTTAAAAAGATAAGCTTTTTGAAAAACTCACTGAAAAAATAAAATTCAATTCTATTAAAATATTCAAGCTTTTATAAGATTTTCTTTCACAGTCCCATCTGGATTAAACTTGTAGAGAGAATATTTTTTGCGCATTAAGTGTTCCGTATTTTAAAAATGCTTATTAAAAGTGTAGAATTGTTTGTTTATTTATGTTTATACTAAAGTTTTAACGTAAGCAGTAATGTAGTACTAAGCGAGAAACAAAAGGTTCCAGTAAGATCTTATCCGTCCATATATTTATAGTGTTAAATTATACCCTACACATTTTTATGAGTTTTGTGTAGATGGAAATTCATATTAATATTATACATCCGAAAGTCTATATCTATCTGTCTATGTGTTCTGCTTTCATGGCTAAACCACTGTACTTTTGATGAAATTTGGTATTTATGAATTAAAACCCCGTTTAAACATAAGTTAATTTATTTACAGAAATCAACCCCTAAGGAGTAAAGTGAGGGGTGAAAATTTGTATGAAAAATTTGAAGACGATGAAAGATCTATTATACAAAAAGAAAGAAATTTGTAATATGGCATTAGTAAACCAGTAATCATAAATAATATAATTATGCTGTCAGAATTAACCATTCCACGCTGACTAAGTCGCGGGTAAACAGCCGGGTGTGTACACATTGCTGCTGAAATTATTGTAAAGTTAAGTAAGCGTATCGCTAAAAATCCAACACGGAACCCTAGAAAAGGCTGCTTAGCAAACTAATCATAAATAATATAATTATGTTGTCAGAATTAACCATTCCACGCTGACTAAGTCGCGGGTAAACAGCCGGGTGTGTACACATTGCTGCTGAAATTATTGTAAAGTTAAGTAAGCGTATCGCTAAAAATCCAACACGGAACCCTAGAAAAGGCTGCTTAGCAAACTAATCATAAATAATATAATTATGTTGTCAGAATTAACCATTCCACGCTGACTAAGTCGCGGGTAAACAGCCGGGTGTGTACACATTGCTGCTGAAATTATTGTAAAGTTAAGTAAGCGTATCGCTAAAAATCCAACACGGAACCCTAGAAAAGGCTGCTTAGCAAACTAATCATAAATAATATAATTATGCTGTCAGAATTAACCATTCCACGCTGACTAAGTCGCGGGTAAACAGCCGGGTGTGTACACATTGCTGCTGAAATTATTGTAAAGTTAAGTAAGCGTATCGCTAAAAATCCAACACGGAACCCTAGAAAAGGCTGCTTAGCAAACTTTCTTCACAAATGAACATCTACCGAATGCAGGCGAAGTGAAGTTGACTGCATAATATAAACTTGTTGCTGCAACGAGCTAATTGTATAGAGTAGACTCGTTCTTTCGTGAAACGGTGGTGGTGTAAAGGTCTCAGGTTCGAATCCTACACGTGCCACATGAGTTTGTATACAAATGTGACTCATATATTGTAGTTTTCATCGACCACCACTTGTTTCCGATGAAGAAAAAAATAAATGTTTTGATTTTAGGGCCTCAGAAAAAAATTTGTTGTCCGTGAAACACGAAAGTCCCTTTTACTAGGATATTATAAATATTTCTCCTACTCACATTAATATCTAAAACTTCTATTGTCCTAAATTACAAATTTTAGTAGAAAACAGATACATATGTTTTCTTTATAAAAACAAAATAATTTAACAATCTAGATAAAAACAAAAAAAAAATCCGTTCTCTATATAAAAACTGTAGCTTCAAGGCGAAATAAACTGACAATGAAATGAAACATACAAAACTTACTTCGTCCTTTTATTTCATCGATTGCCTCTAATTCAGTTCATTCCATTACAGCTTCCGTGTAGAAACTCGTGACTGGAATATATTAAAGCACCGGTAAACATCGAAATATGTTCAAAATAGAAACAAAACATGAAAAGAACTGTGTTATTTACTATTTGTCAAACCAATTTTTACAAGTTCGTTCATCTTATTCGTCCAAAATTTTATTAGCAATTAATGCATATTTTAGAATCATATCTTCACATCTATACTATTATAAAGAGGTAAGCATTTGAAGCGGTGGTGGTGTAATGGTTAAGAACCCCGGCTGTGGATCGAAAGGTTCCAGGTTCGAATCCTACTCGTGCCACATGAGTTTGTATACCAATCGGACTCATGTATAGTAGTTTTCATCGACCACCACTTTTTTCCGGTGAAGGAAAAACATCGTGAGGAAACCTGCACAATTGTTGATTATTAACTTGTGTGTGAAATGGAGAAGGCAATGGCAAACCACTCCATTAATAATACCAAGAAAGTTGTAAGTGAAAGAAGAAGTATTTGTGAGTTTATGTTTGAGGCTTGTAATCTCCGAAACTACGAAATCGATTTAAAGAAATTCTTTCACCTTTAGAAAGGTATATTGTCCAAGATTGATATAGGCTATATTTTATCTCAAAATTCCCACAGGAGCAAATCCCCGGGCAACATCTAGTTATCAATATTCGTCGAACCTGTTTATCTTATACCCTGGAGTGCGATACGTTTTACACAATCGAATATTGAGGTATTCACCGTCAATTCAGTGCCAAGGGGGAATCATTGCTCATACTTGTAGAGTATTTACGCCCTAGAGAGTTTGTATTCTAGATGAGATGTTTGGTTTGAACAGCTATTTTCGCTGGGAAATCTCTCTTATAATAAACATTAATAATTTTCATGTATAACATCGTATTTATAACGTCGATTTTGGAATTAATTTGGGAAGGTTAATGTGCTATCGGCTGTTTTAACGATTTAAATATTTCTATTTATCTAGTAATATCTATTTTCATTACATTTGCGTACATGCTGATCTGGAAGCATAAAAAAAAATGATACAGCATCACCAAGTAGTCTCTCGTTGCCTACTTTACAAAGTAATTTAGCTTCCAACAAGAAATAATAATTGAAAACGTAACAGTGTACCAAATTACAATCGTAAAATTGGCCATAAATTCTTTCCTGATTACTTTGTTTGATTACAGATGCAAGTCTTACTTAATAAAAAACTTTATAATGCCTTGGTTTATCGCTTAAAGTTATCAAGTCGTTAAACCTTAGTTTTGTATTACTTAAAGTTTTTTTATTGTTACACGGCATTTTACTTAAATTATTCCATTTTGAGTCTAAGAAGTTTCGTTGGGAAAATCAATTTTGGGAAGGATGTGAGAGCACCCTTTTCAAAATCACCCGTTTAAAGAGCACCAATTTTGTTTAATCTACAATGATTGTGATGATTTTGTATAAGTGATATTGTATCAGTGTTGAATATTTTTGAAAACACATTTGTAACCGATTAAAGGAAAATGGGTTTTATCTAATGGTTTTTTTGTAATACTTAGTTGTTTTAAACGACATCAAATATTACTTAGGCTAATGTATTTCCGATACTTAACTTCGATAATATACCATTTTAAGGAGATATTAATAGGTTAATTTCTAATCTAAACTCGATGAACTTGATCTATTGACAGACAAATGGACAGGCGGACAAAATCCATACTATCCATATATCGCAACCAATCTTCTTGAAATTTTGCATACATGTAGTTTCAAGCGCGGAGAAGGATATAGCGTACCTTGCATCCCGGAAAAATAATCTTATTTCCGTGGGAAATCCACGCGGGCGAAGCCACTGCAAAAAGCTAGTTTTAAATATTTTAAATTATATTCTGTTTAGGCACATATACTAGTTATTGCCAGATATTATTATTTATTTGTTTACATGATCTGAACATATTTAACCTTGTTATAGGTAAGTAGGCACTAGTTTAATATATAATTAACAAAAAGCCCGCATCGAAATCAGGTGCGTAGTTTAAAGATCTAAGCATACCCACACGGCTACAAATAGACAGCGGGAAGCGAATTTGTTTTATACTACGTACTTAGTTATGATATGGGCTGTTATTATTCATGCACTCCGTGCAAGCATATCAGGCGGTCTAAGCAGGTAACATGGTTATTGAAATTATGTACATTGGTATCTCAAGATCTAAGCGAATACGTAATGTGCCGCCGCCATTTTGAAATCGGGATGCGATGCCGCCATCTTGAATTTGAAAGAAAGAAAAACTGTTAAATATTTGGCAGGTAATGTATAATTTGTGTTACTCATTATTTTTTTAATTATTAAATTATTAATAACGTCTTGTCATGTAAACTAAACGTGTATAAAAAAATTCATCAGTTGAATATTTGCCGCTCTAAAATTTCGTAATATTTATATTGCAAGTTAAAAAAAAGCTTGCAGAAAATTGTGGTTTAACTGAAACAAATATTTAATATGATATTTAACGACGAAATTACGTAAATTTACTGTTCAAATATTAATATTGACATAGTTAATTCAAAGCTCCTATCACATTCATTACACAGACAAGTTGAAATATTGTGTGTATATTCTTTGCTGTGAAATGTAATGGAAATACATAGAATTATTTATGAAGAAACGAGCAATATATCAAACTGATATGCCTGAGAACTTATTTGAAGTTTTACATGCACATTACTGTTAGAATTTTGTACTTTCGAGTTAGTTGTTAGTATTCTTCAATTATGATTTACCAAATAACCAGAAGTTATTGCTTTATGATTTTTTTATAACTTTAAATGAATAAGCACCTTTTAAAGTCTGCAAATTAATATAACCAATTACATAGTAAGAAATTAATAACTACAAACAAATTAAAATACTCACTAACAGAAAGCGATCCGAGAGAGAGACCCAAGTTTATATTATTTAAATGGAAGCATTAAAAGTTTGAGCCCGGAGCTTCTTAAAGCTTTCCTCATAACTGCTTTTCTTTGTTCAAATTATATTTATAGATAGACTGACTATTGCTCGCAGCTCTGTCTGTAGTAAAAACCCTAAATCACTACCCAGCTCTTTAACTATGTCCACACCAAAAATCACCTCAATCCGTTGCTAATGTTATGACGTGACGGAGAACACACAAATATATACTTTCACATTTATAGTATTAATATAGTATGAATTGGCTACTCGTTCCGGCTTTGCTCGGGTAAATTAAAAAAAAACTCCTAAACCTTGATCAGGAATCTCTCTAATCTATCTATTTAAAATCCCCGCCTCAAAATCCGTTCGCGTATAGTTAAGAAATTATCAATGAAAATCGACTTTGTGCGTACCTAGGTATACTATGAAGCGTAGTAGTCAGGTGGCACACACTAAGTATTGTAACCATAAGACATAATTGGCATACGGGTAAATGTTTTAGGTTGGGTTAGGTTAGGTTGCCGACAGCGAGCGCCGGCGCGCGCGCTTCCTCTTCGCGACGCTACTCTTCCCTGGAAGGAACATGTGAGCTAAATAAATAAATATATTAGGACAAATCACACAGATTGAGCCAGCCCCGAAGTAAATATTTCTTTTATCTATGATTATAATCAATTATTATAGATTTTTTTGGATACATTTTGGTTTTCCATTTTTTATGTTTTGATTATGCATATATTATTAGTAATAGGTACTGATAGCCCCCACTTTATTTTTTTGGCATTATTAAAAATTTATGGTATATAGTCAAAGACCAAAGGTCAAAGATAGACTACCGCTGATGGAGCTGCGAGAAACAGCTGTAGTTTTATGATTTGCAAAATAACTTTTATTTCTATATTCATTGAGTCGAAATAAAAAAAAAATATTGTCAACGTGAATGCATTTGCCCATAACAACGATGGACACAACATGACTGACGATATACCGCCACGAAATAATAGTAAACACAGATGTATCGATCGATAATTATCTCCACTCATGGAGAGTCAATTGTTTGGGCTCTTGAAGAGCCAATCACATTACAACTAGTATTTTTTCGAATTAGATTAATTTCTATGAATCAATTTCAAATTTGGCAATTGTATAATATTGGTATTAAATACATATAATATAATGTATAATGCCCGGGGCTTCGCTCCCGTGAGAATTTTGAGATAAAATAAAGCCTATAGCAATCTTGGATAATGTTCGGAGATTACCCGCCTCAAACATAAACTCACAAACGCTTACCTGTATATAATAATAGTATAGATGGACGGACAAGTCACACAGGTTAAGTTAGCCTCAAAGTAAATCCTAGACTTGTGTTATGGGATACGATAACGACGTTAACAATGATACCTTGATATAAAACACATCTATACTATTATTATAAAGAGGTAAGCATTTGAGTTTGTGACTTTGTGAGTTTGTCTATTTGAGGTGGGTTATCTCCGAAACTACCGAACCGATTTCAAAAATTCTTTCATCATTAGAAGGGTACATTATCCAAGATTGCTATAGGCTATATAATATCTCAAAATTCCCACGGGAGCGAAGCCACGGGCAACATTTAGTATTTTATATTTGTGTTGTTTAAAAGGTTCACTCTCTACCCTCCATATTTGTGTGCACGTATCTTCTGTCGGAACCAGTTCGGTGCCAACTTTACGGATTGTACCGTGCCAAGTTTGGCTTAACCCGAACATATCTGTTTTTATACTCTGTGGCATTTACTGCGAACTTGCAAGGGCTTCGGTGAATAGGTTTTTGTTTTTAATCGTTAATAATTGTAGTGTATGGTAAGGTTGTGTGCCCCATCCTCGCCCGTAACTGTACATCACGACCATATCACTGGTGCTCCACCACTGTAGCTAGCTAGTAACTATCCGTGCCGTGTGGTTTACCGCGAACAATGCTCCACCTGCAAGACGACTGGCAGACGGCTCATAACACTTTAGTGGGGAGGGAGAGACAGATATATGCTTTATACACTACAGTCAACATATGAGTTACATATGAGTTTTTGAACCAATCTGACTCTTTTGAGAATGCTGTTGTTGCATATATCTAACAAGGCTAATCATAACCAACCAACCAACCAAAATATAGAGTTATCCTATTCTATAACGTCACAAGGCAATCACATTACCGCAATATTATCCTTATCCTTACGTATCATAAAACAAAGTCCTTTGCCGCGTCAGTCTTGTTCGCGATAAACTCAAAAACTACCGCACGTATTTTCATGCAGTTTTCACCAATAGATAGTGTAGTTCCTGAGGAAGGTTTAGATGAATAATTTATTATGTTTTTACTCGAGCGAAGCCGGTACGGGTCGCTAATCTATACTATTATTATAAAGATGTAAGCGTTTGTGAGTTTGTATGTTTGAGCCGAAACTACTTAAACTTACTTTAAAAAATTCTTTCACAATTAGAAAGATACATTATCCAATATTGCTATAGGTTATATTTTATCTCAAAATTCCCACGGGAGCGAAGCCCCGGGCAGCATCTAGTGTCAAATAAAAATACTTGAGTTAACATAATTTTAACTTTTTTATGTCAATGAACCTCAAATATGCAACGTTTAGTTAAAGTTTTAAAAGTAACTGCATTGTTGGAAACTTCACAGCAATTTGACGACCTCGGTGGCGCAGTGGTAAGATTCTTGCCACTAAACCGAGAGGTCCCGGGTTCGATCCCCGGTCGGGTCATGATGGAAAATGATCTTTTTCTGATTGGCCCGGGTCTTGGATGTTTATCTATATATGTATTTGTTATAAAATATAGTATCGTTGAGTTAGTATCCCATAACACAAGTCTCGAACTTACTTTGGGGCTAGCTCAATCTGTGTGATTTGTCCTAATATATTTATTTATTTATTTATTTATTTCACAGCGGAACCCGTTTACTGAAGTTTATTCTTACATCATTTTAGATTCTGAATCTTTAAGCCACTATTCCATTGCTACACGTTTCGTTCATAAAGCTACAAATTTTCTTATTGGCTGACAATGTCAAGCGATTCAATTTCGCTTTAAGGATTAAAATTTACGGCTAGATGCATGGTATGAACCAGAATTATTTGTACAATTTTGTTATTATTTACATGCACTTTAAGGTTTAAAATTTTAATCACTGCATCAAGTCTCATCCTCTTATAATCCCGGTTTTTATAAATTAAAAATACAGAAGAATCCGTCGTATAAAATTGTACACAGAAAGAGAATGAGAAAAAACATACAATAAAGTTACTTCAAACCAACAAACCAGAAATATTCATACAAGAGTTCCGCTCTTAGTGGAATAATACATATATAAACATATAAATCTATATATATATATACTAAATTAAAAAAGAAAAAAAAAAGATTTTTCTTTGTTATTTGTTTGTAATGGATAAACTCGAAAACGAATTAGCCGATTTCGATGAAATTTTGCACAGAGATACGCAAAACCTTCAGGAGTAATATAGGTATTATATTTGGAATTATGATTCTACGTGAGCGAAGCCAGGTGATAGAAATATGGACGCCTACGCTTATGAAATAGCAATGTGTAAAAAGTTGACGGGCTTCCTCTCGTCTGTACATTAAAGCACTGTAATAATGTGTGGTTTTGTTTTAATCGAAATAAATAGTTAAACAGTTCGCATCACCTTTGTTATTATTTCATCACCAGGTCGGGTTTTGTTAGTGACGTATAATCTTGTTAACACCCGTTAAAAATTAAATTATAATTTTGTTTATTTAACCAGGTAAATATACCGGTTTTAAAACTTTAAGGCAACGAAAGTGGAGCTTAAAGGTAAATATAATATATATATATAAGAGAACATGAGTGTGCATCTTCTCATCCTAATGTAATATGTCGTCTGAAAGCAATTTGTTCACATCTTGTGGTCCTTCTTTCATTACCTAACCAGCCCGTATTTCTTAACTACACTCCCCATTCAAATTTAATCCTTGTCAGCTATAAATTTAAGCTCAGAATCATAAGTTTAAATTTCTGTGTTAAGATCTGTTGCTTTAAGAATAGTTTGAGAGGTTCTGCTACGTTTTAAAGGTTTTTTAATTAATTGCTCGTTTCCACTTATTTTGCTTTAATTATTTAATTAAATTTCTTGTTTCTTAAACCGTTTTTGAGATATTTTTCTTTAGCAAAAAATAACTATATACCTAATATCTATGTACATACTATTAGATATATTACTTTCTTTCTCTATCATCTGAGCGTGTGTCCGGTTCTTCCTTAGCCGCTGAGCGTCGGAGCCCAGGGTCCGCTACAACAAGGTATATTACACTTGCTAATAACGAATGAGTGAAATGTTCATTCACTTGAAATAAATAAATAAATATTAGGACAAATCAAACAGATCGAGCTAGCCCCATAGTAAGTTCGAGACTTGTGTTATTTTCCATCATGACCCGACTGGGAATCGAACCCGGGACCTCTCGGTTCAGAGGCAAGCACTTTACCACTGCGCCACCGAGGTCGTCAACAAAGACAAAATATACAAAGTAAAAATATATGTTTTGTGTAAATAGATTGTGTGACCTTATTTTATAAACTTTACTTCTTTATAGTCGTATTCCACATGACTGATGGTCGTGTTAATTAAATCATGTGTTAAAAACAATCTTCGTCAAAATCGTCGAGTAGAATCTTGCAATTCAATTTTGAAGAGCATATCTTGAACCGATTGAGGTAAAATTTTGTAAACACGTTTCAAACTAAACGATGATATGATGACGATGCATTATGATAAGCATGACCTGATGGTGCACCCAAGAACGGCTCCAGACGTGGGAACTCTTCAACGGTTTACTGCACGGACATTTTTTTTTGTCACATATATTTTTTTGTCTAAATATAATAATATCTTTGCTGACAACAATAAAAGCTTGTGTCAAAAATGACATTTTTATTAAATAAAATATTAGTTACCTCGTTCTAAATACCAGGTGGACCTTTTTCTAAATCAACAAATGTTTTTCATATAGAAAATATTTTAGTGCACATCTTCATTCGGCAGAAACTTAAAAGAGATACGAAAGGATACAATTATAATGGCAAAAGTTGTTTGGGTATTATATAAGGTCTTTTTCACACGAGAACAGTAGTAAACTGTTTCTTCTTCTTCATAGTCGTATTCGGCTGGGCGATAGGTCATTACGTGGAATGAAAAACACATAACAACTTTCTTGGCATTATTAATGGAGTGGTTTGCCATTGCCTTCTCCATTTCACACACAAGTTAATAATCAACCAGTGTGCAATTTCCTTTATATTTTTGTATACCAATCTGAATTATGTTTCCTTCACCGGAAGCATAATTCAGATTGGTATACAAACTAATGAGGCGCAAATAGGATTCGAACCTGGGAACTTTCTGTCACAGGCGGACGGTTTTAACCACTGGACCATCACTGCTTCAATCGTAATACTAAATTTCCTAGGTAAGTTTAGTCCATTGGGCTTAGTTCTTAATTAGTTTCGCTGATGGTGGACACTCCATTGAAAGCTACGCCTAAAGTTGACCGATTAACCTAAATTTGTGTACAAAGAGTTAATTATAACACGTTATTTGTAATTTGTTGACGGGGAAATTCACGTCTGAAAGCGAAGGTTTCATGTACCTGTCAGCTAGGGTTGCCGAAAGAGAATAATTAATATACTAAGTATTTTTAAAGCAAAAACAAAACAAAAATCTTAAAAAATAGTAACTAATTTTGACTAAAATAAAAACTACATAAACTTGATTATAAATATATACTATTGTTATAAAGAAGTAAGTGTTTGTGAGTTTGAGGCGGGTAATCTCCGAAACTACCGAACCGACTTTGAAATTGTTTTCACCATTAGAAAGGTACATTATCCAAGATTGCTATAGGCCATATTTTATCTTAAAATTCCTACGGGAGAAAAGCCCCGGGCAACATTTAGTCCTAATATATACTTGAGGCATCATATATAATTTTAACATTGAAATTCTTCGCCGCGCTGCAGATGCTACAAATACACGTAAATAAAATAAGAAGCTAATAGCAATATGCAATCGGGAATCTATTTATATATATATAAATACATATGTTTTATGATGTAATAAATGTAATGACACAAACCTATTTCATAAATTTTGTATGCCTTATGACGGAACATGGAGAAAACCGATCTTGTATACCATCTACTGTACTACCTATGTTCATGAAAGAAATGAATTTGCATTTGAATCTTTCTCCTTTTATGTAGCAATTAAAAATAACATCCTGTGAACAAACATGAAGACAAAGACAAAGATTATTCATTTGCAAAAACATGAGTTTATATTTTTTACAATGTGGTGTTAAAAGAAAAACTTAATCCGACATGTTTCACCGGCTATGATTATTCAAATTTAAATGGAGAGCATGCTATTCATCACCGCACAAAACAAAATCGAATTAATAAAAGTAACTAAATTAACTCTATTTTTATCTGAGTCACATAATGTAGTGTAGACGATTTTGTTGAATGTTTATGTTGATTGTGTAGGGTAAAACACGCGCTGTGAAAGTAGGTAGTTTCACTGTGATGCCAGCTCCACTCAAACACGAACTTAATCATATTGGCGGATTCCGCACAAATTGATAGGATTTTCATAGCAGTAAATAAAAGCACTTTCACAAACTACATAGCGTTCGTGTATTCCCGTAGGCTTCTGAGTACGACTATACTATGGAGGTTACATAACACGGCAAAATGAAGAGAGAACAAAATTTGTCAACGCTCGCAGCCCTATTGGACCCGGGGGCTGATTGAAAAGGCCTAATTGCAAACGCCACACGTCGCGTCGCAATCAATGTCGCCACTGAAAGCGTCACTACGGTGAATTTCCAGATAATTAAGCCACCTATACTATATTTATGATACACAGCCCTATGTTTATCTTAAACGTTGACGTAAAGGCGGGTCCGCTGCGCTATGTTTTGAACAGAACATTTGTTCAAAAACATAAATTACAACGATAAAATTATGTTTTTGAACAATGTTCTGTTCAAAAAATCGTTTTTTATTCGTATTAAAATGGGATGAGGTTGGTTGAAATAAAATATAGAAAGCGCCATCTAGTGTTTAATTGCAAAGTTACTTCGCGTTTAGCGCCACCTATAATTAGAATATAGGTTTTTCGCAAATCCCACGAGAACCATATTTTTTCCGGGATTATAGGTACTGTTAAAGTAAAGGGATGGTACTCGTATTATGTATGTTCTCGAAATGCGATTTTACAAGAAGATTGGTTGTGTATATAATGCGCGAAAAAGTAACAAACAAAATTACTTTCGCTTTTATAATGTTAATTGGGACTTTACACGAAAACTTTTTGAAGCCGTGGTAGACAGCTCGGTCAGTTGCCATTGCCTTCTCCATTGCACACACAAGTTAATAAATCAACCAGTGTGCCAGTTTCCTCGTGTTGTTTTCCTTCACCGGAAGCAATTGGTGGTTGATGAAAACTACTAGTCAGATTTATATACAAACTTATGTGGCACGAGTAGGATTCGAACCTAGGACATTTGGATCGACAGACAGGTGTCTCAACCATTACACCACCACCGGCTTCATAATAATATAATCGCTTAATTAAGTGCAACTCTTACAACTTTCATGTTGTAATTTCTCAGAAACTGAAGTTTCACAGAAAACAGTTTTCTTGGTAACTGAAGTGCTTTTACTAAACACGAATGGTATAATTACAGTCTACAAAATATTAACCTTCCAAAGTCATTGCAAATTCGCTCCTATTGCAGCGACATAAAGATCCATATTGATTACAATGATAGTGATAGATAGAACCGGTGGTGTAGTGGTTAAGACCATCCGTCTGTGATCGAAAGGTCCCAGGTTCGAATCCTACTCGTGTCACATCATTTTGTATATACCAATCTGACTCATGTATGATAGTTTACATATACCACCGTTTACTTTAGGTAAAGGAAAACGTCGTGAGGAAACCTGCACACTGGCGGACAGTTTAGTTCACTAGTGCGTATTCGACTACCTGCCACTAGATGGCGGTAAGTAGTCGTAAAAGTCATGTCAGATGCCTTTAGGAGAGTTGAATAATATCTGACACCAGTGTTAGCAATAACACACTCGATATAATGATGATGATGATTGATTACAATAAATAATAGATTTTATTAGAAAGTATTGTAATTTTCTATTGGACACAGTATTTCTAGAATTTATGTATAAGAAAATGGTGGCTACCTAAAACCTAACAATAAAAGGTATATTGTGAATAAATTTTGTTAAATTGTAAACTATGTTACTATCTAATAAAATCCTTTTCTAGTTTATTTTTATCCTATAAATATATTCCTATCTCTCTATTGTTATATATAAATATACATATCTATTGTTTTTTGTAGTTTATGCTGTAAATTAAAAGAAAAAAAAAAATTTGCGCTAGTATTTTTTAATAATTAGTATTTTTAATAATTATGACTTTGTCTGTTGCACTAAATGACTTTGATTAATGTGTGAAACTGATTTTTTTCCACCATTGCATGTACCACATTTTATGCAATAAAAATTATTCATTCATTCATAGTAAGCCGGGAAAGACCATTCGAAAATTCATTTAAAAATCACGATCATCACCGAACTACTATTTCTAACGCTTTCTACACAATTCCCGTCTCACTCACACCTGTCCAAAATGAACCCTTTGAGACACCACAATGGTACACTGACAAAGAATTATCGCTTCGCCCCCAAAATACTGAGCACAATAGCTTTTCAGAAAAGGCTTTTTTTCGCCAGTGTACCGTTAATGACGTTTGATACATAGCCTTGATTGTTGGTTGGATGGAGTGTTTACAAAAGAGAAGTATGTAGTGACAATGATATAAATACACACGTCATGTTCATGTTTAATCATCGGACTAAAACGAAGTATGTCTGTGAAAAAATATTCGTTAAAAATTTCGTACCGGAGTGGATAATTTTACATCTTTTGATATCACTTGGCCGGGATGCGATTGGTCGATTAAATGATTGTATTTTTTACCAAGTTATTGAATTAACTCTAGACTGAATTAAGGTTTGATATCGTTCAATTTGACAGAAATAACCCTATATTGAATCATATTAGTAGAAGACACGCTTATCGAAACATTAAAATAATAATCAATTTGTATACCAACCAATCACATTGCGATATATGGTTGTCGTTGAGTCACAATAACGCACTGTGATTGGTTAGTTGCGTCTCGTTAACTGCGTATCGACTCGATATTGAGAAGTGAAATGCAAACACGAACTTCACCCACATGTGAAATGAGAACACTCAAAATTCTACTTTATTTAAGTGATAACACAATACAATACAAAAAATCTTTATTGCACAAATTAATTACATAGTATACATAAGTACAAAATGTATAATCACACATAGCATGAAATCAAAATCAAAATCAAATCATTCAGAAATTAGGCCTTCACAGGCACTTTTTCACGTTATAGCTGACCAGTACCCCCGGCAGCACCCGTTCACGAGTTGACGCTTGAGTCAGCCATCGCGAAGCTCAACCACAATAGAGGGAACCTCCCGATCCACGACATCATGATATAGATACATTGTGCAAAAGGTGGCCTTATCGCTGTAAGCAATTTCTTCCAGGCAACCTTTTGGGAAATTGCTAGACGAGGAAATACAGAAATGCGGGTCGGATTAAACTGACAATTGTAAAAATATACTTAATATAATAAATATACTTAAAATAAATATCTTAAATCTACATAAACGTTAATACTATAAACTTACACACACATTACATAAATATATACTTATATTGCACATAATTATGTATTATGAAGATATAGAGACTGCAGGAGAGAATGGAAACACAGAAACAGCTAACACCCTGGTGCACAAAATGAAATAAACTGAAGCTTAAGTAGATGTAAGAACTGCAGATGTGCAGTCTACTGTACTCCTCACCAGCATCCTTAAGACCAAACAACGCGATAAACTCAAAAACCACACAAACTGATTTTGCATGGCTTTCACCAATAGATAATATAAAATGACAAAATCAAGAAACTTTAACAAGTTACAATTCTTAAACTACTGGTTCAAATTTAATGAAATTTGAAATATACAGTGTTTATACAATACCTGCTTATACTGTTACTGAAAATTCAGGCTTCCTGTATTATCTATCCACAACGAAGTTATTGGGGTTCGAAATTGGCCTGAATTGCTTCGTGAAAAGGATGGTACGGCCAATACGGCCATACCGCTTTTTTTGCTCGACTTGGGGGATTCAGATTCCTGAGGAAGGTGTATGGGAAGTCGGGGCAGGGTGCTAGTTATCAATATTCTCAAGTGTCGACCATACATTACGCCGCGCTCGATAAATGGCCGTCATGCATAAACATGTGTGTTAACGGAGGGTAGCGAGTGTATACTTAGCCGAATTAACTTTGTCCTTCCTTCATTTTTCCTAAACTAAGTTTGGACGACCTCGGTGGCGCAGTGGTAAAGTTCTTGCCACTGGACCGAGAGGTCCCGGGTTCGATCCCCGGTCGGGTCATAATGGAAAATGATCTTTTTCTGATTGGCCCGGGTCTTGGATGTTTATCTATATATGTATTTGTTATAAAATATAGTATCGTTGAGTTAGTATCCCATAACACAAGTCTCGAACTTACTTTGGGGCTGGCTCAATCTGTGTGATTTGTCCTAATATATTTATTTATTTATTGAAATGCCAGTAGTTTGTAGCTTATGAGAAATAACTATTTAATATAAAAATTTGCCAGCGTTTTGCAAAACGTAAAAAGTGCCTGTGAAGGTCAAATTTCTGAATAAATGAATTTGAATTTGTAGGGTTGTCAATTGTGATAACATTATTTCTTCTACGTCGGCCTCATTTATTTATGACCTTATATAATGAAGTCGTGGTGTAATGGTTAAGACGCCCGTCTGTGGATCGAAAGGTCTCAGGTTCGTACCCTACTCGTGCTCCTAATCTGACTCATATATAGCAGTTTTCATAGACCACAACGTGCTTCCGGTGAAGGAAAACATCGTGAGGAAACCAGCACACTGGTCAGTTTAGTTCTTTTTAGACTTTTTTAACGAAGTAATTAACAAATTTGGGGTATGGCTGCATTAATTATGCATCTCACGTACAGAAATATGCAGCCTCTTAAATGTTGACCATGGGCTGCGGTGTTTGCTTACCATCGGGCGACCCGCATGCTCGTTTGATCAAAAATCATTACATAATATAAAACAAGTCGCGTCCCTCTGTCCCTATGTATATATAGATCTTTAAAACTACGCAATGGATTTTGACGCGGGTTCTATTCATATATAGTACAATTCCTGAGGAAGGTTTAGGTATATCATTTATTATGGGTTTAACCGAGCGAAGCGGGAACACACCGATAGTATTATTAAGAAAGGAGAAAATTAAATTTTTTTCGACATAAACAAAATTGATCAAACAGACCTGTGTCTCGCGCAAACTAGAAATAAAATATGTCAAACTATAGGACACCTTTTTATACCCAAAGTTGCTATTAGCTACAAAGTAATACAAATACCAAAAAACCCTAGAGTAAAAAATAACCCCACATAACACTGGTATTACAAAGGTACACTCGTAAACAAAAGTAATACACTGTGGACAGCGTTGGGAAAATGAGGGATTTTGCATCACAGATATGTGGAGATGTATCAAAGTGTTAAAGTGTTCTTGGGGCCCTATTCATTTCATCAATTATCATCTCCTTATCCAAAGTTGTACGCTGTTTCACATTCGATTGGATCCATTGAATTCTTCTATATTTATGTAGTGTGGAGATTGTAAAATGTGTGTTTTTATAATTAATTCATACACCAAATTGTTTACAAATTTTTCTTTACAAACTCAAGCATTTATATAATGAGAAAGTAAAATTAGATAATAAATTAAGGTAGAGAATTTTAGTCTTTTTTTTGCTATTGAAAAACTTAATAGATAGTTTGTAGAGTAAGAGAAACGGATGGTAAAATAAGTTTAAAGTGACGAAGGATGTATCTTCGAGAGCTTCTTTTTTTATTGATGTGCGATTGTAGTTCTAAGTACAACTGTTTTTAGAAAATCATCGTAAAAAAATCGTCGAAAATTTTATAAGAAATAACAAAGTACGAGCAGTATTGATGTTTTCCATATCAGTTCATATTACACAAAATAAACTTTGCAAAAATGCACTGTCACGTTACAATCATTAATAAGCCAACTAGCAACATCTCTTTATTTCTTGAATCTGGAAACAAATGTAGCCGAACAAAATCAGAGTTCTTTAGTTTTTCCATCAGGACTCGAACACGCAACCTAAGTATTACTTGCAGTTTTCGTCTCGCCATTACCTTACTTTATTTTGTGGGTAATGCGCTAATATTTCCGGCCGTGAGTGTACTTTTTCTATTTCTTTTATTTAGGTTTTTTTTTCTAGATCTAATCCGATTTGATCTAAACAGCGTTTAAATTTAAAAAAAAAAACAATAATCAAACACTATCATCACGTTGATAATAACATGGTAGACGTAAAAACAGTATGAGTTTGTTACTATGTCTATGACATAATCTAGGTCAGAGAATTGTAAAAAATATGTATAACCTATATTAATTAGACATATTTTGGATCATTATGATAATCCACTATACTGATCCAGTGTAGCTGTATCAATATATGAAGATTTAAGGTTGGTTGGAAAGTTCATTTATAAACAATATGAAATTATAAAAATAAACTCATACATCATTAAAAAAAAAACTAAAATTTTGTAACAACTTTAAACGTAATATTTAATGTAGCTATCGAACAAACATAGCTTTTGTTGCGTATACATTACCACGTTGTGACGTCACTCCTACACGTCATTTAATGGGGCGTTTGGACGAGTCCAAAAATGTGTGTTATTTTAATTGTGTGTCATTATCACGGTATTTTTTCAATGGTGTTTCTATTAATATAAGGGCCTTCGAATAATCACCAAGACAAAAAAAACAACTAGCGTATACAGACATGAGAATTTGATTGTTTAGAAATTCAAATTGGCTTTATACAGAAATGTCATTGTATCGACATAAGTTTTTTTTTGTCAGAGAGATCCTTTTGCATTTAATGCGTGACAAAAATATCATGTTCGCGTAGTTAACCATTGAGGAGTTCCCACATCTTGAACCATTCCTGGGTGCACCATCGGGTCATGCTTATCATAATAATTCATTAACATGCAAACTGAACGTGTGTACGAAATTACAGCTACATCTCCTGAAGTTATCTGCTTTAAAATTGATCTGAAATATTCCACCCGAAAATACATACTTACAAAGTTGACGACCTCGGTGGCGCAGTGGTAAAGTTCGTGCCTCTGAACCGGAGAGGTCCTGGGTTCGATCCCCGGTCGGGTCATGATGGAAAGTGTTCTTTTTCTGATTGGCCCGGGTCTTGGATGTTTATCTGGTATTTGTTATAAAATATAGTATCGTTGAGTTAGTTACCCATAACACAAGTCTCGAACTTACTTTGGGGCTAGCTCAATCTGAGTAATTTGTCCTAATATATTTATTTAATATATTTAAGCAACTGTTACTGTAAGTGTCACTGTCATGTACATAATATGATACCATAATGTACTTAGATTTAACATATTTAACCAATTTTATTGAATGTGTCTGGGCAAATAAAAAGTACTTTACCTGAAAGTGACCTTATGCGAAATGCGTATTGGAAAATATATTTGGTTAAGCCCAAATCTGATTATATACTAAACATATTTGAAAATGATTCTGAACGCTCGTTATAACTTATAATAAATTCGATTAAATAGAAATTCTAATGTGTAAGTCATATAATTTTTTATATATTTTTACTTAAATTATTCAAATTAGGTACAAACATATAAGTTTCAAATCCAAACTTATCCGTACATATTATAAAAAAAGCGGCCAAGTGAAAATCGGACTCGCCCATGAAGGGTTCAATAACTTAATCTGAAAATATAAAAACGACTATTTTATTATATTGTATCGCCTATTATCTGCCTATCCATATGAAACGGCTGGTGTGATAATATACATATAATTGTGTGTATGTAATTCAAATACCTATATAAAAATACATCGAACGTACTCGCAGAAACAGAGTTTTAACCAATTCTAAAAAATTATAGTCAGACCAAAACTCTGTATGGATTTGTCAAAAACAACAGTGACAGTTTTTTATTATGTATATTATATACTTTGATATATTATTAGAAAAATGATAATAAGCCCTTCTGGCATGATAGGGGCCAACACTGTTCAAATGAGTTTCTTTCGGCATTATTTCTCAGCAGTGGTCGTCCCGAAATGCCACTAGTTTGTAGCTTGTGAGAAATAACTATTTAATATAATAGTTGACGTATACAAGTGCCTGTGAAGGTCTAATGTCTGAATAAATGATTTGAATTTGAAAAGATTCACATAAAAAGATCACACAAAAGAGATATACCAAAATGGTTACTATGACAACATCAGCAAGATTGAATACAATTATAGCGAATAAGTCGATTATAGTAACGATTATAGTGAATAAACTTTCCTCAGGGATCATACTATCTATTGGTGAAAACCTTACAAAAATCCGTCCGATAGTTTTTAAGTTTTACGCGTCCAGACAGACAGACACGACTACTTTTTAGGGTTCCGTAGCAAAATGGTAAAAACGGAACCCTTATAGATTCGTCATGTCTGTCTGTCTGTCCGTCTGTCCGTATGTCACAGGCACTTTTTTACGAAACTATAAGAAATATATAAAAAAGGTAATATATAAAGTACTATATAAACTTCCACCGAAAATTGCTTTGAACGAGATCTAGTAATTAGTTTTTTTTATACGTCACAAATCGTAAACCGCAATACGGAACCCTTCATGGGCGAGTCCGACTTGTACTTGGCCGCTTTTTTGATAAAATGTAAGGATAAGTTTGGATTTAAGGGGTCAATAACCAGTAAAATAATGTTCTTAAAAATATTTGACAATTTTCTCATGTGTAATAGATAAATCTTTTACTGAAACGAATTTTCCACGAAAATTCCAGTCATGCGACTATCGTATTATGATCATTTATTTTTTGCATTTTTAGCGTTCCGCACGGCGAAAATAAAAAGGAAAATCTTTATAGGATTACTTCGTTGTCCGTCTGTCTTACGTGTTTGTCAAGATCTTTTCTCATAAAGGTGAATTATATATACGTTCTTATAATATCATTCTTTATTTACGTTCTATACGCTACGACCGACCCTGAGCTCCGACGCTCAACGGCTGAGGAAGAAAGCAGAAAAACGGTCAAAAGAGAGAGAATGTGTTACGGAAACCTCGGTGTGCGGATCCGACTCGCACTTGACCGGTTTTTCACTATTCAAATAAGCTCTGTAGATAGTATAATTTAAAAATACTCTCTAAAACGTAGTTTTTGTTATAAGTCTCAAGAGAGGCAGCGTGAAGAATTTTGTAAAAATGTAAATTTTTATGAAGTCGTCTCTAAGAAAACTTATGTGCTAATTTTCCATACTTAGGGGCCTATTCATTAAAATTTGTCTATACCAAATTTTACAGATAAACTCTCACACTTTAGATATAAAAAAAGATTTAATGTTAAATAAACTAGTTGTTCGCCGGGCACTTAGCCTAGCGAAACACAATAAATTTTAATGACTTTTTACAAAATTGTGATTATTTCCAAAAAGACTTAACCAATTTTGATACCCCACGAACTTAAAAGTTCTATTAACCTATCGTTCTACTATACTATAGTTCTACTATTTACTTTACAGTTCTACTACTAACCTATAGTTCTACTATCATATTAAAAGGTATGTATATAGTTCTATTGATCCTATATACCTTTTAAATTTTATCAAAATCAGACCAACGGTTCGGAAGTTATCGCGTAACAAACATACATAATAACAAAATGTATTTTTGCCCCAAGTACTCGTAGAATTGTAGACCTCACTCGCTTTGATTGCTCGGTCAATTGTATCGTTGAGTTAGTATCCCATAACACAAGTCTCGAACTTACTTTGGGGCTAGCTCAATCTGTGTGATTTTTCCTAATATATTATTATTTATTTATTATTATTATACTCGAGACATAGGGACATAATGATATATATTGCAAGTTATATAAAGGTTGTAAATTGTAACGTCAAAACTAACCTATGCAACCTATTCAACACAATACACAGATATTGAAAAATGAATTGAAACAAATTACAGTGGTATCCGGATATGGATGTTGGTATTATATTGGAATGCGGCGGATGCTTCCGCCCTAAAATAGCACCACTCCTTATCATTACTGTTTCGTAGGTACAAGGCTATTGGTCCAAGTATTTAAGAGTGTATCGAGCGCACACTGGTGCGATCATCATATTTTTATCAATTTCTTATAACAGAGGCAAATTTTAAAAATCTGCCTCGGACCAATTATGCTTCCCTAAATAAAGGAGTGCATTATCAAAAAAAAAAAATCAAATCATTTATTCAGAAATTAGGCCTTCACAGGCACTTTTTCACGTCATATTCAAAATTAAATGATGTTTACCAAAGCTACAAACTACTAGCATTTCGGAACGACCACTGCTGAGAAGAAATGCCGAAAGAAACTCATTCAAACAGTGTTGGTCCTTATTATGCCAGAAGGGCTTACCATTTTTTAAATATAAATTTATGTATAATTTTTTATCAGTAATATAACAATAAGTACACCACAATAAAGTACATGGTAAAAAGGTATACTGAAACATATTATGATTGTGATCAAGTGCTGATGAAAGGAAATATATATATATAATATATATATATATATATATATATATATATATATATATATATATATATATATATATATATATATATATATATATATATATATATATATATATATATATATATATATATATATATAATATATATATATATATATAATTAACCAAAGAAAACTTTTAAAAAGTATTATTGTTTTATATTGGACACAGTTGCCACGATCTACTAAATGAAAAACGGTTAGTTTAGTAAATTATGACTACATAATTGTACAACAAAAAGCTATAATTAAGTCCTTTATACAGCATAGCATAATTTGTCCACGCTGGATGTTTAAAATTTGCTTTTATTTAAAAGAAATTTGTAAAAATATAAATAAATAAATAAAATAAATAAATATATTGGGACAAATCACACAGATTGAGCTAGTCCCAAAGTAAGTTCGAGACTTGTGTTATGGGATACTAACTCAACGATACTATATTTTATAATAAATACATATATAAATAAACATCCAAGACCCGGGCCAATCAGAAAAAGACCATTTTCCATCATGACCCGACCGGGGATCGAACCCGGGACCTCTCGGTTCAGTGGCAAGAATCTTACCACTGCGCCACCGAGGTTGTCAAAATATGTTACCCAAAGATAATATGATAAACAAAATTTAATTAGATATTCAGAAGATTCAGCAGATTTTATTTTAGCTTAGTGTAATTTATTTTCAATACACCGGCGGCGATAAGTAACATATTAAGAAACAAAAAATGGTTTTCAAGAAACTTGTAATCTGAAGTAAACGCGGTAAGAATGGCCGTTAGAAAGACGAATGGCGGGAAACCGGATTGGGCTCGGTAACTGCCGTTTGCAGGCGAAATGTGTAGATAACAGAGATTTTATTGGGTTTAAAATCTTTGGAAATCCATAGTGAAGAAAGTACGTCACTAGTTAGTATCACAAATGTTGGCGATAAAACACCAAATGTTGGCGATAAGACACTAAAAGAAGATAGAAAAAAATCATATTTCCATACTAATCCATGCGAAAGTGTGTCTATCTGTTTGTTCCCCTTTTACGGATACTTTACCAATTTTGATGAAATTTAGTATGCATGTAGTTAAGGACTCCATTCAAACAAAGATTGCTTTTTTTTTTCTCAAAAATCAACCCCCATGTGACTATAATGGATTTCGCGATGGCTGACTCACGCGTCAACTCGTGAACGGGTGATGCCGGGGGAACTGGTCAGCTGGATGTTTTATTAAAAGTTTATTTGTTTAGTGCTGATGAAAGGATATATATATATATATATATATATATATATATATATTCCTTTCAGTATACCTTTTGACCATGTACTTTATTGTGTACTTTGTTATATTACTGATAGCTTTGATAAACATCATTTAATTTAGAATATGACGTGAGAAGGTGTCCGTGAAGGCGTAATTTCTGAATAAATGATTTGATTTGATTGATTTGATTTAATGAGGGGGTGAAAGTTTGTATGAAAATCGTCTCGGGTCCGCTTTCACAGAGAAAGAAAGAGAAAACCGCGGTTAAAAGCTAGGTCCATTCTATGTTCATGTAAATTAAAAATAGTAAGAGCCAGTTTCACCACTTTCAGATAAAATGTTATATTGTAAGCTGTCAAATAAAACTAATCACTTGATAAATTTAGCCTAATGTTATTGGCCAGTTAGCTCTAGGTTAAAGTCAATGTCAAAGTTAACTAATGCATATTGGTAGATATTAAGTGTGAGTTGAGCCGTCAAATTTAACATTAATTGTAATCGGCACGCCACTGATGTTCAGACATAATAGCGTAGGTACTTTGCGTTTTTCTGTGCACGATAAAGTTAATATCAAAGTTAAAGGTACCCACACTAATAGTTTTCAGCTTTCATGTGTTATCTTGAACACAAACACGTGTGTATTGAATAGGTATTTTCTATAAATGTATGACACGAAAAGTATTTTCGAATAAGTTCGCTGAATATTTTATCATGTTTTCGTATTTTATCATGTCAGATCCATTCTATCGCCGAACATGGACAGTTGACGACACGAATGCACGAGTATTGCGTACTTTGAATTCCTACACAAACTACGTAATGTTCATGCATCTCTTAACCGCAGTGAAAAACCAGCAATGTACGTCTAAATAGTGTGGAGCCGGCGTCACATTATGTTCTTCGTCCATTACTGAATATGTCATTTTCCTGTAAGCTTTCTGTTTGCTAGATGTTTGTATAAGACGCGTGACGGATCTTGGATATGTTTTTACGGTAAAATGAGACACGTTTTTCGGCATAGAGAGGTCTGTCTCTCGTGCTTTTTATTGTGGTCGGTGATTGTTTTTATTAGACACTAGATGTTGCTCGGGGTTTCGTGCCCTTGGGAATTTTGAGATAAAATACAGCCTATAGAAATCTTGGATAATGTACCTTTCTAATTGTGAAATAATTTTTTGAAATCGGTTCGGTAGTTTCGGTGATTACCAGCCTCAAACGTACAAACTCACAACCTTACCTATTTATAACATTAGTATAGATTGTCAGTATCGTGTAATAAAAAAAATTAAAACTTATCTATAAAATGTTCTCCATTTAAATTCCCACATCGAAAATGGGGAGAAAAATCAAAATATGTGATTGAAAATAAGACCTAATGAACCGAATACACACACATTCCATGACTAATCGCAACACGAGAATACGCTTCGGTCTCTCCAGAATTTATCATAAATACCATACGGGGTGATCAAAAATAAAAATTCGATATTACATAGGCTGATATAAAAATGCTTTCAATTCCAAACCGTGTCGAATCGTATAATGGCAGTGGATTGGGGAAATACCACGGAAAATATATTTGTGTCGGCTGCCGTGGACTGCAGTGATACACGAGGGTGTAAGTTACAAACTGAGAGTATATTTTATTTCATTTCTTCTTTCTTGGGATAAATATCGTCCGGTCAAAGTGGAAAACGATCTTTTTTTGATTGACCTGGGACTTGGATGTGTATATATTATTAGCATCAGATCAAAATATAATTATAATTGGAAAATCAAAACAATTTGGTGTCATTCAATGACTTGTATTCACATCACCTTATCGATAACAGAGTCATTTACTTTTTCCATTAAAATATTACAATTAATTCTCTTTCAACAACACAACGTGAAAATTGGCGCCTCGTTTGTGCACAGATAATATATGCCGGCCGGCCTAGTTAACTTTTTATAAATCGAGGTAATGAATCATCAACAAACAGTTGACAGCTGTGAGTGCAAATAATCGGTAATATAAAAATAAGTAAGTTAACATTAAATATATGCTATGACGACCTCGGTGGTAAGTGGTAAAATGCTTGCCTCTGAACCGAGAAGGTTCGATCCCCGGTCGGGTCACGATTGCAAAATGATCATTTTCTGATTGGCCCGGGTCTTGGGTGTTTATCTATATGTATTTGTTATAAAATATAGTACCGTTGAGTTAGTATCCCATAACACAAGTCATGAACTTATCTTGGGGCTAGCTCAATCTGTGTGATTTGTCCTAATATATATATTTATTTTTATTTATAAAGTATTATACTTATATACCTATATATATTTGAATCTGTAAAGGGAAGCCGCTAGAAATCGTGTTCGAAGAAGGCTTCACCACTGAAGTATATAAAATTTGAGTTCGAAATTACTTTGGGGCTAACTCAATATGTGTCATTTGTCTGTATATAGGGGTGTTTACAGTTCGCAGAAACGCTCTTCACCGAAAGCAAGAACATGTTTATAAAATTCAAGTAATTTGAGATATAAAAATAAAATTCGTCGTAATGTGCTTTCGGTGAACAGTGTTTCTGTCTGTGGTTCCACACTAATGTATTTCTCATTTACTAATTAATGAAATATAACCATTAATTAGTTAAATGTTAAATTACATGAATGCTTTAGCAATCTATGGTATTTGAGCCGGTGATCAAAATTGGCAACGTTCATTTCAATAATGAAAACATTACAGTAGTTAAATTCAGTAACGACGCCTACCAGTGGTATAAAACAACCCTTTAACAATATTTTAAATAGTGAAGTATATTTTGCTATAGATTTGTATGTAAAGTGTTATCTCTATTAGTAACAGTACGTTGGAAGGTAACTGATATTTTTATTAAATTTTCGTCAGTCACTTATATGTCATTCGTCTGATTTACACGATTATTTGTATTGTTCGTAAGAATTTATAATATTAGTATACAAGTAAAGATATCTCTCTCCGCTTCCGTCTATCACTAAGCGCATTGTAAAACATTAGTAATTCCTCTCATACACAGGTTCAATACAGAAAATTGAGTTCAATACTCAAGCCTTATGAAGTATACCGCGGAGAGTAGCGAAGGGGTTCGTATAATATTATTGCAATTGGTTATGGCTTTTTATGTCGTAAATAATTATTGTAATCATAATTTAATGTATTGTATATTTTTTCAAAACTAGTCATATATTAAGGGCGAGTTGCATCAGTCATTGACATTGAGTTTAACCTGCGCTACCGACGTTAACACGAAATGCCATAATTTGCGTTTTGCTGCGCATGTTAAAGTAAACGTCAAACTTTAATGTTAACTTCAACTGGTGCAACTAACTTGCAGCACTTTGTCTAAACGTCAGCGGCGTGCCGGTTAAAATCAACTTTAAAGGTGAATTCAAATTTGACGGTGCAATTCGCTTACACTATGTCTCTATCATCATAACATCTTACAAATTAAAAAAAAAAAGAGAATTATAAACGGTGCAACTGACCCATAAGAGCCACATTTGTTGATAGACGTCTTCGGAGAAAAGCATTTGTTCTTCTTCTTCACCTGCGCTTTGGAAGTCGGCAGTGGACTTAGTAAGTAAAATCTGTTGGTAATCCAAATTTAAGAAATAAAATAAAAAAATATATAATAAATATATACCAATCTGACTCATTAAATTATATATTTACATATACCACCATTTACTTTAGGTAAAGGAAAACATCGTGAGGAAACCTGCACACTGGCGGACAGTTTAGTTCACTAGTGCGTACGCGACTGCCTGCCACTAGATGGCGGTAAGTAGTCGTAAAGTCATGTCAGATGCCTTTAGGAGAGTTGAATAATATCTGACACCAGTGTTAGCAATAAATTATGTATATCATGCTAAGTTGAATAAAAAATTTTGAATTTGAACAAAGGATGCTTGATGTATTTCTATGTCTGTCGGAAAATAGCGTAATATTACATCTAACAGTCTCATGATCAAAAATTCAAGTTTCCCCATGAATTTAGTGAGTACTCCGTTGTACGGAATACCTACTAATTCCATGAGTTTTCCTCAGCATCCGCTGTTGTATTTGGGGCTGTGATCGATATATGACTGTAAAATTTTTGACAAGTCACAAGAAAAGCTCGAAACATCAGAAAATCTAAAGAGTTTCCGACACAATGTAGGCCTGAGTCAGTTCAGAAATAACTTCAAAGTGTTGAAGATTCCACTGTGATTAAGTCAACCCTCTTTGGAATTCTATTGTTGTCTATCAGATAAGGCTAGATGCTCGCCTCATACGACATCCACCAGAGGTAACGGAGTGGTCCTATATTCTAGGGCGGAGCCACACGCATCAAAGTAAAAACTAAAGTGTCACAAATTTAAAATAAAATCTTCTTACATCGATTTATGGTCTTGGATAGCGAGTGCCAGTTACTGTTAGCGACTGTCCAACTATTGGCTACTGTATGCAGTTAAAGTTATAAAATATGGAATATTGAGAACCGCTCTTTCTAAGCCCCGACGCAAAAAGAGGGGTGTTATAAGTTCGACCGCTAAGTATGTCTGTGTACGTAGCACCGTAGGTCATCAACGGGTGAACCGATTTGGAAGCGGTTGCAAATTTTCATGCGGTGATTCTTATATATATTTGATCAAAATCGATTCAGCCGTTCAAAAGTTGTAGCGAAATGAATATTGAATGTCGGGAGTTTATATTTGTCTACCAAATATAAAACTTGTTAAGTTTTGTTTCGCTAAAATACGTATGTATTAGGTACGCACGACACGAAATAATATTATTGAAGTGAAAACTTCTTTAGCGGCGTTGTGCACTCTTTGCGATGGGTAAAAAATGTTAAACTCGCATCAGGACACGTGACCTGGTTAGACGTCAAAAATAAACGTTTAATATTCCAGTTTTCGGCCGCCATTCCCAGAGTGTAACCGGATTTTTAAAAGTTTTTTATTTTTTATTTTACCCAATCTATTTAGGTCCACTGATTTTCTATATTTGGAAAATTAATTATCTATATTTTGAAAAAAAAAATATATTTAGAATTTTTTTGAAGACAAATACATATTTGTCTTAGTGATAAATGAAAAAAAATATATTTAGAATTCGATAATTTTTATAAACTTATAAAAGACTTCAGAAAAAACACATATTTCTCAGTTATTGTAAATAATAAAGTTATTGTAAATAATAAAATAAAAAAGTGTAGGCTATTAAACATATACAAGAACACTAGCGCCCCTATCGCATTTTATCATAGTTTTTAGAAATACAGAAATGATTAAAGAAGTAGCCTACACTTCTGTGTTATCGTTATTCTGTAATATTACTGTGATATTCAGTGCAATTCTCTGTGGCAAGCTTATTTCGCTATCGTGTTTCGTGTTTGTAAGCGAAAAGTTGAATTTTGTATATTCAAGTTTTGTGTAAGTGTTATTTATGGCTTTAATAACACGAAACATTTTTTTTTTATTAAATGAGACTTCTTATTTTTGTAATAATATGTTAGTTCTAAGTTTTAATATATGACTAGCTTTTGTTTGCGGCTTCGCCTGCGTGATTTTCCCTTATGTAAAATATTTAGACTCTTCTGTTTTCTCCATACAAACTTTGAACCCCCTTTTTACTCCCTTAGAGGATAAATAAATAAATAAATAAATATAAATAAATATAAATAAATATAAATAAATATAAATAAATATAAATAAATATAAATAAATATAAATAAATATAAATAAATATAAATAAATATAAATAAATATAAATATATTAGGACAAATCACACAGATTGAGCTAGCCCCAAAGTAAGTTCGAGACTTGTGTTATGGAATACTAACTCAATGATACTATATTTTTATAACATATACATATATAGATAAACATCCAAGACCCGGGCCAATCAGAAAAAGATTATTTTCCATCATGACCCGACCGGGGATCGAACCCGGAACCTCTCGGTTCAGTGGCAAGAACTTCACCACTGCGCCACCGAGGTCGTCAAGAGGATGAATTTCGAAAAATCCTAAGTGTCTTGAGCTAGCGATTTGAGCTGTGCGTTCATATGTCTTTTAAATTCATTAAGCCGTGAAATTATACTTTGAAATAATTGAAATGCTTCAATTTGTCTAATTTGTAGATCTACATCTTATTTCTTATGATTAGTCTAGTTTTACTCAAGAGATCTTTACGTTTATTCTCATACAAATCTGAAAAACAATTTTGAACTTTAACCATTTTACAATACGGTTGTTTTTCTTTTAACAATTCTTTTGAATTTAATTAAAGGATTGGTGATGTTTTATTTGTCTACCATGGGATTAATTTCTAAGAAATTTGACTTATAATTCAAATTTATTTTTCCAACCTAGTCATAGAGGTTTCGTTTGAAAATAAAGGGATTTATAGTGATTAACTAAATCACTATGGGTTTTTTATTCTGTGGTATTGTCATTTCGTTTTTGCTAAAAAAAGATAACAGCTATTTTTAATATTTTTTAAAATATGGAACGTTGCTTTGAGAGGAATATAATAACAAAATAAATATGCGATCTATGTAGAAAGTAATTTCTCGATCATTGGACCGAAATATTGCAAATTATACGAATTAGGATTTGTTCGAATTTCATCATATTTTCATAATAATATGATTCATCTTGAAATGAATTCTCCGTGTGGAGTGGTCCTATTTTAAGGTGGAACCACACGTTAAAAAAGTGTTTTTTATTTAAAATCTAACTTTAGGCGGTTTACATTCAATAATAATATCCATGTCTTTACGAATATGAATTGTGAAAAAGATTTTTTTTCTATATTATGAAAATTACTAGCTGCAACAAGTGTTACCAGCGTAATTATTTAAAAAAAAACCTACGTTGTAATGCATAGTGGCGCCATCTAATTCATAAAGCGCCATCTACTTTATAAAGCGCCATCTAATTTATAAAGCGCCATTGACTATTTGACTGTTTGACCAAATCATGTGGAAACAGCAGATTTTCTGGGTAAAACGTGTTAATCCAAGGTATCAGCTATACGTGGAGAAGTAACAAACATACTCACAACTTTTCGCCTTTATAATATTAGTGGGATTTATAATTAAAACAAAAACAATCGTTACAAGATATAACAAAAAAGATAAATCTCAAATGCGTGAAGTTATAGATTATTACAGAGCAGATTTTTTCGACAAAATATTTTAGTGATTACTCTTTAAAAGTTTGTATTTCGACGTTGATGACAATATAATATGTTTTTAATGCTTTTTCGTATTTGTAGCTTTTACTAATGTGTACTTTGACCTCAAAAGCACGCAATGTTAGGGCCAGTTCAAGGTTTTATTGTTTCATTTAATAAATATATATTAATACTAAAAATGAGAGCTTTTTAGGGTATATTCGCCAGTGTGATTTTCCCTTCAGTAAAATATGTACACTATTTAAGTTATATGGTTTTATACAAACTTTGAACCACCTTTTTATCCCCTTAGAGAAAGAATTTTGAAAAAATATTTTTAGTGCACCCCTAGACGACATAAGGAACCTACGTGCTTAATTTGAAGTTTCTAGACCCATTGGTTTGGCCTGTGCGTTAATATCTCAGTCAGTCATTCAGTGTCTTCTTTTATATACATAGAAAACGGAGGATAATTTTATTTTTGACGTCCTCGGTGGCTCAGTGGTAGAGTACTCGCCTCTAAGCCGAGGGGTCCAGGGTTCGATCCCGGTCGGGTCATGATGGAAAATTGTCTTTTCTTGATTGGCCTAGGTCATGGATGTTTATTTATTTATGTATTTGTTATAAAATATAGTATCGTTGAGTTAGTATCCCATAACACAAGTCTCGAACTTACTTTGGGGCTAGCTCAATCTGTGTGATTTGTCCGAATATATTTAAATTTCAAAAATATATTTAAATTCATGCAAAATCTAACATATGATTAATCTATGTTCGCTAAGCTCGCAGGATAAAAACCCTTATGTATAGCTAAATGGAGCTTAAATTTCTGGGTCACGTGGAGAATTATGTGTTTTATGTTTGGAATAATGTGTTTTAAGGTGTATTTTAGGCTATCACAACAATGATTTAAATACGTCGTGTAAAAAGAGATATTTTTTGTAGGTATTTAAATTTTTATATCATTGCGATTATACACAAAATCACAGTGTTAACTACCATACAAATAAAATAAAACTGAACTTCATTGAATCCTTTTGACTCCGAAAAATTTTCGTCACGACTACATATTTTTAGGGTACATGCAGGCTCTATGCCAAACATTGTTTTTAATGTGCATTTTGCGTGCCAATGGTAATGCAGACGATCATGCGAATTTAGAGACGAAAATATAGAAAAGCGGACCTTGAGCTCCGACATTCAACAGCTAAGGAAGAAATAAGGAAAAATAAAAAAATAATAAAGGAAGAAATAAAAAAAAAAGAAACGCTCAGATGAGAGAGACAAATTACAGTTTGATAAAAAAAAGTACCTGGCTTGATGTAAAACAGTCATTGTGTTGTCAAAAGAAAAAAAATTATACTAGGTATTCAAATTAATATTCCATTTCGAATTTGGAATTCAACTGGAAATCTTTTAAATCTATGCCAGTTCCTTATTTCAAACAAATCGTTCCGGCTGACGCGAGCCCAATTATTGAGATAAATGGTACCGGTGGGAGACGGGCACTATTTACGTATAATATATCTGGCGCTGTTAGGAAGTGCTTAGCTTCGTAACTAAGTAGTAGTAATATTTTATCATCGGGTAATCCTGATATCTCGATAATAGAGTCGATATGTCGATGTGTGAATGTTTGTCGGATTTGTAAATGAGATAATTCCGTTAGTAGACAACAAAATTTGTTTGAAATATGTAATTTAAAAAAAAATTTTGTCTATTGCAAATGACAACATATACATAGTAACTTACCTATATTAAAAATACTATTCTCAATGCGAACTCGGTTCGTTATTTATCGACAATTATTTTGGAAAGTAAATGAATTAGTCTAAAAGGTAGATAGATTAAACTCATTAATCTTAGGATTAAATTCATTGATCTTAGGAAATAATCGATCGTTGAGGTTTAAACTTTCGAGTTTCACCTGTACTGTATGTTACGTCTTATAAATTAGACTAACGTCTGTAATGAAAATGATCAAAATGTAAAATCACAGCCGAATTATGAAAATTTTCAAAATTATAATTTTTTGATTTCGCGACGTCACAGCCCAGAATAAGTTAAGATCTTCTTGAAATTTTATATAAGTACACATAAGTTAGAGTGAAAGGATATAGGGCGCCATTCATCTTGGAAACCAGGTTATTTGTTAGACAAATTAAAAAATCCCTGACAATATTCATTTCGATAAAACTTTGGAACGGCTGAACCGATTTTCATGAAACATGACTAAGAACATTCGGGATAAAATTATCTATGACACAAAAAAAAAACTAAACGAAAATCGGTTCATCCGTTTGGGAGCTACGATGTGACAGACAGATACACAGGCAGACACGTTAAACTTATAACACCCCTCTTTTTGCGTCGGGGGTTAAAAAGAGCTGTCCCCGTAGGAATATAACACTGCTGCACCAAAGCTAAATAAATTTGCTAATCTAACAATTTTGAAATAACAATTCAGTAATTCCAGAGAAATTGAACCCTTAAAAATTATATTCTGCTTTACTACCAGCTCCAAATTGTCGTCGAACAGTTCGCCAAACTAACGGATTCAGTATACATTGCTCGTTTTTCATTGCGGTAAACAAAAGCACTCATACTAAATACGCAATGTTCACGCAATCGCGTCGGCATGCGTCCGCGTTCGGCTGACATTATAATAAATAACCATTATAAAAGCTTCGCTCGTTACAAATTTTCGCGAAAACCAATTATATTGGCATGTTGAATTCATATTTGTCATAAAAATTTAAAAGAGTCACATCTAATTTCTCACACTTGACAAAATTCCCTTATAAACGACCGGCATCGCGTCCCTTTGTCATGCAAACAAGAGACAAGTATGAAAAAGCTGTTTTTGTTAACAAAAAAACTGAAAAAAAAAAAACCTGTCGGCTTACGTACTCACCATACAAAAGGTGGTAAGTCTTTGAAAAATTGTCCAAAGAATGGTCACAGAGTATAAAGAATTCCCTAGATTTAGGGAGGAGAAAAATAACGCGTCAACCTTTTTTTTTTTTTGCTTCAAAAAAAAGTGTTAATGTATTAGTCAAAAGTGGAACTTTTGCTTGTCCCAAAAAAATTTTACGTCTTTTGTGTTTCCCCTGGTGTTTTCTTTTACGACATAAATTATATAAGATGAATGTGGATTTTATAATCGTGGAATAAAACCATGAATATTCAAGTCTTCAGATCACTTGCTATCGTGTCCTAAAGCGTAGCCACATATTGACAGAAAACTATATAGATTATAATTAATATATAAGTAATTATAATATAATAATATGGTAATTATTTCCCACGGGGATAGTTAGGTAGTTTTCGAGAACGAAAGAGACAGAAACATGTTTAACTTTATGCAAAATCGTTATAATTACATGCTCATTACATTTTATTGTACACCTACATTGTAATTATTACGCTACAAAATTTAAGAGCACAGTAAAAAGGATGTGTTACAAAATAAAACCGTGCCTTTTAAAAAAGGCATCTTTAAAGGACGAATACTCTTAAACGTGGAATGCTAAATAGAGCCTGGAGGTACACTAACAATAATTGCTGCTTCGGGTTAAAAAGGGGGGATGAAAGGCCACTCCACTCATAAAGGCTCTGAAAACCTATGAATACCCACTCACACAGTTTCCTTTTCACCCCACATGACCTTTATTGCGAGCATGTTAAAGTTCAATTTCGCGTGAATGGACGTTGGCTACGATGTCTTACAGCACAATGTCTAGTTTTCAGTCTGGCAGTAGCGACATCAGGGTTGGATAGGCGTGGGCAATCGTCCAGGGCGTTGTGTATAAAAGGGCGCCCCAGGTTTGCGGAAATGACTTACTATTACTTGATTGTAAATGGACAAAACTCCGATGACCACACATATAGAAATTAGCACAACACACCCAAAATCATAGACAAATATTGCTCTATAAATCGAACCCAGGGCTTCCAGATAGCGGACAACCGTGATGCTAAACTACGAAGTTCCGGGTTCGATCCCCGGTCGGGTCATGATGGAAAATGATCTTTTTCTGATTGGCCCGGGTCTTGAATGTTTATCTATATATGTATTTATTATAAAATATAGTATCGTTGAGTTAGTATCCCATAACACAAGTCTCGAACTTACTCTGGGGCTAGCTCAATCTGTGTGATTTGTTATAATATAAAAAATATATAAGAGGTATGTATAAATAGTAAATTATTTAGGTCATACGTCACACGGCCTTGTTAATTTCTGATAGACTGGGGATAACTACAGAACACTCAAAAAGAGTGGAAGATTTGGTTAGTTTTTGCAAATTAGCTTTTTACGCTGCACAACGGTTCCATTATTCTAAAACAATTTATATAATCGGGCGACCTACTAGATACAAAACAAGATGACGACATGAGCAGTTCAGGGGGCGCCGCAGCGATATCGCCCTGGGCACTTGTTCTGCTATGGCCGGCACCTCAGACTGGATTCCCGTGGAAAAGGTAAAGCAATTCAAGTCTGTAACTAAAATGGATGACTGCGTGTTAAATGCCGAACGAAGATCTTTAAGTCGAAGACTTTGTCTAGATTTTTTCAAGATCCCAATAGTTACGGAGTTTAGGAAACTCATTCATCTGGATTTGTTCAATTTAGTTACTTATAAGTTTGAAGACTAGTACAGTCGACAGCACATCAAGCTGCAAATAATTCCTGACAAGCGTCTTCTATCCGTCCACGAACACACACTACTCACACCCAAGTGCCTAAATTGAACTGAGATGCATTGGAATCGTTCTGTAAAAGTTGATGGTAGGCCTGCAGGACCGCGTTGGGATCCGCTAGCATGCGACACAGCGGAGACTGTGCATGGGATACAGTATGTTGTCAACACATTACACTTATGTTTGCGGCACTGTTTTATCTTTCTAACATGTAATTTTTAAATTAAATTAATGCTTGTATAATTATATACATAACTAGCTTTTGCCCGTGGCTTCGCCCGCGTGAATTTCATAGCAAAATCTCAGTAATTTTATCGCGCGTACTCTGTAAGACTGGTAAACATATATGATTCAAATTAGCATTTTTTCTCATCTTTAGTTCAATTTCCCGTTTCCCGCCGTGTGTCTCGTCCCGCAAACTTGTCCAATCCCGCTTCCTGCTATGTAATGTAGATATCACGTACCGTTTCCTACATATTATGTGCCATCATGTTTTTCGCAATGTGTCCTGTCCCGTTAATTCATAATGTTCATTTTTGTCAGTCATACCCATGGTAGGATACAATAGATTTAATAGGTCTTATATTAGAATTCATAGCGCGCCAAGCTGCGCCGTCAGGCATACAAAATTGGTCTTGTTTATACTATCTAATTGTTGCAAATTCAAATTATACAGGTATATATCATAACTACTTACTTTCATGATTACTTTTCTATTTATATTAAATTGTCAGACATGTACCCATTCACAGAATAATAAATAAATATATATTAGGACAAATCACGCAAATTAAGCTAGCCCCAAAGTAAGTTCGAGACTTGTGTTATGGGATACTAATTCAACGATACTTTATTTTATAACATATACATACTCGTATATAGATAAACATCCAAGACCCGGACCAATCAGAAAAAGATCATTTTCCATCATGACCCGACCGGGGATCGAATCCGGTACAGTTATATACGAGTATCTCAGTATATATCTAACTAACTCACCGTATATCTCATAGTCCAAGGTGTAATAACAATCATAAAAACTGCCTTATCTCATCCAATTTATTCAAGTCCCCGAAAAAACTTAATCCCATTTGATCCCCTCAATAATCTTTGTTACCTCCGAGGGGTCCAGTGGTACATTTCTCATCCCCGCCGGTCTCAAGGGGCCGTTTTAGTTTCAATAAAAAGGCGAGATAAGCCCCTCGGAAAAACTATTATATTTAGCCAAGGGTTTTATGAATTAGATGTTGTAATCTGATGTGCGGAAATGTCTTACTTTGTTTTGTTATTTCTCGTTTACCAAAGACAGTAAATGTCAAAATATATGCAATAAACATGTCGAAAAAATATATAAATAATTATAAAAAAAAAAATATTTTTGACATGTTTATTGCATATATTTTGACATTTACTTGTAAAACATATACGTGATTTGTGATCTTCAAGTGTCTGAAAGTAACATAGGTATCTATTATGTTAGATTATGGAGATCGAGTATGTCATGCACACTCAAATGGTCAAACCGGTGGCGGCGTCGTGGATCGGGTCGGGAGGTTCCCTCTATTGTGGTTGAGCTTCGCGATGGCTGACTCACGCGTCAACTCGTGAACGGGTGCTGCCGGGGGAACTAGTCAGCTCGATCTTTTATTAAAAGTTTTTTTTGTTTGGTTATATATTTCCTTTCATCATCAGCACTTGATCACAATCATAATATGTTTCAGTATACCTTTTGACCATGTACTTTATTGTGTACTTACATTGTTATATTACTGATAAAAAATTATACAGAAATGTATATTTAAAAAATGGTAAGCCCTTCTGGCATAATAGGGACCAACACTGTTTGAATGAGTTTCTTTCGGCATTTCTTCTCAGCAGTGGTCGTTCCGAAATGCTAGTAGTTTGTAGCTTTGGTAAACATCATTTAATTTAGAATATGACGTGAAAAAGTGCCTGTGAAGGCCTAATTTCTGAATAAATGATTTGATTTTGATTTGATTTTTACAAGTTCGGTAAGAAATGCCTTGTCTTTTTTTTTTCTTTTGAATCGGCCAAGGGAAGCCGGTAGGAATCGTGTGAAGCTGTGTTATGCTGAGCGAAGTTTCAATTGTGTTCTAAGAAGGCTTCGCTGTGCGAAGTTTCAAGCAACCAAATTTCAAGTTTTTCTATTAATTTGTTTATATTGGTCGTTAGATATTTGCATTATATTCTGTGTCTTCTTCTGACCTATGTCTAATAAGCGTTTTTCTTTCTTGTTTGAGTGAAATGGAAAATGGAAATGGAAAACATGACGATGCTTATAGTTTTCTATGTTATATATTTTTTTAACCGCGGTTTTCTCTTTCTTTCTCTGTGAAAGCGGACCCGACACGATTTTCATACAAACTTTCACCCCCTCAGTAAATCAAATCAATCAATCAAATCATTTATTCAGAAATTAGGCCTTCACGGACACTTTCTCACGTCATATTCTAAATTAGATGATGTTTACCAAAGTTACAAACTACTAGCATTTCGGTTTTTAATAAAGGCTGAGATCTCTATTGGAGTTAAAGAAATTATAAGAATTATGAGAATATTATAAAAAAAGAAGTCTTCATGTCGCGTCCTCCTGTCTATATTAGCGCGATCAACTCAAAATTTACCAGACGAAATTTTATACAGTTTTCACAAATAAATTGTTTGATTCCTGAGGAAGGCGTACAAGCGTATATTTATTAAAATTGTACCTGAGCGAATCCGAAACGGGCTTCTAGTACACTATAACTATAATCACTATATCCATCGATTTCTACACATTATAAACGAGATGTACCCATGTTAAATCGTTTCGAAATCAATTTTTTACAGCCGTCACATAAAAAATCAATTACTTAACTCGAACACCATAAAACTTCCCCAAACGTTTATTTATGAATAAGTCTCGTGCACACTGGATGTAAAAATTACACGTTATCTAGTTTTTAAGTTCATATTTGATGCCCGTTGAAAATCTGGTGCCATCTAGATTTTCAAAAGTTTTTTTTTTTCACATTATAGTAAAAAAGTTTCCAGTAGTGTGGAGTGTGTTTTTGAAAAAATGTCGTATCTAGTGAATATAACGATAGACAAACTCTATAAAAGTTAGCGTGTAACCTGGATAGATTTGTAACTGTTATTTCTAAGTAAGTGATACCATAAACCAAATCCATCCATGTAAATATCGAAAGCAACTCATTTAAACAGTGTCTGTCCCTATCATGCCAGAAGGACTTCATAGCTTAACATTATTGTTTTTCACATTTTTTTTCTAATAGTAGGTACAACAAAGTGCTAGATCAAAAACTAAGTTATGATCATAAATAAATAAATAAATATATTAGGACAAATCACACAGATTGAGCTAGCCCTACAGTAAGTTCGAGACTTGTGTTATGGATACTAACTCAACGATACTATATATAGATAACAAATACATATATAGATAAACATCCAAGACCCGGACCAATCAGAAAAAGATCATTTTCTATCATGACCCGACCGGGGATCGAACCCGGGACCTCTCGGTTCAGTGGCAAGAACTTTACCACTGCGCCACCGAGGTCGTCAAAATGATCTGATAAATTTTTCATGTATCCCACTGTTGGGAAAAAGCCTCCCCTTTTATCTACCAAAGGCCTCCCGTCTTAAGATGATTGTTGATTAAAAAATCAGACACGAATAACCAAAAAAATATATATATAAGAATCGACCTGAATATTTCACCCAAACAGCACCTATTCACGAGTTGACAGAAGGTCAAGGGAAGATGACAGAGAAAATAAATCGCAAAAATCAAAACTCTCAATTCAAACGAAATATATCGAACATAATAGCAAATTCCATGAAAGATTGCATTCTTCGGCAATGCAATCGCAGCAAAGGGTCACAATGGTTTAGCGAATCCCGAGCAGAGGGCCCCGGGCGCTGCTATATCGCCATTTTTGAATGCCGCCGAAATTTCTATTGAAATTCCTTTGCAAATATTACTCGAAGAAATGATTTATATTTTACTAGGTGTTACATGCGGCTTCACTCGCGGAACAAGGGAGCGTAACTATTCCACTTTTTAAACATTGGTTTTATAGAGTTCATTCACAATAAAAATTCTCATGTGTCACGCTTCAATCAATCCAATTGAAAATAATCTTAAAAAATTTTGCTGGTCTGTAAAATGTAATAATTTTGTGATGACTTTATTTTAATTGGCAAAATAATTTTTGATTGTTAGTAATTGGACAATATTGATAACTGAATTCCAAATATTTGTCTGAATACAAGGCAGAATTCATGAGTATACTCAATTATGAACCTTGACCTGTATGTAATACTTCTTCTTCTATGGGTGCCTTTCCAATTAGTGATGGTCAGTCAGGGATTAGCATCGTGAAGTCCTTCTTGTCCTTAGCTCGGCGGAACAGCTCAGCTGCGCTCGCTATCCCGGTCCATTCTCGGATGTATGTAATACTGTATTCTTACAAATAGGTAAATGATTTGATTTACAGTTAGTACCATATAAAAAAGGACAATAAAGTGCGAGAAGATATGAGTGAAGATCGTTAAAACTCAGGCGTTAAATGGTCTCGGTAAGTTTTTAAACCAAACTCGGCGAAACCTGCGCAAATTTAACATTTTCGACTGTTTAACGAGTGTAGTTAAGATTCCATTCCGCGGAAATTATATCTCGGCATAATAAGATAGAATTAAATAGAAAACTTTTATAGCAATCGTCGAGATAATATCTTTTAGTATTAACGCTGATGAAGTTTTCAACTTTCTTTATGTGTAGTCATCTGGTTATCTTGTCGCGTGTTGTTCCGCCCTGGAATAGAACCACTACATATCCTCCTATGACTAAGGAAGATAGACTTTTTCATAAGTGACTCCCAGCCGCAACCTAATTTAAGACGTTGTCACGTCAAAATACGTCACAAACTTTTTCCTTCTTTAAACTTTATCTCTACCCGCTACAATTAACTGGGCTGATAGGAAACTCGTTAATCTTAAAGTCTAAAGTCTAGCCTAGTTGGGCAAGTTTAAGACGTAACGAAGAAAAAGTGAATATAGGAAATTTCACCAAACTACAGTCTAATAGTCCGGAACAGACGGGCAAGTGGTGAAACCACATTTTATTTACGGGTCGTGGCCTCGAACGGGTCCATTTTTCTTCAAGTATTTGGTCACAGAGTAGTTTGGTGTAGAGACAAAGCATGATTGTTAATAGCCACCAATCGGCACCGCAAACGGTTTGTAAATTTGTCATGTTGCTTATAAATGCTGTATACATAATATACATATTTTTTTATCCTTTCTTTGTCTTTGTTTAACTATTTGGCTATTTGGCAAACGATGTTTTGTGTATTTTTCCATTAGATTAAAGATACGAATGTGTTGGTTCAAATTGATTTCCATTAAACTGTTATATTTAAAAAAATCTTTTATTATTAAACATTTTATTAACTTATTAGGCTCGGAATAGAAATGAATAGGAATCTAATTATTATGAGTTATTATTTGTTTTGCCTCGTTCTTACAAAGCTAAATATTGAAAAGAAAGAAAGGGACAAAACTTAAAATAAATGAACTATTAATTTCAAGCCTAATCTTTTTAAAAACATTAAGGCGGTACATGTTATCGGTTACAGATTATTAAAAAATAAAATTTAACCTATCTATTCCCGCTCGGCCCGATTTGACGCGATCTTATTATTGTTAAAATATTTTTATTATCTCCAAGATCGAAGAAGCATTATGGGTCCACATTTAAAAGTCAACATATTTTTTTTGGTACAGGAAACTTTAAATAGTAAATGTCTTAGGCTCTACATAACTATCCTCTATGTTTTGGGTTCATAGTTGGCGTTACATGTATAAAGAAGTATGTTGAAGGAAGCAAAGGTTGCTTGGTGAATGATATAGAAACTTTGTGGGTTCAGGGTTACATTCCGATGCGTCGTGCGTTTAGATTGGTTTTAGTTGTAAGTAAAGGATTTTCTTCACTGTTCTAAAAGTACATAGATAAAATATATGTTTTTTGTAAATAATAATAAATCTGTGTCTTCAATGATCTGTGGAAAACCCTTCCTTTTTTCAGCTGTGGGACACATCGAGTCTATATAAAAAAAAATATTAGTAACTGTGTACATATTTTTATCGTACTAATATCATAAATGCGAAAGTTTGTGAAGATGTATGTATGTTTTTTACTCTTTCACGCGAAATCTACTGGACGGATTGTTATGTTTGGTACACGGGTATAATCTGGAATAATAAATAAATAGGGTATGTTTTTTTCCGAAATTCCCACGGGAGCGAAGCTTCGGGGCTCTGCTAGTGTGTTACAATTTTAATACTTATAAATCAAATGCAAATAAGTTATTTGTGTTATGTTAAAACACGTAAAATAAATTTGGTTTGTTCGCAGTTTTTATTATCTCTTCTCTCATTCATTCGTTCGGGGCAGCGACGCCAACTACCCATTGAAATTGTATAAATTTGTTGCTATGTGTATATGCGGCAATCTGTCTGACGTCAATCCTCCATGGGAATGCTGTTGTTACAAATTAAAACAATGAAAATTAAGCTACAAAAGTTATATAACAAACGCCTACAAACTATTAGTTATTTTTTCAAACAAAAATAAGTCTATAAGATAACGATTAAAATCTGCTACACGGAAAATGTTTTGGCAATGTTTAATGATTGATATATTAAAAAAAATCGATAAAAAATTAAATACAACGCAATAAAAATTTTGTAAACAAGTTCTCAAGTGTAAAATGCTAATTAACTTTGGTATAAAACTTGGTAATTACGTTTCAAATAAGCAACTTCGGATGGAGTAATTCGGGGAGTGCTTGTGATAAAAAAAATTGTAAAAAGAAAAGTGAAAAGAAAATTTAGTTTCCCGTGGAAGTGATGGGCGGAAGCGGATTTTCGCTGAGTGGAAATCCGCTGAAAGAAACTCATTTAAACAGTGTCGATATAAAAAAAACGGGTTACACTCCGGGAGTGCCGGCAGAAGTGAAAACTTGAATATCAACGTTGTGCACTTTTGACGTCTTACGAATTTTCGATCAGGGTCACGTGTCCTGACGCGAGTTAAACATTTTTTACCCATCACAAAAGTGCACAATACCGCTAAAGAAGTTTTCACTTCGAAAATTAAATAAAGCTACAACTTTTGAACGAATTAATGAAATATTTTTTGTATTAAATATGGTTTATAATTGTATTATGGTACATAATCAAGATTGTTTCATAAAATAGTTAAAACATGCAACATATATATAGAATATATAGGAACAACCTCTTCGCATTTCTCGTGATGGTCGTGATGTGGTAAATGGAATGAAACACCCATAACGACTTTGAAATTATTAATAAGGCCTTCTCCATTTCACGCTCTAGATGATAAATAATAATCGACTATAGTGCTCGTTTATTCACGATGTTTTCCTTCAACGGAAGCAAGTGGTGATCTAAGAAAACTACTATACATGACTCAGACTGATAAATAAACTTACGTGGCACCAGTAACATTCGAACCTGGGTCTTTTCAGTTCACAGGCATCTTAACCTTTACACCACCACGCTTCAATATAGAAACATTAATTTTGAAATGCTCAAAAACATATTTATAAAAGGTAACTTAAACACCTGGCACGTCGGCGTGATGACAGGTGGAGTAAAGTGCTGACTGGACTGGACGGTGGCCTGGGCCCGGCGAGAGAGGTGCCGGCGACCTGCAATGAGACGGGTGGAAAATATAATAAAAGTTGTATATGGATGAGAGAGGCACAGGACAGAGGCGGGTCGCGTACGCGAAGACACGCCTATGCGCTCAGCAGTGGGCACACGGAAAAAGAAATTTAAACACTCTATAAACTGATGAATTAAACCAGCCGTCTGAACGGGCGGCAGTTGAAAGGAAAGCTATTGGGCCCCTCTTAGATTACTTAGAGATGTCATTATGAAGGTCTGCGTTGTATGATTTAGATTCAATGTCTCATCTATTGCTGATACTCCCACTTTAATTAAAACGGATCCTGGGCATCGACTCGTGATTGCCTATTTGAGAAAATTTACATTTTACCAACTGTCTTCCTTTCTCTGTGTTATTTCAGTGAGTAAAAATCCTTATTTCTTTTTCGTCCATCGACCTAGAAATCCCTGGTATATCATCGACTCATATTTACTCCCTTTTCGATCCACTACTTGGGTTCCTTGATACTGATACTAGTATCATGCATGCAAAAGTTTCTGAGGATGTATGGTGTATATGTGTATATATGCATGTTCATTACTAATTTACGCAAAACGTACCGGACGGATTGTTGTGAAATTTGGCAGACGGGTAGAATATAAATTGGAATAACACACAGGTTACATTTTATCCCGAAATTCTCACGGAAGCAAAATCCAGGGGCGTTAGCTGAAACCAAACCTAGGAAACTAGATGATAATATACAACGATGATAATATTTGACTGTAAACTCTATTGGGACCAAAGCTGTTATTTCATTATACTTACACATTGACACAAGTGTTAAAAACCTATTTAAAAGATATTTAAAAACATCAGACGAATATCACAGGTCTATCGAGCCATCAGTTTCCGCAAGCGGTCTTGGCGGGAAGAAATACAACTAAAAATTTTAATTAGGCTAAAATCAACTTCAGAAGAGGTCGTTAAACCGGTTATGGCTGGTCACGTCATAATTTTTACGTTTCTAATTTACTTGTGACTGTAGCGTATATGTAACAAAATTATTTTTAATACTATTATTTATAAAGAGGTAAGCGTTTGTGAGTTTGTATGTTTGAGGCGGGTAATCTCCTAAACTACCGAATATATATTAAATATGTTGAATTATGCTATATTTTATCTCAAAAATCCCAAGGGAGCGAGGCCCCGGGCAACATCTAGTCAATAGTAAACACATGAGCATATTGTGCATTCCACGTAAACATAGAGGAGAAAGTTGAGAATGAGCACTTTTACTGTGAAACTCATAACTGAGTGAAGGATAAGGGTGATGCTCTACACATTCTGTTAAATTCTGAATGTAATTCTAGTTGACAAATTTTTGTTTTGATTGCTATTCGAAGGCTCTTATATTAGTAGAAACACCAGTGAAAAAATTACTGTGATAATGACAATACTATCAAAGATATGACAAAAAAAAAACATTTTTTTTTACTCGTCCAAACGCATACCGTATGTCCTTCTCCATACTTCAAACTACATGTACGCAAAATTTCAAGAAGATTGGTCAAGTAGATAGAGCGTGAAGAGGTAACAAACAAACAACTTTACTTTGGTATTTATAATATTAGTTAGGATTAGGAATAATGAATAGTGAACCGAATCTTAAAAACAATATTCTTCATATTCGTGTTCCTGATGGCCGAGGGTCGTGGTCATTACGTGGAAATAAACACACACAGCGACTTTCTTGGCACTATTACAGGAGTCGTTCGTCATTGCCTTCTCCATTTCACACACAAGTTGATAATCAATTAGAATGCAGATATACACCCGATATTTTCCTTCATCGGAAGCAAGTGGTGGTCAGATTGGTAGACAAACTCATGTGGCACGAGTAGAATTCGTACCTGGGACGTTTCAGTTCACAAAAAATAATGTAAATAACAGTGTAAAGGCACCTTTAGTACGTAAATGAAGGCAATTCAACCTTTACAAAGTATAGGAATAGGGAACACTTTTGAGCGAAGTTTTTAAGGCCCTTCCACTTCTGTAATGTTACTATACGAATTTAATGTTCGAAAAATACTTGTGTTGTATCTTTTATTGCCGGAATCACTTACCTTAAGCTTAACGTTTTGTTTGTTATTACGATTGATACAAAGCAGTTTCATTCTGGTCACATTGAGGGCTGTGACGGCCCAAAGACTAGAGTTTGGGTAAAAAAATAACCTTACAATCACGCTGATTGGGCTGAAGAGCCGCTTGACGTCAACTATCTTTGAGAATGTTGTTGTACCCTATCAGTTGCCATGACTGCATAAACTTTAGTCGCCTCATACGACATCCACAGGAGGAAAAGGAGTGGTCCTATTTTAGTGTGGACTCACACCACTTTTGGTACAAATTATCACGTCTTCATTGCTTACGTGGAGGACAGTTTCCAAAATTGTGAGACTCTAAGAGAAGCCAGAAAGAAGTTGTTTGTAATAATTCAATAGAACCTAATATATAGAACTTAATACATACTCTTGTGGATATCGTACGAGGCGACTAAGGGAGACATTATAACCTTGACAGCTGATAAGCTACAATTGCATTCTCAAGGAGGGTTGGCGTAAGGCAGGCGGCCGGTTGGAAAATCACGCCCGAATCTTCAAAATTATATTTTTAGATTATTTTTTACGTTGAGAGAGCCGGTAACAATGGCGTTCGACAAGGGGGGTTCACGTTAGACACGACAGACATAAAATTACAGTCGAATCTTCAGAATTTGAAGATTATTTTCACTATGATGCACTAAACATGCGGACATGAGTGAGTTAGGTGGTATACGCATTATATTATTGCATAATTCGATAAAAAAAAAAGTCGTGCATTTTCCCGAGAATTAATAATTACACTTCGGAATTTTTACGTGTAATATCGACTTTCAATCCAATTCAAATTTTATTCACGTTATATTACATTTCGACGGAATTTTCAAAATAATATATATATAGATAAGAATCACACAATATTCATTATTTACTGGGGATTGAAGTGATCTACTATACATTAATTTATACTAATAATAATACATAACATATAATGGTGACGGTGATATAGACTAAAATGACGGACATCCAAAGAGATCAATATATATGTATAGATCAATAAAGTATAAAGTTTATAGATCAATATATATGAAGTAGTTTTTATTTAAGTCGCCTAAAGGCATCCGACATGACTTTTACGACTACCTTCTGCTATATATTAACAGTAGTGACAAACACACAAGTAAATATAGTAGACTAGTATTCAGAATTCCTCACGATGTTTCCCTTCACCTGAAAACCTGATTATATATGAGTCAGATTGGTGTACAAACTCATGTGGCTTGACTAAAACCTTAAAACAAATCTCCTTAAATACATAAACACAGGAATCTTGCAACAAACATGATTATTGTTAACGACAAATATGAATTGGCACAAAATGTACCTAATAGAATTTATTACACAAGAATCTTGTAACAAAAAAGATTATTTTTAATACGTGACAAATATTAATTGTCACAAAACTGATTCGAATTTATTTATTTGCTTATTTAAGATGCACATAACAAATTGTCACCAAAATTACACAACTAACACAACACTAATTAATAAAGCTAGACAACAACTCAACATACAAGTATACTTAAAGCAAATTTAAATTAAAAAAAAGAATTTGGTAAGAGGCAATTATTAGAGGCAATTATTTATAACAAGGAATTATCGTAGAATTAATCTAATTAAGGCACAACGGATGGCTGTTTGTCTTACAGATGGAAATATTTGATCGACGTGACACCTGTTTATTTACAGAAACGTGACATCAATTATGAATTGCAAGATTTGAATTGCGGCTTCGCGCGCGTTGATTTTCAGCGTGAAATATACTTTTTCCTGAATGAAAGGTAACCTACGACCTTTTATGTACATGAGAGATTTTAAGAAGGTTAATTGAATAAATTGAAGCGTGAATAGGTACCTAATAAACAGACATACTTTCGCATATAATATTATATGGAATTGGTAACATTTGAGAATAAAAACTGCAATGCAAATAATATTTTTTAGGTACCAAAAATTTTAGAGTAAATATTTGTAACAAAATCGAATAATATTTTTTTGTGTGAACGAATTTTACAATTGCAAATAATTGGATGTGAAATAAAATACCTAAATATTACACATTCTGATTTGTTATTTAACTCTGTCATTTAAATAGTTGACGCATATCTATTTTAAATATTTAACATTGACAGAACGAGACAAAAAATACTTTAGCTTAAAATGTACTTTAGCTTAAAATAATGTACTTTAGCTTAAAATGTAATGTTTTATGAGCAATAGAAAGTATATTTTAAGGGTAAGAAAATATAGCGTTTAATATACATTCCAATAATTGTTTTATTCTTTAGTTAGATTAGATAACCATTTCATAGCATAAAATAAAGTTGCTCTCATGTCTGTCTGTTTCTAAACTGTCTTCTTTTAAACCAGGTGACTGTTATTGTTTAGATAAATCATTCCCAAAGCTTATATTGGGCCTGGTTGCTAGTTTACAATAAAATAAATAAATATATTAGGACAAATCACACAGATTGAGCTAGCCCCAAAGTAAGTTAGATACTTGTGTTATGGGATACTAACTCAACGATACTATATTATATAACAAATACATTTATAGATAAACATCCAAGACCTGGGACAATCGGAAAAAGATCATTTTCCATCATGACCCGACCGGGGATCGAACCAGAGACCTCTCGGTTCAGAGGCAAGAACTTTACCACTGCACCACAGAGGAAAAAAATCTATTAAAAAAAAAATGTGTTCAATATTTTTCAGCAACTGCTGACAATAGTATAATGGTTAGAACACTGAGAAAAACATGAATATTCTTTATTAAAAAATATATATATACACTCGAATCGTCATCGTCCTTTTTCGGGAGTCGGTTGAGACAAGTTTAAAAAATGTTAAACAAGTTTATTTGTTAGACAAATTAAAAAAAAACCCCGACTTTCAATATTTATTTCGACACAACTTTTTAACGGCTGGACCGATTTTCATGAAACATGGCTCAGAACAGTCTGGATAAAATTATCTATGACACAAAAAAAAACTAAACGAAAATCGGTTCATCCGTTTGGGAGCTACGATCACAGACATACACAGATACATAGACAGACACGTTAAACTTATAACACCCCTCTTTTTGCGTCGGGGGTTAAAATAGACCAGAAAATCATATCGGAAAATACTTTAAAGTTCAATATAATGCGGCAAAATGAAGTATACGGGATAGGTCCATAAGTTATTTAACCTCGGTACTTTTAACTTGGCAGGTTTATACTGAAGGTCTTCTCAGAAGGAAATTGAAAAAATATACCTTATCAACTTACTGAGAGGAAAACTTTGTTGTATTTTGAATCTTATGCTTAACAAGTTATAGTTGAATATGCATTGTAGATGTAGATAATAATATTTCGTCATTTTTAGATACGGAACCCGATGTGAAAACTGTAGGCCTACCATCAACTTTTACAGAACGATTCCAATGCAACTCAGTTCAACTTAAGAACCTAAAATGAATCGCATTCATACAAAAAATTAAGTCGATGGTACGAATTTGCGATGGAGTTCAGTTTAGGTCGTAAAGTGGATCGCGTTAAGAGATGATGGTAAGCCCCCTGTACTTTGAGCATATTTCCAGGTTCCAAATGAAACTATAAACTCTTACACAGTAACTTATATTTTTCGGGATATTTAGAAAGAAATAATTTAATAATTTGTGAAACATAGGTACATGCAATAGACGTTAAATACTTAATTTAACCACTATATATTGCCGTTGCAATACCGTATCACCGTGGTGGTGTAACAATTAAGACGCCCGTCTTAACCACAGCTTAATTTTTTTGATACGGCCTGTGTATCGAAAGGTCTCAGGTTCGTATTCTACTCGTACCATATGTTTGTGTTCCAATCTGACTCATGTAGTATATTCGTTTTCATAGACCTTCACTTGCTTCCGGTGAAGGAAAACATCGTGAGGAAACCTGCACACTGGTGGACAGTTTAGTTCACCAGTGCGTATGCGACTGCCTGCCACTAGATGGCGGTAAGTAGTCGTAAAAGTCATGTCAGATGCCTTTAGGAGACTTGAATAAAATCTGACACCAGTGTTAGCAATAACAAACTCGATGATGATAAAAATAAAAAAACTAATATAAAATAAAGTATTTTCTCCTTCTTCTTCTTCTTCATCCCTTATCCCATCTGATTTAGGGTTCTAGGGCATAAAGACTGTCGCGAGTTTTGTAAATTATAAAGAATGTTATTTTTATTTTGGCAACAGATTTTCCTGTTGTTATAAAGCGATAAAATTAAGATTGATTTAGGTTGGATCTCCTCGTATACTTGCGTCAGAGAACTCTGCTCCGGATTGTCATGGGGTTTATATATTTTGCATTTTAGATCTCATTTTGTATTGGACCACTAGGTAGCAGATCTTTGGGTATGGGCAATGTGCCTGGCTGTACCAGCGCAGGCGTCACTCCTGGGAGTTTGTCTGCAGCTATGTGACGAACATAAAGACTGTCGCGAGTTTTGTAAATTGTAAAGAAAGTTATTTTTATGTTGGCAACAGATTTTCCTGTTGTTATAAAGCGATAAAATTAAGATTTAAACTTCTAAAATATAGCCTTTCCGAAAATAATTGGTAAAACGATACAATAATAAAATATTAAATTTACAGAATATGATACTTACTGAAGTTTAGCTTGTGGATAGCCCTTGAATTATAATAGGGCTTATCGAACATCCTCTAATAATAATACTGTAACGCCACGCATTATGACCTCTTTAGTCATATCGCGTGCGCGCTGGCATGATTTTTATTTCTTTCATTCTAAATTCAAAATTTTAAATTATTGTTCCACTTGATATTTTGAAATCACATTTTGACTCATTCATTACCATAACGATATCGGCACGTACCACACGTACGCTGTAATAATAATAAAATATATATATATTTATATAATAAAATATCTTAAATTATTTATAGACCCTTGAAGGGTAAGTGTTTTAATATGTTTCGGAAAAGTGTTCTAAATTTTACAGTGATTTAGTGCTATAGTTTATGTATTTTTTTATTGTTCACAGGTCTGTATTTTACTTATCAATTATACTATTATACGAGTACAACTGTCTGCCTTTGCCTATTTCTACTCCAACCCTACCTGAGATTACCCTACCACATAACAATACTAATGTCGTTCACACATTAGTGTTGCCGAACTATCGATAGTTTGACTATCGATAGTTGACCTCGAAAATAATCTATAATATCGATATGCCTATCGATTGTATCGATGCTATCAATACTATTGATAGTGCATTCGACTATCGATAGTATTATTGCGTGTGGATTGTATTTATGGTAACGAAGATATCGATAGTATCGACACTATTGGTACTATAGATAAATCTATCGATACTATTGCTTTTACACAACTATCGATAGTCAACGCTAAACACAGCATTGGCAGCTGATAGGCAACAATAGCATTCTCAAAGAGTCTATAAAATCACAGCTGAATCTTCAAAATTTTATGTTATATTCTTAAGCTTGATATTGTGCTTCTCGGCTTCATATCCCCGAATGTATCTTAATAATATAACTGTAATAAAACTGATTGGCTGTGTGCATAGGTTTAGTATACAGGATTACTGGTAACAAAAGCAAAACCTTCTAAAGGCTACTTTGGGTACATCAAAACAAGCAACTTTTATACGAAATTAGTTTTTTTTTTTCATAAAAAAAATACGATCTAATTTGCGATTCTACACATCTTAACTCTATGTAATAGCCAAGCAACACGAGACAGTACAGTAGCGTTATGTAGCGGAATCGAACATGAGTTAAGGTTTTATAGAAACGACATTAAAACTAAAAAAAAGGTTTTTTTTGTATTTATTACGTTTCGACAAAAGTGGTAGAACAAAAGATGTTAGTTTCTATGTACCGTATGCCCCCTTGGGAGGTTATGCGTTAGATACCAGTGACCCTGTATATCAAAGTTTAATTTTTGCTGGTAGTCATATTAGATTCAGTTTAAAATCATTCACTAACAGAAACCGTCACTAAAGATTTTGTGTCTCCTTCTGTGATATCTAAATTTTACATTTGAGGACAGTAAATAATGAGGATAAATTCATAGCGCTATGAATAATGGTCGAAACTGAGGGTCGGAATTTTGTCACAAAACAGGTTTTGAGGTTAGAAACTTTCTAACTGAAATATCAAAAACCTCTTTAGTCTAAAGGAAAATAGTCTAATTACTGATTCTATCAAAATCAGCTTGATGAGTCTCGAGTATGTTCAGTTACTCTGCAAGAACCTTCATCTTGTAGTTCATATTTATATAATATATTTATTTGCCAATTAAGTGTACAATGATGGTCTGTTTATTGATGACGGGAATATTTGGTAAGAATTAGTACCTTTTTTAAAAGTTCTAAAATAATTATTACGTAAAAAGTAAGATTACTTACATACTAGCCAATTGCGAGGTTACGTACCCTATCCTCGCATGTAACTGTAAATCACAACCACATTACTGATGCTCCACGGTCAGTGCGTCTCGCCGTCCCGTGAACAACTGAGCGTTCCCTCGCAGCGCTACGACTCACAGTAGTGGGGAAGAAGTGAATAGAGACCAATACACTGTATGCCCCATTTGTTTTAATCATTTTAATGACAATAAGGTAAGTGAATTTTGTTTTTTTCCTGTATATCAATAGATAAAACACAATCTATGTTTAAAAAACCAAAGCCCTATTCGTCAAAGTAGTCAAAGTTAACTGGCAGCGCTGAAGTGAAAATAGTGGAAGTGAATATGTCTATATTCACTGCATACACTACACTTTGATGAAGTAAAATTTCTCCTTACGGTGATAATAACAAATTGGAATCAGAAAAACTCTAATAAACGAAGTTTCACGGTATACTTTCTAGTTCCCTAAACAAATTTATAAACAGTTTTCAACAGTTTCAAGCCACGAACATAATCTCAAGTATTTCTGACTCCCCGAAGACGTTTGTGTGAACAGAAAATAAACATCAAACATAATAACTGGAGTCGCAAGAAACAATTGAGGTATTCCGTTCAGCGCGCGTATTGGAATGGCACTGGTCCTGGACCTTTAAGAGCACCAGATTCGTGGCATAAATATTGAATAATTCCACTTTGAGTACCCATAGAGAAAAAATACTAGAGATCTATTATTTGTTTATAAAAAATATTTATTAAAATATCAGTGGTAAAGTGCTTGCCTCTGAACCGAAAGGTCCCGGGTTCGATCCCCGGTCGGGTCATGATGGAAAATAATGATTTTCTTATTCGCACGGGTCTTGGATGTTTATCTATATTTATTTGTTAAAAAATATAGTATCGTTGAGTTAGTATCACATAACACAAGTCTCAAACTTACTTTGGGGCTAGCTCAATCTGTGTGATTTGTCATAATATATTTATTTAAATTTTTAAAAATAATTATAACCCATAGTTATTGACAACTTAGCTCGAGGTATTCTTATCATCATAATGTTCCACTTTTTATGTTTCTTTTGGCAAAAAAGAATAGGTATTGTATTATAGGTATTGCATTATCCTCTCATCTCTTTACTGAGGTGATCATAGGTCCCTTTTATGCCAATCACTTCTACCTCTTGCTAATGTAATTTATTTATTTATTTTATTTTATTTCAGGGTCTTACAGCGAAATCTATACTATTATTATGAAGAGATAAGCGTTTGTGAGTATGTATGTTTGAAGCAGGAAATGTCCTAAACCACCGAACCGGTTTCAAAAATTCTTTCACCATTAGAAAGTTACATTATCCAAGATTGCTATAGGCTATATTTTACCTCAAAATTTCCATGGGAGCGAAACCCAACATCTAGTATAGAATAAACATATGTTTAAATATATAAAACTATCCTAATTACAAGACTCCCCCTATTAATATGAAACTGTTGAAGAATAACAACTAAAACAAGATATAACAATACATACAACAATATTGGAAGAAAAAAGATATCCATGAATGACCTGCGACTTGGATGGTGTCATTTGTCCATCTCGCTGTTCGCCTTCAAACACTCCTTTCCCTTTTCCTATTCCTAGAAAAATCTTAAATCTTAATTTCTCGAACTACATCTGAAAAAATATGGCTGGTGTTCTGTAAAGGTGCTATTCAAATTGGTGCACTAAACGGAATACCTCAAACAATTCCGAGCATTTAGTTTCGTGGAAAATTTCAGAACTTCTGTCGAGTCATGAAAATAGCTGCACGGTTTTAACCATTGCAGTTATGTGATCGTGTGGAAAAATCTATCTTATCCTCGCATGCCCCTCTCTCTCTTTCTCATCTGAAGGCGAAGTGAAATGCAAAGTTTTCCCTTCTCACTATAGAGTTGATTCGCAATGAGGCGCAGCGAACCAATCACATTGCGATGTGGTTGTCGTTGCGTCACAATGGCACACTGTGATTGGTTAGCTGCGTCTCACTGCGAATCGACTCGATGGTGACATAAAATTAAATATAGCAAAGTCGCACTACGCACAATAAGCATTGTCCTCGGCCGTAACGCGATGGAGCCCAGGATCTGTTTTCTGAATGCTTCATTTTGCGAACAAAATAATAGTAATTAATTATGAAGTAATTGTGTTTGTTGTCCTTTACTAAACCATGAAGTATATATATATATATATCTATGCGTGTAAAATTGTATTTGTTTTTCCTTCCTTTACGTCAAAATGGAGCATTAGAGTGAAGTGATTTTGTGATTTTTGATTGAAGAGTTGCAAAGTGTTATATAAACACTGATCTACTTTACGACTAAATTTGTTAAATTTAACAGAATTCAGACATTTTCATTTTCATTATGTATTCTTATGTAAAGTATTTTTGCAAGTTAAAACTTTATTAAAGTTCTTAGTTATCTGACTAACAAAAATATATTTTCTCGTTGCATTTTCTATTTCAAAACTAAATTTCTTTGCAACAAGCGAGAAATATTTTGCATTTTTGGCGTTAAAGAATGCGACGTTTGTTCAAATTGCTGGCTCGAAAATAAAAATGTTAAATTCAAAATGATAATATTTAAAATTAAAATAAAATGTATTTTGTACAAAAAACACGGGTTGCACTCCCGGATTGCCGGCAGAAGTGAAAACTTGAATATTAACGTTGTGTATTTTCGACGTCTTACGAATTTTCAATCAGAGTGAATCGATTCGAAGTGAGTCGCGGCGAACCAATCAACGATAACCACACTGCAATGTGATTGGTACGCGGCTGTGTCTCACTTCGTATCGATTCGATGGTGAGAAGTGAATTGCACACCCGCACTTCGCCAGGTCACGTGTCCTGACGCGAGTGTAATGTTTTTTACCCATCACAAAAAGTGCACAACGCCGCTAAAGAAGTTTTCACTTCAAAAACATAATATAACTAGCTAAAATTATTTCAAAAATAATATCCCAATCTTTTGTCACAAATAGTCTACTTGAAATCTACAGAGACCAATTAAATTTCGAGATTAATTTCAACAACCTTTGGAAGTTGTACCTAAAAAGTTAGACATTTGGCAATAAAATACAAAGTTAACGGCACAAACTACCTACATAAACTGTTGCGTTTAATTTGGGAATTTCAGTTAAATTTCAATTACTTTTGCAGTAATTTACCGTATTATCTTAATTAGGGGGTCTCGAGACGTAACGTGTGTAACTCGGGAAAATGGGGACTATTAGAGCTTATTAACCCATAACACAAACAGATGATTGTTATAGTTTGTCGTGTCTGTATGATTTCAAGATCGGATGAACAACTTGTCTAACTACAGTCAACTTCAGTTCGTTTTTCACGTCTTCGGAATAAATTTCTCTCAGCGGTTTTCACTAATAGTTTCGACATTTCAAGCTTTCGGCTTTCAAGAAAAGAGTCTATCTGTTTCTCAAAGAGTCGGCAACGCATCATCTAATTCGGGTTGCTTGTATCCGTGGGCTGCGGTGTTTGGATACCATTAGACAACCCGATAGTTCGTATCGTTTGAACAAATAAATAGATTTTTTTATAGCATAATGTCTAGTATATTATAATAAAAACTACTTAGTTGTCCGAAAGTTTATTTAATCGAGAGTAGTTTTCAGCGTATTTTTCGTAACATGTTACATTTTATAGAGAAACTCGTGGGGTAATTGGACCAATATTTTCTTGCCTAAAACGTGTGTAAAATTATTAAAATCCATTGGAGTTTTCATTGAAACCAATTTTTTTTTATTTATACTTTTTTTTTTAAAAGTTAGGTAAGTATACAAAAAAGAAATAAAAATTTAAATTTGAATACGTATATATATTGAAATAAGTTACAAACAATTTTTAATACTTTTGAGCAAGTAAATATGCATCGCAACGTAGCGTACACACGCCTGCAACACCAACCACCATCGATTCGCAGTGAGACGCAGCGAACCAATGTCATTGCAGTGTGGTTGTCGTTGCGTCACAATGGCGCTATGTGATTGGTTCGCTGTGTCTCATTTCGAATCGATTCGATGGTGAGAAGTGAAATGCTAAACCGCACTTCGCTCACTGAAGTGTCACTTTGCCCGCCTTGAATTATTTCTTTCACGCCCTTTTTGAAGAACTTTGTCTGCCGAAACTGGCTAAATGCGTGTGAATTTCTGGTTAATTATTAATACTTCGTATATAAGTACCATAAATTTTCGTAGGGTTATCATTATCACAAATAGACAATGTGATTCCCGAGGAAGATTTAGTTATATAATTTATTATTATCCGAACAAAGCAAGGACGGCCGCTAGTTCAAAATAATACAGGGGAACACAAAACCAGGAAACAATCGTTACAAGTACAATCCACACAATTCTCAGATAATGTACCAACTATTGAGTTGTGTGTAATATGAATTGTATATATATCACATTTATGTTTTACAGAGATGACTTTTCACTATAGATAAAATGGTAGAATTTTGCTTGAGGCCTAAACTTTTTAGGTCACAAAAAATTTCCAAAGTGGATGACTAATTAAATTTTTTCACACAAAAAATATTAGGACTGCACAACTCGGAAGGAAATGAAAAAGGTAATGTACCTCTCACAACTTCACTTGTGCATCTGTTTGTTTGATCTTTACAACAATTTTTTATCCCAAACTACTGAACTGTTGGAGTTGAAATTTACATAGTACAAATAACACATTACGTATGTATGTATGCCAAGCCCAAAGATAGACTGATAGACAAGAAACTTAACAAATTTTTATTTCGAGGACTACTTTTGTGTGGTAAATATTTTAAAAAAAAACAATGTAATATAACGGATGTGGACTGCGCCGCAACCCAATGTAACGGAGAAGCGAGGATGCGTTAAGCCACAACGCCTCGTATGCTGGAGCAACAGACAGAAAATTAAACATTTACATTCTTACACAGACCGATATAATCAGGAAGGCTAATGTAAGCTCACTTCAAATTAAACACCCAAAATTCATTTCACTAATTTTCTTATTCTTCTCACAACGTGTTCACGTCTTGCCCGCTTGTTACCGAATGCCATGTGAAAACAACCGTCAAGACTCCCTCTTATTTTATCGTAGTGTTGCCAGTTTAGAAAAAGCTTAAGTAAAATACAATTTAATTATGTCGTTATATTAACAATACATTGTTTTGAAAATGTGAATTAAATATATGAAGGCTTACACTATCAAGAAAAATACACGTAGCACGTCAATGCATCCACGCGATTTCATTTTTTTTTAAATGATGCGTACACGAGCAAAAAAATGGGAAAAAGATACAGCGTGTGACATTAGTGACGTGCCACGTGTTTGTGTGTTTCGTGGATGGCTTTCTGGTCGTTAACCCTAAGGGTTAACGATCTATTTTCTCAGTTATCTATTATAATGTTATATTGGCCTGCATTTTGTTTGCATCAAACACGTTGCAAGGAATAATAACAGATGTTATGTTCACGTTACCAACTTCGTGGAAGCCATTAACAATATCGTATTGTATATGAATCAATTAATTTGATAATTTTGCGAAATATCGCCTATTTGTTTTGAACAATGTGGTGTAATTAATTTGCCCGTTACTGCAACAAATTTATGTGCTGATTCAAAATTTATTTTCAGAAATGTTTAAATTATTTTCACTATCTGCTACAAATATGTGAAAAGTCGTCAAGTTAACAATAATACAGATTTTTTTAAATGAAAAAAACTAAATTGAGAAATTCGAAAAATAACTTATTCCCGTGAATGCATTCCAAATCCCGCACCATAACCGCCACTTTGGTTGATTATCAACTTGTGTGTGAAATGGCGAAGGCAATGGCAATCCATTAAATTAATAGTGCCAAGAAAGTCGTTTGTGTTTAATTCCACATAATGACCACAAAGAGGCGTGTGGTTCCACCCTAGAATAGGACCACTCCATTCTAGGGTGGAACGACTTATTATTTGTTGGTAAAACAAGGGGTTAGGCAAAAAACTAAAGGGTAAAATTCACATGCAGTGAAAACATAACATTTTAACATGAAACATGACGTTTTGACACAAATGTCAAAAAACAAAATGCAAATGGTCTGTGAAAAAAAAAACAATATTTTTAATATATCATAAAAATATTTGGATGTAAAATTTCGCAGCCAAGTCTAAATTTGATATTTTATTGGCTGTTATGTACATAAAACAATCAAATTTCGCCTAACAAAAACAAAAGCGCACAAATTTTTGTGCGATAAAAATAATTTTGAAAAAAAAAACACACCGATAATTTATTACTTTGTTTTTTTGTCATCAAAAATGTAAATCAAATTAAAGGAAGGCCATAGATCAGTCTTATTCCGGTATTGTAATGGTATTGAAGCTGGAGAAAAGTACGCATAAATATTGATGGGTTGTGGTGGCCACTTACCATGAGGTCGATCGCATGCCTGTTTACCTGCTTGGTAATAAAAAAACGTACCTATCTAAAAAATAAAGACTTAACAAGAAATAATATTACATAATTTTATTTTAGGTTAATATATATTTTTAATGAATAGTTGGAATGCGTTTGATCTCAATCCAGCCTATTGAGAACCAAAGATGAGTTCTAGACAACTCAAAAAATGTAGATAAATCCACTCTTGTCATGTAGTTCCCTAGTGTTTTTTATACTTTCGCGTTTGAACACATAAATACGTAAATAAATTTACGCAGTTATGTGTTCGAATAAATCTAAGTTATAGTTAGGTATAGTATGTCTTTTTAAAACCTTTAAATTTCTTTATTTTTAATGTAATTAAGAGTATTTTATAATCACTATAAATCTATAAATACTACGTAAATTGTATTAACGGGACTTATAGCACGAACATTCTTTATTTATAAATAAAATATTTAAGGACAAAATCACACAGATTGAGCTAGCCCCAAAGTAAGTTCGAGACTTGTTTTATTTGATACTAACTCAACTATACTATATTTTATAACTTATAACTGGGCCAATCAGAAAAAGGTCATTTTCCATCATGACCCGACCGGGGATCGAACCCGGGACCTCTCGGTTCAATGGCAAGAACTTTACCAATGCGCCACCGAGGACGTCGAATTTTAGTTAATGTTGCTGACGTATCGATAACCTTGTAGTAGCCATGGTCGCAACCAGACGTTGACACGTCAGCATACAATTGGGTTAGTCTGTATGATAGACGTAAGTAATAAATAAATAAATTTGTGTAGTTATGTGTTCCCCAGATTTGACAGAACGCACAGAAGATCCCCAGACCGCGATGTCATTAAATCTTGTAATACATAGGAACAAATCTCTGGCTGTGCCGTTTCTGCCGGGCAAACGGGAAAATGTGGCTTCTTGTAAAGAACTCGCATGTGCCAATAGTCTGACTACTAAAGATGCCGATATCCGTGCGAATGGGAGAAGAAAAAGAAGGAAATCAGATCATCCCAAATGAATATGAGTTTAATATTCAGAATTTATTAGATTGAACGTAGCGTTCCCCTCATTCATTCCACACAATTTTCATGCAGTTATTCAATTGGCTCCGGACGCATACTTAATATCACTAGGTATGCGATTATATGAATTCCATCGACGATTCTCTCGATTCCATTCGATTCCTATTCGATCTAAGACCTTTTTTCGTACGCGGACGGAATGTGTAATTTACTAAGTGTTAAGGGCGAGTTGCACGAGTCAACTTCGACCTTGACTTTAACAAGCATACACAATACGTACTTTGCTTTTTTCTGCGTAGGTTAAAGTTGACTGGTGCGACCCACGATAAATGACGTAAATGTTGCTATGTTAGTAGTTTATTTTAGTTTAAAATTTATGTGTATATTTTAAATTATTTTTTTAAGTATATTTCTTTTATTTTGGTTTAATTCTTTATCGTACAAAATTATAAAAAAAAGTGTAGTTATGTATTCCCCAGATTGTAAAATTCGGGAAAAATCGACGCGTACCGCGAAGTTATAAAATCCTGTGAAATATAGGAACAATGTCTGGCTGTGCCGTTTCTGAAATATAAAAGGTGCATTCCTTTTGAACATATTCATGCCAAATAGTATTTCTCTAAGTGTCAACCATTAGACAGCCAGCTGCTGCTATAAAGAGCATCTAAAACGACCTTGGTGGCGCAGTGGTAAAGTTCTTGCCACTGAACCGAGAGGTCCCGGGTTAGATACCCGGTCGGGTCATGATGGAAAACGATCTTTTTCTGATTGGCCCGGGTCTTGGATGTTTATCTGTATATGTATTTGTTATATAGTACCGTTGAGTTAGTATCCCATAACACAAGTTTCGAACTTACTTTGGGGCTAGCTCAATCTGTGTGGTTTGTCCTAATATATTTATTTATTTAAAAAGAAAAAAAAATCAGATTTAAAATACAAAAAGTAATAAGATTTCCTTTTGGGAAAAATGTTCAAACTTGCCTTTGTAAATAAAATTTAACACTTTAGTTTCTAGAACGTATTTTTTAAAATAAAAATTTCGTTTAAGATGTACATTATACGTGTAAAGTCTGGACGGATTGTATTTGAACAAAACACCGTCAAAAATAGACAGACTGTACTTAATTTGACAAAAATAATAGTCAACCTACAACTCTAGACGTCGAAAAGTCAGTATATTTCTGAAACAATCCAGCTATTTTTACCACAATACAATGACTTCCAATAACCAGGATACTGGACAGAGATAATTTAAACGACATGAATTTTTTTTTTTATTATCCAAGTATTGACATCGCTGGGCAAAATTTCTTAATTGGCCTCACAAAATTTCATTGACGCGTCACTGTTCTTTAAAATCATATGATATAAACAAATATTGAATGTAATATTTAGGAATTACTGTTTTATTCAGAAATAGACAAAATAAACATATTTTTACCAATAATATTTCCCTATCATATATTTTCCTAATATTATGGAATAAATAAACTTTTCGTAGCGTTTTTTAGAAACGAAAAAATTTTATCAAAAATCTACGCCTATCAGCTGGCAGCCTGAAAGAGATTGCACAATCTACAATTGTTACTCTAATTTTGTTTTGCGTATTATTTTTGATACTAATCATAAAATATTAAGAATTGATAATTAATATTATGTAATTTGTATGTATTTGTTTTATAAAATATTAAGTAATTTGTATGTATATAATCTCTCCAGTAATACTATAAAGTGATTTTACTCAATAATCAGTCCCCTCAAATTCCTATCCAGTGTTATAATTAAATACAAGCCAGTCTCAGCAAAAAAAAGCTGAAAAACCATGACGTCGTCACACACAGCGACTGACGGTATTGACACATCAAACGAATGTATCCGATTGGAATCGATTGGCCGGACTGAAAGTATCGAAATATGAATACTGACTTTTAACATCGATTCACGAAATAGAAAAAAAAATGCGGAGCGTTGCCGTTGGTCATAATTTATGCAATAAGTGGTATTTTCGTGATGCTTATCTTATAGCTTATCTGTTCGTCTGTCCTGAGTACCCAAATATCTACATGCAATATATATGCATATAATACATACTCAGAGTTAATGGCAGCTCCTGATGAAGGTATTCAAGTGGTTGGAATCTGCCAAGAAAGGATTAGTAGCCACTGTACAGTAGTTTAGCGTTTTCGTTTTTACACGCATGGAAAATATTCAATAATTAAATGTAAACGCCAAAGCTTAAATTTTTAATTTACATTTTATCTTTGGAAATAAAACTAAATAAATAAAAATTAACTAAATTAAACTTAAGTCACAGGTATGTGAATATGAAATTAAAACTAACTAAATTAATATATTTGTAACTTAAGTTAACTTTCTAAGTTAGTAATTAAATTTTTAATGACGACCTAAAAAGTTAGAATAAAACTTAGTCTTTAGTAGGTTTTGCGTTGACAGTAACCCTGTGTTTATTTCTTAATAATTTTTAACGCTAATTTAAACTCTGGATTGTCAAAGTTATCTGCATAAACTTAATCACTGCGCTTTAATTATGCCAGCGAACTCTGTCGGTATTGAATTGCAAATGTTTGCGATGAGTCTTATTGCACTTACTTGATCAAGGTATTAGTACAATTTTCTACTGAACTTATGGTGTATAGATCCGCCCTAGAATAGGAGCACTCTATATCCTCCCGTGGATGTCGTACGAGGCGACTAAGAGATACACAGCCTAGGCAGCTGATAGGCAACAATAGCATTCACAAGGAGGGTTGACGTAAGGGTGAATCTTAAAAAAAATAAGGGTAAAATTACGCTACTTTTAGGCTTCGCGGCTTCGCAACAAAATCAAATCATTTATTCAGAAATTAGGCCTTCACAGACACTTTTTCACGTCATATCCCCGAGTGAAACCGGGAACGCCGGGATAGTGACAAAATCTACTTTAACTTTTTGAACAATACAGGGTTAAACACTTTAAACTTTATCAAAAAGGGCTGAAAACTTTGAAGAAAAAGACACCGCACATAGTGGTCATATCGAACATAAATATATTCAAGTTCTTAAATCCGTACTAATATTATAAAGAGAAAATATTTATATTTTTGTTTGTAATGAATAAACTCACAAACTACTGGATATATTTTGATGTAATTTGGCACAGAGACATTTTTATTATGATTTAACCCGAGCGAAGCCTGGACGGGCTACTGTTTTCTAAAATTTTTCTCAATCATAATGGATGATATATATAACGATGTTGATGACTCAGATCGAGTTCATCAAAACCTGTATTCATAAAAAAAATTACTACTTCAAGTGGGCATTTTATCACATGCCGAACCAAAGGTAAATTAAAGTGATATTCCCTGCATTTTTATTGCAATTCCGTCGGAAAATATTCTTTATTCTTACAAGAAAATGTTAGAACAGTTACCCACCTTGACTGCTCAATATGTAAAGTGAGTATTACACGCCGATTACACGACTGCAAAATGGAGAATTTTCAGACATTTTCTCCATTAACTAGGGTTGTAATAACTTCTGCTAACCAATAAGGGTTACTTTTACAAGCTTATTAACATGCCAACATAATAATACTGAAGTTGTCCGCGGTTTAGCCCGCGTTTATTTCGTGCGTCCGATCATAACTTATTATTGTCAATATCTCGGGTTGTAAGCAACGTATTGCGATGAAACCTATACCAGATTTTAATTTTGATCTTCCGCTATATATATATATATATATATAGAGACCACCATAATTATTTTTCTTTAATATCTTCTATGTACAAACATAGCTTACTTTTAGTTTTATTATATGTATAGATAATAAACAGAAACAATATCTCTTCCAGTTCACCATTGGGTAGAGAAATTTAAAGTAGCAAACAACAAAATAATTATATAATAAGAAGAAATAAATATAAACATATAATTAATATAATATGTTTCATTTGTATGACAATGTATTATATGATATACACAACGTGATGGTGCACCCAGGATCGGCTCCCGACGAAGGAACTCCTCAATAGTTAAAATCACGGTCATGAAAATTTATACGCAGCTTTAGCTACAATGGCTATATAGATTATATAATTTTCATTATAATTTCTCAAATTTTAACAGAGACAAGAATTTGTTTTACAATCTGACTTAAAATTAATCTGCATCGTGCTAATGTCAATTGCATGAACGATTGATTTAGGAAACGATTCCTTTTAAAATTTTGAGGGAAAATTTACGGATCATAATGAAATATAAAATTTGACGTGAAAAATTAAATTCTTCATAGTTGTATTCCTCATGGCTGGGGGTCGTGGTTATTACGTGGAATTAAACACACATAACAACTTTCTTGTCATTAGTAATGGAGTGGTTTGCCATTGCCTTCTCCATTTTACACACGCAGGTTTCCTCACGATGTTTTCCTTCACCGGAAGCAAGCGGTGGTCTATGAAAACTACTATACATTTTGATATACAGATTGGTATACAAACTCATATGGCACAAGTAGGATTCGAACCTGGGACCTTTCGATCTACTGGGGCCCTAACCATTACACCACCACCGCTTCGAAAAAGTACATGTGAAGGCCTAATTTCTGAATAAATGATTTGATTTGAAAGCGCGGCCGCAGCGGTCGAAACGCTCCGAGAACCACTTTAAAAAGCTTGTCTTATTTGGGTACATAATCGATAAGATAGTCACGGGACGAATGGCAACCCTAGCTTGTTGTAGGTATGTGGTGAAATTATTGTGGTGAATTGTCTGTCTGTCTGTCTAGTCGAGACGCAGCTGCCAAAATTACTTTGATGTTTTGTTGGAAAATGCAAGGTTTTTCTATGTAATTTATATATTTTAGGGTGCACTTAGGATGAGGTACACCAGTCGATTTTGACTGTCAACTTTAACCTGCGCGTCGCTTTGTCAAGATGTCGTACTTTGCGTTTTTCTGCGCTCGTTAAAGTTAATGCCAAATTTGACTGGTGCAACCCATTCTTATTAACAAGTAAAAGAATATGAATGAATATTCATTTTCTTTATGTTCTTTTACTTAGGTATATCTGGTGGTAGGATGATATGCCTAATATTGCCTAATGGTATTCTAGAACGGGACCACACGTCCCTTCAATTCAAGAATCTTTTTCAATAAATTAAAAAAAAAAAAACCTTTTTTTTTCTGGCGAAATCTGAATGTCGTACAAGTTTGCACCTGCAACAAATTTTTCAGTTTCAGAATTTTATTTCTATTGAAATTAGCAGTTAGGTGCAACTTTGATGTAGTTTTGTTCCTCTAAATTATTACTTTCTATGCACCGAACTACCAAAAGCTAATTTTGTTCGGTAACTGTACATATCGAACAAAATTAGTTTTTGATAGAAACTTTCGATAAATGTATTTCTACATTTTGTGCTTTATTTCAGGGATTTCTGTTTTTGGTGAGCACAGTTTTCGACGTAATAAACTGTGAAATCTTGGCGCAAAATATACTTTTCTCACAATGTCCTTTCTCATAATGTCTATTTCTCAAAATGTCCTTGTGTGTTTTTGATGATAATTTAGATAAGAAACTGATTAAAATAGTTTTTTTTATTAAAAGGACATTTCGTAATATATTCGTGTTACACATTCATGCATTTCTAATCTTGATCTTATTAGAGATGACCCAATGGACTCCAGTGCCCACAAATTATTAATATTGATATGTTTCCATTGGAGCCATTGATTAGATACTAAATACACTCGAAATGCCAGTTTAACCTTGTTCAAAGCAGTATGGGTCAGAGAAGATAAGATTCTATTTAGAGCGATGAGAATCATTCAACTTTGAAGTTAACTTTAAACTTTACGCGCAGGTTAAAGTCAACATCAAATTTGACTGGTGCAACTAATTCTTAGATTGACGTAAGCACAATAATAAAATTGAACTCATACTATTATATTGAACTATTATATTAATTAAATATAAATAAATAAAGCTAACCATTGAAAATTCCTCGCTATTACCACGACATAGGGTAAAACTTGACAAACAATTGACTGTATGATTTTGACATATGACTGTAACAAAATGGTTAAATTTCGTAATGTAGAGTGTGAATGAGATCCACAAACTTTTTTTTGGAAATATATTATTACCTAAACTAAACTATTGTTTGAGTTTATCTCTAAAGATTTATGGTTTATCAATATCACATGAGTAGAAAATCTGAACAGAGGCAAAGCTTTCTAAGGAGTGTCCAAAATTGTCACCTATTTTAGGGTTGGCAAAGGATATTGAAATAAAATAAAATAGAATTTATTATATAACTTTTTAACTACCTGTTTATAATACTCTACTACTACTCACATATAGTGTAGTTTTAATAGACCACCACTTACTACCGTTTAAGGAAAACATCGTGAGGTTACCTAGTGTGTATGCGACTACTTGCCACTAGATGGCGGTAAGTAGTCGTAAAAACTCATGTCAGATGCTTTGAGGCGACTTGAATGAAATCTGAGACCAGTTTTAGTAATAACACACTCGATAATGATGACCACTTGTTTACACTTTATTCTACTAAAAACAATTTAAAATTCGTCAATTTTTACTGAGTAAGAGCGCGAAATGTTATGACAGTCATTTCGCGGCTCTTAGTTTGTCTACTGGCCGAGCGCGTGTAAACCGGTTTTATCCGGTCGCGGCGCGTACGCGATAAACGGCTAGTAGACACATTCACGCGCTGCACGCTTGTAGTATAAAGTAGTTGTATAAACCTTAGACTCTGTTCGAATTCTCTACTCCTGTGTCAATATTTTCTAAGAGGCTCTCAAATAGAAAGTGCTCTAGATTGAATAGCTCAGATGCTCAAAGAATTGCATATTCACAATAGCTTATTTGTTCCACTCGAACGGGCCCAAAGGGAACACACTCAATCTTGAGATGCTGACTCGCCGAGAACTGAACAGTCAATAGTCTTGTTTGTTGGGACACAAGGATTATTACTGGCAATTGCTGTATTAATAAAATAAAATGGATCCTTGGGATCATTACTTTTTGTTTACTACTTTTATTGTGATGACGTAAGGATAGTGTATTCGTATCAATGATCTGACTATTCAGGATGCTGAAGGTCGTGGAGAAAAAGAAGCAGGAAGTGAGGCTTCGAGGCTTTGCGGCTGAGGAAGAAAGAGACGCTCAGAAGGGAGTCAGACTTGAAACTTTTTTTAACGAAAGTATTGCTTCCAAGTGTCAGATTCTATTCGCTACCTAAACGCATCTAACGTGACTTCAAGAACTGCGTCCTCGCGATGATTTAGTATGATGTGTGTATGTATGTGTATGTAATATGTGTGTATGGAAGGTGATATGAAAATTACTATCAAGAAGTTCGTATACAAACTCATGTGGCACGAGTAGTATTTGAACCTGGGATCTTTCGGTCACAGGCGGGCTTCACCACTGACCCAAGAGTACCACCACCATTTCTATATTACATTTATTATGTACGTTTGTTACTTTTTCATGAGAAATATACTGGACGGATTGTTATGAAATTTGGTACACGGGTAGAATATAACCTGGAATAACACTTTTTATCTCGAAATTTCTACGGGAGCGAACCCCCGGGGCGCAGCTAGTTAGATTATAATTCCAAATTATAAATTCGAAAGTAAGTTTGTTTGTTACCCCTTCACGCGTTATCTACTCAACCAATATTCTTGAAATTTCGCAAATATGTGATTAAGATTATGGAAAAGGAAATAGGGTAGACCTTTCATCCTGGAAAAAAACTCAGGTATAAGTGGCGCTAAATGCTAACAAAATAAACTTTGCAATACAAACACTAGATGTCGCTGTGTGCATTTTAAACGCTAAACGCTACATATATTTTATTTTAACTATCCCAATACCATCCCGAGGGCATTTAAACGGGCGAAGCCGCGGTTAAACAGCTAGTGTCATATAATATGAGTTGTATTCAAACAGCAAATCTTTTGAAATTTTCGGCATAGTGTAATCCCATCGTAACACATTCATCTCAACTCTGTATCGACACAAACTTGGTAATACATGACGCCCGTGGGACGGCCCAGGGGACGGACTTTAGTGACACCAAAACTAATTAATTAATCCATTTTCCCGGGACAAAATGTAGGTGACATTGATGCAATACATGTTGAAATCTTGCCACTTCGATGGCGAAGCGAAGACGTGATTGAAAAGTGAAATTTGAGGTGTTTATCGAGTGTATTCCGTAGTAACTAGTTATTAATATGCCTAACAAAAGTAAGAAAAGTCCCGGTGCGTAGCGCAATAGATAATAATCTTACAAAATCGACTTAAAGTAGGAAAAATGTTCAGTGTTGAATTTTGTTTATTTATTATCAGCTTTTACCGTTTGGATTCTAAGTTCTTTAACTACTTGCATACCAATTTGCATCAAACTCTGTATAGCAGTTTAGCCGTGAAAGCGGAACAAACAGATAGACAGACAGATAGGCTTTCGCATTTATATTAGTACGTATAAGTATATAGATACCTTCGGAACTATCTGCGCGTGGTCCGATACAAACTTATCCTGTTATTTTGTACATAATTGTTGCTGGAATTTTTGTTCCTATCACGGTTAAGCTTGCACTCTGTAAATCTTTCTCATAAAAATGTAGTAAGTATGTCATATTGGATGCCATTCCCGGCATCAAATTACAAGATCGAGTTCGGAACCTGGAGATACGTCGTCGAACGAAGTTCAAGACGTGGTCTCCAGAGTCGCATATTAAAAAGGGCTGGGCACCTGGCTAGAAGGAATGATGGAGGGTGGACTAAAGCTGTAACCGAGTGGTACCCCAGAACTGGAAAACGGAGCATAAGTCATCCGGCAGCTAGATAGGTCGATGATGTAAAGGAAACTGCTGGGAATAATTGGATGGGGATAGTCCAGGACAGAGATGGTTGGTGTAGACGAAAGGAGGCTAACCCAGCAGTGGGTCACGGAGGGCTGCAGATGGTGATGATGAGTGAAGTATATCATAGTTAGAAACTTAAACTCCAGTAGCTCCATACAGGTATCACGTATACGTTATCTTTCTAAACAGTTTCAAACATCCATCAATTCCAATCTCTACGCTCAAGTACACTTGGCATCAAAAACTCAAAGACACTTGCGCCCAAAGAAACATGCGCGAAAGGTGTGGATTTCACGCATGTGTCTTTCGCGCATGTGTCTATCGCGCATGTGTCTTTCGCGCACGTGTCTTTTGCGCATGTCTCTTTCACATATGTGTCTTTCGCGCAAGTGTCTTTTGCGCATGAGTCTTTCGCGTAAGAGTACCAAATTCTAAAAGAAATTACTAAGTCTCGAACTGGATATATAGGAGGAAACAAATGTCTGGATATGCCGCTTCCCCCTGACCCTGGCAGTAGGGGCTAACCCTAGAAATATTGGATTGATGTCGTCAAAGAAGATACGTATGTACTATTTGTCGACCTCGGTGGCGCAGTGGTAAAGTGCTTGCCTCTGAACCGTGAGATCCGATCCGTGAGAGGTTCGATCTCCGGTCGGGTTACGATGGATAATGATCTTTTTCTGACTGGCCCGGGTCTTGGATGTTTATCTATATATGTATTTGTTATAAAATATACTATCATTTAGTTAGTATCCCGTAACACAAGTCTCGAACTTACTTTGGAGCTTGCTCAATCTGTGTGATTTGTCCTTATAAATATTTATTATTTATTATTATTATTTATTATGCACTAATGGCCTGAAAATGTAAACAAATTATATAATGTGTTTTATGGATGATTTTTATATGTATGATTATTATTATTGATAAAGCGAACTCTTGGCTTTAACGCTCAACGGCTGAGCGAAAATGCACTCGGATGAGAGACAAAAGGTGGAAATCTAAACGTTATTTTGTCATCGACTGTACTAAACTACCTTTAATCTCGGCTCCGCAGCCTACACACATCGCACATGAATCTCGCAGGAAGTTGAATCAGTATTGATTGCTGACATTACCTGATAGTTCGGAGGTGAGTTAAGGAGCAGATTCAATAATATAGTTGTTAAATATTTAATTTTTGTTTAAATTACATAGAATATTTAACACTATCGCTGATTGTTCACTTCGAGAAAGGTAGGATAAAATCCGAGGCACCAGGATAAATCGCCTGAATGGCTGAATTAGATCCATACGATTTCCGCGTTTCTCTACGCTGTCTGTCGACGGACGCCAAATGACGGAGCGCGACTGGCGCGGGCATGGATCAAACTATTTGTAAGCCAACATTTACATTGTCAAAATAACAAACTTCAAAAAAGGGAAATTAAATCGAAACGATAAAATTGCAGGCAGGATCGAGATTCAATTACGATCCGGTTGAAGTTATCCGTTGCCAATTATACAAATTTGAAACTGTTGTAAATTCTTATAAGTATTTATCGCCTTAAGTAAAGCAACTTGTGTGAAACAAATGGCAAGTCGACAAACAGTTTATACTAGTCTCTGTCTGATTCACGACGGAGGTAGTTTGCACCGGGTTTTATTAGTTTTTGAACTACACTCCGGTTTGCGCGAAAACAAATAGAGCAAGTTATATTTCCCTGTTATTGTTGGGTTTGTGTGAGTTGATAAATAAACTGTTATCGTTAGGAAATTAAATGTAACAAGCTCTAAAATAATAAAAAAACACGTGTTGAACTCCGGGAGTGCCGGCCGAAGGGAAAACTTGAATATCAACGTTGTGCATTTTAGACGTCTTACGAATTTTCGATCAGGTCACGTGTCCTGACGTGAGTTTAACATTATTTACCCATCACAAAAAGTGCGAAACGCCCGTAAAGAAGTTTTCGCTTCGGAAATTAAAATCCCTTGGTTTCACGTACGCTTAAGATTATTTTGTGTAAAATTGTGTATTTACTGGCCACTAAGGAAAAAGGAATAAATTAAAACAAATAACACGGGGATTTTAAGTTTCGCTTTACAAGTAAATTACCTAATACTGCTCATAAAGTTATCCATATAAATGGACAAATCACACAAATTGAGCTAGCCCCAAAGTAAGTTCGAGACTTGTGTTATGGGATACTAACTCAACGATACTATATTTTATAATAAATACATATATAGATAAACATCCAAGACCCGGGCCAATCAGAAAAAGATCATTTTCCATCATGACCCGACCGGGGTTCGAACCCGGGACCTCTCGGTTCAGTGGCAAGAATCTTACCACTGCGCCACCGAGGTCGTCAATAGAAGTATGAGGAGGAACATATAAACTCACTTTACATTTATCGTAGATATTAAATGAAATCAGAAAAAGTGGAATAGGATTGAACAAATGTGAAATTGTTTTAGGACTCTGTTGTATAGAATATTGTTTGTTTTCTCAATACTACAGGCCTGGGATGGGGAAAGCATGTCTCTTCTAGATGTACTTCTGCAATCTTCTGTGTCTCTCAATGGAAAATTAGTGGGGATTATTGGGCCGGAGGCTAGAAGAGCTTTGTTCTGTGTCCATGATTGTATCAATAGTTAAATAACGCAATGCATAATTGCATCGCCAACAGTATTATTCATCTAATAAAATTATTATACTCGTAATTGTACTCGAGTAAGATCGGGAAGAGCCGCTAGTTAATGATAAAAGAGTAATTTTTTCTGTTCACACTGAAACCAATAGGGAGACAGCGTATAACTTAAACCAGAAAATACCAAATAGGTCGTTAATGCGCAAATAAAAAACGGCTTTCCCTCTAATTACAATTCCGATGCGATTTTGTGTGGTGACATAGATATTTTTTGAAAGACTTGACGTTTATGGTTTACTAATGAGCGCTTTTGACAAGACATGAAAAAAAAAGACAGAATTATTATCAGTTATTATATGATGTGGGATTTAATAAGTACTTGGAGTACCTACTAATTTCATGGTTATGGGTCGTATAGTTCCTGCTATAGATTAAGATCAGATCAAAGACATCAATAACACGCCCAAGGAGTTACATTTTGTAACTTAATTGTAAGAAACACTATCAATAAATTTATTTTATTTAACATTATAATATTTAAAAAAAATAAATAAACAAATTCACAGCTTAATTTCTTTTTATATTGCAAAGCTAGTAAGCATGCATGTTTATCAGCAGGCTTACCTGATGGTGAGTGGTTACCGCAGCGTTTAGACGCCTACAACACCAGGGATGTCACACGCGCGATTCCTACTCAGTTATCTATTGTTTTTGCCACAGTCCACTGTAATTATACTGAACTAGCTTTTGCCCGCGGCTTCGCCCGCGTGAATTTCACAGTAAAATCTCGTTCATTCCATAAGAAAAATGATGAAGAATATGTTTACCAATTTTCAGCTTTTTATCTTGTAAATTGTATTAAGTCCCATACAATCTTTCACATGGGGTCGAGGGTTAATTTTCAGAAAAATCTGCAACATGTATTCATTAATTTGTTGTAAAATCCAAATTTTCAAGTCACTAACTTTAACGGTGTAGAATTTTGACATAAAAGTTTTTCACCCCTTTCACCTCCTTAAGGGTAGAATTTCCACAAATCCTCTGTTAGTGCTCACCTATACTCTCCAGGGAACCTACGAGTACATGCCAAGTTTGAGCTTCTTACGTCCAGTAGTTTCGACTGTACGTTGTCTGTCAGTCACTTAGTAACGGAAGAGTTTTATATATATTGACAGATTGACAGATATCTCATCCTTCAAACTTCAAAAACTGCTGTTTGACTGTAGAAATTGATGTCAGGGAGGTATCTATATAGACGACATTTTATACTTAGGTTATTTCTGGAAAAATCTTCGAAAATTTTATAATGTATTGCGCTGATCGCAGGCTTCGCGACATGCAACCACGAGTAAAACAAATACGTGCTGAGTTTCAAATAAATTAAAATCGCCTCTCATTCTTGGCAATCTCCACAAATTTCCGACAAACTTTAATATATTTTTTATGTTTTTGTCATCCAACTTGGGAGCGAACAAAAACGTAATTAGCGTCTTGTGTACAACAAAACTTGTCCCGTGTTACAACTTAGATTGATTGCACCAGTCTACTTTAACTTTAACCAGCGCGGAAAAACGCAAAGTACGCCCATTTTGTCTGAACGTCAGCGGCGACCGGGTCAAATAGTTAATGTCAAAGTTGACTGGTACAACTTACCGTTAGCGTTTTTTGTGTTCTGTAAACTGTTATAATTGTGGCTTGGAGCTAGTATTTTTGCGTGAGATAAAGACTTTGTTTTTGTATAGAGACATACCTACGTAAAAGACCAGCTTAACCTTAATTATTAACATACATAACTATAAGCGGGCTATGTAGGTACATAGGCGATGTTACAAAAAAATATATGGAAAAAATAGAAGCCAAAACATTTTTTTTTTTCATTTCTGTCTGTATGTTTGTTAGCGTCTCTCGCAAAAATTGGCGTACTATCGTTTTTCTGCACAGATTTAACTTAACTAAGATTAAACTTGGCGCAACGCACCCTAAAAAATAAAGTGGTGATAGCAAAAGAAAACTTTTTTTTTCGCTTATGTTTATAGTAATTTAACCACACGGTGCTACGGTGTAACAAAAGTATATCAGATGTCTGCGATTAAAAATAAATCTAAAACCCAGTTGGTAGATGGAGTCCAATAAAATATTGCACAATTTCTAAAGCAAACCGATTCAAATGTTAAATCGGGCAAAAATATGCGTGAAAAAAATCTATTCGAAAACCCTTTTTCGGGGACGCAGCGTGAATAATTTCCCTATTGTGATTTATCCTGACGTAAAATATAGTTTGGCGGGAACATTTGGCAATTCCCATTGATTTTCGTTGCATATTGTAAAAAGAGTAACGAAAATTCGCGTAGCCTTTCATGCTAGTCCACACTGTCGCCACACACTTCATACTAATGGTAAGCCCTTCTGGCATGATAGGGACCAACACGGGTCAAATGAGTTTCTTTCGGCATTTCTTCTTCAGCAGTGGTCGTTCCGAAATGCCAGTAGTTTGTAGCTTGTGAGAAATAATCGTATTTAATATAAAAATAGACGAGAAAAATGCTAATTTATGAATAAATGATTTGAATTTGAATTTCGCTGAACTAGGACACATGCCAATGCGAATTCGTGAACATTGCGTAGTTAGTGTGAGTGCTTTTACTTACCGCAATGAAAAACCAGCAATGTATACCGAATCCGGCAATATTTGGCAAACTGTTCGACGACAGTGTGGAGCCGGCAATACACTCAAGTGTTGGCGCGCCATTTTATGCACCGAATGTGGCATTTGAACGAATATCATTATATAGGTACTATTTCGTATTTTCAGTTCTTTTATGTTTATTTTAGGGATATAAGAGGAGATTCTTCGTTTTACATCAGTTAATCAAAATTTCAAAATTCAGTTATTCAAAATAATTCACCAACCAATATTCGCGTGTTCAATAAACTGATACGTAATTTTTTCCTGTTTTTTTTTTTATTATAAAAAGATCCCCTGACGCATCTGTTTGTCTGTACGCTGTAAGCTCAAAAATTCCAGGACGGATTTTTGTACTATTTTCACCAATAGATAGTTTGATTTCTGAGGAAGGTTTAGTGTGTATAATTTGTTATGTTTTTACCCGAGCGAAGCCGGGACGGACCGCCAGTCAAGTATAAAATAACAATTACAACATACGTACACACATACACACATGATGTCATCAAAAATAACTTACTACTTAAAAAAAAAACTAAAAATTCTAAACATAAATTTACAAAAATGTCAGTCCCTTCGGTGCCTTGAGATTATCAATAAGTGGAAGAATTAATTAAATAATTCTATCCTTGTGTTATACATAGCTTTTAAAGCGGGAACCACACGCTTCAGACAATAGTCTAACATTGCAAGTAACGAAGAGGGTGTTTACTGTTTACTACGTAACCATAAAATCGTCTAAACTGTATCGAAAACAAACACCCCATCTATCATACTGACTTACAGTCAACAACACATCACCCTATCCAAATTCATTGCAAATTCGCCGCTATTACCGCGCCATAGAGGTCAATGCGGGATAACTTGATGTGATGTTGACTGTACAATCAACGGAAAAGCAAGTTAACTCTAATGGATCTCTATACAATCGCAATAGCGAAGAATTCACAATGATTTTGGGCACGTTGATGTGCAGCTAACTGTACACGATAGACGAAAATAACTTCCTTTGTCACAAAATAAACCGATGCTCCTAGAGGTTGGTGGAATTCTTTTGTTTGAGAAATTACGTCGTATCTTCGACTATTAATAGGTATAATAGATGAAGTTTCGAAACACAGAGTCTGAAATCCAAACTAATATCAAAGCGAAAGTCTGTCTGTCTGTTCCGCTAATAAAAAACAGAATAAAACAAATACGTGATGGCGCCTAAACAACAAACGTGATTTATTGATGTTTTTATAAATAATTGTAGAGAACCCTTCATGTGCTAATCCGACTCGCACGTTGCGGTTATCACTAAATAGCAGAAAATATAGTCACTTCCCGTCCGTCTGTCTCTACTTACGTATACTTAGATCTTACCCGAGCGAAGGCCACAAGTCATGATTGATTGATTGTCATATCATGTCATGTCATGATTGAGTAATGAAAAGGTACCAAAATACCAAATTTGACTTCGTTGAAATCGCGTAAACGCGAACGCGTAAATGCAACGCATTTCACATTTAAAAATAACTTCACTCCTGTTGTCGTTGTTTGCAAGAAGGTTACACAGTAATTTTTCGCTTGTCTTCCTCTTATCCTGATTCCAGCCTGTTCCACGCAGATATTGTTTTCTAACCCGGCATCCTACTTGAGCGACGAAATGATGCACTACGCCGGATCACCCCGACGAACGGCGTGAAATTAATTATAAGCACACTGGTATAGTTCTCACAGATGCATGTCCAAAAATACTGCGAACATGGCGTTTTATGTGAGATAAAACACCATGTTCGCAGTATTAAAATACTGCGTTTCATCTCACATGAAACGCAGTATTTTTGAAAACATATGACGTGGTAGACTGTGTGCTTTGGACCCTAGAGTTCAGTGTGCCTGTAATTCGTGAAAATTCGTAAGCGGGACTTTTAAGCAGGGAGCAGTGAGGGGCCTCTTCTGTAACAACGTAATGAGATATGTAAAGTGTGAGTTACAAGGACAAAATGTCATAAGAAAGTTATTTTATATTAACAATTTGACCTCGTGTCGCGCTGTCCTGTCTTGCCACTTTAGTCGCCAACCTAGGACACCAAGTAAATGTGACGCCGGAGATGTTTCCACTTATTTTTCTCTTTCCACTTAAGTTCGTTTATTAATTCACATTTCACGCCGACAAAAAATCTTACTTAAAAAAAATCAGTTATAACTAATTCATCATGTTTTATTTTTCGTCAAATTCTGATTCTGATAACTTGACATTAACGGTTTGTTTATTAAAAAAAAATAAAGTGTTATCATTAGGCAGGCCACTTTGTAGCCCTCAAAAGGGATACGACCCCTTATCTGTCCCCAAAAGGACATTTAAAATGTATCAAGAAGACATTGTAGGGTTTTCTAATGATGGACCATTTGCGAGGACAGATTTTAAGGGACAATTTAATGAGAGCGATGTTTAAGGCCTATGTACATTGACAGCTTTTTGCCCGCGGCTTTGCCCTTGTAAATTTTTCCGGGATGAAAGGTACCATATGTCGTTCTCCATACTTCAAACTACATGTATGCAAAATTTCAAGAAGATTGATTGTGTAGATGAAGCGTGAAGAGGTAACAAACAAACAAACTTACTTTCGCATTTATAATATTAGTAAGAATTGTGGCGGGCTGTAAAGACACGCGTGCTTACTATCCCATAGCAAAGAAGCATATACGTACTCGTTATACAGTGGGTGTGTACTGGCCTTTATCTATACTTCTATACAATTATTATAAAAGGTAAGCCTTTGTAAGTTTGTATGTTTGAGGCGGGTAGTCTCTGAAACTACAGAACCGATTTAAAAAATCTTTCACCATTAGAAAGGTACATTATCCAAGATTGCTATTATATAGGCTATATTTTATCTCAAAATTCCCACGGGAGCGAAACCTTTAGTTTTATTTTAGTATTTATCAGTCGCTTCGTATGTCATCCGTGCACGAAAAGAGTGTGGTCCTATTATAGTGCGCAAAAAACCTACTATAATTATAAATGCGAAAGTTCGTGAGGATATCCTCATGTGTTTATGTAAGTTTGTTTTCTCTTTCACGCAAAATCTACGGGATGTATTGTTATGAAATTTGGTACACACGTAAAACATAACCAGAAATAATTCATTTTTAGCTCGAAATTCTCACGGGAGCGAAGCCCCGGAGCGCAACTTATCCTATATATATAAGCATCATAACAACTTGTACTTTGGACCTTGGGACACTCGAGTTTTTTTCTGTGAAGCGAACGAGTCGCCATGTACACAGCCACAGTTCGTGCGAATGCGTCGCTCGTGAGTGTTTATGAGTTAAAACTTACAGCTTTCAATTGAAGCCCAAAAACAACCAATCGTTTCTAGTGAGGGGCGGAGAGTGTCCTTACTCTTTATCTGTGATGTAACTTCTAAATACAATTAACCAATGAAATAAATCCAAAGATAAATTAATAAACACAGAAGGGGCGACCAGAAACTACGTATAACACTTAATTTGATTGGGTTGGGTTTTATTTCCTTTTACTTAAACACGGGATGAATGGCGAACGGAGCGAGAACCGAGTGGTCCGTGATATATATTTTTTCTTTTTCAATACCATGTTTTTAGAAATCTTGATTGGTATTCTATTAGTCAAATTTAAGTTTGAAATGAATCGTGAAATTTAATGAGATGAAAAAATTCTGGAATCGAACCCGCGCCCCTGTCTATCCGGGACAATGCTCTTGACCACTGAGCTATAGAGACCATGCCAGTTCGGCCGAATGAGAGAAGGGATGAATTATCATCTCTTTACGTCTCACGCCGACGTACTCTTAAGTAATCGTGAAAATCTTCGTGAAAATTTCTTGTACATTTCTGAATTTGACAAACTCTCTGCCCCATCCGAGTGATTTCCTGGTTGTTTCCTTAGTCATTACGTTTCGGAGCCAAGGATCTATAGTTAAAGTATATAAGTGTTAACTTCAGCAGTTAAAAAAATCACTATTAATGTAGATTAAGGGTGTATTTAACCAATCAACTTTGACGTTAACTTAAAAAAAACTCAAAGTTCCCAATTTTGTCTAATGTCAGCGGCGAGCACTGAACATTTTAGGAAATTGACTTTTTGACACTTGTATTTTTAAGATATTAAACATATAGACTAGATATTGTCAACCTAAATGCTGTCAAAGCCGATTCGAGCCACAATAGCACAAAGGTTCAAATGCTTCTACGCCCCAATTTGCATTTGAAAAATAAACAAAATTACGGCGAGAAACAATTCCTGAACATCACCATACTATAAACATAAGGTCCCTTTTGACCCTTCAAGATTTACGGCAGTTATAATGGCGGGAAGGGACGTTGCAATACTCCTTATATTGCATTTTTACTGTAACATGTGGTAACGAAACGGCACAGTTTTATTTTTACCTACACACTATTTTGTAACGTGATTGGTAAATACATTTTTATATACGTTTTTGTCTTTTTTTTTTTTGACTACCTCCAAAGCAACAGATCGAGGTAATTTTTGGTGTGGAGACAGTTGGAGAACTGGAGAGCTAAATTGCTAATTAATATTTTTAACTAGCTGATGCCCGAGACTTCTCCCGCGGCAAAATATTGCCTATAAAAAGCCAATTTTTTGCCGCGGGAGAAGCATCGGGCATCAGATAGTTAAAAATATTAATTAGCAAAATAATTGATTTTTATTCTTGTTTATATACTTTGAGCCATATTGAGAAACTATTTTGATAATATAATATTTTGAAAATGTGATATTTCGAAAATCTCACATTATGCAAATGCACTCGATCTAAGCGTAATACTTAAAGCATTAGATTTGCCTAGATCTCGCAGCAACTAATGCAGGTCTAATCCCGCTAAATACTGCACTATTTTATACTAATTTAGTCGTAGTTTCGCTCCACGTGTGGTAAAAGGGATTGTATTATTTTCTACTTGAGCATTTATACCTGATAAGGGTTGCCAACAATTTAAATTAAATTTTATAATATAGTGCTATAAAAATCTAAAAAATAATCCGATTCCGCTCTACAATAGGACCACTCCATATCCTACCGTTGATGTCGTACGAGGCGACTAAGGGACACACAACCTAATTAGGCAACAATAGCATTCTCAAGGAGGGTTGACGTTAGACAGGCGGACGGTTGGGAAATCTCAGCCAAATCTTCAAAATTTTAAGTTTTTATTATTACGCTGACCCCAAGCTTCGCAGCTTCACAACCCCGAATGCAACGGGAAAAATACAAAGAGAGTATCTAGAGCATTCGATAATCGATATTGCTTCATTCTGCGTTATCGATTTTAATGCTTCATAGTCTACTCAAAGACTATTAATTACATCGACAACACTAGCATATGATTATAGGATAGTATATTTTGCGATTACCTCTCGCAGATATTAATACATTCTAATTTTCAGCAAAAGGCACATAAATTCATACATACGAAGTGTTTAATCCTGAAACTCGCGTATTAATCTTAAGAAAATATTATTTTATCGTCTCCATAAGTCTGTAAGACAGAGATTGTTTTAACAAACGAACAACACACAAGTACAGTATCTTATAATTCAAGTCGGAGTGTTTTATCTTCCATGCTATATTATAAATGCGGTAGTCTGCCTGTCTATCTATCTCAATCTGTCTATCTGTTCCGCTTTCATGGGTAAACCGCTGGTCCAATTTTGATGAAATTTGTTATGCATGTAGGTAAAGCCCCCCGTTCAAACATAGGCTACTATTTATTAAACTGTCCACTGTGCAGGTATCACGATGTTTTCCTTCACCGGAAGCTAGTGGTGGTCAATGAAAACTACTATATATGAGTCAGATTGGTATACAAATTTACGTGGCATGGGTAGGATTCGAACCTGGGCCCTTTCGATCCACAGGCGGGCGTCTTAATCATTACACCACCGCTTTACATAATCAGTATGTACGATTAATTCTACAAAGCAAATTGACACGAAGTTACGAATAATATCTATTCACATACTAAACCGCTCAAAGGCGCAATAGTGTACTGTTTGTGCTTTTATTTAATTATATACGTTTGTATGTATAGATTATAAGTACTTACTGAATGAATTGATTCATATTGACTATGAATATGATTGGTTGCTAATCGAACTTCATGTCATTTAATTATTCTTCAATGTGTCAGTTTACATAGAACATATATTAAGAAAATATGGTTCCGGGTGCGTGTTCGTTCGCGTGTATTGCCCTGCTACAATGAAACTTTAACCCTCCATTTTAGTCATCTGGGGGTCTTTAAATACATGAATATAAAATTTCATCGAAATCGGTATATAATAGAATAGACAAACTTTCGCATTGATTTTAATATTACAATGGCTTAAGTACATTTTTATTGATTGACTCACAATATATATTTTTGTAAATCTTATTTTGACAGACAAAAAACATTAAATAGTATCACGTCTTATCACTTACGGGATAGACAGAGCAATGCCAGTTTTATATAAAACACATAAATAAAAGTAAATAAATAAATAAATATAAATATATTAGGACAAATCACACAGATTGAGCTAGCCCCAAAGTAAGTTCGAGACTTGTGTTATGGGATACTAACTCAACGATACTATATTTTTATAACATATACATATATAGATAAACATCCAAGACCCGGGCCAATCAGAAAAAGACCATTTTCCATCATGACCCGACCGGGGATCGAACCCGGGACCTCTCGGTTCAGTGGCAAGAACTTTACCACTGCGCCACCGAGGTCGTCAAAAAGATTTCAAAATAAATTAAAATCAACGCACGGCAGCAGAGATAAAACTGAAGTGGGTAATTTTCAGTTTAAACTCACATTATGAGGAAGTTTTAACAGTTTAAAATTAATTTATTGCTTCGTTAACTGGTCCGTAGAAGAATACCCATTCAAGATGTGAATATATCTTTGTTAAGGTTTTGTTTAACTACTAAAGTTTTAACCGGAATTTGGAAAGAGACAACACGATTGCGTTCTGTTTCTTTTCCTTCTGTTGTTTCTTTATACTATACTTCTTAGTTTTCCAATTACGGGTAAATTTCTAAAATACTTTTCCCCAGCTTTTGACCGCGGCTTCGCCCGTGTGAGTAATAACTCAAGCTCATGCGAAAGAGGAACACAAACTATCACCCCGCATTATAGTCAATTATGTTTGAACGGGAATTTTTAACTATATGCATACCAAATTTCATCAAAATCGATCCAGCGGTTGAAGTGGAACAGACAGACAGACTTTCCCATTTACAATATTAGTATGGATACACTGAAAGTAGATGAGAGTGTATACGGGCTTAGCGGCTCCACAGCTCCGAACTCAACCGGGAATTTACGGAGATTAGAGAGAGAGATACACAGAATTTTTAGTTCCAATTGAATACTGACTATTTTCACCTTCCTTTCCACCGAGAACTATAAAAAGAAGAGATTCACAAGAAAACTCATCAAAGTGTTACAAACACGAATAATTTGTTGACATTGAGTGAATACTGTATAGAGTAGACATGTTATTACCTGCATTTTATATTTCTTTTCATTCACATCTATACATTTTTATTATACATATTTGACGACCTCGGTGGCGCAGTGGTAAAGTTCTTGCCACTGAACCGAGAGGTCCCGGGTTCGATCCCCGGTCGGATAATGATGCAAAATGATCTTTTTCTGATTGGCCCGGGTCTTGGATGTTTATTTATATATGTATTTGTTATAAAATATGGTATCGTTGAGTTAGTATCCCATAACAGTGGGGCTAGCTCAATCTGTGTAATTTGTCCTAATATATATTTATATTTACATATAATAAAACTGTAAAGTAGGCTATGTCTGAACATAGGAGATATTTAAGAAAAATAATTTGTATAGGGATTTTTATGTGGGACTATAGAAGCCGAAACAATGTTTTCTTAGAATTTTTGTCAGTCTATCTGTTTGATCGTGCATCAAGAACTATTGGATCAAATTGAATGTTGTTTTCACGGTTGTACAGCGGATAGTCTAACTTAAAATCTGGTATACGTTTCATCGCAATACGTTGCTTTGAATTCGAGATATGAACAATAACAAGTTATGAGCGGACGCACGAAACAAACGCGGGCGAAGCCGCGGACTAAAGCTAGAAAGAAATAAATTATTAACAATGGACGTCACGGTTTCCTTGGCCTTAAATTTAAGCAAAAACTTCAAAATTTAAACGTTATTTTTCTTGCCACCTTCGGATCTCAGGGCATCGTAAAAAAAAAGAGAAGATAACTGCTAACATGTGAGAATGAAAATTATTTTGTACATAATATATGATATTTATAACCCATTTGTATTCATCACGTGACCGTTGAAGAGTTCCCTCGTCGGGAGCCAGTCATGGATGCAATATCAGGGCATACATAGTGCATTGTCATGCAAACTAGATTAATATGTAGGTACATTTTTTTCATTTCATTTCTCATTTATGACGACCTCGCCACTGAATGGAGAGGTCCCGGGTTCGATCCCCGGTCGGGTCATGATGGAAAATGATCTTTTTCTGATTGGCCCGGGTCTTAGATGTTTATCTATATATGTATTTGTTATAAAATATAGTATCGTTGAGTTAGTATCCCATAACACATTAAGTTTCGAACTTACTATGGGTCTAGCTCAAACTGTGTGATTTGTCCTAATATTTATATTTATTTATCTAAACCGGCTTCATAATGAAACTGCAAAAATTTTGCAACAAAGCTTAAGACTCATGCTTTCAGACGTACACGCATATATTGCAAGCTGTATTTATTGAAATATCATCATGTAAAATGTTTTGGATAAAATTTGCAAAGTCTAACAAAGATGGCGGCAAACGTCAATGTTTACACTCATAAACATCGTGACGTAAAAAAGTAAGTCGCATCGCTTCGGGGCCATCAATTCAACTTTTGAAATTAAACTGAGGGAAAACGGTGAACGCGAATTAAAAGAACACAGGTCCTATTCGTCCGTAATTTATAGAAACACGAATATTTTTTTAAATGTTTTGTTGTGTTTGTAAATCACTCTCTCGTCTCTGCATGTTTCAGGTTGCGTTCGAGGCTGCGAAGCCGCGAAGCCAGCTTAAAAAATGACAGACAAAGGCCCCGGAGGAGGTCTTAACTAATATTATAAATACGAAAGTAGATAAGTTTTTTGTTACCTCTTCACGTGTTACCAATCTTCTTGAAATTTTGCATATATATAATTAAGAGTATGAAAACACAGGGTACCTTTCATCCCGGAAAAAAACTATTGTTCCCCTCAATGTGCTTAAACGCTAATAAAATAAACTTTGCAATAAAAACACTAAATTGCGCTGTGTGCATTTTAAATGCGCTATGGATATTTAATTTCCACTATCCCAATAACATTTTAATACGAAGAAAATTCTGTTCCTCAGGACATTAAAGCGGGCGAAACAGCAGCTAAAGAGCTAGTAAAAAATAACATAGCACATCAAGACCGCAAATTGTTGCGTCGTCGCAACGGAGCGCAATGAGCTTGCTCGATGCCTTGCAACAAACTTCACCGTGGCTTTTCTTCGAATGCGTCAATTTAGCAATCGTCGTACAATTTAACACACGTAGGCGAATTACATGGGTGAACAAGGTTTTCTGAATGTAATTTTAATGCACCCAGGTGTTTAAAGATGTGTTTATTACACCTGAGCTCAGGTGAATTAAGTTTACGTCACGGCTAAATCGTAGTGTTGCTAACAAAGCAAATTTTATTATGAAAAGGCACAAGCCATGGACATAATATTAAATTGCCTATTTTGAATTGTATTCTCTTTTTCCCTTGTATGTTTATTTGTATTGATTTCACTTTGTATTTTGATGTGAGCAAAATTTAACATTACGTACACATATTGTTGGTCAGTTCTGTTTATTCGTTGAAACTATGTAATTTCCATATATTTAATGTGCATGTACCCTAACCTAACTTACTGTTTTGTGTACTTATGAATAAATAAATTAATATTGTGAAATTGTTACAAAGTTAAGTACATAGAGAAACTGTTATTATGTCACTAACATCGTAATGAAAATGTATATCGAATTGCTTAGTTACACTACGATTTACCGAAAAGTTACATTTCGCGCAAGCGTCCGCGTCACTGTCCGAAACGTCAGCTAACGCGATATGGCAACAAAGGGGTAATATTGGATGCTGAATAGACTCCCGTTTAGCGTTGCCAAGTGTCCGGATTTTAGCGGGACGTCCCTATTTTCATGGTTTTGGGAACGGGTCTCGATTTGTTCGGGACACTAAACGCACTGAAAAAAAAAACAGTTTTTTTTTTAAATACATCACAGTCGATTAATCATAATATTAATCATAGGACCTGCTTAGTAGTATAAAAAGATACCTTATTGTCGGTGATGTATTTTTTATTTTGTCTTGATTTGAAATTGTGACACTAAAAATGTATCAAATAGTGTGTATGAGACTGCTATGCCGTGTAAATACATAAATTATATTAAGAGACTTAACACAAACCTTTTTTATTTAATATTACGACCTTGCAGTCGCCGTGGTCGTAGCCATACTGGAGTATTTGCGAAAGATTAAAAAACACTAAATGCCATGTTATACCGTAGATCACTGCCAATGGAGATGGCCGTAGTAATAAAAGTCATATCAAATGCTTTGAATAAAAAATGTTACCAGTGTTACCGAACAATAACCGAATAAAAACTATTAGATAGCATTAATTAAAGACTAAATACAAAGGCTAAAAATGAGACACGTGGTCAGAAATGAAGAATATGTCCTTGTTGTTTAAAAATTGAATTAAAATAAAATGATAAATTCATGGAATTAGTAGGTACGAAGTACTTACTAAATCCATGGATAAATTTATTATCAATGTAGTGAAATGACTGTACTTTCAACGCTATCTGATGCATCAGCTGTGGAAGCAATCTATTATTAAATAAATAAATAAATAAGTATTCCAAACATCCTAACAAATCCCGCCATTTTTTCTTTGTCCCGATTTCTAGACCTAAATCCCGGATTTTTTCCTTTTGTCCCGATTTATTGAAACTGTATTTGGAAACACTAGTCCCAACTCACGCCGACCTCTGGCGATTCATAATTTCTAATTAATTTCAGTTACATCGCGTGTTTCGGAATAAAAGGGGTTTGTTTGGATGAATTCGGATGTTGCACAGTCTATTTCAGGTCGAGTAATACAGGGACTCTTAAGCGTTTGTAATACCGTCGAAATTACAAAGAATTTTGCGGGTTATGTGCTGTGATTGACTGTACCAGGGTTTCAGTATTTTTTAGTGGTCAAAATTTCAATTGTTCTAAAAAGCGGAAATATATCAGCATATCTTGCAATTATTGTTCATTAATAATTTTGCAAATGATTTTTCAAAAATATTAATGTTTTTTTTTTGCTTTGAATAAATGCAAAATTTTAGTTTTCAGTTATGCAATTTCATTATTCATTGGCGTTAGAAATATAAATTTTTGAATCTATTATCAAAAACGACATCCAATATACATACTTAGCTATCTTTTTCGATTGCAAATTCGAACAGTTTATTCAATTTACAACCTTCCAAATCGAACATAAGACACAATTTCGCTAAATCACTAATCTGTCGATAACCGCACCTAGGGCCGTCGACATAAATCCCCGTATCGAATCCGGACGATTAGTGTGACAACCCTACAGATACCAACGTTTCCTGAGCGACCTCGCTTTCCGAAGGCGTTCGAAAATCGAATCGGTGTGAGACCGACCGAAGGCGTTCGAAAATCGAATCGGTGTGAGAATATACGTGTGTTCCATTTTAGAAATTTAATAAAGAAAAATAATGATTCCAGCCTGCAATGTCTTCTAGTTCGTAGAATTCGGAAATAGTAAATTAAAAAAAAAAATGTTCCCTTCAACAGTTTTATTTCTTCGACAGAAGAATTTTTTCCTTTTGCTAACCAGAGACAAGACGATCTCCCAGTTCTCAATTTGCTGAGTCCTTCGATCGAGTTCATTGCAATTTGAACCGGTGCTCATTACTATCACTGTTTATAGTGATTGAAGCTGTGTAAGCGAATCAAACAATGCTGTCTAAAGGCGCTTGAGTCCAGAAATAAAAATAAAAAATCATCTAAATACTGCGTAACGGTTGACAGTGTGTATGTGTTTACTTACCACTTAACGCGGTAGGTGGTCGTAAAAGTCGTGTCATATGCCTTTAGGTGACTTCAATATAATCTGACATCGGTGTAAGCAATTTGCAAAAAATATATATATTGAACATGCAACAGACAACATTAGCATATTGTTTACAAGGACATTACCACATTCATATGTACGTTTATTGTTTCCATTTGTAATCGTTCAGTTTGGGCTGGACGTTTTAAAAAACATATGTATTAATCTAAACGAACTTACAAATAGTGTTTCAACTGTTGGTCTGTCGGTGTTGACGACCTCGGTGGCGCAGTGGTAAAGTTCTTGCCACTGAACCGAGAGGTCCTAGGTTCGATCCCATATCGGGTCATGATGGAAAATGATCTTTTTCTGATTGATTCGAGTCTTGGATGTTTATCTATATATGTATGATATAAAATATAGTATCGTTGAGTCAGTATCCCATAACACAAGTCTCGAACTTACTTTGGGGCTAGCTCAATCTGTGTGATTTGTCCTAATATATTTATTTATTATTATTAACTAATGTTGTGGTCAGCTGCACCATAAGGTGGATACGTTTGACCACAAATTATTTTGCGACAACCGTTTATTTGTGATTTGTCGATATTCGGACCGGTTTAGTTTAAAATGCGAATAATTTAATTTGCTTTGATCCAATTTGCACATCTGACTACGAGTATGTACTACTGGCTGTTGCCCGCGGCTGCGTTCGTCGTTTGTGGTTAAAATGTATTTTTTTTGTTTTCCTATTCCGTCCCGCGATTTTACCAGCTATTTTTTGCAATATAACATATCCTATTTTGTTTTTAAAAGTTTATCTGTGCCAAGTTGCAATTGCATTCTTTTCGCAACAAAATGTAGCCTATGTATTTTCTAAAGGTTTACTCTATGTATGAGAAAAATTTTGTCAAAATCGGTCCTGTCGTTTGAGTGTAATAGTTGCAAACAAAAAAACAAATATTTCCTCTATACAATATTAGTATAGGTTTGTATAACCTTTTAACACGTGGTAAAGGTCATATACAAAACAAGTCACATGTCACTATGAGGTCACTGACCTTATGATTAAGTCAGTTGAAGGGTTTCCCGACAATAAATGCCAGAAATTAATTAATCAAAGCAACCGTAGTTTTTAGCAAGAAAATTTGCGAGAATTTCCTGTATAATGTAATTAAATTGAACTGGGGTTTTTGTAAATGTTTCATTAGTAAGTTTCTAGTATAAGTTTAATTTAGTTACTTTTAATTTTATTTATTTAGTTTTATTTTTATAGATTACATTGTAATTATTGTATTACAATATTTAATAAGAGATAAAAACTTTAGATAATATAGATTTTATTTAAGGCGATAATGCTTAGTTCGGATTGAGATCGAGCCATAATATTCACAAATATAACTTTTTGTAGAAAAATCACAACACGCGAGTGTGAGACAGATAAACACAAAGTTAAATTAATTTTAAAACTCGGAAATAACTTTAAATAATATTGTCTATGGGTATACTATACATTCATAATTAATTATTCCTCGAATCGTACCTGAAATGTTTGGACCCGAAAGTTTTAGTCGTAAAGCCTAAAGCTTCTAACTAAACTGTTAAGTGTTATCAGAATGGATACGCAAATCGGCATACGTCAATTAGATCAATTTTAAAGTCAACCAATTAGTCATCATCATATCGAGTGTGTTATTGCTAATACTGGTCTCAGATTTTATTCGAGTCGCCTAAAGGCATCTGACACCCTCCATCTAGTGGCAGGTCGCATACATACTAGGCAACTAAACTGTCAACCAGTGTGCAGTGTTCACGATGTTTTCCTTCACCGGAAGCAAGTGGTGGTCTATGAAAACTATATATAAACTAGATTGGTATACAAACTCATATGGCACGAATAGGATAAAAACCTGAGACCTTTCGATCCACATGCAGGTATCTAAAGCATTACACCACCACCGCTTCAATTAGTTCAATCCACTCAACTTTTTTGTTCGTTGTTTGGCTTGATGTCGTCAAGGATTGTGCGTGTCAATGGTCTGACAACTAGGGATGCCGACGACCGTGCGGAGTGGAGACGAAAAAGTAGGAAAGCGGAGACTGGCCTCAGACGCTCAAGACGCTCAGATATATGAGAGAGAGAGAGAGAGAGAGAGAGAGAGAGAGAGAGAGAGAGAGCTTAGATAATCTTTATTGGTATGTCCAGTAAGTAGACATATTTTATTATTGTTATTTCAAGAACATTACCATGACAAAGCTTTGTGTTTGTTTGATAATTCTCAATTTTGCTCAAACCTTTTTTAGATTGTTCCTTTTTAGATGTTCGGAGAAAATTGTTTTAAAAAATTTTTTTTTTATCCGTCTTCGGTACTTTTTGAGCGAGCGAGCGAAGAATTTTACCTGGAATAACATACGCTCCTGTCGAAATTCCCACAGGAGCGAAGCCTCCGGGCGCAACTAGTGTATCAATAATATTGGAAAACAACACTCTATTAAAAACCCCCATAAAAATCCGTTGTGTAGTTTTAAAGATCTGAGCATACATATGGACAGATAGGGAAGCGACTTTGTTTCATCCTAACTAATATTATAAATGCAAAAGTATGTTTGTTTAATTGTTACCTGTTCACGCTCTATCTACTCAAACAAACTTCTTGAAATTTTGCATACATGTAGTTTGAAATGGGGAGAAGGACATAGGGTACCTTTCATCTCGTAAAATTTACGCGAAGCCGCGGACAAAAGCTAGTATACTATAAAGCGATAGTGATTTTTTTTATCCTTATAAAATTGTAATACAAAAACCGACGCCTTCAGAGCCACAAGCCTTCGCGTTGAATCCCTCGAGCTCTCAACAAAGAATGGAGAGAAATTAGTTCTCCAATTGAAAATGTCCACACAAACACGTAACAATTGGAGAAAAGTTTTGCAAGAAGCCATTTTTTTCTTACATCAACGCCAAAATGGCTCCATTCAAATGTCCCTGAATTTATTCAGGAATTCATCTTAAAATTATGTCTTTTTTCATTGAAATAATTTGTATTGTATAGAACTGACATTTAGGAAAATATAAAGATTTAATTTGGGAACTTTATTATAACGGAATCCAAGGTTTTTAATATGCATAGATATTTTCTAATGCAATAATGAATACGGGACCGTAATCATTTTGAAATAATTAACTAAATTATCTCAAAGAATGTAACATTTTGATGTGTATTATATGAATAATACAGTAGGTATAACGTTTTTATATAACATTTATGACTTACTATTTAAAGTTTAACAAAAAATCAGTCTTTTTTTATTATGGAGCCACAAATAATGGAATGTTTGTTTGCACTTACACTTACACTACACTGGATGATAAAAAAGTAGTAATATCATATATTTATATTATATATATCGTATCTATATATAAGGTCTATTCCATACGATATCAACTCGATGTTGAACGAGTGGCAGAAATTACTATAGCCTTTGTTATCTGTGAGGATTTCACTCGAAATGTTTCCGAGATAGTGATTTCCAGATGCACAAAATTATTCAATTCTTCGTGGCGAAGGAATGAATGAAAGAATGAACGTTTTAATATAACCGCCATTGTTTTAGTGTGTGGAAGACACTTTTCATTCACAGTTCCTTATGCTATGAAAGAAAAGGGTTTTTTACTGTAAGCAAAACTAGAATGAAATGGCAGAATCCTAGTTTTTTGTTTCAGCCATTTCCTTATAATGATGAATTAATACTAATCTATACATATCATAAAAATGAAAGTGGGTTATGTCTGTACACACATTTTTTTAGAATCTTTGTCTTTGTGTCTGCATGTTTATTCGCGTATCACACAATAACTGCCGAATGGGATTCGATGCTGTTTTCACAGTTGGCTAGCATAGGGTTTAACCTAAAATCTGGTATAAGTTTCATCGCAATATGTTGCTTAGAACCCGAGATATTAAGATTTTCTTCACCATAAGCAAATGGTGACCTATGAAAGGTTCAAAGATGTCTCAGATACACAAAACTCATTGTAATCGAACTTCGGATCATTTGATTACATGTGGTTTTAACCACTGGACTATCACTGCTTCAGATCTGAATTAAACTCTTATTTGTATAACGTTCTAACTTAAATATAAACAAACTCATATTGTAATAATATGTAAAACAAATGCAAGCCAAACGTACTAGTCATAACTCATGTGTACCATGGACAAACTCAAACTAGAGGTAACACGTTTTGTGTAGAATACTAAATGCAGTTTGATGCAGTTTTAGCCAGTTTAAATCTGGTTTTAAATGTTGTTTCGCTAATTGTATCGTCAAGTAGATTGCCAGTGGCTTTGTTTAAATACATTTGTTTATTTAACAGTTTAGACGTCGACGACCTCAGTGCAGTAGTGGTCACCAACTATGTCCGCTATCTGGAGGTTCTAGGTTCATAAAAAAAAGTGTTAAAAGTAGAATAATATCAAGTGCTAGCCAAACTAGATTTCGTCTGAGTACCTACCCACTAATTCACGACATTCTATAAAAACCAAACTCACACGAATATTTTACAAAGGTTTCTCGCTAAAATCCACCTGAATCTTGGCAAAATGCCACTTGTGGACTTACTTCGAAAACAATGTGCTAAGCAAACTTCCGTTAGGTACCGCAAGCAAAGATGGCGACCGGAAACTGGGAGTGGGGATCGCTGAGAACAAACATGGCCGCTACTACCATTTCCGGGTTCGTTTTTCGAATATTCGAAACGAGGTTTTCGAACGTCGTGTTCAAATTTATCGGGCTTTGTCATTTTTATAAAATTTATTTTTTAACCCCCGTCGCAAAAAAGGGCTGTATCTGTGTACGTGGCACCGTAGCTCATCAACGGGTGAACCGATTTGGATGCGGTATTTTTTATAGCAAATTTTTATGCGGTAGTAGCAAATTTTTATGCAATGAAATTTTAGTTCTTAGATATGGTTAATCAAAATCGGTTCAACCGTTCAAAAGTTGGAGCGAAATTAATACATATGGGATCTGTGCCAATTTTCATCATCTGACATGTCTGTCTAATAGTGGTGTCAGATTCCATTCATATGATGTGACTTTCACAACGTAAACGTGACAAGTAGTCGCATACATAGTAGTGAACTTAAACTGTCAACCTGTGTACAGGATACCTCACGATATCTTCCTAAAACGTAAGCAGGTGGTGGTTTATGAAAATACATGAGTCAGATTGGTATACTGATAAACTCATGTGGCACGAGTAGGATTCGAACCTGATACGATCACAAACGGACGGTCTTACCCACGGGACCACCACCTTTATCCCAATCCCAACTAATATTATAAATGCGAAAGCAATTTTATTTGTTACTCTTTCCGCTTTGTATACTCAACCAATATTCTTGAAATTTTGCATAGTGTTCAGGACAACTCCTGATGGATTTAATTAGCAAGACACTCCAAACATTTGTAAAAATTTAACTACCTGCATATTTTTATTAAAGTCTTCCTACATTCACAAGTGAAGCCACATATTGTACGGGGCTCAGAACCAAAAATTAATTAATCCTAAGTTAATTTCGAGTTGAGTTTCAATTTAAATTCCATTGCGTCCACTATGAGACATATAGGTAGTTTGAAGTACGGAAATACCTGCTACCATGGGAAAGCGCGCGGGCGAAGCCGCGGGCAAAAGCTAGTAATAGTATAATCATAGTAATTTCGATGGAAAATTATTCACGATTCACGAACAATGGTAGGGCCCAGGGAGTCGAGCAAGTGATTCCTTGTTAATACTTAGTCAAAATATCTCATTTTCATAACACGACTCAAATGAAAGTGAAGTATTCTCAGAGGCCCTAGTTTATACCCCTTGGGTCCATTATTTATTTGGAATTTAAAATCTTCTTTTCTTCTCAAATCATCGTCATCATATCGAGTGCATTATTGCTAACAGATTTTATTCAAGTCGCCTAAGACATGAGTTTTTACGACTATTTACCGCCATCTAATGGCGGTTAAATTAAGAGACCAACAGTCAATAATTTTTAGAATAAGAAATCTAATATGGAAATGTACTGGACACGTAGGTATATAGGTTAGGAAACGACAGATAAACGAAACGAGCGACAGAAAGGAGACCTGGAAATGGGAAAAAAGCGAAGTTGAAAGGTAAAATGGAGTGATCGTTTTAAAAAGAGATGTTGAACAAATTGTATGAGGCGAGCGAGGCGTAGAGAAGAGTGGAAGTATTTTTGCTTTATATGTAACTAGATTTTGCTAAAAAAATTGTTATATAAAATTCATAAAATAGGAAGCTTCCTATTTATGAATTTTATATAACACTGTTGTGGTGCCTATATTTACTTCAAAAAAATAAACACGTATACATTTTGCCTAATAGAAAACACCTTTTAATTTTTTTTTATTTAGGAAATATTTTATGGATTTAAAAAGGGGGCTATAGTTAATGGAGCTAATGAGAATGTACTGTCGTGTGTGCATTAAAGTTCTGATAAGATAGCCCATTGAATTATGTAGGATACTCTTAGTTGAGGGTGTAAATCTAGTCAGCAAAGCCGACCAAGTTTTCGTATTAATCAAATTATGTTTCGACATTATCTTGGCATAACACTTATGACTTGTTGACAACATTTAAGATTTTCCTACAGTGAGTTGCACCAGTCAACTTTGACGTTAACTTTAACCGGAAAAGCGCAAAGGACGCTATTGTGTCTAAACGTAAGCGGCGCGCAAGTTAAAGTCAAAGTTGATTGGTGCAACTGACCTTATTCTACAAGTAATTCTGCAGAAAGTCATTATGGGCCTAATTAAAGTCACAACATTTTGTTTTTAGAATTTTTGACTGTCTGTCAGTATGTTTGCTCGTACATCGCGCAAAAACTGCTATATATATATATATATATATTATGCGGTGCGGTTTTTACAGTTGCATAGCGGATGGTCGAACTTAAAATCTGGTATAGATTTCATCGCGATACGTTGCTCAGAACCCGAGATATCGACAATAATAAGTTATTAGCGTACGCACTGTAGTTTGAAGTATGTAGAAGGGACGTAGGTAGAATACCTTTCATCCCGGAAAAATAACTGTTCCTGTAAAGTAAATACGCGGGCAATTCAATAAAGCGTGTTTGTATTGTACTGTATGCGTGGAGTATTCGAACCTGGGACCTTTCGCTCATAGGCTCGCGTCCACAACCACCATTTTATTTTTATCATTGTATAGAACGTGTTTAAAATAAGCAAAACGTTAATGCAATGACCAGACAGAATAAAAGAAGTGTTTATTTTCAGATTAAAGAAATAAACAGATATATTTTGTAGTAAATAACATTATACTTACATAATATTATAAAACATTATGTCCTCTGTTGCCTCTGTTTGTCTGTCTGTTCGCGATAAACTCAAAAACTACTGCACGGATTTTCATGTGGTTTTCAAAAATAAATAGTGTGATTCCCGAGAAACGAATATAATTGATTATGTTTTTATCCGAGCGATGCTGGGACGGGCCGTTAGTTACAACTAATTGTAAACTTTCGTGTTTCATTATTAAATATTATTAAAACAGGTATTAAACCCGCACGTAGGTATTTTTAATAAAACTCAGACTTCTCGGACCGTATTACAACGACCCATCGAGGACGTCGACGGTAACGCGGTAATCACTGATCACTGGTAGACGTGATACGGGTGTTAAATAAAGTAAATAAATATGTATGGACAAAATCACACAGATTGAGTTGGCCCCAAAGTAAGTTCGAGAATTGTGTTATGGGATACTAACTCAACGATACCAATATACACACTAGCAACCCATCCCAGCTTCGCTCGGGTAAAACCATACACTTAAACCGTCTCTATCTATTTAAAAAACTCATCAAATTCCGTTGCGTAGTTTTAAGGATCTAATATACATAGGGATACATAGCTGGAAGCGATTATTTTTTACTACATGTTGCCCGGGGCTTCGCTCCCGTGGAAATTTTGTGATAAAATATAGCCTATAGCATTAGATAATGTAGCTTTCTAATAGTGAAATAATTTTTGAAATCGGTCGGAGATTACCCGTATCAAACATACAAACAAACTCACAAATGCTTACCTCTAAATGTATGACTAAACATCCAAATGTATGAGTTTATTTATCATGAAAATATATACATTTATATAACCAAAGAAAATAAAAATAATAAAGAAAATAAAAACAATTTTTAAAATAATAATAAAAAGAATGATGATATGATTGAAAGATGAAAATAAACATCTCCTTTCTTCTTTAATCTCCTGGTTATTGAACTCGCTACCCTTCGAGACAACACCAATTCCGACCAATGATTCCATTAACACGCAATCTCAGTGTCAATGTATTTTTATTGGTACAGCCAACACCAAATAAACCTAGTCGATTTCATTGCAAAATAGCCCTTATTACGGTGATAGAGAATGTGTCGTTACTTTAGAATATGATTGACTTTACTGTACAATCAATAGCGACCGAATTTTTAATACGATACACACATAAAAGATCATTATGAAGTACTAGATGTTACCCGGGGCTTCGTTCTCGTGAAATTTTTGAGATAAATTGTTGGCATAGCCTATAGCAATCATGGACAATGTACCTTTCTAATGGTGAAAGAATTTTTGAGTAAAAAAGTTTGGTAGTTTCGGAGATTACCCGCCTCAAACATACAAACTCACAAAATCACAAACACTTACCTCTTTATAATAGTAGTAAAGATTAATATACTTCAAAAATATATCTTTCTCTCTCAGATGAGGTATAATCTTTGCCTGTTCCCGGTTGTATTTGAGACTGTCACGCCGCAAAGCCAGAGGACAGCGTAAAAAACTGTCTGCCTAACGTCAACCCTAAAGCTCTCTCTCGTCTGTGCCTTTTTAACGGGGGTCTTTAATTACATGCATACCGAATTTTATCAAAATCAGCGGTTTAGCCATAAAAGCGGAATCGACAGACATACACCTACTTTCGCATTTATAATTTTAGTATGGATGTACTGGGTTTGATGTGTAAATTAAAACAATACCGTTAACATATCCGAAAATATAAAAGGAAAATAGAATTCTACAGAGTTGTAACATAGCGTACCTCAACAGATCTATTTTAATGCGAAATCACACGCCACATCTGGGCTACATTCATTCGCAAATAAGTTAAAAGCCAAGTTTAATTCGTATAATTTACAGTGAATTTCAAATTCTGAGACACGAAACTTAAAGGTAGGTATTAATTTTGTGCTCGCTTGGTAACCCAATCCGTCATGAAACAAGATATTCTAGTCTTGACCTCCCGAAATGAAGTTGGTAAAGCGCTTGTAATTCATTGAAGTTTTGGTGTGAGTTGCACCACTCAACTTGAACGATAATTACTTAAATATAAATATATAAATTTAAATAATATATGAACTAATCACACAGATCGAGCTAGCCCCAAAGAGACATGTGTTTTGGTGGTTAATAAATGCATATGTTATTATAAACATCCAAAACTCGGGCCAATCAGAAAAATATCATTTTCCATCATGACCCAACCGGGGTCAGAATCCGGGACCTCTCGGTTCAGATGTAAGCGCTTTACCACTGCGCCACCCAAGGGCCCAAGGGGATTGAACCCGGGACCTCTCGGCTCAGAGGCAAGCACTTTACCACTGCGCCACCGAGGTCGTCAATTAAACAGATTTCCTTTCGCATTGATAATATTCGTTACTAATTTTCTGATTAATAACGTGACTTTTTTTTAATCATTGTTGGCTTTTACCCAGCAATGGGTACAGTATAACATTATTCTAACTTGCAGAGAAGGAAAACATCGTGAGGAAACCTGCACTTTAGTTCCTGAGTAATTTAACCCTCAATATGATTAAAATTGTGTTGAGTATTAGATGAAGTAATTTTTCTCTCGATATTTCTAAGGGAGCAACGCTACGGTACACAGCTAGTAATAGATAATTGATTCCGCGATTATAATTCTAATTGGGATTCTAATTCTAATCTAGTAATTAGGTTTTCGGAGAACACCCGAAATAAATGATGCTGATTATTGAAATATTTGAGTATTCAACAAAGTAAGTCTAATTTTTGTAGGTATATTTTTGTTTTTATCTCAAATCTACGTAGATTTGAGATGAAAACAAGAACTTTATTTTTAAACTATATTTTTCCATCGCGCTCAATTAATAAATTTCAAGTAATTTAAAAATAAATCAGATAATGTAGACTCTAACGAGAATCGAACCCTCTGTGGGCTTAGTGCGGGTTTGCATTTCATCTCTCACCATCCAATTGATTCGAAGTGAGAAGCAGCGAACCAATCACATTGAGACGCAACGACAATCACACTGCAATGTTATTGGATCACTCTCACTTCTCACTTCGAATTGATTGAATATTAAAAATTATGATTAGATTTAACTGAATTCTAATCTTGAATATTGTAGAAATATGTATGTATATAATACATACATATTTTTCTAAATTTAAATTTTTTATTATAATATTTGCATGCCAATGTTGGTAAAATATTTGATACGTTATACTAATTAAATAATTACCACAATTTGTATCATATTTTTTGCGAATAAAAGTGTTCTATACTAGAGGTCTGTCCTAGCTTCGCTCAGGTAAAACTATAATCAAAATAGTTGCCTATGTCACTCCAGAAGCTTTCTTCCATTTTTGTGCCAAATTTCAGCCCAGTAGTTTTTGAGTTTATCCATTACAAACAACAATTTAAATCTTTTCTCTTTATAATATTAGTATTGATAGTATATATATATAGTAGGTACCTACTAGTTTCGTATTAACTACGTGTTTCGATCAACAGTAAATCAACACTATACTTGTGTTTGAAACTTCGTTAAAGGTCCGAAAACCCGGTGAAGTTCGGCGCTTAGGTTAGGTAGGGTGAAGTTACAGTTGGTCATTTTACAAAATGCCCGGTTTTCGCCTTATGGTTTCCGCCTTCGAATAAGACTACTTCATATTCTCCCGTGAATGTTTTACGAGAAGACTAAAAAGATCAATCTTGACAGCTTAACAATATTCCCAAAGAGGATTGACATGAGCTGCCAAATCTTGGAACTGAGTTTCGCGGCATCAAAAGTCGAAAATGTATTTAGTAATAAGACGAACACAGTTTTAACAGAAATTCAATGAACGAACGAAGAATTACACAAAATTTATTGGACTGAACTATATAGACGATTTTGGACCCGGGCTTTAGCCCCTCTAAGATTGGTGCCCAAAACTTAATTACATTAAACAAATTAATCCCCACAAAAAGCTACTATATATCTATAGGTACCTATATTTGTACAGTCGTCTAAATGTAGGCTATGAACTACCTATATTGGTTTATGACCTTATACATTGAGATGACTGTAATAATATAATGACGACCTCGGTGGCGCAGTGGTAAAGTTCTTGCCATTGAACCGAGAGGTCCCGGGTTCGATCCCCGGTCGGGTCATGATGGAAAATGATCTTTTTCTGATTGGCCCGGGTCTTGGATGTTATGTATATATGAATTTGTTATAAAATATAGTATCGTTGAGTTAGTATCCCATAACATAAATCTCAAACTTACTTTGGGGCTAGCTCTATCTATGTGATTTGTCCTAAATATTTATTTATTTAATATATTTATAATAATGTTTCTATATGTTAGATGGATATAATTTGCTAATGTAAGACATACGTATTTACATACTAACACGATGTGTGATGATGACTTCCACTGGAGATCCCGGGTTCGCTTCCCGGTCAGGTCAACATGGAAAATGATCTTTTTCAGATTCACCTGGGTCTATGTACATGTTATAGAATATTCGCTGAGTTAGTATTCCATAACACAAGTTTCGAACTTACTTTGGGTCGAACTTAATCTGTTTGATTTGTACATATATATTTATTTATTTGTTTAAGTAGAATATGTGCAGTATTTCGTCGCTCAATTAGGGCACTCGCTTAGTAAGAAAATTAATCGGATGATAATACATTATTACGATAGGGCTGATTAAATGGTGGAACTGGATAGTGGCCAGAGAAATTTTGTTATAAAACGACACAATGGCATTTATTTTACGATTATATTTGATTTGTCTAGACAATGCCTTCGGTCTAGATAATATCATTTCTTTCCAATTCCATAAATTAAAACTTGCCATATGAAATATAAATAAATATATATTAGGACAAATCACACAGACTGAGCTAGCTCAAAGTAAGTTCTAGACTTGTGTTATGGGATAATAACTCAATGATACTATATTTTATAACAAATACATATATAGATAAACACCCAAGACCTGGGCCGATCAGAAAAAGATCATTTTCCATCATGACCCGACCGGGGATCGAACCCGAGACCTCTCGGTTCAGTGGCAAGAACTTTACCACTGCGCCACCGAGGTCGTCAAAACTTATTGCTGTTATTATGAACTATGATGAAACTATGAACTTATTTATGTTATGGCTGAGGGCTGGCCATGTGGAACACTCAACAATAACTTTCTGGGCATTGTTAATTAAGTGGCATATTATCACTCTTGACGTCAAAAACGTCCGCTCGATTCGAGATTTTTTTCATCTCATTATTATTTACAAAAATAATTTTTAAAGCATGTGTGACCTGTATAACAAATCCATTGAAATAAATGCTTGAATATTTTCAAAAAACATAATTTCTTGCTTGTAACAGTTGAGTATGTTGATTAGTCAAGACTACCTACTGCTCTCCAATGAAAAGTAAGACGTAAAGGGATGAATTAATTCAGCCGAACTGGCATGGTCTCTATAGCTCAGTGGTCAAGAGCACTGTCCCGGATAGACAGGGGCGCGGGTTCAATTCGCGCTCGATTCCAGAATTTCTTCATGTCATGATTATTTTCAAAAATAAGTTAAAGAGCATGTGTGACGTGTATAAGAAATCCAGTCAAAAATGTATTTAAAAGTCTACCGCCGACTTTCAAAGCGCAGGTGAAGAAGAAGCAGCGCAACGAACTTCACCGCAGTCTTTTCTCCGAGCACATCAACTAACAAATGGGAAACGAAAGAAATAATAGAACTATTGAAACGCCTTCAAAAGTAACACGTATTTTACTTGGATAAAATAAGTTATATTCGTCGGTTATTCCCAAAAGACCTTACCCTATTTAGTTCTCAATAAAAAAGCTACAAATCTTATGACGTCCAATCATCATTTTGCCCAAAAACTGCATACGAAAATGCTAACACGGCAATACTTCGAGGCAAATTGTAGATTGTATAGATACCAAGACGATCTCCGTGGCCTAATGGTCATCACGCCGGACTGCTACACTGGAGGTTCCGGGTTCGATCCCCGGTCAGGTCAACATGGAAAATTATCTTTTTCATAATGACCTGGGTCTTGGATGTTTATCTATATATGTTATAGATAGTATCGTAGCGTTCATATCCCATAACAAAAGTTTCGAACTTTGGGCCTAACTCAATCTGTGTTATTTATTTGTTTTATTATATTCTTTCATTTAAGACCAGTCCCTCCCGTGGATGTCAACTTCTTCATAGTCGTATTCCTCATGTCTGTGGGTCGTGGTCATTACGTGGAATGAAGCACATACAACAAATTTCTTGGCACTAGTAATGGAGTGGTTTACCATTGCCTTCTCTGTTTCACACTTTGACGAATTTTGTCGGATTCGGTATACACTGCTGGTTTTCCATTGCGGTAAATAAATTATGGCGCTCATTAAGGCTAATCATATAAGCTTTCATAAAAACTACTCAATTTTTATGCATTCACGTCAGCATCGATATGAGTCCGGCAATACTGTGTAGCCTGCATATACGAATAGCATGTCTATTATAGAAAACGCTTCAACACTCACTTTTAAATAATCGTTATCGTGTGCCGGTGTGAATAGTGCGGTAAGTAGTGCGCTATTTGTCCTTAAAGATTCTTATAATTATTAGAGGAGAACGACAGAAAATCTTGATTCAATCTTCAATTCACACGGGAATGAGAAAAATAAATAAATAAATAAATATATTAGGACAAATCACACAGATTGAGCTAGCCCCACTGTAAGTTCGAGACTTGTGTTATGGATACTAACTCAACGATACTATATTTTTATAACAAATACATATTATAGATAAACATCCAAGACCCGGACCAACCAGAAAAAGATCATTTTCCATCATGACCCGACCGGGGATCGAACCCGGGACCTCTCGGTTCAGTGGCAAGAACTTTACCACTGCGCCACCGAGGTCGTCAAAAAAGCGGTATTATTACGCGTGTAAAAAAATCACGATCAAAAGCTAGACTTAATATAATAATTTCCCTTTTTTTCTCTCCACATTTTCCATATTTTGCACCCCTGAACCGGTCTGCTACCCACCCTAACCAGCGGAGCGCGACTGGTAATAAACCGAAATTGACGACGAACATTATATTAAGTCATAAACCGTCGATTTTGCGAATGCACCTGCTATTTATAATGTAATAAAATATAACGTCAATATATACCACATCGTGTGGACTATTCTGTGCTGCGGTTTAAATGGCACCTAATTCGAAAACACCGATTTATTTGCTGAAATTAACACTTTATTATATACAAAAATTGAACTAAAATTAATATTAGTGGTTTGCCATTACCTTCTCAATTTGCACACAAGTTAATAATAAACTAGTGTGAAGGTTTCCTCACGATGTTTTCCTTCTCCGGAATCAGTTGGTGGTCTATGAAAACTTACTATACGTGAGTCAGAATGGTATACAAATCATGTGGCACGAGTAGGATTGCAACCTGGGATCTTTCGATACACGGGCGGCGTCTTAACCATTATACCACCAACTCTTCGAATATATGTGTATATGTCGACAAATCTTTGTTTAAGCACTATTAATGGACAATGCAATGAAGAACCATGTATTTCAATGGAACAAATAAGGGGGCCGACCCCTACGAGAGGTGCTACTGGAACGAGTGCTTATAGAACATATAATGTTAATTTACTTCAAGTGAGATGTGAATCCGCGTCGACAGTTTATCTCGTCATTTTGTGGAGACAAAGATTTATGTGTGTAATTATATTTGAGGTTAAAATGTCTGCCTGTTAAATTTGAAATATTAACTTTTAATGAATACATAACGTGGATTTGGGACGTTTCTCATGAAACATATATGTAACCGTATGTATCGATGGCGTGTATTATCTGTACTTCTATACAATTATTATAAAGAGGTAAGCGTTTGTGAGTTTGTATGTTTGAGGCGGGTAATCTCCGAAACTACCGAACCGATTTCAAAAATTCTATCACCATTAGAAAGGTAAATTATCCAAGATTGTTATTGGCTATATTTTATCTCAAAATTCCCACGAGAGCGAAGCCCCGGGCAACATCTAGTTCTTTATATTTCCTACACTAATCTAGACTTTTATACTAACATTCTTCCTTACTTCATTATTAATTAAACATTTCCTGTATTTGTAAGTGTATGAAGTATGTAGATGTAATTTTCAGAACTCCTCAACAAATAACCAAAATTCTTTCACCATTAGAAACCTATTATTTTGTGTGTGTGTGTTTATATAGGTAGTAGGTATTTAAATTAAATTAAATTTTAATTATTTAATTCAATTAAATTCTCAAACTAATTATATAGGTAGTAAGTATTAAATAAAATCGATATAAATAAAACTTGTACCTGTCATGAATTCATTAAGACATTAACATCTTAATATCCGTCATTGAAAAGTTTTGAACTTTGAATTGATAAATAGAAGTTGCCGAAGTGACGAAAACACTTGAAGATAGCTCACCCTTCAGGAGTTTGAATACTCGATAATAGAATTAACCTATTCCACAATCAATATTGTACAGACTAACCCTACTTTTGTATAACTTTAGCAGTTATGCTAATCTAACATTTGTTTTTCAGTGCTTTCGAATGAACGGAAAGATTTCCCATTGTTGAGATAATTTCATTCGACTCGCTTCTCATAATATTTTGTTTGGTTAATTGTGTTTTATATCTATATTTATTTGTTATTAGCAGTCGATCACAATCATAATGCTGGCTTCACACTATCGCCGAGCTCGGACAGATGCCGTCGCGGATGCATCAACATTGTGTACTTTGTATGAGCGCTTTTATTTACAGCAGGCTGCGGTGAAGTCTGTTGCGCCGCTTCTTCTTCACCTGCGCTTTGGAAGCCGGCAGTAGACTTAGTTTAAGTAATTTTTGACGTCAATAACTGATGTATATCATCCTAAATTGAATAAAAAAATTTGAATTTGAATTTGAATTTGAAGCAATAATAAAAACCAGCAATGTATACCGAATCTACCAAGCTCATGTTTAACATGTTTTATATACTTTTTCACCACCTCGTATTTCATCTACTTTGTTACATTGTAAGAAACAATAATGGTAAGCCCTTCTGGCATGATCGGGACAAACACTGTTTAAACGAGTTCCTTTTCGACATTTCTTCTCAGCAGTGGTCGTTCCGATCCGCAAGTGGTCTATTAAAACTAATACATCATAGTCATGTGTCAGATTGTTATACAAACTCACGTGGCGTAAGTAGGATTCGAACCTGGGACCTTTCATAGGCGTCTTAACCATTGGACAAGCACCGCTACCGCGGAAAACTAGAAAGACGGATTTTTTTAAATATAGCGTTTCCTTTCCAGAATGACTACACAAGTGGATCTCATACAAGTGGGACACATAGCCTTTGTTGCTTATAGACAACAACAGCATTCCCAAGGCAGATGACGCTATGTGGCCGATTGTAAAATGACAGGTGAATCTTAAAATGTATGGTTTATCTTATATACTGATCCTGGGTGGTGTCAAAGCCGCGAACGTATACGAGAACGCGCGAAGATGAAAGTGAATATTTCTAAAAAACAGATTTTCCTCCCTTCCTTGTATGTTCCTCCCCTTAGTAACAGATGCCTAACCTATTTCCTCGCGTGTAAGCCTTCAATGAACGATATTAAAGCTTCTGTTACTCACGTCATTATTTTTATCAGATTTATTCTGAATATATCGTTCAGTGTCAGTGACCTTTAGGACCCGTAAATAGGATTTGTCCCGGAAACATCACAGAGGGAAATTATGTTATTTTGTTGTGCAAATAGCAAACTGTTAAGAAACAAAGGTTTATAGAGATGTTGAAGGAAAATAGAATAAACCTTACAATTTAATAAAACAAACTCTTCTGCCGCGTCTGTCTATTCGCGATAAACTCAAAAACTATTGCACGGATTTTCATGCGGTTTTCACCAATAGATAGTCTGATTCCTGAGGAAGGTTTCGGTGTATAATTTATTATGTTTTTACACGAGCGAAGCCGGGACGGGCCGCTAGTATATAATACTTTCCAATAGGAACGATTTTTATTTATTTATTTATGAAAACATACAATTTATTTTCACTTGTTAAATGCAATTTACCAATTAATGAGTTTTAAGAAACAATTATTTATTTTTCAATTTTGAATCACTGATCACAACATTCTTAATTTAATTATTATAATATTTCTCCACGTTTGGGATTCACGGCACTAAGTCCGTTCCTTTGAGAGGCTTGCGTGGGGATATGGATCCAAAGCCCTCGTAGAGGCCCTTTGGAGAGTTCTGATGTTATGTAGGTGTATATCAATGAACATTATAAAATTGCTTTAAAATAATGATCTAATAACAATATTGTCAATGAAGCACTAATTAATGACATAAAAACTGAATTTTAAATAATTTCCTCGTCGTCGCTTCAGTTTCCATGACAATGCATTATTATGATATGTATGACCGAATTGTGCACCCAGGTTCGGCGAGCAGGAAATTCCTCAACGGTTTAATTTCTATGAACGGATAAATTAGGTTTTTCTTTTGTCATGTGTCGAATGCCGATGCTCAGACAGATGGCGACATGAATGCGCGACATTCGGTTGTTAGTATGATTGCTTTTATTTACCGCAATGGAAGATCAGAAATGTATCCATTTTAAATATATACCGAATGCGCCAATGTTCGGCGAACTCTTTTTCAGTGTGAAGCCAGCATAATAAGAACTCTGACGACAATAAAAGCTTGCGTCGAAAGTATATTTTGCTAACGTATCACACCCACGTAATTACCTATTAAATATATATATATATATATATATATATGTGTGTGTGTGTGTGTGTGTGTGCTATGCTTATGTTATGCACGATAGCGCCATCAAGTTTAAGCGCCATTGACTGTCCGACTTTTTGATCAAATTCTACGGAAATCGCGTAATTTTGGGATAAAAAGTACCCTACGTGTTAATCTTGGTATGATTTACCTATGATATCAAATAACATAAAAATTGGCCCAGCCGTTTGAGCGTGAAGGATTAACAAACATACAAACCTTCGCCTTTATCTATACTCTATACTATTAGATTTATAAAGAGGTAAGACTTTGTGAGTTTGCGAATTGGAGGATTTATATATTTGAGGCGGGTAATCTCTGAAACTACCGAACCGATTTCAAAAATTCTTTCATAATTAGAACTTACATTATAGATAATGTACCTTACATTATCCAATATTGCTATAAGCTATATTTTGTCTAAAAATTCCCACGGTAGCGAAGCCCCGGGCAACATCTAGTTATAATATAAGTGGGATGTAAAAAAACTTGTTTCCCATACTTAATTGTTTCGCGGAAATTTTGAATTTCGGAGTTTGTATCCCTGGATTATGGATGTTTCGCTTCGGCGAAAAAACATGGAACAAAATTTAATTCCCTTTTATCCTCCAGTTTTAAGGGACGCAAAATTAAAAGATTTGACCTTTCGATCTCTTGCTTGTATCGGGATTAATTTCAGAGGCTGGACGTAAAATTGTACCGAGTATAAAAGATTATACTCAAAATAAAGCTTTAGTTATTATGAGATTATAATCGCACGTTTTTTAGTTTTTATTTAAATTGCAATGTATTAATTAACGTCAAGTGAGGAAACCTGAGGACGTTAGTACACGTTTGCAGTTTTTTGTCTTTACGTCACAATGACGCAATGTGTTTTGGTTCGCTGCGTCTCACTTCGAATCGATTCGATGGTGAGATGTGAATGTTAATCCGCACTTCGCGCATTGCTCACTGGTTGACAGTTTAAGACCACTAGTGTTGCATATGCGATTAGGTACTTTACTAGAATATGATCATTCCACATATTATAATTATATAACATAATGAAATAAGAAATGAAAACGAATTAAAACAAATTATTAAAAATAATAAAAAAAGAATTAATATTTACATAAATTTACAAAAATGTCAATCCCTGCAATTCGTTACCTTGAGGTAGCGTGCCGTGAAGGCTGACAGCAGCAGCAGTCCCGTCAATGTCATATGTGGTTATGCAACTGATAGTCACCAATAGCATTCCCAAGGAGGATTGATCATTGATCAGCCATTCGGCTGTGATCAATCCTCCTTGGGTTCACAACTAACTTCGTTAAGTAAGTTTACAACTAAGTCCGGGCTTCACGACGACACAGCCCCTAACACGGAAACATGCAGATGTGAGAGAGATACACAAAATTGTACATGAAATTGAAAAACGTTATTTTGGGAAGTCATCACAGCATTTATAAAATTTCCGTTCCGCAAATAATAATTTAAATATTCGCGTTTCACAAACGATGCAAAGTATTGTGCGTATGTTGATGGTTAGATTATGTTGACGCGGACATAAGTAATATTTGTGTTTTATTTATTGAGTTATAGGGTTTAAATATGCAACAGACCGGTTTATAATTCCGACTAATATTTGAAATGCGAAAGTTATTTTGCTTATGGAATTCAATTAATACGTAAGGAATTAATTTTGATGACTATAAACTGTTGTATTAATGTATGTATATTATATAAAAAGGTATTTTTTTCTGGAACTGATACCTCACGTTTCGAAAGGAATTACGTTTATTGCTTTATATTGTTGTATGTATATATTTTATTATATGATCATATAGTGTAGTACAGTCAACGGCACATCAACCCACCGAAATACATTGCAAACTCGCCGATACCGCGCCACAGAGGTTCATGTAAGATAACTTGGTGTGCTGTTGACTTTACAGATGCATGTAGTGTAATATTTATATTTAAATGTAAGTATAATTTGAGCATCTATACTTTTATTAACAAAAATAAAAGAAAGTGAGACGTTACTCGCGACGGTGCGGTCGGATGACGACTGAGGTCCATTTGTCCATGGGATACACCCGCAAGCGACGCGTACAGACAAGCTAACACTATATAACATTATCTGTATGACCAAAATGTTAACTGTTAAGTATAATGTTTTTAGCATTCCATAAACATTTTTACACAAAATTTTACAACAAGCATTTTTGTGCAATAAAAATACTAAATAAATCAGACATTTGAGTTAACCCACAGTAAGTTCGAGACAATACTACCTACGTTGTAATACAATAAAAAAAATTGAAACTAAATCGCCGTCGTCGTGTGGTAAAGTTCCCAGAGGGCTGGCGACATTTCCTCTTTGTATGGCCAAACTCAAACGTTGGCCAAAATAGTCACCAGCCCTTGGGTCCCCAGAGACATGGACCAGGCGTGCGGAAATTTCTTTGTAAAGCATTTTCGCATCCGCACCCCGAGGTCCCAAGGTCTATAAAAGGCGCAAATATATATTGCTCTCCCAGAGATGCATATTTACGGACTCTGCCGCCAACGCAGCCGCACCAGCCTTATAGGCCGTCGCTGCTACGTGGGATGGAGCTACTGTATCCACGCACGTCGCATCATTTGAGAAATTAAAGGAAAAACCGATGGTCCGACGAACTGTATGCCTTCGATTTAAAATGGCCACAACTGGCAAGGTATAGAAGTGGTTGGAAACAAAGAAGGGAAGCTTTTGCCCAGCAGTGGGACCTGAGAGCTACATAAAAATATATTGAAAATCAAGTTTCGTTTGACTTATTCCAATTTGCATAAGAATTTACTTCTGTTCTCTGTATGGTTTGTGTCTACTGTCATATATAATTAAGTTGTGACCCCAAAAAATGGGAAACTGTGATTAGCATCGTGTTTGGGTAATTACCCAGCAAAGAGGATTGATTAATTGTGTAAAAGGACCTCTGACCCATATCTAATAATAAAAACATTATTTTGTGCGACTGATATTTTTGATATCAATAATACATTGTCTACATAATTTTGCATATCATCGAAAAATACAACAATATATATATATATATATATATATGTAAATGATAAATAAATATATTAGGACAAATCACACAGATTGAGCTAGCCCCAAAGTAAATTCGAGACATTGTGTTATGGGATACTAACTCAACGATACTATATTTTATAACAAATACATATATGGATAAACATCCAAGACCGGACCAATCAGAAAAAGATCATTTTCCCGACCCGTGACCCGACCGGGGATCGAACCCGGGACCTCTCGGTTCAGTGGCAAGAACTTTACCACTGCGCCACTGAGGTCGTCAATATAAAGCCGGTAATATATATTTTATTGGTATAAAATCGTGATTAGTTCCGTCAATGCGATCAATAAATTCATTTATTGATTAGATTTAAGGTAGGTTTATCAGGTCAACTTTAAAAACCACGAAATACGCCTCTTTTTTTAACCGTCAGCGGCGCGCCGGTCAAAATCAACGTCAAATTTGACGATGCAACTTAACCTTAGGATTTAGATAAAGCTCTTAGGCTCTATAAGACTACTGAATATAAGAATACTTATAAGATTAATATTCCTTCATTGACAACTTAGGAGATAGGTCTGCGGTGAAGTTTGTTGCGCTGCTTCTCGCAGTTGAAGAGGGCAAGGAAGCTTTGGGAGTTGGCAGTAGATTTAGTTTTTACTAAATTCTTGCTGTCCACAAGTGTATTCATCATCAAATATAATAATTTTGAATAATCTTAATAGCATTTACATCGACACTTTTGTAGTGGCGTTAAAAATATAACATTAATAGTTTACAACCTTACTTGTTCTATTGGAGTGTTGAATGTGCTGAAAGTTTTATTAACCCGCCTTTATTTAGCTCGTTAAGTCGTGTTAGAGTGATTAACAGAAAACAACATAAACTCGTCTAAATGTAATAAAATCTTATGGGCTTTTATACCCCTCACTTTATTTGTTTTAGTAACGAATGCTTTAGATAGATTGGACTTTGTCATGACTAACATCCATCTGTTACAGGTTATTACAGTCCACTTTTCGATGTCAGAAAAACTTGTGGACTGTATAATGTAATTATTCTATGCCCGTTGAGGGAGAACATTGAGATTGTTACTTCCAGTCGCAATGATATCTGAAATTATATTTACGACAACCCTAATAGCACTTCAATTTAGTAGTTAACCATTATAAAATTTTGAATGAATTAAAAAAAAATAACACGGAACAAATGTGTGGCTATTCCGATCCCGCCTGGCCCCAGCAGAAAGTGCAAACTGACGGGGTAAATATGTTGTAAAGGATGATATACATCTTACAAATAGGCATGAAATGACGACGAAAAAGTAGCCTGGCTGACCTTGGGCACCAACGCTCAATAAGGAGCTGGGGCTGCCTCAACGAGGCTGAGAAAGAAGCTGAGACGACGCTCAGATAAAAAAGAAATGAGATAATATTTTCACATCATTATTTTTACCTAAATATAACTCAAACGTATCCGTCTAGATTAGTATACGAATGGGCAATACCGGCAACGAATCACAATACAGACCTATTTGTAAATAATCAACGCATTTATATTCCAAGGGCGGCTAGGAGGGCGAGGTAGAATGTATTGATAGGAATTGGATGCGGTAGATCGATATTATTTTATTAGCTCTCCGGTGGGGTTTTGGGGGAAATTTTCATCATCGTCATTGCCAATTTGCAGTAGTCTACTGGTTAAGACACCCTATTATCGAAAGGTTTTAGGTTCAATTTTATGAGTCTGTATACCAATCTGATATGTCTAGTAGTTTTCGCAGCTACTTGCTTCTGGTGAAGGAAAACTTTGTGAGGAAATCTCTGCGCACTGGTAGACTGATAAGTACAGAGATAATGGAGTGGTTCCATTTTGTACTACACGCCATTTTTTTATTTTATGTAGCCCTCTGGTCCCACTGCTGGGCAAAAGCCTCCCTTCTTATGTTTATTTATTTATTCAAACTATATATAGATATGTACAAAAGGCGGACTTAACGCTAAAAGGAAACCTTCAGGAAAAATTATTGATTATTGTAAGGTCTTAACGCTTTGCACAAAATAAATATTATCTATACTATTATTATAAAGAGGTAAGCGTTTGTGAATTTGTATGTTTGAGGTACTAAGGTAATCTCTGAAACTATAGAACAGATTTCAAAAATTCTTTCACGATTAGAAAGGTAGGTACATTATCCAAGATTGCTATAGGCTATATTTTATCTCAAAATTCCTACAGGAGCGAGCCCCGGGTATCATATAGTTCCTAAATAAATTGATGTATGCTATGGTTCAGGTGAACAAAAATTTCATTCATTCATAATTTCGTTCATTCGTTCCTTCATTCATTTTCTTGTTTTCTGTTTTATATTGAAATATTAAACTAGTTACCATATCCAATCCATTCATTATCATGTACATTTATTATGAAAGTCCGTACGTAGCGTTATAATGACCTTAATAAGGATATGATTATATCTGAACTCATAGTCTCACCATATTATAGTTTTGACTGCTATATGTAAATACACAATTATTGACATTATGTAAATGTTTTCAAAACAGTGAACATTTTTATATATGAATTAGGATTAAATTTGTAATAATAATAAATCTTTATTGCAGACACATAGATCCATAAGTATAATAAAAGATAAATATAAAATTAAAAATTAAAATAGTTACTATTACAATAAAAATATTGTAAAAAGGTACATTTAAGTGGCGGCTACAGCCAGCCATTGTCTTATAAGTGTCAGAGCACACCAGTCTTTCAGCCAGACTCTTTACTATACTGTTTTTACAAATGGCAATCCCGGACATAAAGTTAGCTACACGCAGCCGATGTATGGCATTAAAAGTGTTAATACGCGCCTCTGTGAACATTCCCGAGGCGCTGCACCATGGTTTCAGTCCCATATAATGAAATTATTACAAGTCATACATGTCTGGACCATAACGAACCGGAGCGGAGTTTTAAAACAATCATTTCTAGCGCGATTCAGGACATCGTAAAATGTACAGCGCCATCTATGATAGAAAAACTCAAACTAAATCAAACAAATATTACCATAGATTATTTATTATGCCAGCTCCACACTGTCGCCGAATTCAGACACATGCCGACGCGAATGCGTGAACATTGCGTAGTTAGTATAGGTGCTTTTATTTACCGCAATAAAAAACCGGCAATGTATACCGAATCCGCCAATGTTTGGCAGACTGTTCGAAGACAGTGTGGAGCCGGCATAATACCGCCATCTATGATAGAAGGACTCAATCTAAACCTAACAAATAATTTTAATAATGTATTTTTAATACAATAATTTATCTTAATATTCGTTTTCCCTTTCCCCAAACATTTTGTATCGCGTGTTATACCCTCATTAGTGGTAAGGTATGATTTTGATGTTATCACCACGTAATTATAATAATTGTCACCGTAGACTTTACACATTATCTTTATGAACAAAATATGTATAGGTTTGTAATTATATTTTTTATTTTGCTTAAACATGACTGTGTGGCGTGCAGGCAACAATAGTATCGCTAAGGAGGGTTGACGTCGAGCTGGCAGCCGGTTTTAAAATTTTCCAAATTTTTAATTAACTTATCTCTGATTTTTTACGCTTTGTCGTAAAGTAATCAATGTAATTAATATTTATTGATTTTTTTAACAAAACTATATTAATATGTTTGGAAATATTGAAAAACTCCTATTTGCTATGTTTTCCTTGGCCAGTCGTAATATAACAGCCAAATCAGCATAATTCAAAGGTTTATTTTTAATACGGTGTCTGGGCTACGTGGCATCACAATCAACAATGCAGCTAAGAACATCACTTACCATGTCCAATCATTCGAGTTCGACGTAATATATCTTTAACATGCAAAGATAATAAATGAGTACTTAAATTTTTGTATCCTGAAATTCCAAAAATCTATAAAAAAAAAACATTTACATTCTTACAAGAGCGGAGTCTGGGAGCTATTAGTTGAAATATTTGGTTGAATTTGCAATACTCTCGAAATTTCCCCAAAAATCTCGTTTCTCATAAAACCTTCAAAGAAACGTGTTCTTCTCATAACATGATGGCTTAGTTAATTAAATTAACACGGAGAGGGGATAAAAACAACATCAATCATCTAGACTGGGGAAGAACGTTGTGTTGACAAGACACCAGACCTTAGCAACCATTTTAGTTAACTGTGTTTTAAAAGGGCGTTTATTGGACTATGTTTAATTAAAAAGTTTTTCGATTCTTCAATCCCAACTAAGGATTTTGAGGAATTTTGTTGTTAATTTTTGGTGATTTAAATACTATACTATTACTAAGTGAAGCAATTTTTGATACATGCAATATATAAAGTATAAATAAGTAGTAACTAGTCAAAATGTATGTGTAACCAACTTTAAATTTAATTAAGAATTTATAAAATGTAAAGAAAACAAAAATTCATTTAAGTCAGATTGAAAAAAAAAACTTTTCACTTGCATAGTTTTTAAAAATAGTAATTTTTGTCATGTGACCTCTCCGACTAACACTGTAACAAGACAGAATATTATTTTTTCCAAGTTCAGTGGGCCGGTCGTAAAATAACAGCCGATACTTCAAAATCAACGGTATCATTCCGCGAACCACGGGTTTTTCAAAGCGCCACATCCGCTAAAGAAACACATACGCTGTATATGATAGAAACCTATCTTTGAAAATAACAATGAGGTGAAAAATTCTGGATTCGAGCGGGAATTGAACCCGCGCCCCTGTCTATCCGCTCGTCTGTCTATGCTCACATCGCCCTGCCTATGCTCGATACCAGAATTTTTTCATCTTATTATTATTTTCAAAAATAAAGTAAAAGCATGTGTGTCATGTATAACAAATCCATTTGAAAATAAACCTATCTGTACTATTATAAAAATTCAATTTTCACGGGTCTCCTGGAAATAGCTATATAAATAAGTACCTTTCTATGTAGTACCACGTCAATGGTCAAACCGGTGGCGGCGTCGTGGATCGGGTCGGGAGGTTCCCTCTATTGTGGTTGAGCTTCGCGATGGCTGTCACGCGTCACCTCGTGAACGGGTGCTGCCGGGGGAATTGGTCAGCTCGATCTTTTATTAACATTTACATATATATATATATTTCCTTTCATCAGCACTTGATCACAATCATAATATGTTTCAGTATACCTTTTGACCATGTACTTTATTGTGTACTTACATTGTTATATTACTGATAAAAAATTATACATAAATTTATATTTAAAAAATGGTAAGCCCTTCTGGCATAATAGGGACCAACACTGTTTCAATGAGTTTCTTTCGGCATTTCTTTTCAGCAGTGGTCGTTCCGAAATGCTAGTAGTTTGTAGTTTTGGTAAACATCATTTAATTTAGAACATGACGTGAAAAAGTGCCTGTGAAGGCCTAATTTCTGAATAAATTATTTGATTTGATTTGTATTTAATATCCTATTTGTAAGTTTCATATTTACACTGTTATATTGTGTACGTAAATATATAAGTATAAAAATGTTTGCGTTCATGTTTATTTTTAATTAATCCCTCTATCAATATCCTCTTTGTAACTCAATAACGATCTCGGTAAACAATAGGGGCGGGGGAGGGGGGACAGGTCTTGTCAACAAGATTTTCCTGTATGTGTCGATGTTAAGTATAATAATCAATTTATCAATTTGGGGGCTTTCGTCTTGTGGAGAATAGAGATACAAGATATTTTATGTGTGCATCCATCAAAAACTTCTTTTCTCAATAATATGGCAGGTGACCGAACTCTTTGCAATAGCCCATTCTCAGTCCATCCAAATTTCATTCTATAGACCAGTACTTCTATCCATTATTCAGCAATAGTTCACACTCCCGCCGAGACCTGCTCATGGGCATATCATTTTATTGGTATATCCGCGAGCGGGTTTTGGCGGGAGACCTACACAACATCAAAACTCTCCAAAGGGCCTCTACGTGTTGGATCCACGCAAGCCTCTCAAAGGACCGGATTTGTAGTAATAATAATATTATATCTATGGCGCGAAAAAAAAATCCCAATCGATGTTAAATCCTATGGAAAAGGCTATATATATATATTATATATATATATATATATATATATACACATATATATTTTTATTCAATTTAATTATTTTTTATTGTTTTGTGGTAACATGCTCCACATTGATTTATTTTTACATAAATATTGTTAAAACATTGAAACACAGTTTTTAACGCTATCTGCTATATAAATTACATTAGCTGTTGCCCTCAGCTTCGCCTGCGATATCCTATTTTGTTTTAGATCTTCTTCTTAGCGCAATGAATAAAATTAGTGAAGACAAAAAAGATACCATCAGTACAGCACTATCGATTAAAATATATGACAATTGTAGCTGCGTCCCGGGGCTTCGCTCCCGTGGGAATTTCGGGATAAAAAGTACCCTATGTGTTAATCCAGGTTATGTTCTACCCGTGTACCAAATTTCATAACAATCCGTTCAATAGGTTTTGCGTGAAAAAGTTACCAACATACATATATATATATATATACAATAAAAAATCAAAATCAAATAATTTATTCAGAAATTAGGCCTATATACATACACACACATCCTCACAAACTTTCTCATTAATAATATTAATATAATAAATAAATAAGGACAAATATCCGACAATAGTTAAACCAAATGCCCCAAAGTAAATTCGAGACTTGTGTTATGGGATTCTAACTCAACGATGCTATTCTACTAATATTATAACACGAAAGTTTGTGAGGCTCACAAACTTTCGCATTTATAATATTAATATAGACTATCAGATACTTTATCAGCAAGTATAAGACCCTTAGAGTAACATAGGCCTATACATATTTCATCGAACTGGGCGAAACAAATTCTCTCTCTTATCTGAACTCTTTTCCGGTTACTTCCTCAGTCGTTGATCGTCGAAGCCACGTCCACTTTCCTACTTTTTCGGCGAAAAAATTGTTTGTATTAAATAATCGAAATTTAATTACTTATCTATAGAAATTTAATACCACCAGCTAAAGCCTGTTGACCAGTGAGATACTAGACACTAAACACTTTGGGACCTCGTTAAGCGAACCCAGCTACTAATTTCAAGATCCTTGGATAGACCACACAGGAGGATAACTGACAGAGACAAATCATTATCACAATAGCTGGAACAGTCATGAGAGCATCAGGAAAATGTAATTACGTGATTGTTGATTGAACTTGGGTAACATGTAATAACGTTCACGATGACTGAAATTTGATAGGTAAACTATTTTAATAACTGGTTGAGTGGTACATTGGAAAAATTGTGTATGACACATTATACACCACATATCATGGTGTGTGTTTGTTTATTAACTGTTTAATGAGTTAATTTCAGTTCCATCAATTTAAATATAATGTACAATTATTTATTGCGGGTTGTCCATTACCAAATTAAATTGAAATATAATATTTCAATGTTGCTTAAACAGCAATTAATTTTTGCAATGCAACGAAGATGAACACGTGTATTTTTGTAATAATATAAGCGGCTAAGTACGAGTCGGACTCGAGCTCGAAGAGTTGCGTTTATATGAAAACGGCAAAAAAATCTCGTTTGTTACCCTTTTCAGTATTTGTTATATTCTAATATCTTATTTTTTACCTCTTTAAATATTTGTATTATTCAGAGTTTTAGTATTTGTTGTCATAGCGGCAACTGAAATACATTATCTGTGAAATTTCATCTGTCTATCACGTGTCATAAGATGCAGTACAGTCTGGCGACAGACGGACAGATATACGGAGCCAAGTAATGAGGTTTCGTGTTACCCTTTGAGTATGGAACGCGAAAAGTGAACAGATGAATGTAACTGTGACTCTGTTGTTTAGATACTTTATGATTAGAGGTAGTTAGTGCCGCCATAAAGTGTTCGCACGTTATGGCTTGTCGTGAGTGGATAATATGGAGTTAAAACTTGAACCATAGTTAGTATCAACACTGTATCAAATGTGATAAAATTTTAATTGCCCAAAGTGCAAAAATTTAACTTCGATATGCATTTATCTGATAATTTGACATAACCTGTCATTATGTAATTTAATTTTAGACTAAAATGATAACTCACATTTAACAATTCATATAATGACATAATTTTTTAAATGTACCTTCAAAGTGGAAATCATTTGAGACATTTTATTTATCAATTGCCTGAAGGTACAAAGGAAAAATCACGTGATGTTAATAAAAAACCCATTCATAAAACACAAAAAGCAAGATCTAACAAAATGCCAGCGAATTTCTGGATACGCCAATACAAAAAGTCCCTCCACCGAAACAGGGGAAATCATAAAAAAAAAAATAATGAAAAACCCATTTGGTAAATTACCTCTTTTGTCGTCAACACATCGGATTTATAATCTCTACTCTCACATAAGTATTTAAATAGCGCCAAACACGATTTTTCAGATTTCGAGCATGCGCCCTGAAATTCCGTAGGACCGTCCCGGTGACTCACACGTCGACAACCCTAGGTGTTCGGACACAACTACACGCGCAATACTGTATCTCGATTGCGCAAAATCACAGACATCCCCGTCTAAATCACTCACACACCGCCATTACTGTGTAAATACGTTCGTTTAGGAATAGGGTTGGCACACGCACACATAGTCACTCTCAACCCTGGCGATACTGCGTACGTTAGTTTTGCTCTGGGTTCCGTGGGCGGGTGACGTGCGTCAGTGAAGCTGTTTGGCGTATTGTGAATTCGCGTGTTGATATGTTAAGTGTTACCAGTATAGGAGTAATTACAAAACGTTATTAGTAAAGTTTTTTCATTGTGATCGGGTAAACTTGGATTTTTCGTAGTGAAGTGTTTTGTTTTAATACTTTTTAAGTGGAAGTTAGAGTTTGGGAAGAAATAACTAGATAAATGTTAAAGGATATATTTATGAGGTAAGATAAAATTAAGTTTGGATGTTTATTGAAATTATAAACATTAACGATTTTCTACAATGAAATTATTCAACTATTCATTAAATATAGAGAGAAAAATTATACGTATGAAAAAATAAGTTTCGATCGGTCAAAGTATAGAATTTAAAATATTTAATTAAATCTTTTGCACTTGTTTTCTTTATTAGAAGCTACATAATAAATACTTTTGATTAAATGGGACTACATTATATTTTATCATCAAATAATGATGTCTAAAATGACATAAATCGAATAGAAATCACTAAAAAGTTATGAATTTTTATTCCATCGTTATCGAGTGGCTCTCATTTGGACTTAAGTGATTTCGAAAAATATTGCGTAGGATAACACTCAAATTATAATTATATACTTTAAAAAAAATATGATTGCGTATTTTAACCTTTATGTTTTATGCTAAATGCTTTGAAGGGTTGAGTGTACGAAATTGATCCAACAATTTTTAGAGTCGGTAGTCTAATGATAGATATAGATAAATAGAAGAAAATGGAGAAAATTCTCCAGAGAAAACGAGATTAGTACAGAAGTTAGAAGAGTAGATTGATTTGAACAGAACATAACAAAAATGGTAGGTTAATTTGTAATAGTAAATAAATAAAAAATATTCAAAATTATATAAATTGTAATCAAAGAGTTTGTCTTTTAAATAAAAAATATTATACAAGAAATTAATTTAAAAAAAATATTTTTTTTTTACAATTTTTATTGTAATACAAATTAAACAATTTTTAATTTGTTGTCTCGCACTTTCCTTATACGAAAAATAGAGTTCATAAAAATATTGACTGATATGAAATTAAACTAACGTAAATTTAGACAAAAAAAAAATCTTATTTTTCTTTGTACGAAGTGTATGAAGAGCAGTCGCTGCAATCTGTACGAACTCGTCTCTTATACATGCACTTTCGATTTCCGGAGAGGACATTCAGGAAATTAATCCATTTTACTCCTGGAATTTGACTGCCTATAGAAATTCAAGGCTTTTAAACATTAAGAATTTGTGTGGTAACATTTCATTTTATAATTCATGCTCTTGATATTTTGATCTTTGATTAATATATATGTTTTGATCTAAAATATTGTATCGTTGAATTGGTATCCCACCTTGAAGTAACTTTGGGGTTAACTTAATATGTTTATTTAAATTTTGTAGTTTGTTGCTTGTAAGAAATTACTATTTAATATAAAAATTGACGTGAAAAAGTGCCTGTGAAAGTCAAATTTCTGAATAAATGATTTGAATTTGTACAATCCGGTATTTTTGAATGAGACCTTAATGTATTTTAGAATTATGAAATGGCTCAGTATAGAGACCTTTGGAAGACAGAAGGGGAGGCCTTCACCCAGCAGTGGGACACAAAATACAGGCTATAAAAAAAAGTATTATCAAATGCAGATACTAGAGGCTAGATGAGGGAAAAGAAAGTCAAGATTTATAGACGTAATTAATGACGAGGCACAGCTCATGTCTTATAGGGAGGTAAAATCTATGGAATGTAACAGCGTAGAATGGACAATAGTCTATTCTACGCTGTTACATACTCCATCGACAAGAACCTAGTGTTGAAATTTATTGATTGAAATATATATATATATAATAGTTTATACATATAACCTGAATATACTACAAACTCAGTTAGAATATTAATTAAAATCCATCAAAATATAGAGAATTGTATTCGAGAGATCATTTGGCCTAATTCATTCTTTCAGAGTATAATAATCTACTTAGTTGTCTACGGCTTTAAAATTTTGGGCTATGATTAATTTTCACTCAATCCAATACTATATTTTTCATTGAATAAATTTTGTAACATCAAGTGAACCGCGTTCTTCCGTTGCGTCACGATAAGGTTTGTAACATTGTAATTCAATTTTAGAATCGCATGTAATTTTTTTCCCAATGTAGTGTTTTCAGTTACTTACTGGAAAAAATGTGTTCCAGTTGATCGATTTATTACAAAGTAAATATCAGATAAGACAACAATATTGACAAATATTTATTTTGATGACTATTGAAATGAATCGCCCTTATATTAATAGAAACACCAGTAAAATTACTGTGGCAATGATAATAACTTCAAATATATGACTGATAAAAAATGATACATAAAATTATATTTAAAAAATGGCATCCATTCATCCATCCTTCATTCATCCCTTCCGGCCTGATAGGGACCAACACTGGTTCAATGAGTTTCTTTCGGCATTTCTTCTCAGCAGTGGTCGTTCCGATATGCTAGTAGTTTGTACGTTTGTAGCTTTGGTAAATATCATTTAATTTAGAATATTATGTGAAAAAGTAACTGTGAAAGCCCAATTTCTGAATAATTGATTTTTATTTTGACAAAAATAAATTCGTATAGTTTTTAACTCGTCCAAACACTCCGTAAGTGACACGAACAAGTGACGTTAGAACATGCTAAAATGTACGCAAATAAGATATGTTTGTTCGACAGCTACATTAAATATTACTTTTATAAAGTTGTGACAAATTTGTATTTTTCATGTTGGTTGAGTTTGTTAGTATAATGTTATATTTTATGAAAATGAAGTCATCCCATCAACTTTAAGTCTTCGTATTATGTACTATGATTTTTCATAAAATTATAATTAAAAAAATATGCTATCAAAATACAGAGATTTTAGAGAAATTCCGAAATAAATGACCATTTACTAATTCAACGTGTACAACGAGTCTTTAACCTTTCAATAAAACCAAAAAGGTCTACCTAACGACCAGTGTACATACAACATCCTGACCCGTCGACATCAATCCACGTTAATAAATACCCCAATAAAAAACCGGGTTATTCTGTATGAGATCGTGTGGTCAATTGATTTTTTCATAAAATCACACCATTGGTATACTTCTACCTATGTATAATATGTGTGTTTATGATATTCTGTCTGATTTATTGAATTCTCGTGTCACAATTCTCATGTCAGATTTGCAACCATAATACTTGTTAAGCTAGACCGATTTTGATGAAATTGTATATGTATAGTTCAATGGGTCTGAGAATATGTTATCTATTTCTTATACCACATTTAGAAACATACGTTGTATCTTCTGTCGACTGTACCATAAAAAATGGTGTGTGTTCACATGGTGAGTGTATTAATTTTCGATTAAATTAAATTTCGGTTTTTAGAGGTTAGCACAAAAATTCGCAACTCCAACTAAGGTCACAAGTGGCATAATAGTATCACAACTCTATCTAAACTATAAAGGGATAATTCACACAGATTGTTTGAGGTTTATGTTATGGTATAATCAATTTTACTATATTCTATAACATTATGTACGTCATCATCCAAGACCCAGGTCAATCTGAAAAAGATCATTTTCCATCATGACTCGACCGGAGTTCGATCCACGGACCTCCATTGTAGCAGTCGAGATCGTCGACTGGTAATATTAAAGACGTGAGACTGTATATAGTATCATTTATCCAGTTTCGTGTGGTCTCGCCGTGAATAACCCAAAAAACCCAACGGCTTCATCCAGATCATATCCTATTTAAATTAAAAATTAAACGGGTGTAGATTGAAATATTTTTGGAATTTTCCGTCGACAAACAAGAGGTTTTATTATTTGAAATATCTGTCAGGAAAACAATGTGATTTGGGCTTTACAATTAAGGTCTTGATTCTTGATGTAATCGGGTTTTATAGACTGTCTAATATTATTTGAATTATTTGCTTAATTCAAATAATATTAGATTCGAGCGGATAAGATATTTTTTACGCTTAGAAAAATATGTGATTCGCTGCTTTACTTTCGTAGAAGAATGTCCATCCTTTTCATTAGAATCCGTTCAGTGATATTGTGTGATTTTGTAACAGAATAAAACATGATCTCAATCTACTTCTCTCTCTTTCTAATCATTATTTTTTTTTTAGAATTATTTATTTCTATCCATAAATCATTCCCATATTTTAAAAATTATAATCTCAAGAATTATTTTCTCTAATAATCACAACGACGAAATCTATACTACCTATTATTATAAAGAGATAAGTGTTTGTGACTTTATATATTAAGGCGGGTAATCTTCGAAACTATTGAACTGATTTCAAATCTGTTAAAATTGACCATTAGGAAGGTACGTTATCCAAGATTGCTATAGGCTATATTGTATCTCAAAATTCATACTGGAGCGAAGCCCCGGGCAACATCTAGTGAATAATAAATATGTCTCGTGGACCGAATACCGAAACCGAATATTTAGTTTAAAAATGTGTATGTGTTTTATTATGTTTTTTATAAAATCATTCAAATTCAAAGTTTATTTATTAGACAAATTAAAAAACCCCCGACTTTTTATATTCATTTCGCTACAACTTTTGTACGGCTGAACCGATTTTCATGAACCATGGCTAAGAATACTCGGGTTAAAATTATTTATGACACAAAGAAAAACTAAACGAAAATAGGTTCATCCGTTTGGGAGCTATGATGACACAGACAGATACACAGACAGACATGTTAAACTTATAACACCCCTCTTTTTGCGTCGGGGTGAAAAATAAGGCTTTATGACCCCATTTTATTGGGTTAAAAATAAATTATTCAAATACCTAGCTTACTAACGACCATCTCCTGTAAAAGACAAAGAGCATAATCGGAAACCAATACTCGGAATATCGAGGGCACTTTTTACTGGAAAAGCAATCTGAATATTTAAATCTAGAGATATTTCCGCAACAAGGGTTAATATGCTCGTGTCATTTCATTTGCTTTGTATATGATCAATTACTGAAATATCACAAACTCCAAAGCTGTTGAACCTGTTGTATTTCAGGTTGTAAAAACATGTGCTATGGTATATTATAAAATATATATGTATATCTTTCGGATATTGAAATTTTCAGAGTTTTCTTAACTTATTTTATTAAAATTATTATCAACATGGCTCGATTTTTTGAAACCAAAAATAAGGTGATAAGTTGATATAGGTATATTAAAATTTTTAAAAAGTTATTCTTTCAATTTCAAATTCAAATTCAAAATTCTTTATTCAATTTAGGATGATATACATCACTTATTGACGTCAAAAAAAAAAAAACTTAAACTAAGTCTACTGCCGGCTTCCAAAGCGCAAGTGAAGAAGAAGCGGCGCAACAAACTTCACCGCAGCCTTTTCTCCAAGGACGTCAATTAACAAATATAGGTCTTATATTTCTATAACATTATGTACGTCATCATCCAAGACCCAGGTCAATCTGAAAAAGATCATTTTCCATCATGACTCGACCGGAGTTCGATCCACGGACCTCCATTGTAGCAGTCGAGATCGTCGACTGGTAATATTAAAGACGTGAGACTGTATATAGTATCATTTATCCAGTTTCGTGTGGTCTCGCCGTGAATAACCCAAAAAACCCAACGGCTTCATCCAGATCATATCCTATTTAAATTAAAAATTAAACGGGTGTAGATTGAAATATTTTTGGAATTTTCCGTCGACAAACAAGAGGTTTTATTATTTGAAATATCTGTCAGGAAAACAATGTGATTTGGGCTTTACAATTAAGGTCTTGATTCTTGATGTAATCGGGTTTTATAGACTGTCTAATATTATTTGAATTATTTGCTTAATTCAAATAATATTAGATTCGAGCGGATAAGATATTTTTTACGCTTAGAAAAATATGTGATTCGCTGCTTTACTTTCGTAGAAGAATGTCCATCCTTTTCATTAGAATCCGTTCAGTGATATTGTGTGATTTTGTAACAGAATAAAACATGATCTCAATCTACTTCTCTCTCTTTCTAATCATTATTTTTTTTTTAGAATTATTTATTTCTATCCATAAATCATTCCCATATTTTAAAAATTATAATCTCAAGAATTATTTTCTCTAATAATCACAACGACGAAATCTATACTACCTATTATTATAAAGAGATAAGTGTTTGTGACTTTATATATTAAGGCGGGTAATCTTCGAAACTATTGAACTGATTTCAAATCTGTTAAAATTGACCATTAGGAAGGTACGTTATCCAAGATTGCTATAGGCTATATTGTATCTCAAAATTCATACTGGAGCGAAGCCCCGGGCAACATCTAGTGAATAATAAATATGTCTCGTGGACCGAATACCGAAACCGAATATTTAGTTTAAAAATGTGTATGTGTTTTATTATGTTTTTTATAAAATCATTCAAATTCAAAGTTTATTTATTAGACAAATTAAAAAACCCCCGACTTTTTATATTCATTTCGCTACAACTTTTGTACGGCTGAACCGATTTTCATGAACCATGGCTAAGAATACTCGGGTTAAAATTATTTATGACACAAAGAAAAACTAAACGAAAATAGGTTCATCCGTTTGGGAGCTATGATGACACAGACAGATACACAGACAGACATGTTAAACTTATAACACCCCTCTTTTTGCGTCGGGGTGAAAAATAAGGCTTTATGACCCCATTTTATTGGGTTAAAAATAAATTATTCAAATACCTAGCTTACTAACGACCATCTCCTGTAAAAGACAAAGAGCATAATCGGAAACCAATACTCGGAATATCGAGGGCACTTTTTACTGGAAAAGCAATCTGAATATTTAAATCTAGAGGTATTTCCGCAACAAGGGTTAATATGCTCGTGTCATTTCATTTGCTTTGTATATAATCAATTACTGAAATATCACAAACTCCAAAGCTGTTGAACCTGTTGTATTTCAGGTTGTAAAAACATGTGCTATGGTATATTATAAAATATATATGTATATCTTTCGGATATTGAAATTTTCAGAGTTTTCTTAACTTATTTTATTGAAATTATTATGAACATGGCTCGATTTTTTGATACCAAAACGAAGTTGATAAGTTGATATAGGTATATTAAAATTATAAAAAAGTGTTATTATAGGTTATATTCTTTCAAATTCAAATTCAAAATTCTTTATTCAATTTAGGATGATATACATCACTTATTGACGTCAGAAAAATTACTTAAACTAAGTCTACTGCCGGCTTCCAAAGCGCAGGTGAAGAAGAAGCGGCGCAACAAACTTCACCGCAGCCTTTTCTCCAAGGACGTCAATTAACAAATATAGGTCTTATATTTCTATAAATATAGGTCTTATATTCTACCCGTGTAGGTACCAAATTTCATAAAAATCCGTCCAGCAGATTTACGTGAAAGAGTAACAAATATATACAAATACATCCTGACAAACATTCGCATTTATAATACTAGTAGAATAATAAAGTAGTGAAAGTTGGAATTAGATTCTGTGAAAACCAAATAAGTGAGTCACGATGTTTTAAGAAGGGCCCTCAACCTAAACTTTCTCAGTAATGACACACTGTCTATCGGTGAACACCAAATTCAGTCAAAAGGCTTGGAGTTTATCACGTTCATACAAACAAAAGCGACAATATAATGATTTAGTTCCCGGGTTCGAGCCCCGGTTGGGTAATGATGGAAAATGATCTTTTTCTGATTGGCCCGGGGTCTTGGATGTTTATCTATATAATGTATTTGTTGTAAAATATAGTATCGTTCAGTTAGAATCCCATAACACAAGTCCCGAACTTACTTTGGGGCCAACTCATTGTGTGTTATTTGCGCTTATTTCTCGCTTATGTCTGTCTGTCTGTCTCGAGACTATCTCTCGTTAGACAGTTACAGCACGAATAAAAGCGCATTTTTATGCCGTAATTTCAAAATGTTCGTACGTGATCTGCTGAAATTTTGCACACATAACGCTATGGTATGTTACTTAACAAACAATTAGGTTTGTGACCTTCACGGTAGCTGAGTTTTGGCCGAAGGGTGGCTATTTTAAGGGACACCTGGGTGACGCGTGCAAAATGAAACCCTTTAGATATAATGAAACCTCATTTTTAACCCCCGACACAAAAAGACGTCAGGAACATGCTTGTTAATTTGTATAATTTGATCGGTCTTAGTTACATGAAACCATATTATATTATGTTAATATTATTAGCTAGTTATGTAATTATTTACAACAATAACAGGTTCATACAATTACATAAATCTTTTGAAGTATTATATATTCCTTGCATGGAATGGAGCAGAATATGGAGTGCAGCCAAATCGCTAAAGACAATAATAGTCAAAATTAATCTTAATCCCTGCTTTATATAAAATTGATTAGTTAATAACCACGGCTTTGCATGGTTTAAAATGTTATTTGTTAAAAGTCGTTTTGTTTCTATTACTATTAAAAAATCGCAGCTTTACGAATGGTTCGCGACATTTTTCAGATTATCCCCAAATTAAATTATGTAATTGTATTATTATGAAATTATTTCTCGGTATTATTATATCTATATTCACATTTTTTGGAGGTTAATCGGATTTCTATTTTAATTATAGAATAGAATGGAAATACGTTTATTAAAAAAAACTACAGACACACACATAATAACCAAAAAAGAAAATTAAGATAAAATAAAAATAAAACGTGGGTAAGTACAAAAAGTGACTATGTGTGTGTGTGTGCTGCAGTAATCTAAACAGGCCACAACTCAGTGATGTTATTACTCTAGGAGCAAATATACTGATTTTCAGTTTATCTATATATTATCGTGGCACGTTTACGTAATACGAGTATCGATTCAATTTCTTGGGACCAGACCGCAGCAGCAGAATGAAAAACTTCACGGGTCGATGCACATGTCAAAAGCAGAAAAATATATCTTTTTGTTCGTTTATTATTTGACTCCGACATTGATACCGTTGGAGATGTCCATTTTAAACCCCCGACGCAAAAATAGGGATGTTATAAGTTTGACCGCTAAGTGTGTCTGTCTGTCTGTGTGTGTGCCACCGTAGCTCATATACGTGTGTACCGATTTGGATGCGGTTTTTTTTATAAGAAATTTGTATGCGGTGGTTCTTAGGTATGTTTGATCAAAATTGGGGTTCAGCCGTTCAAAATATATAATAGTTCGAATATTGAAAGACGTGGGATTTTTTAATTTGTCTAACAAATAAACTTATAGACAACTAGATGTTTCCCGAGCTTCGCTCCGATGGGAATTTTGAGATAAAATTTAGCCTTTTGCAATCTTGGATAATGTACCTTTCTAATGGTGAAAGATTTTTTGAAATCTAGTTCTATAGTTTCGGAGATTACCCGCCTCAAACATTACAAACTCACAAACACTTACGTCTTTATAATAGATTATACATATAGTATAGATTGTCTATGTAAAAAGCGTAATTGTATATACTTACAACGTACGCCGTTGTAAGTTTATAAAATTACGCTTTTGACATGACTGCCCAAAAAAAGGAGTGTATGTTTACAAGATTCATTTATTTGTATGTGAGTTTATTTGTTCTGTCATTTTTTTGCACCTTATGAGATGTTTATAACTTTTGGATGTTCAGAATGTATCAGTATATTTTTGAAATTGTCTATCCATAATTTTGAGGCAGGAAATCTAATTCTTGCATTTAATAGAAGCATTATCTGTGGTGGATTTTAATTGGCTGTTCGACTAGGTAAAAAAGAAAATCTTTGAAGGTATTTAAGTATACAAACATGATAATTAACTCGTCACTGTAATTAATCAGTTTTATTGATCACGTAATTTACTATTGTTTGCTCTCATTAAAGTATAATATAATAAACGCATTTTGACACTAAAAATCGTGACGTCATAACACATCTTTGTCATACAAGCTATATTATATTAAAAAAATTGACATTAGAATGTATTAAAGTTGTGATTTGACTAGTTCCCACTAGTTCCCATTCACATTCCCATGTTGCCAACTCATATTTGAAAATATTACGAAACGCCTCGAAGTGTTGCCTTCGTAGAATATTCCTTTTATATATCAAAGGCAATCACATAAATTCTAGTAATATTATGAATGCGAATGTCTGTGGGGATGTTCGTTACTATTTCACGCGAAAACCACTAGACGGATTATTATGAAATTTGGTAAACGAGTAGGATATAACCTGGAATAACACGTAGGGTACTTTTTATCCCGAAATTCGAACAGGAGCGAAGCCTCTGAAAAGAAGACAAAAAATCGGTAGTAAATGTATTACCTACAAATATTAAAAGTTAGGTAATTTACAAGTATCTTAGTTACTGATTTATGTCGATCTGCAGAAAAAATAACACGGTCAACGAACCAGCGTAATCCGATAAAAAAAGGAATATTTACCGTAAAACTGTCAGCCTGGTTTTTATCGTGCCAAAAACATTACTCCCGATTCTTGGTACAGATAAAACTTTATCAGCGATTTTATTGTTACCTCTACAAGATATAAAATGTTTTACGTCTTAACTTCTGTCAGTCTGCGTCAGGAAAAATACGTTTCTGTGCGAGCCATGAAACTGAATAATTGTCTAGAAATCGGAGTTAAAGGAAGACTTGGAAGTCTGTCATTTTACAAGCTACACCTGCCCATAATATATAAGTCTAACCTCTTAATATAAAAGTAAAACTTGCAAGAATTGATAAGAGACAAATAGTGGTGCCTATTTGTCTTTTATCAATTCTTGCAAAATTTACCTGCTTCCTCTTGCTATGCAGAGTTTGGTTTCTCCAAGTAGCTTCATTTTTCATGCGTTATTATGATTGGTAAATATGACCAATTGGTGCATTATTCCAAAGCTACAAATGACTAACATTTCGTAACGGCCACTGCTGAGAAGAAATGCCGAAAGAAACTCATTTGAACAGCGTTGGATTGTATTTTTTTCTCTGTTCAAATGCCCACAGATCGGTTTATACAATGTTTTCATTTTCTATTGGCATATTCTAAGGTGATACAAAAACATGTTTTGATATAATTTACGTTTGTATGCATATAGTGAATATATTTCAAAGTAAATTGATTGATTGAAACCCAACAAAAGGTCAAAATCAGAGCGAAGCGAGCGACATATAAGAAATATTTAATTAAAATTGTAGAAAAGTTCATTAAGTATTGGTAAGCTGGTGTCGTGGAACATTTTCCCAGTTGCGTCAGTCAACTTTGACGTTAACTTTAACATGTGCTGAAAAACGAAAAGTACAACATTTTACCTAAACGACAGCCGGCGCGCAGGTTAAAGTTAGTGTCAAACTCGACTGGTGCAACTCACCCTAAATACGTATGGATGTCATTCCTCATTCATCCGAAAGAATGCAATCATGAAATCGCTCTTTATTTCAATTCAAACGAGCCATTAAGCTAACATACGCTTCATCAAACAGATTTCATTCATGTTCTAACATCAAATAGAACAATATTTGTACAAACTACATTATTTGCATAGACAATGCGCTTTTGAAATCCTACAAAGGGATATGATGAGTATTGTTTATCTATTCAGACTGTATTAAAGGTATTCCAAGAAACGAAACTAAAGTAATTTTAGAATGAAATCACCATTACGGCCAGTACTATATTGGAAGCGGTGGTGGTGTAATGGTTAAAGACCTGTGGACCAAACGGTCTCAGTTTCGTATCCTACTCGTGCCATATGAATTTGTATACCAATCTGACTCATTTAGTAGTTTTCATAAACCACAACTTGCTTTGAGTGAAACAATAATATCGTGAGGAAACCTGCACACTGGTTGACAGTTTAGTTCACTAGTGTGTATGAGACTACCTGCCACTAGATGGAGGTAAGTAAAAGTCATGTCAAATGCCTTTAGGCGACTTGAATTAAATCCGACACCAGTATTAGCAATAACACACTCGATATAGTACAATATTCGAGTGGTTTGTATCTGTTAACTTTAAACTGCGCAGAAATATGAAAAGTCCGCCATTTTTATCTAATCAGCGGCAGCGCGCATTTTAAAGTTAACGTCAAAGTTAACTGATAGTAAATTTTTTTATTGACATTACCATTTGTGTAAATTATCATAAAAATCACAGTTGTTCTATGAAAACTATCATACATGAGTCAGATTGGTATACAAACTCACCTGACCCGAGTAGGATTCGAACCTGGGACCTTTCGAGCACCCACCCGTTTCAAAAGTACTATATTATGATACGTGGACGTCACAGTTGACGCAACCAAAAATACGGATACTTAAGAGAGTATTCTTATCTATATACAAAAGCGGGAATGAAGAATTTTCACCGCGGTTCATATTAAGCTGGTCTACGACAGGGTTCGCCATCAATCAAATTAATTTTTTATTCAACTAGTACTTACAACACTTATTGATGTCAAAAAATTACTTAAAACGTCTACTGCTGTAGCGATGCAATAACTTCGCCTTTTGTTCAAAGACGTCAATTAACAAATGTAGGTCTTGATAAGTATATTATAGCGTTTACATAATAATACATAATTGTATAGTACTAATAAAGATGAAAAATAATTATCTGTCCGTCTTTAATTTGTATGTGTTCTTGAATGCGCATACGGCTATGAAGCCACGGAGATACGCGTAAAAACAAACTTTAAAATTTTGAAAACTCGTCTCTGATATTATTACCCTCTTTGGCAATGTTAGCTATCAACTGTCAAAGCTATGTAAAGCTTTGGCAACTAATAAGCATACCGAAAAGACAAGGAGTGATTTTATTTTAGGGCGGGACCACACGCTAGGATTTTTGGAACTATTAATAAAATTATATTAATATTTTGTAATTTAGGGGGAAGTATGAAGATATTTTTTTAGAATATAAAAACTATGATGTTCTAGTGATTAGGGGCTCGCCTATAGTTGAAAGGTTCCAGGTGCGAATCGATTCCCACTTGACAAAAATAAATAAAAAGGATAAGGACAAATTACACAGATTAAGCTAGCCCCAAAGTAAGTTCTAGACTTGTGTTATGGGATATTAACTCAACGATACTATATTTTATAACAAATACATTATATAGATAAACATCCATGGCCCGGGCCAATCAGAAAATTATCATTTTCCATCATTACCCGACCGGGGATAGAACCCGGGACCTAAAATCATTATATTATTACAAAGAAGTCCCCCTGTCGCTTCTGTTTGTATGAACGCGATAAATTCCAAACCTTTTGACTTTTGTACGATGTTCACCGATATACGGTGTGATTCTTCGGTACTTAAAACATCGTAACTCGGTTATTTGGCTTTCACAAAATCTAATTCCAACTTTCACAATTCTTCTGGAGTTCTCACTGAATCCCAATTTATAGAATTTCAAGAAGTGGGCCCTCAGACAACACGCACATTAATTTGTTATGGTTTCACACTAGTGAAAGCCGGATTCGCTAGTTTAATATATATTTTAGGAAAGGTTGCCCCACCCTTATTCTTGACATAAAGAGATTTATATCTCATTTTTGTGTGACAGTCATGACACCCGGTTCCGGGTAATACGTAGGGAAGAAATAAGAAACATATCGATACATTATCAAAAGAGAATAGTAATATGTAGGAAAGAGACGGAAAAAAGGTTCAGTTATTATCTTGATACGTGTCAGCTTATCTGTGATATCCCTTTAGTAGGAAAGCGTTGGGTTGATATTTTGGTGGCTACTTTAACAATATGGAACTCAAATTCAAATTCAAAATTCTTTATTCAATTTAGGATGATATACATCAGTTATTGAGGTCAAAAAATTACTTAAACTAAGTCTACTGCCGGCTTCCAAAGCGCAGGTGTAGAAGAAGCGCCGCAACAAACTTCACCGCAACCTTTTCTCCAAGGATTAACAAATATGTGTCTTATACATATATTAAAAATTAGGAGGACGAATTTACATCATTATTAAAAATGTCAAAATTTGAATGAATAAATAAAATAAAAATTGTATTTCCAATAAAAGTATTGAAAATTGTCCGTGAATTTCTCACTGGAATATGGATTTTTCCGGGATGAAAGGTACTATGTACTTAAAACTATGTATATGAAAAATTTCAAGAAGATCGGTTTAATACATAAAGCGTGAAGAGCGTGCTTATTTTCGCATTTATAATATTAAGTAGTTAGTATTAGGATTGTGATGAATGAAGCGATTGTGATCCAAGGTCTAGGGTTCGAATACTACTCGTGCCATATTATATATAAATATCTGCTTCAAGATTCTACATACTTACATATGTTGCAAGTCATATAAAAGCTTGTTAAAATGTCTTTCTGGATCTAAATAAGACTCAGGTTGAAGAAATATAAGGGAAATTGCCGCATCGCTGTTTAATATTTTTAAACCCAATCCCGTTGAAAGCATCTGAAATAAAAATAAAATTTAACACAGTAATCAACTTTTGAAATGTTGGTGCACTATTGTTCGATTTTCAATATTTCTTTATGGAACATAGTATAAAATTTTATATCTTATACAAAAATGGATTAAATTTTGGGTTGCATAAAAGTTTTACATGTTTTAAAATTTTAAATATTACGAAAATTAATTTACGTAAATTTTAAAACATATATTTTGGTTTATTATCTTGATATACAATATCGGCATCGGAAAATAAAATATGTTTTTATACACTGAAATAAAATTTTAGTGTTTAAAGTACTATCATACTTTCGGATTATTGGAGTGTGCAAATCGTTCGTTGTTCGTTGTACATTCGTTGTACTAATATAGTCGCTAAATAAAATATGCTATAAAATAAAATAATTTATACGAAACTTTTGAACAAATTTGAATGAAAAGAGAAAGTATCCAAAATTTTTGTCACGCGCAATCATCATCTAATTGTGAACTTAAAAGCTTTTAAAAATATAAGTAGACAATCTAAAAATCAGTCTTAAATTAGTTAAAAAAGTGTCTTGTTCAAAGCTATCGTATTCTGCCGAGTGTGCCCTGCTAAGGGCAGACACAAGGACAGGCGCTAGGTATTTGACCTTCAAATGCACTTTGCAATGCGTCTGCGCTGGGTTGACTCAGTACAAATCATCAAAATTGTCAACGGTATCAATCGACCAATTCAAAATATTAGGTCGATTGATCCTGCGGGTTTAAAGGTGGGATTAATCGAACAAAGAGACAAAACAGTAGTTTAATTTACAAGCGTGACTTAAATTGCAACTGAGCTAATAAAACGAAGGATTTCTTTTGAAATATTGTTGCTTATCGATAGAGTTTCGAGATAGATAAAGAAAATAGCAATTCTGTCGATGGTCGATAGTAAAAAAAACATACTATCGAAACTTTCTAGCTGTACTATCGATATAGTATGGCCTTTTTTGAATGAAATTATCGATTGTTAAATAGATAGTTCGGTAACAGTACTTTGAAAGCACAGTGGAATTTATCTTGTTACTAAAGCACATTTTACCAGATAAACCTCAAATTGCAATAGACGTAAGGTAGCCAATGAAATCTAAATCAGGTTTGTGGGAAGTCTGATTGGCCTAGTTCTTGAGAAAGAGAGTCTTAACGAACACACTGTTCGTATTTCGATATTGTTGCGCTAAAAGTTTTAAAATATCAAGTAGTTTTTGACTCGGGTTAACGATGCTCTCAAAAAACAAGGCTCTAGATAAACTAGTTTTTACCCGCGTCTTTACCCGCATGATTTTCGCTTCAGTGAAATATTTGGACTCTTCTAGTTTACCCATACAAACTTTGAACCCCATTTTTACCCCCTCAGAGGATGAATTTCCAAAAATCCTTTCTTAGTGCACGTTCTAGACCACATAAGGAATATACGTGCTAAATTTGAAGTTTCCAGACCCAGCTGTATGTTAATATGTCAGTTAATTAGTCATTCAGTGTCTTCTTTTATATATACAGATGGACAACACTCAACGGCCAACACAAAGCATTGAGCTTGTATCGCGAGTCCAATGAAAACAAACACAGAGACGAGCACTGCACGCCCAATATTTGCCCTCGTTGAGAATCGGAGGACTTACAGATAGCTGACGGGCGGATTCAGTCACGTCTTTATCTTTTACGAGTTAGACAGAGTCGAATCAGAGTTGCTAGAATCAAAAATCAAACAATAAGTTGCTTACCTATTCTTAAATATTATGTAATAAAGTCCTCTGCTGCATCTGTCTATCTGTTCGCGATAAACTCAAATACTAACAGCACCGATTTTCATTTGGTTTGCAAAAATATATAGTGTAATTTCTGCGGAAAGTTAAGGTGTAATTTATTATGTTTCTACCCAAGCGAAGACGGGACGGGCCGTTAGTTACTAATAAGAAGTATATCAAGTAGAAAAAGCAGCTCAGACACTTTACGACTGAGGAAGTAACCAGAAAACACACATAAGAGAAAACAAATTGTAATTTTTGTAAATATACAGCCTATTGTCTTTCGTAAAGGGAACTGAAGATTTTTCATATAAATGTTGTCGATATCCATATACGATACGTTTTCACTAAATCTCATAGTAACGTGCGTACTGCGACTTTGCTATTTACATATTACCATCGAGTCGATTCGCAGTGAGACGCAGCTAACCAATCACAGTGCGCCATTGTGACGTACGACAACCACACTGCAATGTGATTAGTTATTTGCGTCTCACTTCGCATCGATTACGTAGTGTTAAAGTAAAATGAAAACCCGTACTTGTCTCGAGAGAAAATAAATATGTCTCTGTCATATTTTATCTTGTACATAAAGGTGCACGATAGCAAGCAATCTGTATTTATGACCAACAAGGCGATCTTGAAGCTTTTATTTGGCCTCTTAATAAAATATCTTCAGAATAGCCCAAATTTATAGCCCAATAAAGCTGTTACACGTCACATAAGCAATTTAATCTGCGCTGTGTGATGGGTGAATGATTTGCGATAAAATAAGATTAATATTTGGTATATGTCAGCGAGGATGGTTCAGACTTTTTTTGGGTGAGTTGCACCAACTTTGACGTTAACTTTAACCTGCGTGCCGCCACTAATAAGACAAAACGGAGAGTATCCTACTGAGATCCTAGTGAGAAGTATGCGTGTGTATTTATTACCCTTTCACACAAATATAGCGTACTGGATTGTTATGAAATTTGGTGAACGGGTAGAATATAACCTGAAATAACTCATAGGATACTTTTATCCCGAAATTCCCCGGGGAGCAACGCCCCGGAGCGCAGCTAGTATTGTATCAATTTTGAAGCAAATATCTAGTAACTGATTGAGCTGAAGTGTTGTGTTGTGTGTGTGTGTAGTTTGTAGTTTGTGAGAAATTACTAGTCTAATTCCTGATTAAATGATTTGAATTTGAATTTGGATTAGTAGTATGGCACCGCTGTCTAAATACAAGAAATATCAGTCATCACCCAAAACTAAAACTAAGCCACAAAGAAGCCTATAATAAACAAGAACAATCAATATCGAACTAGGGGCGAACTCTGCGAAATATTCGCAACTACACCCACTACACATTTCATTTGCCACGCACCGCGATCCGTGAATGCCTGCAAATGTTCCCGGTTTAGCCCAATTTATGGGGGGACGTGAGCGGATTTCCACGAAAACTTTCGAAGCCATGGCCACCTGCAAGTAAGTGGAGAATAACGAGTGCATAGAGAAACCACTCTGTTACTAATACATACTGCACTAGAACATTTATAGCAACAAAAATTTGGTGATTCAGCTATTTTAGGGCACACCTACGAAGACAAGGCGATTGATTCGCCAGTCCATAAATTGACCATCTAACATCTTGGACCTACACAAATGCTGAAAATGTATTGTTGACAAAATATCTTAGTCTTGGCCAACTTGTAAACGAGCAACGATTCCAATAATTGAAATTTTTTATTTAATATATTTTCGCCAATAGTGTATAAGAATCGGAAAACAATTAATTGTATAATTATTATTATTTTCATTTTAAGGTAATTATTTTAATTTTATTGATTGGATTATATATATTCGTCGCGCCACGTTACTGATTAATTTAATTTTGTTATAATGAGCCTAGTGTGAGATCATATGCCTCTGTGATATTTATAAATCATACTTTTGAGTAAATACTTTAATTATTTATTTATTTAGTCTATATAGCGGTTATTGACCGAGAACATATCGGTATATCCCCGAATCCGGCCTTATGCCGGATACCGAGAATAAACGAACATTGCGTAATTTTTATGATTCTTATTATTTACTTCCGCAAGGAAAACCAGCAATGTACGTCAAATACGCCAAATTTTGTCGACATTTCTACGAACGTTCTCAGCGGACGGGGTGTCATTTTTATTTATTTATAATTTTAAACTTTATTGTTCTAAATAAGATCATACCTATAAACAAATGGTGAACTTAATGCTCAAACATATTCCCCAACAAACTATAATATTAGGACAAATTCGGATATTAGGAAATTATGCGACGCAAAAAAGTGACATAATATAATATCGTCAAAACATTTTATTATCATATTTGATAATAAAATCTCGAGTGAGAATCGAAAAGTGTGAATCTCGCTTAGGTAAATATTCAGTATGGATTCTCGTAAATAACGTACGAAGCTTTATTTCTATACCCCGATGTGTATCTATACGGGCCCATTGAAAACTTTTCCTGTATCGTCCTTGACGAAAACATTTTACTTCGCAAACTGTGAATAGAGTTATGACGCGTATTCATGTATCGGCTTTCCATTAATTTCGATTCCTTTTCTTTGTTTTAGACTGCAATAGGAAGGGCTTTGGAAAAGGTCTTACTTAAATTTGTTGTGATACTTTTTTGCCCTTTTCGCTGTGAACGTGTGAAGTTTATTCACTTGAAACAGTTTTGAATGAAATGAATTTTTTATGTAGCTCTCAGGTCCCACTGCTGGGCAAAAGCCTCCCCTCTTTGTTTCCAACCACTTCTATTCCTCGACAGTTGTTGCCAATCCTTATCGAAAGCCGACAGTTCGTCAGACCATTGCACCTTCGGCTTGCCTTGCGATCTTTTCCCATTAGTCGGGACCCAGGTAGTAACTCTTCTGGACCATCTTTCCGGCGCCATGCGGCTCACATGACCCGCCCAATCCCACTTCAGTTTCGCAGACTTTCTACCGACGTCAGTTATTTGTGTATTATATACAAAGCCTTATAATAAACTGAAAAGATAAGATTAATTTGCTAGTCACCATAGCGGATATCGGCCAGGGTTATATAAATACCTTCCCACCAAACCGATGTCTTGTAATGTAACCTTTTAAAACGCGAATCTCGACTAATATTATAGTTACATTTATTTAATTACTAGCTTCCACCCGCGGACTCGCCCGCGTTAATTTCCAAAATGAAAGACACCCTATATCCTTCTCTATACTTCAAACTATAAGTATGCAAAATTTCATCAATATTGGTTAAGTAGATAGAGCGTGAAGAGGTAACAAACAAACAAACTTTCGCGCAACAGATTATAATCAATTTAAACACTACAGTTACATAAATCTCGATTTTTCTTCAAAATCTGTTATCATTCCCGTATATCTCGATTTTTCTTCAAGATTATTTTGTGTAATCTGTTATCATTCCCGATGATAACATTTCATCGCAATCATTTACAGTTTATGCAATAAATTTTTGTCCATTTGTGTATGCGACAGCGCTCAATTAGGACATTCTATAGTTTCAAAGCAATTCAGTGCAGTTAATGAATATAGAGGACTATGGCGGCCCGAGTTTAGAGTAATGCTCAGTATTGTGGTAGACCAGTGACATTCTGAAGCAGTTAAGTTCAATTTCAGTCCATAAGGTTTAATTTTGATGTTGGTTACTATAAGATAGACGGATGAAAATCTTTATTTGTTACTATACTCGTACAATACAATAACTATAAAAGAAATACAGAAGAGAAAATACTGAAATAAATAAATGGTAATAAATAAATATATAAGGACAGATCACACAAATTGAGCTAGCCCCAAAGTAAGTTCGAGACTTGTGTTATGGGATACTAACTCAACGATACTATATTTTATAACAAATACATATATAGATAAACATCCAAGACCCGGGCCAATCAGAAAAAGATAATTTTCCATCATGACCCGACCGGGCATCGAACCCGGGACCTCTCGGTTAAGAGGCAAGCACTTTACCACTGCGCCACCGAGGTTGTAGACTTAAAAATTAAGTACAATGACATGTTGACAAAACTAAATTACAAATTTAAGAAGAACCGCCGACGCCGAAGTTGTTACTCTCCTGTCTCGAACTTACTTTAGGTCTAACTCAATCTGTGTGATTTGTTGATTTGTTGTATGGAGTAAGTGTAAATAGATATATATGTGATATCGAAACGCCTTGTATCTAAGAAAATCAGGTCAAATCTTGTTTATTTTTCGCCATCTTTACAAACGGTCATGCTAAGCGATTCTCTGATTCGAAGATATCCATACATCAGGGAACAAAGGTCTGATGAATGATGACCAAAGAAACTGGGTCGTAACAAAAACAAGGGTGGAAAGGGAAGGAAATCTGACCGGTTTTGGGGGAGTAAACAAGCGTAGTCATTTGCGGGTAAGGGCTAAATCCATTGACGCGTAGATACGACTTTCCTAAAGCATATATACGAGTATTTTTAGGATTCATTAACTTAAAAGTAAAAAAAAGGCTCATAAAACCATGTCTGTCTCTCATCGGAGCGATTTCCCGGTACCTTCCTCAGCCGTTGAGCGTCGGAGCCCAGGATCTGCTTCCCTACTTTTGCGTCTCCACTTCGCACGTTCGTCGGCATCCCTAGTTATTCAGACCAACGTCACCCAAAGACCAAAATCGTATCTGAGCTATAAACAAGGTACGACGCCCTCACCACGCGAGATTAATTTACACTTGGCCAATTGTTTATACAGGGTTACTGGTATCTAACGCATAACCTTCCAAAGACGTGTAAGGTACATAGAGAGTAATCTCTTTTGTTCTACGATTTTTATCTAAACGTAAATACAAAAAAAAACTTTTTTTTTTGGTTTTAATGTCATTTCTATAAAACGTTATTTCTATGTTCGATCCCGGTACATAATGCTACTGTACTGTCTTGTGGTGGTCTGGCTATTACATAAAGTAAAGATCTGTATTGTATGTTTTTTATCTGAAAAAAAAAAAAAACTACGAATCACGAAAAGTCGTAGGATAAAACTTGTTTTGATGTACAGAAGTTAGTATTTAGGAGGTTATGCGTTAGATATTAAGACCGAAACAAGTGATAATAAGATCTACTATTGAAAAGTTTTGAATTAAAATTAGTAGTCGCTAAGCAAAGTTTCGGATCAATGGAATCACACCTTAATTATCTATAGCTTAGCTAATAAAGAGGTAATTCTAGTGAATTTTAATTATGCTGGATTGCTTCCACAAACTTCAATTATTATCCGTGTTAGAAGGGTTTCATTAAAACAATACGGTAATATGATTTTTTAATTAAATTACGATTTTCATTTCCACGATTGGTAATAAAGTTTCAATTTAATATCTTATAGAAGTTACAGCGTTAAGAGTTAAGAAACAAACAATGTTACCTTACATTTTATAATAATGTTATTTTAACTTCAATCGATACATAGATATATAGATATACACCATGTACTATTGTACGAGTATTACATACGTCATTATATTGCTAACTAGGATTAAGAATATAATAACTTGTTATGTAAAGTATGTTGGATTAAAAAAAATGTCTTAAAACAGTAGGCTGTTTTTTTATTTGTTTATTCCAAAGAAATTAATAAATATTAATTTTAGGATTCTAATTTCAAAAGTTAACGTTTTTCTCGAAATACAATCTTTCTTATCGAGTGTGTTATTGCTATCAATGACGTCAAATTAATTTAAGTGACCTAAAGGCATCTGACTACTATCTATTGCCATGCAATCAAGGCGTATGTACATTACACTAGAAAACGATATAGTCAAAAGTGAGCAGGTTTCCTCATGAATCCTATATATTACTAGCTTTTGTCCGCGGCTTTGCCCACGTAAATTTTCTCGGATGTAAGGTACCCAATGTCCTTCTCCATTCTTCAAGCTACATGTATGAAACATTTTAAGAAGATTGGTTGAGTTGATAGAGCGTGAAGAGGTAATGAACGAATGAACGAACGAACGAACGAACGAACGAACAAACAAACAAACTTTCGTATGTATTAGTTAGGAAGTTACGATAAGTCATATTGTTATACAAATACATGTGGCACAAGTAAGATTCGAACTTGGTACATATTCGGTCAGCAAGCGTTTTAACCGAACTATCATAGCTTCAAAATACAATGAAAATCTTTATCAAAACAGATGGGTAGCAAATAATTAGCGGCCACATAAACGCAAGTCGATTTTAACTCCCAAAATTGAGGAATGCTGCCACACATATCCGTGAAACAGATGTCTGTGAAATTATGGCGCCTATTATCACTAACGCATATTGGGCCCGAAAATTTGAATATCAATGACCGCAGTCAGCCCTCAAACAAAACATCGTGTACAGAGACAAAGCAAAGGTTAGAAGTGACCATCATAAATTAAGCATATTCTGCCTACTATCCTACTAATATTATAAAAGCGAAAGTTTGTGAGGATTTATATTTGTTACTCTTTCACGCAAAATCCACTGGACGGATTGTTATGCAATTTGGTACACCAGTAGAATATAACCTGGAATAACACATAGGGTACTTTTTATCCCTAAAATCCCACAGGAACTGGAAGAGGGACTCTTCAGTAAAACGTGCTAGATTTTGCTATTTTGATCTGCACTTAATCGCCCACGTCTTGCGGAAACTGGCAAATTGCGTCGATATCAAAGGTCTGGCCACGAGCCTTTTACCCGATCCTGGAAAATCTAAAAGTGCTGAATTGATGTCGTCCAGAATTTGACTGCAGAATACAGTGCACAGTGGAAAAGAGAAAATATAACTCACTCAATAAAAAGAAAGACTTAAAAATCTGTAAAAAAGAGAGACGACACAAAAACGCCCTCCGCTTAAAACTATTGCGAATCCTTAATTTTATTATGAAAAAAATACATCAAATTATGAATTTTATGGTGTAACAAATAGATCAAATCAAAGCTTGGTCATTGGCTGAAGTATAAACCGGTAAAACGCTCAAATAAGAGAGAGATATATTATATGTAAGTTATTTATTTATATAAAGGATTTAACATACAATTTAAACAAAATGCCACTCCGAATGGTAGCCGATGTAAAAATGTCAATACTCTAGCGTTCATCTCTGAACATTAGTAAAGTTATGTGAGATAATAAAATAAAGTGTTTATTTTTAATAATCACTTATATCATATAGCTTTATTTCTGTACTATTTCCGATTTATGCCTCCACTAACAAAGGCGGCCCTAAAAGGCCAATCGATGGCCCAAACAATCGTCGGCGTATATAAAATATACATTGAATATCTATGTAGCATATTGGCCAATATTGGCGCGACACAACTGTCTCGGTTGTTCAGTTTTCATCCCATTCCATACTCATCACAATCGATATATTTTTTTCTTCAACCGTATTTTCAGTATTCTCTCTTTCTCTCATTCACGCAAATTCTTAGTTCCAACTTTGACTCATACACTCAAAGGTGTATGAAAAAATATTGAACTTTTAAAAATTTGACTGGCCGTCATTTAACGATCGACCACCACATACCTAACATCAGTCTACTTTTGGAATGATTTTGTTGCTTATCAGCTGTTATGGTATTTATTTTTTTAATGACCTTGTACGACATCCACGGGTTTTTTTAGAAGTTATTTTTGGATGAGTAAAGAATACAATAAGAAAATAAAAGTAATAATTAAATTACTTTTATCAATCCTATGACGTTTTATCTCATATTTTTATTTTCCTGAACTAGTATTCCTAAATCAACCGCAATATATTGAATAAGGAATATGCCATAGGATGAGTTCGGAACAACAACAAGCCATCTGTCTATGTGCAAACTTTCGTTATGATTATTTACAATGGCTTAGTTCTTTAGCTAATATCGAATAAACGTAGGTAATATTATGAGATCTCAGAGATTGTAATAAGAATTAACTTGACAAAGTTTTGCCTTACATTATTACACAAGGTTACTTGTAAAATATCAACAACTCGCAGGAGAAGCTAACATTATAAACAACAACAATTGTTTAGCAATAAAAATTTGAGTTTTGAAAAATCCAAACTTTTTTACTACAATAATATTTCTTGATTTTGCATTTCAATGGGTAATTCCAATTTTACGCAACTATGCAACGGGTTTTGATGAAATTATCACTGTAATTTAGACAATATTCCCATTTAAAAGGTTTATATATACCTCGTGTGAAGTGTCGCTAGTGTAAAAGTTGACTAATCTCGCTCAGAGTTCCGAAAATCAAATATCCATTTATCTTTTTGTTTTGATTATTTACTAACGGCCCACCCCGGCTTCGCTTGACACTTCAGGAATAAACACTACCTATCGGTGAAAACCGCATGAAAATCCGTGCAGTAGTTTATGAGTTTATCGCGAACAGCCAGACGCGACAGAGGACTAGGTTTCATAAAATGTAAGCTTTCCGTTTTATTAAATTTATATTCAGAAAACTTAGATATCATTAGTTAAAATGTAATATCATTAGTTGAAATAAAAACTAAATAATCTAATATTATTTTATTAAAGTGTAAAATGAACAAAATATAATATTATATTTCACAACAAATCACTGAATCAGCCGATTTATTCATCTAGTTCTGTTATATTCGTTTATTTCAAAACTGAAACATTTTACGAAACCAATTTTATCCACAAACTCATTCGTTTATTGTAAATATTTCGGCAGTTTTTTATAATGATCCGATTAGAATGAGTCTGTTACATTTTTTTTGCAAACATTGTAATTATTTGAAACTATCAAATTCAACAAACGCACCGAAAAGTATTTTAAAAACAATTCAGCTTCGGGGCTCACTATGCAACGAGGAATTGCTGCCAGCATTCTTGGATTCCTGCCTCGTGCGGACGCGCTGGACGAAATCTAATTTTAATATTTCTTTAACTGAAATTAATTTAAAAAATGTCGTAATAGAAACGATTACAATATTTAAATCAATATATCGAATTGCTTTCCAAAATCATCACACTTCTTAACCTTCACTGTATATGCAACAACTTGTCACTAGATGGCGGTAGGTAGCCGTGAAAGTCATGTCACACTATAATACATCCTTCCATACTAATAGGTATTATAAAGAGAAAAGATTTTGATTTTTGTTTGTAAAGAATAAACACAAAAAATGTGAAATTTGAAGAAATTTTGTATATATAGGTATTATACAAAACGTTCGGGAGTAACATATAGGACGGGCCGCTAATCTATATATATCTATCTATATGTAATTTTAATAATTTGTTTTCATTAGTAGTTGTCGACCTCGGTGGCACAGTGGTAAAGTGCTTGCCTCTGAACAGTGAGGTTCGATCCCCGGTCGGGTCACGATGGAAAATGATCTTTTTCTGATTGGCCCGGGTCTTGGATGTTTATCTATATATATATATATATTTGTTATAAAATATAGTATCGTTGAGTTAGTATCCCATAACACAAGTCTCAAACTTACTTTGGGGTTAGCTCGATCTGTGTGATTTGTCCTTATTTATTTATTATTTACTTAGTAATATTTATTAGTGTTAATTTCTTTTAGTTGTAAAATGTTAAACATATTATAGTCAGATTGATCAATAAATATTAACTAGGTATATCTATACTAGAGTTAAGCGTTTGTGAGTATGTATGTTTGAGGCGGGTAATCTCTAAACCTACAGAACCGATTTCAAATATTCTTGCACCATTAAAAAGGTACATTATCCAAGATTACCATAGGCTATATTTTATCTCAAAATTCCCACGGGAGCGAAGCCCCGGACAACATGTAGTCTATACTAATATTATAAAGAGAAAAGATTTGTATTTTTGTTATTTTGTTTGCAATCAAACTCAAAAACTACTATGCAGATTTTGTTGAAATTTGGTTTACCCTCGAGCGAAGCCGGGGTTGGCAGCTAGTATTTTATAATTCGGTTGTTGTAACAGACTGATACCTAAAAGACGAGCAATAACAGATTTAAACATACCCGTCTCTGATGCAAATGAAGGATGTAAAGGGTTGGTCCTCAGGGCCATCAGAGCTAATCTCGGCAAATAGATCGTTATAGGCTGAATTCCTATCACAAAATGTTGATTAATTTCATGGCAGTACAGTTTCTATAGAACCTTATGATCATAAGCAATGATGGTCCAAGGTTGCCGTTTGCGCCGGGTTGACGTCAGGCAGTCCCCTGATTGCAAAATAAATATAAAAATATATATCAAACAGATTGAGCTAGCCCCAAAGTAAGTTCGAGACTTGTGTTATGGGATACTAACTCCACGATACTATATTTTATAATGAATAAGTACATATATAGATAAACATCCAAGACAAGGATCAGAAAAAGATCATTTTTCATCATGACCCCACCGGGGATCAAAACCTGGGACCTCTCGGTTCAGAGGCAAGCACTTTACCACTACCACCGCCACAGAGGTCGTCAAAAAAATCACAGCCATATTTTCAACATTTTAAATACATATTTAGTAAGTACAAAGCCGAACACAACCAGGAACAAGTGGAAATTAAAGAAAGCGTCTAGTCCCCGCCCTATAATAGGAATATTCTTGCATGAGAACGGTAATTTGGCCCACCTGATGGTAAGTGTTCACCACAACCTATCAACGCCTGCAACACCAGGGTTGTCACTTGGTTGTCCTAGGATCTTTTGCCACAGTGCCCTGTAATCACACCGCACTCTCTCGCCCTTCAAACCGGAACACAACAATGCTAGCTGCACTGCTGTTAGAAATATATGAGAGCGAGGTACTAATACAGACGATCTTTGCGCTTAAGTCTACTCTAATCTGACATTCTGTGACTAATCAGAAAAGTTAAGTGAAAAAAAATCACAATCTAATGATGGAACCAGAGCTTTTGTCATTTTATTCTGTTATCTATATTGTAATGGTACAAACTTCAACGAGTTTTCTGTTTGTGACGTACTAAAAGTATTACTTTTCGCGGCGGCGAATGACAAAAACATTCAGAAAGTAAATTAAAGTTTTTCCTTATTAAAGTAAGTGGAGCCATTGCCTGTTTACTGTTGGGTTCTCTTTAGTTTCTCAAAGGAAAATGTACAATTTAGTTGGCATTGTATTTTCGTAAGTTTTTTTTTTACTTTATTTTATACTTTATCGCACAATATATTTTTCGTGTGTTCAACATTTCAGCTACGTAAATTGACAGATATCCTAGTCTAGACAAAACTTGTTTATGTATATTAGCATCTTATCCAAGCATTCTAGTTATGACGTCAAACATAGAATATATGCCTATAATTCTTAACAAAAACTTGTGACTTCACAGACGAGCGACATGGTTCAACCGCAAGTCTTCAACAGCAAAAACTTCGACGACAGTTTCTAATGATAGTTGCTGCTCGTTTGTTTAGTACTTAAATATATTAGGACAAATCACACAGATTGAGCTAGCCCCAAAGTAAGTTCGAGACTTGTGTTATGGGATACTAACTCAACGATACTATATTTTATAATAAATACATATATAGATAAATATCCAAGACCCTGGCCAATCAGAAAAAGATCATTTCCATCATGATCCGACCGGGGTTCGAACCCGGGACCTCTCGGTTCAGTGGCAAGAATCTTACCACTGCGCCACCGAGGTCGTCAAAAATAAATAATTAAGAGAAATATAATGTCTTTTTGTTAAAATCTAAATTTTTATTTAAATTAAAGAAACTCGCATATAAAAATTCAACAAATATTCGATTAGTAGACAATCTCGAATTCGAATTCAAAATTCTTTGCATGATTTACATCACATAGTGACGTCAAATTTTTACGTATAACTTAAGTCTACTGCAGACTTTCAAAGGTCAGGTGAAGAAGAAGCGACGCAAACAAGCTACGACTTGTTTTGCTTAAATTAATAGTCGACTTGCAGTGCAGTTAAAATGGTTCGTCTGCAAGAGGCTTTAGATGCGAAAATATACCGATATGATTTGGCTCCAAGCCAAACCTGGCTTCTGCGAGCAAGATTTATACCCTTAACGTAGTAGGCGTTCTTCAGACAACACTTTAATAAGCCTTATAAAGATCATAGCACACCAGACCTCTCCCATCCGGCAAGATGAATTTAATTGAAACTGAACTCTAAAGCGTCCGCGGTAAACACAATTTACATTGACAACGAATTAGCGTACTGCTCGCTGTCAGATCTCGTCATGTCAATGCAAAGTATGTCTAAAGAGGACGCATTAAAACTCAGTTTCAATTAACATCATCTTTCCGGTTTTGTGCGTTGTACAATTGCGATAAGACCTCAAAAGCCATAGCCAACTTCCTCACTTATCTTCTGAGTTTTTGCAACACTATCAGATTTATTCAAGTCGCCTAAAGGCATCTGAAATGCCCACCTACCCCGCCATCTATCGGTAGATAGTCGGGTACATACTAGTGAACTAAACTGTCCACCAGTGCAGGTTTCCACAAGATGATTCCGCAAGCGGTGGTCTATGAAAACTACTATGAGTCAGATTGCTATACAAACTCATTATGACACGAGTAGGATTCGAACCTGGGACTTATCGACCACAGACGGAACAACTTAACCACTGGGCCACCACCGCAACTTTACAACAATGGGTTGACAACAAGCAGTCCGTCAATAGTAAAATATGTCTTCAGCGGAAGAAATAAAGATCAGTTTCAATGAACATATTCTTTTTGCAACGCCATCGTACTACAACCTTTATTTAAGACGTTTTTCAGACAATACTATAATATAAGCCTAATAATTCTTCTTTTTAACTTAATTAACAACTGTTAAAAAGATTCTTTTAAAGAGTTTCATTTCATTTATACAGTACTAAGTACGAATAATATTTCACTTGGTAGATTAGCTGGACTTGGTAGTAGCGGTGGTGGTGTAATGGTTAAGACGCCCGCTTGTGGATCGAAAGGACCCAGGTTCGAATCCTACTCGTGCCACATGACATTGTATATCAATGTGACTCATAGTAGTTTTCATCGACCACCACTTGCTTCCGGTGAAGGAAAACGTCGTGAGGAAACCTGCACACTGGTTGATTCTTATTAACTTGTGTGTGAAATGGAGAAGGCAATGGCAAACCACTCCATTAATAATGCCAAAAAAGTTGTTGTGTGTGTTTCATTCCACGTAATGACCACGACCCTCAGCCATGAGGAATACGACTAAGAAGACTAAGAAAAAAAAGAAGAAGATTAGCTTATATTTTCTTATTATAGCTTGTTTTTTTTTTGCTTATTTATACAGATAATGTTCGCTTTTTTCAAACAATCAAAACGGACCAATAAATTGGCTACTTGACTCCTAACTAATATTATAAATGCGAAAGTATGTTTGTTTATTTGTTAGCTCTTCACGCTGTATCTACTCAACCAATCTTCTTGAACTTTTGCGTACATGTAGTTTGAAGTGTGGACCTTTCCATCTCGGAAAAATAACTGTTCCCGTGGGAAAACACGCGGGCGAAACCGCGGGCTAAAGCATAAATTGAAAAACCTTAGGGGGCGAGTTTTGTAACATTATTGTATGACGAACTTATGTGAAATAATATTGATACATTTTATTAATTAGGTAATTTACTAAAAAAGCTACTATATCAACGAATTGCAGGGGGATTAGCATTTTTGTAAATATTGTTTATATATTATTTTGGAAGTATATTTGAGTAGTGTATATATTATTTTTGACAGTTTGTTTATGACAGGAAATATATTTGAGTAGTGTGCATTTAATTTAATAATTCGTGAAAATATAAATATCTGTATACTAAATTTACATTTATATGATTACTGGCAGCCCGTCCCGGCTTCGCTCGGGTAACATAATACATTATATACGCCTAAACCTTGCTCAGGAATCACATCTATCTAGTGGTGAAAACCTTATAAAAATCATGCAGTGCTTTAAGAGTTTATCACGAACAAACAGAATGTAAGGTTATTATTTATGTAAGGTTCATATTTCGATTTAGTTTTTAAATATATGTGTAGTGTAAGTTAATGTACCAAAATCAATTATACTTTTTTTGTCTTATAGAATTTTATGAACAGATACATATATCCATAATTTTTCAGCACTGCCTTAAAATATGGGGTAAATTTAAACCGTTATTGTTTTTCAGATTAAGACTTCGACATAAAACGGTAATAAACTTTTTATCCCCGTTAAGTTTTAACGATTCTATCTCACAAACCGTTAATATCAAACTTGGGGGAGAAGCGGTGCCGGTTTAAGAATTACCGAAACCCTGGGCAGAATTTATACGACGCGCCCCATATCTGAATTGTTTCAGCGAATGAGTTATTAAGTCAGGTATGTAATACAGTAAAAATAGCAAATGAGACATTTTTATTTACATATTAATGATTTAAATATTATATAATAACGCACGCCCATTATATCCAATTCATCTAAAATTCTAGGGCAACTATTATTTTTTTTACCTTAAAAATTACCTTTTTCGTACCAGTGAGCATATCTTTTCCATCAAGCCTCTCTCTCTCAATGAGTGTCATATTCAGTCTTCTTAATTGGAGTCAGTTTTTCTTACTTTTTCTCCCTTTGGAAAGCAATTGTCAGATTATGAGGCGGCCGCGTATTGTGCAACCAAAAAAAAAAAAAACGGGTTGCACTTCGGTAGCAGAAGTGAAAACTTGAATATTAACGTTGTGCATTTTTGAAGTCTTACGAATTTTCGATCAGGTCACATGTCCCGAAATTTATCATTCTTTACCCATCACCAAAAACTGCACAACGCCGCTAAAGAAGTTTCCACTTTAAAAATTAAAATGGGGGCGCCTTTTTGTATCCCGCGCCCTGGGAGCGATCACCCTTTTTCCACCGCTAGGTATTGGTAAAAAGTTGAAATCTTTTTTCATTATGTGCTATTAGGCAACTCTTTAATTATGAGATCCGAAAGTTTATTTCAAAGAAAATTTCACTCTTTTTCGGTAGTATACTTTTGTTCATAACAAGCGCGGATTTTGAATTTTTAATGAATTATCTTGATAATAATACTCTTTATCGCAGAGAAAATTTTAACTTGGGATTGTAATCAAATTTTGAATAAAAAATTATATAATTAGTTTAGTAAACTGTTCCTCGATTGTTTCTTCAGTAAACGAGTGTAGTCTGAACGTGAAACGATTTCCTATTTAATATTTGCACGACCTTTAGTATCTTTTTAAGAATATTGACACGAATGTCATCCTTGACAACACAAAGCCAGCACTTTTTGGATTTCCTCCATCTGCCAGGCGGAATCAAAAAATACAACACGTACAAATGGAGACAAAATAGAAAATATTTATTTAAATTCATTCTTAATAGGACACCGTGTGAGGTATCATAGTCTTTTTCCTGTCGTGGATCGTGGTCATTACGTGGAATGAAACACACACAACAACTGATTTCTTTAATGATAGACTCGGATAGAATTTAGTGCTAGTATACATTATAATTCTTTTTTTGTTTTGTTATTTGTAGTGGATAGCATGCTCCTCTTTATTTATTTATATTTGCATAGGTACACAACATTCAACATCAACATTCGGTAAAACATGTATGTTTATCAATTTGTATATTTGTACTCATGTTTTTGGCAAATAAATGTTTTCTTTCTTTATAATAATGACTCACCAAGTAGTATATTCGATGTGCACAGGTCGACAACGAAGGAACGAATGACGCTTGGACGTCGCGCTCTTAGCTTTAAATAGTGAGACGTAAACAACAAGATGGCGCCCGACCGAGTGTCATCGTTTTACAATTTTATTTGTAAGTAAATTTGAATTAGATTTTATTACCTACATTAAGTTATGGCAGATTATGGTATTTATACAAAAATATATAATATATACAATACATGTATATGCTAACAGATGTAAAAATCGTTATATAAATGTTAAATTAGCTCTCTAGACCATATTGCCGTGCCTATACTAGGCCCATAATATTATACTGTAAAATGTTTTTCACTACCAACAATTATATTACTTATCTGAATAATTAATAATATGGAAATGCTTAAAATAGTGCAGTTCTGCATTCCTAATAGATACGTGGAGCTTCGAAGGCAGCCGTGCCTATTGGTGGTACCTCAGAGGAGGACCAATTTGGTGAACAGGTCTCCGCTGGCGCGCGCCATACGCACTCTCAATGTGATCGCGGACAGGATAGACATCTTCCAGTGTATTCTGTGTGAATTTACAAAGATTGCAGTTAGGGTAATAAGTTATAGTGCAAATAATTGAATTATATTTAATATTGCTTTTTCTGTTGCATTTGGGTTTAAATCTGTAAAAATAGAATAAGTTTGGATAATAAATAAATAAATAAAAATGATGGAATGCAATAAAATGTTTGAATTTTAATTTAAGAACCCGGATTCGATCGGAACTCTTTCAGATTGACCTGAGTCATGTGTGTTGTATAGTTGAGTTAGTATCCCATAACACAAGTTCGAACTTACTTTAGGGCTAGATCGATCTGTGTGATTTGTGCTTATATATTTATATTTATTTATTTACTATTTTTGCTATGTGGGCCGGAGGGGATGTCCGGATGTCCGTCATTGCTGGTCGAGCCCACCGCTAGGAGCAATCTATTGACAAATACATCAGTCACGCGGTGGTGCATAAAATAGTGGATATATTCAAGTGTGTGAGTTCACAAAGGTCAGGTATTTGTGATCTGTTATGTGTAAAAATAATTTTGGATTTAAGTCTATATCGCATTAGGTGTAAACCTGTAATGTTAGATGTAGGTATGTAATAAAATATTTTTTTTGCTTATTATTATACACGTAGTTAATTTTATTTGCGACTAGATAAATAAATGACTATATTAGGACAAATCACACAGATTAAGCTAGCCCCAAAGTAAGTTTGAGACTTGTGTTATGGGATACTAACTCAACGATACTATATTTTATAATAAATACATATTATATAGATAAACATCCAAGACCCGGGCCAATCAGAAAAAGATCATTTTCCATCATGACCCGACCGGAGATCGAACCCGGGACCTCTCGGTTCAGTAGCAAGATGTGGTCCGGGACTTCGCTCCCGTGGGAATTTTGAGATAAAATATAGCCTATTTTATAACAATTATGGATAATGTTACCTTTCTAATGGTGAAACAACTTTTAAAATCGGCTCGGTAGTTTCAGAGATTACCCGGCTCAAACATCAAACTCACAAACGCTTACCTCTTTATAATAGTGATCAAACTTTGTGCGGAACTCTATTTTTGTTAATAACGACAAAATTGCCCAAAAATGTGATTTTTTTTGACGTGACAACGTCTTAAATTAGGTTGCGGCTGGGAGTCACTTATGAAAAAGTGTAACGCCCGGTAACGTTACGATGAGTCACCGAACGAGAGAGAGGTCCGCCGAATGCCTTGCGTCTCTCTCCCACTCAACTATGATCGGTCTGCCGCGCGCGTAAAAAGACGTTGTCACGTAAAATCTTCGCCCGTAAAACCGACTTTACAGGCAACCATTTTTTTATATCTTGGTAAGAAGTATCAAAGATGCCCGTCACAAAATTTTGTCCAATCGCCTATGATGGGTTACACAAACAACCAAACCAATTAAATTCAATAACATTGCGGCGAAACAAAAACTAATTCATTACCCGACCATAAGCCCTAAAATTGATATGGGTATCGCTGATTCAGTAAGGGTTAGTCCTCGCTTATATCACCCTGTATTAATAGCTGTAATTTATACATATAATATATACATATAATTGGGGTAGGCTTTGGCCTGAAGCGTTTTGTTGATGTAAGTTATGATTTGTTACGGCATTTGGCGCCAAGTTATCATAAGTGGGATGTAGCTTATGTAATCTGACTGTACGATATAATGTAATAAAGTATGTAATGAAACTAACTAAGTACTCGAATATATAACATACAGGTTATTTTTTTGCACTGCACAATTTTTTTTTGAGTCAGATAATGTAAATATAAGATAGTTATTCAAAACTGGACTATTACAAGATCAGATTATCGTTTCAAATGAAATCAAATCAAAAATTCCTTATTTTCTCTCATCATCATATCGAGTGTGTTATTGCTAACACTGGTGTCAGATTTTATTCAAGTCGCCTAAAGGCATCTGACATGACTTTTACGACTACTTTTGTACCTCCATCTCATGGCAGGTAGTCGCATACACGCTAGGGAGGAAACCATGCCTAGAAGAATCGTGACCACTTGAGATTTCTTAGAGAGAGAGAGAAACAAAACCGGCCGCTTGCTGATTTCATTCCTCCTTGGGAATGCTATCGTTGCCTACAGCTGCCTAGGCTGCGTGTCCCTTAGTCGCGTACGACATCCACGGGATGATATGGAGTGGTCCTATTCTAGGGTGGAACCACACGCCACCATCTGAGATGTCTTATCTCACAGATTTGGAACTCGAAACGTCTGATAAATCTCTAAAGTTTACCATGACAAAGTGGCTGCAATGAATTTTGTCTGTTATCAATATAATACTTTGAATCTTGATAAGTTATCGGACGCTTTTATTTAGGTTTCAAGTTTAATCGATTAGAAAATACAGACAGTTTGACAGTTAGACATAAAGTACGATTATAGAAAAAGCGTGTAAACGTAAGCATGTATGTATGTTTGTTTACTCTTTCACGCAAAATGATTGTTATGAAACTTGATACACGGGTAGAATATAACCTGTACACTTATTGCACTTTTTATCCAGAAATTTTCACGGGAGCGGGAGCAAAGCCTCGGGGCGCAGCTAGTGATTCATAATTATAAAAAGAACATATACATACTACATACATTAATTACGATTTGTTATTTTTCCATACTATTATTATAAAGGGAAAATAATTGTATTTTTGTAAAAACTCGAAACTACTTGGCCGAATTTGTTGTTATTCGGCACAGAGATATGTGTAAACTTCAGGAATGACATAGGCTAATTTTTATTATGGTTTTATTCGAGCGAATCCAGGGCGAGCGGCTAGTTGTAGATACATTCACTACCAATCAGTAAATAAAATAAATAAATATATTAGGACAAATCACACAGATTGAGCTAACCCCAATGTAAATTCGAGACTTGTGTTATGGGATACTAGCTCAACGATACTATATTTTATAACAAATACATATATAGATAAACATCCAAGACCCGGGCCAATCAGTAAAGGATCATTTTCCATCATGACCCGACCGGGGACCGAACACGGGACCTCTCGGTTCATAGGCAAAAACCTTACCACTGCGCCACCGAGGTCGTCGGTGTCATTTTACAAGCTTTTAGTCAACTTGCAATGTATATAAATATATATACAAACATAGTTACACTGCGAGAGCATGGCTCTTGAAATCACTATAACTAAAACCAACATTATATAAAATGAACAATACTTAAATGGATCTACAAGAGGCACTATATCAAAATTTATCATCCGCGATATAAAATTGTATTTGGCACAATGTTGTAAAGGATGTCTTGTGAATTTATGAAAGTATCCGTTTTAGAGCCACGGTACACTTAACTTCACATAGATCTACAAAACATCATCGGAAACTCGCCTTTATTCCCGACACATAAAGGTGTATATCCAATAAAATGACACGTAGTGGTCTGTAGTATAAAATGAAACGTTATATTCTTTATTCGAGCTCAAATGCAGTACAAAATTGTGTATGAAATGTTTGCACTTCGTGAAATTAAAATTTATAGAGACATTAAAAGTGTTAGATTATTATATTTGTAGGATATATTATTGGAATATAATAATATTAATACCACGATATCTAATTAAACCTTAAGACATATAATAAAACTGTAACTGGGCCTATGAGGAGATTTTAAAGAAAAATAATTAAGGATCCCTTTTAGGGACTAATAGAAGCCAAAACCCTTTTTTCCAATTTTTGTCTGTCTATCGGTCTGTATGTTTGTTCGTGCATCACGCAAAAACTACTGCATGAAATTTGATACGGTTATACTATGATAATTTAATTTTTAAATCAGATTTTAATTTAGACCATTCGCTATACATATATATTTATAGCGAATGGTCTAAATTAAAATCTGTTAAAGGTTAAATCGCGATACGTTGTTTATAACCAGATGTAATGACAATTGACATTAATAATAATTTACGAGCAGACGCTCGCATTTAAATAAATACATATTTTATACAATAAAAATATTAAATTAAATGTCAAAGATACAGAGCAATCTGGAAAATATCCTCCTTCGTCGTGACCAGGGATCAAAACCAGGACTATGTATATAACTGTCTAACAAGATGACGTAATTGATAACAGGCTGCGTTGAAGTTTGTTGCTGACTCACGCGTCAACTCGTGAACGGGTGCTGCCAGGGAGAACTGGTCAGCTCGATCTTTTATTAATCTGCATTGGCATGAATATAATGTTGCCAGAATAAAAATGAGTTGATTATTTATTTATGAGATAAGGGAAATAGGCCTAACGAGGTTATTACAGGTTTTTTAAAAGTTTTTTGATTCCTGTATAAATTTTAACCCCCAACCCAAAAAGGTGGGTGTTATATGTTTGACCAGTAAGTGTGTCTGTCTGTCTGTGCATGTGGCACCGTAAGTCATCGACGGCGGAACCGATTCGGATGCGGTTTTTTTTAATTTGATATTTGATCAAAATCGGTTTAGTCGTTCAAAAGTTGTAGCGAAATGAATATTGAAGGTCGGGGTTTTATCCTACGGGGACTTAAAAATCTAAAATTTTACATTAATATTTGATATCGAAAGTTCCCAGGTTCGAATACTTCTCGTTCACCTGTTGATGAGATTTACGGTGCCACGTACACAGACAGACAGACACACTTATCGGTCAAACTTATAACAGCCCTCTTTTTGCGTCGGGGGTTAATCAGATTGCCTGCCACTTTAAAGTAATATCAGCTCAAAAGGCCGACTTAACATCCGGTTTAGCACAAGTTGGCTCGTGCACTGCCCTACTTGGCTGATGTAGCTAATGCCATGTTTCCCTTTGCTGCCCAATAGCTGTGCTATACGAATGGTAGTGACTTGGCTCCTCTTTCACTTGTTATGAACTTGATGTGTTCATGGTTGTGTCGCCTTTCGACTTTGGTAAAGGTCAATGGTTTGAATTTGAAGAATCGACGCGTAGATATTTTCCGAATTCGAATACAATACAATTTACGAATCTTTCATAAATAAGTGTTCTTTTTTTAAATTGAGTTTGCGACCAGTGGCCATTTTTGTATTTCGAGGAATCTCATTGGTTGATTGCATATTTTATACACAAGATAGACCTAGAATAAATCACATACCACCATTACTCATAGTCTATGCTCGCTGTAGCAATAAATTCCAGCCAGTTAGTCTAGCTAGACGAACGTATTTTAGTCTTTCCATTAGTGATGGTGATCGGAAATCCGTTGTCGATATTTCATCGATAGACTATCGATAGTTTAATCTAAAGCAATATAATTTTGATAGACTATTTATTTATCTGTACATAACATAATATAATTGTAAGTAGCTTATATCATTTAGCTATAGGAATAGAACTTTTTGTACGTTCATTTCATGTTTCTTGCTCGTAAAAACAAGGTCGAATATAAACTAAACTATTATTATTAATATAAGTAATTCCGAAGTTGCTGGCATCGTTTTGATGATGAAAAAATTCTGGGAATCGAGCGGGAATTGAACCCGCGCGCCCCTGCCTATCCGGGACAGTGCTCTTGACCACTGAGCTATAGAGACCATGTCAGTTCGGCCGAATTAATTCATCTCTTTCGTCTTACCCCGACGTACAGTATTTTCATTAGAGAGTAGTAGGTAGTCTTAACTAACATTTTTCATCTCATTCTTGTCATCATCTCATTCTCGCAGAATTATTCAAAATTTTTACTAAATATAATCAATTACTACTATCGGATTATTATTTGAATTGGCTCTAGTATCGATATAAAAGATTTCTTTTTCAGATGAAAATTATCGATTGCTCGGCAACACTACAAAGCATAGATTTATCTAACATATTGTCCATTTTGATTTATTTGACGTAACCAATCCTGTGCAATACTGGACTATTGAATATCCATTTACTGGTAAATTGAATTCTGTGCACTACCTACAATTTATTTTTTAAGCTTAAAATTTTGGTTATCGTAAAATAATCAGCACATGAACACAACTTATGAAAATACTAGCGGCCAAGTCCTGGCTTCGCTCGGGTAAAACCATAATAAATTCTACATTTAAACCTTCCCTTTGATAAAAATTAGCTATCAAACAAAATAAAAACCCATCCAAATCGGTTCACCTGTTGCTGAGCTACGGTGCCACGTACACAGACAGACACACTTAGCGGTCAAACTTATAACACCGACGGGCGTTATTGCGTCGGTGTTTAAAAATAGCGAAAATTCGTGTAGAAAAATTTACTTCAAGTCTAAGAAAGGTCGAGATTTATCCAAATAATAGTCTTGTTTGTTACAACAACAGTGTGGTGATATCCTTTATTTATTTGCACGCAATTGGGTAGTGTAATGATCGTAGTGTGAAATATGGCAGACACTTCAGAAATAATATCTGAACTACACCGAACAGGGGGCGATAGAAGATAATATTTTGAATCGGAATTATTCGCGGAATCGGAATTATGAGAAGGTTTTTTATTTGTAATTTTTGTGTTATTTTAATTTTATGTATTTATAAAATTGTCTGTTACTATATAAATAAATGTATAATTTTTGAATGCTAACTAATATTATAAACGCGAAAGTGAGTTTGTTTGTTTGCTTGCTACTTCTGCACGCTCTATCTGCTCAACTAATCTTCTTAAAATTTTGCACACATTACATATTGAAGAACGGAAAATGACATATGGTACTTTTCATCCCAGAAAAATAGCTCCTACCGTGAGAAATAACGCGGGCGAAGGCGCTGGCAAAAGCTAGTAAGATATATAATAGGCACTTTTTTATTTGGAGCAAAATGAAGATAAAGTAGGAACGACGACGAATCCTCGGCTCTTTACGGAGAAGTGAGACAAAGCCAGTTAGGCCACGCAATTAATTTTTCAGAATAGATTAAATTATATTAATCAAATTTCGATTCAAATTAGATTTTAATGTGAAAACTTAAACAAAATTAAAAACTTTAAATTCATTCCTATTTATTATTTCAGGTTATATTCAACCCGTGTTATAACAATTATAATTAATTAATTAATTAATTAATTAATTAATTAAATTATAATTATAACAATTGCTCCAGTAGATTTTGCGTAAAAGACTAACAAACATACAGACATCCTAACAAACTTTCGCATTTATAATATCAGTAGGATTTTTCGAAAGCTACAAACTACTGGTAAATATTCTAGTGGAGTCACGACCTAAAATCTCGCTTACAATGATAAACAGATCGGGGTAAAATTTCCTTGTATATTTTTGCCTTTGTGTGTCATTAACTATTCAATGGATCGTGACGTGACCTTGTGTTTCATTCCTCTTTCGTGTTTACGTTCTAAACTTGGAAAACAACTGAAGATGTACTTATTAAAAAAAAAAAAAGCGATCGAAAACAAATTTTGTTTTTCAGGAGAGAAATTAACGCCTATTGTTGTAGTTTGGATTTGTCCAAATTGAATTCTGAACGCGGTGTTGTGAACCCGAAGACCAACAAAGAGAATTTTCACGCCAAATTTCAAATTATATAATACTAATTCTAACAATTAACAATCCTAACTAACATTATATATATATAGAACATTATATATTACTATTAACATTATACTACTACTATTAACATTATATATATATATATATATATATATATAAGAGACTAACTTTCGCATATATATATATATATATACATATATATATATATATAAATGCGAAAGTTAGTCTGTTTGTTACCTCTTCACGTTCAATTTACTCAACTTCTTGAAATGTTGCGTACATGTAGTTTTAATAATGGAGAAGGACATAGGGTACGTTTCATTACGCAAAAAAACTTTTCACATGAAAAAATTACGCGGGCGAAGCCGCGAGCGAAGGCTAGTTAATTGTAAAAATATTATAAGTGAATGGAGCTAAAACACAAGTCTATGATGATTATTCTGTAAATTATCGTCTTTGTTATATTGTAAAATATTTACAATATAATAAAGACCATTGCTTTTTAAAGGGTTGAATTGCGTGAAATGAAATTTATTTCGAACCAGTCGTGATCGTGAGGCCTTCCTAAACAAACTTACTAATGGAGTTCGATGCAAGTTACAAGCTGAAGCGGCAACGACTTTATATAGACTAGTTTTCGCGCGCGGCTCCGCCTGCGTTTATTTCCTACGAGAGCAGTTACATTTCCGAGATGGAAGGTACTCTATGTCCTTCTAAGTACATCAAACTACATGTATGCAAATTGTCAAGAAGATTGGTTGAGTAGATAGTGCATTAAGAGGTAATAAACAAACAAACTTACTTTGGCACTTATAATATTAGTTGTGATTCCGTTTCCTTAGTAATTTCGGTACTCAAAACACAAAAGTTCTGACTAAACGTCAGCGGCGCGCCAGTTAAAATCAACGTCAAAATTGACGTTACAACTTATCTTTAACATATAATAACATTTCGAAACGGCCACTGCTAAGAAAAACTTTCAAAAAATCTTCTTCAAATTTAATAATGACATATATTTTCATTGTTATATGTAAAAGAACAAAAATATTCGGTCACAAATTACAAATAACTCGTGAAAATCTTCACATAATATTTTACAAACCGCTTAATGCTTTCACTTATGCCATCCAGACAGTATTTCCAGCAAAGAGTTATTGAATTACCCGATCTTGGGAGTGTGTAAATTGCCAAATTTATCGGCGACTGTGTGTCCAAGCTCAAAGTGGTCAACACCAAGTTGCGGCGTTTCAAAGCGGCCATTTTGTTTGTTTTGGCGGAAACTCAGCCTGACAGGTTTTCAGGGCAGTTTCAAAATTGGTTTTCAATCTCAGCAGTTTAAAAGCTAGGTCTGATTGCGTTGTGCTTCATTGCGACGTCTGCACAGCGCGTTGTCCGTCCGTTTGTGTTGTGTGTTGTTTTTGTTTTGATAACGACGTACGTCAAAACTCCGTCCAATTTCTGCGTTGATCTGTCGACGTACGAGTAGTGATGGAGTCGGACTTTCAAGACTAGAGCGATCTAGCGATTCGATTTTAGCAAAATATTATTTGAATTTTTTGCAAGTTTAGAAAAATGAAAACTTACAAACCTAGTTTTGAATGGTGTCAATAAAATACTATTAATATTAATTAATATTAATAATATAAACATCCGAGACTCGGGCCAATCAGAAAAAGATCATTTTCCATTATGAACCGACCGGGGATCGAACCCGGGACCTCTCGATTCAGAGGCAAGCACTTTACCACTGCAAAAAAAAATCATAAAGTTATTTTATGAATTTTATTTTATACTAAATCTAATTGGGACGTGTTATTTTATATCCATATAGGTTATAAAAAAAACATAAATGTATTCACATAACGAAACAAGATAATCAAATTTCACTTTAATCGATCAATTTTAGTATTTCACAGTAATTTTACTACTTCTTTAACATCCTCGAATCTAAAACAGAAAAACAATTAGAACTTGTGACGTCCGTCTGGACATGTAGTCATATATGACTACATACTTATGACGTCCGTCAGGATATGTAGTCATATATGACTACCCACATACTATACCCACCTACTACATATATGACCCGCGCGTCACCTTTTAAATCGTATGATTGAAACGCCTTATGCCTCCAAAATTATTGTCACTTGTACTCGCTTTCATACAAGCAATATATATTTTTTGGAAAAGAAGAATCTAATTTGACTTGGTGGCAACTACCTACCCTAGTATAAGACCTATATTTGTTAATTGACGTTTGAAGAAAAGGCTGCGGTGAAGTTTGTTGCGCCGCGTCTTCTTCACCTGCGCTTTGGAAGCCGGCAGTGGACTTAGTTTAAGTAATTTTTTGACGTCAATAAGTGATGTATATCATCCTAAATTGAATAAAGAATTTTGAATTTGAATTTAAATTTGAATGTAACAGATCAAATTTTCAAAATCTTTTGACTTTGACCCATATTTTCACGTGTTTACATAGTGTTTACATTCACGATGACCCAGAAGAAATCGGCACAAACAAATGCTCGTAAACCTACATTAATCCAAGTTTTAACCTATCCAAGTCGGTCAACAAATTTTTATTTGTGTACCGAAAGACTCCCTCAGGCAATTTTGTTGACGATAAAACTTTTCTCAAGGTAAAAGGGCGAAAAAATAAGGATTTTTTTTTCATTTCTATTCGTTGTTATGTCTATTATTATATGAAGTAGGCAATTACATTTTATTCCTTTCTTTTTCATGTGTTGCATTTAATCTGGTTGTAACTAGATTATCCGCCTGTTTCCCGCCCTACAATAGGACCAGTCCATATGCTCACGTGTATAGGAGGCATATATGTCGTACGAGGCGACTAAGGGATAACCTTGGCAGCTAACAAAGAAATAATATTCCCAATAAATTTATTTACAAAAATGTCATTTTTGCCACAAGCTTTTAATGTCGTCAGAGAGATGTTGTGGCCTTTAACGCCTGACAAAAAAAACATGACCGTGCTGTAAACCGTTGAGGAGTTCCTCTTATTCATTTGGAGCCGATCCGGGCTGCACCATTATGTAATTTTTATCATAATAATGCATTGTCATGGAAACTGAAGCGACGTGGGAAATTTCAACTTTGTAGCTCAACTGGAAGTAGGAGAAATCTAACTTGCAAGATTTTATTACAGACAGACAACGGGACAGGTGAAACTAAATAAGTACAAAGCTTGTAAAAAGGATTGACGTCATCACAGCCGAATTTCTGGTATTATAACGTGTTTGTCCGATAAATAACATTACTAAACAGTTACCCTATTGAAGTGGTGGTGGTGTAATGGCTAAGACGCCCGCCTGTGGATCGAAAGTTCTCAGGTTCGTATCCTACTCGTGCCATATGAGTTTGTATACCAATCTGACTCATATATAGTAGTTTTCATAGACCACCACTTGTTTCCGATGAAGGAAAACATTGTGAACCTGCACACTGGTAGACAGTTTAGTTCACTATTGTGTATGTGACTGCCTGCCACTAGATGGCGGTAAGTAGTCGTAAAAGTCATGTCAGATGCCTTTAGGAGAGTTGAATAAAATCTGACACCAGTGTTAGCAATAATACACTCGATATGTTGATGAGTTACCTTATAGTAAATCTTTAACCAAGCAATGAACGCGCTCGACTAGAACTTTATAATTTCTTCACAATCTGTTTTCAATCTAAAAGCAAAATCTGTTGAATCCTTTAAATCCTCGGATGAAAGTTTGAATCCAAGTATAAGACAGGCTTAGGTACACGGCACGAAGTTCCTACACACAGTCCGTATCAGAACACTTGCGCGAAATAATTTGGGCGAAAGACACATGTGCGAAAGACATTTGCGCGCAAAGACACTAGCGCACAAAGACATTTGCGCGCAAAAGATACATGCGCGAAAGACTTTTGCGCGCAAGACCTATGCGTAAAAAGCAAAAAAGTGGTTAAGGGATGACTTTTTGAAAAAATGTTCCTTACAAACGTTGCTTCCCTTGGACGTATCTATCCACTGAGGTAATAAAAAGGGGGGGTTATAGTGGCAAGATGTATTTTGAAAAAAAAAATCAATCAAGTCTAAACTTTTTATGTTTTCAATTGGATTCTCAATTATGACACCCGAAACTGACTTGCAGGTGGCTTTCACACATGATTTTTGCGCGCAAATGTCTTTCGCGCATGTTTCTTTGCGCGCAAGTGTCTTTGCGGGCAAAAGGATTCACGTAAGAGTCTTTCGCGCAAAAGTACCAGATCCCACACAGTCAACAGCACATCAACCTAACTAAATTCATAGCAAACCCACCCCTATTACCGCGGCACAAAGATCCATATTGAGCAATTGGACGTGCTGTCTATACGTATATACTATATGTAGTCCATTTTGTGATGCTGTTTTTTTTAGTCTTTCAACTAAGTAAGTATTTTAGTGTTAAGTTTTTAAAGCGCTTGTGATTTTAAAAACATTGCTGGATTTAAATTTTTACTATTCTAATAGTTATTTATAAATAGTATTTCATTAGGACTCTGCTCACAATCATAACCTGTTTTGATATACTTTTTAACTATGTACTTTAATATGTTATTAGAAAAAATATGCAAAGAACATGCGAAGATGAGAGAGAGAGAGAGAGAGAGAGAGAGAGAGTTCTAAATTACTTAATTTTCAATTAAATTCAAAATAACAAACTGTACTCCAATATTACAATACAATGTTACAATACAACACGTGGTCTCTCGACGTTCAAGTTTGGAACTAAAGTGTAATATTATTGTAGAACACAGATATCTGAAAGAAATCATGTAGAAGTGGCAGCGAAATTTTAAATTCATAGAAGTAGCAACATGACATAATTAACCGCCATTTAAAACCGCTGAGGCATTGAGACGTTATTTCGTGCGTTCGCTCATAACATATTATCGTCAATATCTCGGGTTCTAAGCAATATATCGCGATGAAACCTATACCAGATTTTAAATTAGACCATCCGTTATACATCTGAGAAAACCGCATCAAATCCCATCCAGTAGCTTTTACGTTTTGCGCGAACAAACAGTTAAAAACATAGCCCACTTCACTGACAGTTTAATAATGTGTAGTATATATATATATATATATATATATATATATATATATATATATATATATATATATATATATAGAACTTCTGTCAGATTTAGTTATTTTATTCACATTTCTGTGTTGTACAATCTGTGTTAGACTATAATTGTTGCTTAGATATACCTGTTACTAAATGAACAACTGTAATGCTTCATTTTGGTTCCCGAAGGAGATTTCTTGCATATCCTAACAGTTACTACCAAAGTTTTGTTTGGGAAACAGCTTTTGAATTGTTAATACACTACAAATACAAGTATTCATTTCGTACAGTTAACAGCACATCAACCTACTCGAATTCATTGCAAACTCGCCGCTATTAGCGTACCATAAAAGTTCATGCCGTGCAACTTAACAGACTGTACTCACTCAAAATCAATTAAATCATGTTCATCACATTGTTGAGCAGACCACCACACAAAAAACAGAATTTTCCATTTAAAATTTGAATTATGGAACACGCAAGTCATATGACGTGCAGGCCACCTTATTAAGATATATTTTTAATCAACACTGGCTGTTCAGAAACAGAACCGCAGCAGATGGTATTTGTTTTTTTTTTTTTTCATTAAATTATTTTTTACATGGTCAAATTTTATGAAGCCGACCAATGAATTCTATTTTTAAAATTCACTTTCAATCAACCTGTCATATCTTCAAAATCGCCTATATACAAGAAAGAGATGTGCAAATGTAATACATGAGAAGAAACGAGACAGAGCGCTGACATCTTTTGTCCCTCATCACGTGCCTAGCCCAATATACAATTTTATATGAGTTCAGCAGGATTGGGCCGGAAAGTTGTATGGAAATCTTTCATCTCATTTGGTTACACTTTTTCTTGGTCTTTAACTTCAGTCCCTTGATCGGGATGTAATTACTATGAGTTTTTCCTGATCGAAAGTGGGATTTTGCACCACTTTCCTCATAGATCAAACGAAAGTATGAGAAATGAAAAATATTTTCCTCCACGTAACTCAATGGAATGAAACACATCACCCTTACTCTTTTTATCCAAACAAACAATTTTCTGCGCGCCCGAGTCTAATACTTGTGTCAATATTAATTTAGGCAGGTTTACTACATTTATGTTAGGGCCCTTTGTTGATTTTCATATTTCCCTTAACATTTTTATACGACCGTTTTTCAGGTGAAAGAGAAATTTTGGTCTCCATTTGATTTTACAACTTTATTATTATATTGACAAAATTTAGAAGAAAAAATATTTTTTCAAATAACACATTCGAAAATTTGAGCATAAATTTAAATGAAAAAACGAATGCCTTAATGTTTTTAAAAAATAATATCGAATTCCGAAATGCTGACTGGTAAAATCGCGGGCTCAATTTCATTGAATTTTCTTTTTATTTCAAAATGATAAACGATTATTTATATAGAATGAACTGGCCGCTGAGAACTATTGTAAAAAAAAAATATAAAAATATACAGCTCACAATGTCAATTATAGCTGTATGGGCTTAGATGCCTTTCCATATATGGATGAACTAAATTAAAAAAATATATATGCATTATAACATTTATAATGTAACTGTATTTTTTCCTTTCTCGAGAAATTGCATTGAGATGATTTTTGGTGCTTTCTTATTTTAATAATCGAAGCTGAATTTATCATTAATATTATTATTTTAATATGTAAAGATAAGGATACCATCCAACATCGAACATCATCAAATGTCAAAGATCAAACGTATATACTCTGTGATTGATGAGTGAGCGTTTTACTTTTATTTTCCTAACCTCAAAAAGAGCAAGGGCGTGCAAATTGGATGTGTATGTGATAAATGACAACTTTGACCTATTAACCGACGACACACTCGTTTCATCTTCGTGTCTTTTTACCCGACTGCCCAAAACAGGGAGTGAAATGTTATCTATCATTTTTATAAGTGCACACATATAAACGTAGATTAGAGAGAGAGATACAGTGAGAGAGAGATAACGAAACTTGGACAAGTTTCATTATATTTCTCTCTCTCTCTCTCTAATATACGTAGGTAAGTTTTCGGTTTCGTTCGGAGCTGAGGCGTCGCGAAGCTACGTCAGCGTAAAAATTACCGTGAAATTTTCTGGAATCGGCTGTGATTACGAAACCGGGCGCTTGCCTGACGCGAACTCTTTTTTGGGAATGCTATTGTTACCTATCAGATACTGGTCGGTATCGTAAAGTCGAAATCTAGGTTTAACTGAAAATAAGTCCGGTACACCTAGATACATAGATAAAATAAATATATGTATATTCTAGATGAAAGTAGGTCAAGTCGAAATGATAAAGAATAAAAACTTAGGAATAGCCGAACAATAATACCTATTATTGTACTGTACCTAGATTTAGCTGGCTATTGACCTCAATAGCCAGCTAAATCTAGGTACAGCTGCACTTCGAAGTTTACCCGTATAAAATACCTTCTTGATTTTTTCGAGTACCATATAGACACAATGATCGAATGAGTTTCTTTAGGCATATTCTAATAATATCTTCTAGTCGTTCAGATTTTGCAAGTACTTCGTAGCTTTTAGAATAGATAATTAATTTAATATTAAATTTGATGTGAAAAATAGGACTATTTTTAGAAAACAAGATATAATATTAGGTCCTTACATATGAAACTGGCGTTTGTTATAGAACAAAAAGTCGAATATTTTTTTAATATAATGTATTTATTTAATCAAAGTAAGAACCATTATTATATATGCTCTTTTGTCACCTCATAGGTAGTTCATTGATCCCTTTATTAAAAGAAACATTCGGACGGGAATCAATAAAATCTTTGAAGGAGGTTTGGACTGCCCTATCGGAGTGGATATTTTCCCTTGGAAGAAGTTATCCAAATTTCGAAAAATTGGTAATCTGTTGGAGCAAGGTCCGGGGAGTACGGTGGATGTCTTAGACATTCCAATTGAAGCTCCTCTAATTTGGTAGCCGTTTGTTGTGCAGTGTATGGTCTAGCTTGTCGTGAAGCAGCAGTGGCGTGGAGCGATTGACCAGCCTCGGTTGTTTAGCAGCTAGCTTTTCCATCATAGTTTGCAATTGCTGACAATAGTCGTCTGCCGTAATCGTCTGGCCAGATTTGAGAAAACTGTAATGAACAACACTGGCTTCCAAGTAACTGTTTTTGGGTAAATTTTCGCTTGGGGCAGGATTTGGCTGGCTGACCAATGTCCAGCTATTGCGATGAGCGTTTCCGATTATCGTAGAGTATCCACTTTTCATCACAGGTAATGATTTGATTTAAGAACCCTTCATTATTGTGCCGGTTAATGTAACGCAGCAGACGACACGCGTTTGCTAGTTTGCTTCACTCAATTCGTGAGGTACCCACCTTTCAAGTTTCTTAATCTTCCCAATTTGCTTCAAGTGGATTAAAATAGTTTTATCACTAACACCGAAGCCTGAAGCTAACTCGGACGTGGTTTGCGATAGATCCGCTTCCACAATAGCCTTCAATACTTCATTATCAACTAGGGTCTCCGGCCGTCCACGGGGCTTGTTCTACAGGTCGAAATTTCCAGAACGAAAACGTTGAAACCAAAAGCGCACTGTATTTTCTTTTGCTACACGACCTCCATACACATCATTAACCCTTGGAGCCGTTTCCGCAGCACTGGTGCCACGGTGGAACTCGTACTCGTAAATAACGCGATATTTCAAGTGTTCCATTTTGTAAACTGAGTGACGCAAACAGAAAAATCAGAAGAAAAAAAAACAAATAGATGACGATTAACAAAACACAAATACACGTGTAAATAGCTGTATAAATTTGAATTCGGAATTCCTAACCAAAGAGGAAAAATTTGTGATTTAAGTGGCCAGTACAACAAAGCGCCAATTTCATATGTAAGGACCTAATATTTATCACGTGAAAAATGTTTTATTTTTAGAAAATTAGATATTTATCACGAAATCTAAACTCATTCAGATAAAAATTTGATTTTGCCTTCGTAATATTATTTTGTGTATTTAAAAAGTATTTATCGCATTTTTTGTGACGATAAAATCTTAAGAGACCAGCAAACCAATCACTCAAATTGACTGGCGTCTCAAAATTTCAATTTCGCGGAGACTCCCGGCCGTTGACGGCTTATTGCCATTCTTTTTAATTTGTTTTCGTAAGTCCAACGTTTTCCTACAAATCAATCATAATAATTTTATGTCCTTTTCTGAGAAAACAGGTAACACAGTGGATGATATTGATTAATTAGAATGTTTCACCGCGTGATAGGAGAGCGTTAGGAATGATATTGAAATTTGAAAATATAAATAAAATATGATAGGTAACAGACAGTTGTTATAGGAAATGGCATTATGCGCCAATCTTATATAATATGGGATTTGTTAAAAAGAAGATCTTTATTTTTTTTTAAATAATAATGAGATGAAAAAATTCTGGAATCGAGCGGGAATTGAACCCGCGCCCCTGCCTATCCGGTGCCCTTGACCACTATTGAGACATGCCAGTTCAGCTGAATTAATTCATCTACTTACGTCTTACGCCGACGTTCATTCTTCATTCGGCCGAACTGGCATGGTCTCTATAGCTCAGTGATCAAGAGCACTGTCCCGGATAGACAGGGGCGCGGATTTGAATTTGAATTTGAATTCATTTAATTTAGAATATGACGTGAAAAAGTGCCTGCCCAAAAAATAACAAACATTTTGAAAGACAATGAAGTTGATGACACGCCGAAATAGGATCGCTGTTAGCAACGTTCGCTTTTTATCAGATATTATTTGCAATTTTGTGTAAGTTGTTGCAGCGGTGGTGGTGTAATGGTTAAGACGCCCGCCTGTAGATCGAAAGGTCCAAGGCTCGAATCCTACTCGTGCCACATGAGTTTGTATACCAATCTGACTAATGTATAGTTGTTTCCATCGACCACCACTTGCTTCCGGTGAAGGAAAACATCTTGAGGAAACCTGCACACTGGTTGATTATTAACTTGTGTGTGAAATGGAGAAGGCAATGACAAACCACTCCGTTACTAATGCCAAGAAAGTTGTCATGTGTGTTTAATTACCCGTAATGACCACGACCCTCAGCCATGAGGAATACGACTATGAAGATTTGCAATGTTAGAACAAATGCGATGTTTTAACATTCTTGAGTGTGGAGCACGGTAAATACAGAATTATTTCGAGTATATAGAACTTTTAATTAAAGATCTGTGTACTGTAAACGTCGTTTAATTATGTCTGTCTGGGCGTAGTAGACATATACCTATATATACTAAGTCTATGTATAAATACGACTTCATTAAAAGTTAATAAGTTGAATCAGGTTTCAACTTGTTAACATTTAATCTTTTGTTATCAGGATAACATAAAACTTTTGTACATAAATTTATTAACTTTATCGAATTGCATGATAATAACTTAAGAATAAATTTTGACAAAACCAATTTGATATACTTTTTAGTCAAAGATATTTTAGTATGAATTAATATTTTACGGTGGTTGAAAATTTTTCATGTATAAGTATTGTTTTAAATTGACTTTCCAAATTTAAATGTTCGTATAATGATCCAACAGCATTGAATTATCACAATGATCTTAAATATATCTATTTTATCTAGAGCATGCAATATTCTATACAAATGTGTGATGTATACTGACAGTAATATGTAATCAAAGACATTATATTGTGTTGTGCAATTTTTTAATTTAAAATAGCGCAATTAATTTTTTTTACAGTGTTTTATTTGGGCAAATGTAACATTTTTTTATTTCTTGTTTCAGGTATAATTTAATCTCATCACATCATAAATGAGGATATACAGGAAGATATTATGGTATTAATTCGTAAAAATATAAATGTTTGATATTTTTGTCTGTAATCAATTACGATCTTGTTAATTTTTAATTCTAAAATCTAATTTAAATCTATAATCTTCTAAAAATCATTATTTTAATTAAAATTTAGTGTTCTCTCATGATTATAAAAAAATAACTATTTTTTTCGAATTAAATAATACTAATATAGACAAACAGGCAAGACATTTTTATTTATTGTTTTAAACTTTTTGTAAAATATGTTAAAAATAAAATATTTTAGAATAGCTTTTTCTTTAAACAGAAAATAAATTAATATGCGTAAACTATCTGAGGTATTTAAAAATTACATTTTCCAGTCTTAATAAACATTTAGTAAGGCAATCCGATAGGTAATAGATTCTAAGAATCCTCTCTTAACAATTACATATTTATCACATATAATTTTGAATTTAATTTCAGAATATTGCGCTAATTACGTATAAAAATAAAGTTCATATAAATTATGTTCTGCGTTTGACAGCCCTAAATTGTTTCTAGAAATTTCTAAGGAAAGATTCCGACGGAAAATATTGTGCTCCAATTTTGTTCCAAGTTTAAAAATATTTTTGTTTCATAAAATTCAATGTTCATTATTCTTAGATTAGACGGTAGTTTAGACCCGGGTTTTTTTCTTTTTTGTCGATTATTGGAACTTTAAACCTTTTTGGATATTTTTTTCTTCTTAGCGTGTTGACTTTGCGATGCGCTTTATACACACTTAATAATTTCATAATTGGTATAGATCTATTAATACTTCTGTTACCATTATATATAGGTCTAAGACTGTACCTATATAGTTTAAATAGTATTTTAAAAGTTCTGTTAGTCTAAAGATTTATATGTACTTAAACTGCCTGCAACTTGTGGTTCTGCCCAGAATAGGACCACTATCCATCCATGGATCTTATATTAAGTGACAAGGTAACATAAAGTCTTGGCAGCTGATAGGTAATTACATCATTCCCAAAGAGGGTTGATGTCAGGCAGATCAAAATCACAAAAAAAAACTTCAAAATAAAGAATGAATTTGGAACATCACGAACACGAATTAAAGCCAAAAAAATAAAAATATTACGTTCCAATTTTTAAATTTAAAAGACTTTAATAAAAAATATTATTATTGTTCTAGAACGTACTGGCAACACAACATAAATTGTACGTCGTGTACAACATAATGAATAGTTTAACTCCCCTGGTGTAGGAGGCAGGTGGTCCTGCGAGCATCATCAATTTTGCTGTATTGCTGGCAATGTTCCAGTCTTTAGATATTCGTGCATGAAATTTAAATGTATTTGATAACCTGATTTTAAGTCGGGAAATGATTTATATTTGGAAATAATTTAACAACAACAATTAAATTTAACAGCAATAAACTTTTATTGCTGAATCACGGCGGCGCTGCTTTCGATTTCATTTGACAGAAAATTTAAATTATTTATATTTTCAATTTTGGACACCATTTAATTATAAATAGATTTCTCAATTTGAACAAGAAACCGGCAATTTGGCTTTATAATATAATTATTATTACTAAATTCACTGGTCGAAAACAAATTAAAAAGTAATTCCCACGCAATAAAAAAGAAATCAGTATTCTCTATTACACATTACACGTAACATTCCATTTCAAAAACAGAACTGCCAATTGGAATTTCGAATATAAGTGAGATGAGAATTGATAGCAACCGAAAATGTCGGAAAATGGTCTCAGATAATATTTCTTCCTTACCTTTATCATATTTCTAGGATATATTGTGCCGACGCGGCGACGTAACGTGTTTTCTGAGAGGAAATGATGTATGCAAGTGATAGTTTGTTAGAAGTGTTTGTTTTACCAAGTTTTAAATGGGGTTCGCTATATTATGGCTGTATTTTCGTGGGGAAAACAAACACATGATTTTTAAAATATTTTATTTAGCTTGCAATGTATGTAAGTATGTATTTTATTTTTATTTACCATCGCCTCTATTTCGACTCGCCCTATACATAAATCTATTGTTAATCACCTCTCACCCATTTATATTTTTTTGTGGTTATAATCATAAACGCCCAAGCCCAATGTCCCCTTCGCTAAGTATTTAAGTACTCAATTTCAAAACAATACAATACAATACATCACACTTTTATTTATTTTATTTTTTTAGTTTACTTGGGACAATAAAAGACAGTACCATTTATATATTCATAAGTAAATAAATAAATAATAAATAAATATATAAGGAAAAATCACACAGATTGAGCTAGCCCCAAAGTAGGTTCGAGACTTGTGTTATGGGATACTAACTCAACGCTATCATATTTTATAACATATACATATAGAGATAAATATCCAAGACCCGGGCCAATCAGAAAAAGATCATTTTCCATCATGACCCGACCGGGGATCGAACCCGGGACCTCTCGGTTCAGTGGCAAGAACTTTACCACAGCGCCACCGAGGTGGTCATTATATTATTACAGTCATCTCAATGTAGGTCATAAACCAATATAGGTAGATCATAGCCTACATTTAGAGGACTGTACAAATATAGGGACCTATAGATATATAGTAGCTTTTTGTGGGGATTAATTTGTCAAGTTTTGGGCACCAATCTTAGAGGGGCTAAAACCCGGGTCCAAAATCATCTACATAGTTCAGTCCAATAAATTTTATGTAATTCTTCGTTCGTTCATTGAATTTCTATTAAATTACAAATCACATAGTATAACTTACAAATTATAGTCCTCGTATTGAATACAATAAATAATACACTACAAGGACTTAGAAAATATAAGTATTATAAATAGCAAGATGATGAAAAAAATTAAAAAAATAAAAAATAAAAAAAAAATAAAAAAAAATTAAAAAAAATTAAAAAAATTAAAAAAAATTTAAAAAAAAATTTAAAAAAATTAAAAAAAATTAAAAAATATATATGTGAAGACCGAAAAGTTGCTACTTACAAAATATGTATAAGTAGTAATACAAGTTTTACTATTGTAGGATGGCCGGGAACATGGCAAATAAATTTAAAGGTTCATTGGGCATATTTGAAATTGTCAACTATTCCCGCGTTACACAAGTGAAATGTACTTAGATTTACTTGAATTTTCTAATAACGAGTGTTATGTAATGAATATGCGTGATGATAAACAATTATTCATTATAATAGAGCTGAATTAGACAAATTTGCGGGACGAGACACGCAGCGGTAAACAGCAAATTGAACTAAAGATGAGAAAAATGCCAATTTGAATCATATATGTTTACCAGTCTTACAGAGTACGCGATAAAAAATTACTAAGATTTTGCTATGAAATTCACGCGGGCGAATCCGCGGGCAAAAACTAGTTAAATAATAAAACGTACTTACATTTCAACAGCGTTTATTCTCCTTTCTTTTCTTAACCATACAGGCTCACCAAAATGGCGGCAAATTTATCACCGGTCATAATAACTACTTTAAAATATATACACAATGCGACCAGTCCGAATTAATCATACAAGTAATATATTATTTATTTATTTATGTATTAATACAATATTAATTTATTGTGTTTAATATAATAATAAGCATGAGTTTGTTTTATAATATTTAATTACCTTTATATATAATACGGACGTTTTAAACTTAGAGACTGATAAATTAAAAATGTTTTACGCCTTCAATGTGTCGTGTTTTCATTGAAAATAGACCATGTTTTGCTACGGAATAAACTAACTTCATATTCAGCTATCAGTACTGTTTTACATAATAAAATAACAGCATGCTTATAATTCTATGGATAACCATCGCAAATTCAATCACTGTCTTGTATGAATGATAAAATAGTGAGAATACAGAAGTTTAACTATGACTAGATCGGGCGAAGTGGTCACGAAAATGGTTGGAAAGCGAACTCTGGGCGAGCGAACGATCAATGGCTTAGTAATAAACGCGAAACCGAAAAACTGAGAAAAGGAAGTGAGAGACAGAAGTAAAACTTTGATTCAGCACTCAAGACCAACCACAGTAAAGGCCAATACAGTTTAGCAAGGCAATTTATTATGTTTATAGTAAACTATCAATATATTTTTTTTTACAACGTCGGTGGCGCAGTGGTAAGGTTCTTGCCACTGAACCGAGAGGTCCCGGGTTCGAACCCCGGTCGGGTCATGATGAAAAATGATCTTTTTCTGTTTGGTCCGGGTCTTTGATGTTTATTTATATATGTATTTATTATAAAATATAATATCGTTGAGTTAGTATCTCATAACACAAGTCTCGAACTTACTTTGGGACTAGCTCAATCTGTGTGATTTGTCCCAATATATTTATTTATTTATTTTCTTTAGTAGAAGAATATGCAGTTAATGAAATAAAGAATGTGTAGGAGATGGTAAAAACTATTGTTAAATGTGAATACAAGGATATCGTTCTAATAATACAAATACGAATAGTTTGTGAGAACGTATGTTTGTAACTGTTTCACGCAAAATCTACTGGACGGATTGTTATGAAATCTGGACCACGTATAACCTGAAATAATACATAGGGTACTTTTTATGCCGAAATTCCCACTGGAGTGAAGTCCTAGAGCGCAGGGAGTTCTACGTAGTTGTCTTTGTTTATAGTAAAAAATTACTGAATAGTATTTTCGTAATTTGCGTATAAAATAGGTGGAAGTAGTACTTCTGTGTTTTTTTTATTTTTCTGCTAAAATTATCATATTTGTCGCGTGTCCGATTTAGACGCTGATAATTTTAATGTTTCCGCGAATATATCTAATATACCTAATTTATAAGGTTTTGTCAGCAAATGAATTTGAATATTTTAGAATTTTAATATAATGCACGTCTAGCAGAACAGGAATATTGTTTGTCCCTCTCTCTTATTTGAGTAAATGTAAGTATACTATTGGATTGTTTTCGACTTAAAGTTAAACGGTATTTATAAATTTCCGCTGCAGTTTGCCGGACGCCTGCCTGATGTCAACCCTCTTTGGACATGCTATTGTAACCTATCAAAGCTGTCAAAGCTTTTTTATTCCTTAGTCGCCTTGTACGATATCCGCCTCTGCCTGGCAGTGATTACTATTATTTGATCACAAGATCGAGTGTGAGATATTAATATGTTGTTAAAGTGTTGAATATTTTTGTTAAAATGATACGAGTGTATACACTTAGGGCGAGGTGCACCAGTCAACTTTGACGTTGACTTTAACCGAGAGCAGGAAAACGGAAAATACGCCATTTTGTCTAAACGTAGGCGGCGCGAGGATTAAAGTCAACGTTAACATTGACTGATGCAACTCACCCTCATCGTAGAATATCATTTTGAATACTACCATGTCATATTTTTTTAATTTACATCTAAATGTGTATGATAACTCATTTAGATAGGTAATCAAAAATGTCTATATTAAGGAAATCGAACCGAATTTCATAAAAATATATTATTTTTTAATCATTTATCATCATCTTTTAACAATTGAAATGATACCACATGCTTTTACCACTTTCTGATAACGTAACATATTGTAATCTGACAGATAAACTAAGCGCTTGATATACATGCCTGATGTGATTGGCCAGTTTGTGTTGTCAAACACTTTTGAAACACAATGTTAAATGCTATCTGTTTGTTAAGTTACATAATTATATAAGTTAGAAATTATAAGGGCAAGTTACAAATCATACCACTTGGTTTAACCACTTTCTGATAACATAACATATTGTAATCTGACAGATAAAATTAAAGTTTGGCAAACTGTACACTTGGAGGTACCGGGTTAGATCCCCGGTCAGGTCACCATATAAATAAATATAAATATTATAGGACAAATCACAAAGATTGAGCTACTATACTAAATCAACGCTACTATATTTTATAACAAATATTATATACAGATAAACAACCAAGACCGGGGCCAATCAGAAAAAGATCATTTTCCCATCATGACCTGACCGGGGATCGAACACGGGACCTCTCGGTTCTGTGGAAAGCAAAATTTACCACTGCGCCACCGAGGTCGACAAAGAAAATGATCTTTTGCAGATTGATAAAATAGTTTTTACTAAAGCTTTTTAAAGTCGGTCAGTAATTAAACAAATACAAATAAACACGATCGATAATAACACTAATACCTACATCAGACATAATACAACATTCTGTTGGCTTCCACGCGACCCAATCTCAACATAACATGTAATTGTACAGTTGTAATTTTACAGCTATACATTAAGTATCGCTGAACAGTGAATACCGAGAAGTTCCCTCATTGGTAGCCGATCTTGGTTGCACCATTAGGTCATGCTTATCATTATAATTCACTGTCATCCAAACTAAACGTATTAACGAAATTTTATGTGAATCGGTTGAAGTTTATTAGCAGATTTTGTTTCGAAATTTGAGTTGCAAGAGTTGTATCTTTTTCTTTTTCTGCCTGCGAAAGTCTATCTGTGGGGGATGAAAGTTTGTATGAAAATAATGTTTAAAAGGGGACCAAAAATCTAAATAAGTCATTTTTATACTAGTAATTAGTAATCTGGCATAGGTATTATTATATTAATCACAAAAAGTTTAACTATACTATCACAAGTAACTATTCTACGTTGACGAAGTCGCGGGTGAACAGCTAATATAAAATAATCCGATAATACACACGTTAAATTTGAAAAGTCTCATAACACTTCATTTCATTTAACTTGAACAGAAACTTCGTCAATCCAATTCCATTTCCGGATACCGTTCTCCGCTCATTCAATTTCATTCACTCATTTTCATTCGTTCATAAATGCTTTCGGTTCAATGAAGGCATATTTGATTTTCTTATTTCGATATGTTTTTGTTTCCATCTGGATGTACATATAACTGCATTTAAATTTACATATACAAAAGGCGCGATTAGCAAAGTCATGTCAGATACTTTTAGGTGACTGAAATAAAATTTCAGTGTTAACAATAACGATAAGCAAGCTGCTATTGGACAATACAAACCATATAAACTTTCAAATTGGTTGGTAACTTTGTATAAATACAGACTTTCATTATGTCAATAACAAAACCCTTGATCCACTTTAATATTCCGCGGTTCAAAGCATAATATGTGTTGCTAGAATTTAAAATAGAAACAGAAATAGAAGTGTCATTCAGAGTATTTTACGAATTTTAATAGAGAGAGAGCTCTGAGCCTTTTCCTGGTTTTTTCTGCAGCCATTGAGCATTCCGATGGACAATGGCTGCAGAAAGCAATGCAAAGCAAAGCGGACCCTGGGCTCCGACCCAGGGTCCGCTTTATTACTTTTTCGTGTCCACTTCGCACGGTCGTCGGCATCCCTAGTTGTCACACCACGCACGCATATCATCTGTGACCACATCAAGCCTACATTGAGTTTGAGCGGGTATAACACGAGAATAGCAATGGGAGCAGCATATATAGACATTTGTTAAATACTATTCAATATACTTGTACAAGTTGTATTTTGCACTCCGGGAGTGCCGGCAGAAGTGAAATTTGAATGTTAACGTTGTGCATTTGTGACTTATGTCTTAACATATTTACCCATCACAAAAAGTGCACAACGCCGCTAAAGAAGTTTTCACTTCAAATATATCTTGTGTCTACGCCAGTCCCGCCCGCGACCCCTCGCGCAGCAGCCAATGGCTATCGAACACGACAATTTAAATTTGGTTCCTGCGCGCGCACCACAAATCTAGTCTTTTTCTATTGTTTTTTTCCCGTCATTCGATTTCTGTTTCAATACACCAATTTGTAAGAACAAAGAAAAATATAATTATCTAATTCTTAGCTCCAAGTATTTATTTTCACTACCTATTAGTTCCGCAAAGAACATTTTGCTTTAACTTAAAATCAGAATGCGTATCTCTCATTTTCGTTTTCTTCGGGGCTGTGAAGTCATATTTAATGCAATTAAAGGAAAAGAAAATATTATATACTTTGAAGACCAAGGTCGGCACAAAAAATAATAATGTTTAAAACAATAATTTATAGTTTACAACTTCGTAGAAACAGCGATTCCTGTTCTGTCACTATAAAAATCGGTAAATCTAATATCAATCCTTACGTGACATTATCATCCACAGACAGGTAATCACGTCGAATTTAGACACACCACTTCTATTGTCTTAACGTTTTCAATTCTACGCTTGCCACATTATTTGCTTTCACCCGCTGTTTTTGTTATAAAATTCAGGTGAGATGGAGCTCGTACGTTGAGTAAATCCGTTGTATTTTTGTAACTCACATCTGAATTTGTTACGTTTATTTATGGGCGTTTCTCGTTTTCTAATATTGTCTTTGGATATTATTTAGGTGTCTATGGTTTAAAGTTTGTGTGAAAATATATTGAACGAAATAAAGAGCTTTAGTTTTTACTCAGTAGCTATGGGTGGTTTGCAGAGTGTTTCGACCGCTGCGGTCGCGCTGTCAGTACAATTTTTCAAATTTTAACAACACAAGAATAAGTTTTAATATATGACTGTACATTAATTACTCTGTACTGTAGTAATGTCAATTTTATGAATGATTGATTTTGGAAATGATCCCTTCCTCACGACGCGAGTTTAACATTTTTTACCCATCACAAAAAGTGCACAACGCCGCTAAAGAAGTTTTCACTTCGAAAACTATGTAATTAGAGAAAAAAAAAACATTTTGATACTACACGAATATTTTCAACCACTGTTCCCGTTCAAATAAGATTTTCATGCCCAATTATGGCCCCATTCATCAGTTAGAATTAAGTATTCATTAGCGAGTTGAGAGCAAATATTTCTTAGGTTTTTTGTTAACTTCCATTAAAAAAATATATTAACCATTAAACGTCGTCTGTTGGTTGATTTGGATCTTAAAATATTTGCACGATATTTGGAGCATCTGGGAAAACGCTCATATCACATAGGTACATGTTTTAAATATATGAATGAAGTTATTCTGTTTTCATAAAATCATCAAAATTAACACAACAACAAAGAAAATTGGATTTTATGTAGAACACATTATATTGTAATACTATTTTCTGCTATTGTAATCTTCAGATTTCTATGCAACTTGTGTAATGTTGGAACAAAATAATTTATCTTTGTAATGTATTATAATACCATTATAATTATATTATGAAATTCTATGAAATTTGTTGTTTTCTTAATCACTGTGCAGAGTTTTGTTTTTTGTTATATCAGTCATTAACTTGATCCATGTCACTATCTATTTACCAGACTCTAGTAACAAAACCCATCTTTTACTGTAAATAGCGTGTAACCTATAATATTCGCATAAAATGCACTATCTAGCAAAATATAAATCTTTGGCATTACGTAATAGAATTCATCAGCTCTTAAAATAATGACGCGAGCAATTTGCGGCCTAATTTCGAAGGCGGAAGGTAGAAAACCCTATAAAAATAATTCAATTAGGAGGACGCCGGGAATGAAATTGAATTTTCATACAATTAATTAAATTGCTAATCATTAATTAGAATATTGTCAATCGTGTCAACATCTTGACGTCAACAAGCCGTGTTTTGCTACACACTGTCGCGGAACTCAAAAACATGCATTAAAATGCATGGATAGTGCTTAGTTTGTGTGAGAGCTTTTATTTACAAGCAATTGACGACCTCGGTGGCGCAGTGGTAAAGTGCTTGCCTCTGAACCGAGAGGTCTCGGGTTCGATCCCCGGTCGGGTCATGATGGAAAATGATATTTTTGTGATTGGCCCGGGTCTTTATCTACATATGTATGTTATAAAATATAGTATCGTTGAGTTAGTATCCCATAACACATGTCTCGAACTTACTATGGGGCCTAGCTCCATCTGTGTGATTTGTCCTAATTTATTTATTTATTATTTAATTTATGCCGATTACATTACATACAAATATCTGCTTTACACTTTTATAATTATGATTCAATTCTAATATTTTATGACTGTTGACTGTTGAACTACAAATTCTTCATTCTTCATAGTCGTATTCCTCATGGCTGAGGGTCGTGGTCATTACGTGGAACAAAACACACACAACAACTTTCTTGGCATTATTAATGGAGTGGTTTGCCATTGCCTTCTCTATTTCACACACAAGTTAATAATAATCAACCAGTGTGCAGGTTTCCTCGCGATGTTTTTCTTCACCGGAAGCAAGTGGTGGTCTAGGAAAACTACTATACATGAGTCAGATTGGTATACAAACTCATGTGGCACGAGTAGCATTCGAAACACAGGCGAGCGTGTTAACCATTACACCACCACCGCTTCTACTACTACAAATATATTGACGAGAACAAAAAGTCAACTCAAAGTTGAAAAATCTAAATTAAAACTTGAATTGTCAAGGATTTCATTCGGGGCTGCGACATCGCGAATCCCGGGGTTAGCGTACAAAAATTATTAATCATTTTAAAACATAATTTTACAAGTAGACGCTGAGAAATTGCCAGACATATGATTGATGGCAGCGCTGAAGCTCAAAACCGATTCGGATGCTTAATTTTTATGTCACCAGATGTCGCCAATGTCACAAGTTGATGGATCGAGCTTAGTGCCCTGAACGGCAAAGAATATTCTGACATGGGTCCTTAGTTTGCATAACATAATGGGATTTTAGCATAATACTAGATAGGATTTAAGCATTGTTAGATTTGTTTTTTGGTTGGCTGAATGTTTAAGGCGTTTAACATAGATTTATATCGTAGTCGTAGGCGTAATAAATTTATTTGTTAGACAAATTAAAAATAATAACTTTCAAATTCAAATTCAAATTCAAAATTCTTTATTCAATTTAGGATGATATACATCACTTATTGACGTCAAAAATTACTTAAACTAAGTCTACTGCCGGCTTCCAAAGCGCAGGTGAAGAAGAAACGGCGCAACAAACTTCACCGCAGCCTTTTCTCCAAGGACGTCAATTAACAAATATAGGTCTTATACATATATTAAAAATTAGGAGGACGAATTTACATCATTATTAAAAATGTCAGTTTGTGTTTTGTTTATCAAAATTTGAATGAATAAATAAAATAAAAGTTGAATTTCCAATAAAATGATTGAAAATTGTCAAACAATATATATATATAAAGCTAAATGTACACACGTACGTAATAATATCATAAACCAATTACGTATGTTATGAGGATACTGCACCATGCTTGGGCCAAACATTATTGTCGTTCACATAATCGTCAGTCTTGTAATATGCCTTTTTACAAAGTACTTCTTTTATATAATTTCTAAATTTTTTGTCCGGCAAATCAAGAATCCATTTAGGCAATTTGTTATAAAAACGTAATAAACAAATAAAAACTTTCAATATTCATTTCGCTACAACTTATGAACGACTGAACCGATTTTCATGAAACATGGCTAAGAACACGCGGGATAAATTTATCTATGACACATTTTTGTGAAACTAAACGAAAATCGGTTCATCCGTTTGGTAGCTACGATGCCACAGACAGACACGTTAGACTTATAACATCCCTCTTCTTGCGTCGGGGGTTAAAAATATATTTTGTTTGACTTATTTTTTAATGGATTTGGGTAAGATTTCTCCGTGAAATCCGTGCTTTTTTGTTTAAATAATTAAGACTGTATGTCAGCTAAGCTAAATATTGATTTTATTTCAATAAAGTTTTTACTTTTTACCGATATAGCTGCAAAAGAAAAAAAAAACAAATAGATGAGAGATCGAAGCGAAGCCCCGGCGCGTAGCTGGAGAGTTTTTTCTTACTTTTCCTTAAATAAGCTTCGAGAATCTGGCAAAAACCCTCGAGCAAACATTGTAATATTTCCACTATTATTTTCTCATATATCGTTAAAATTCTCGAGTGTAAAATATTCAGTCGTAAATAAAAACCGTCGACCCATTTGGAGTGTCTCCAAACATGAATAAAATAAGGGATCGTTATGCAAATTTGTTAGGTTTCGGTTTTATTTTTGGTATACATAGTGTCGGTTAGTATTCTCTCAATAGGCCACCAAAATATTACCAAAAAAATTATTCCTTTTCGAAAAGTCATACAATGATAGAAATCATCAGATTTGAATCGCATTAACAATGAAAAAGTTTTTTGTATATAACAAAAAAGAAATCACATTTCTTAGAACGTATTTAGACTTGACAAAAAGCCATTTACTTATGACGTAACTGGTAGGAAATTAACTTTTTTCCCAGATCGTTCCCAAATCGTTAACAATCAGTTTGCCTTTGCAATCAAACCATACCAAACTATAACTAAATATGTTTCCTAAATATCAAATAATAAAGTAAAAATATTATAAATACTGTTTATTTGTTCAAAGCTCACAATATTGCGATATCGGAAAGTATTTAACGATTATTTTTGCAATTTGTATAGCTACACTTTTTCTTGTCTTTGCGTGCGCGTTTGCTGGATTCTTGACGGCCCAGAACAGAGATGGTTGGCGGAGACGGAAGGAGGCCTATGCCCAGCAGTGGGTCACGGAGGGCTGCAGATGATGATGATGATGATTACTGGAATCAGGTGGACCGATGCCAAGATAATTTCTGTTCAGACGGGGTATGCTCAACGACTTCAAAAACACATGTGACTGTATTGTAGGTAACCCAGCAAATATAAGCTCTTCTGAGTGCCCAAACACCTGCACTCAGGCTGACCTGTAATTTTTTGAGAATAAATTTAAAAAAAGAAATACTAGAAATCCTTATCTTGACGAGTGACAAGACTGTGTGTCTATAAATACCTACTAAAACACTTCTTACATAACTTAACAAAACTGTAATTAAGTCTTCCCGTGCCTAACCAAAGGTGCCTTTGGGAAAACGAGGCCAAAAAGTTAATGAAAACTTCGCCGTCACGTTTTTATATTCAAGAATTAACACTTTTTCACCACGCTTTAGAACATCGCATAAAATATACGTGAAAAGAGCCATTACAGCTTCCAAGTGGCCATGTTTGAAGGTTTGAGACGAGACTGCCATAATAATTACGAAAAATTTTCTTGAATAGTAACAAAGTTTTGTGCAGCAGTTTCTATAAAAAAGGAAATTACTTAATGACAAAAGCAAAAATTCAAAAGTCTTAATTTATTTTCCAGTTTTATAGTATGATAAAAAGTGTATATACTATGCAGATGTAGCATATCCCCCTTTGATATTTGCATCGCACTTACATAGTTAGACATTTTGTAATAAAAAATTAACACTAGTTCATGATTTTTATAACCCGTTTATCCTTTTACTAATATTATAAATTCGAAAATAAGTTTGTTTGTTTGTTACTTCTTCACGCTCTATCAACTTAACCAATCTTCTTGAAATTTTGCATACATGTAGTTTGAAGTATGGAGAAGGATATTGGGTTCCATCACGGAAAATTAACGCGAGCGAAAACGCGGGCAAAAGCTAGTTAATTACAAATGGTGATTTTCAAATGGAATATCGGTAGCACGATACAGAGCAGCGCGGGAAGAGCGCGAAAGAAGGCGGGAAAAACAACAAACTTGAAGTTTGACAGTTCTCTATTGACAGAATTGGTTGTGTTCTATATTTCAACAGAATATAATATATTTTTATCAGAAAGTGATGAAACAGATCCTAAAGCAAAAGTTTTTATATATCCACTAAATAAATTAAAGTATAATACGATAGAATATACATCACCAACCTGAATGTTACCTATTTCAACTTTTGAAACAGATGCAATATTTATAAGAATTCCTATACTGCAGGGAATTCTTATGAATAATGTATCGATACATAGAATCGGTGTAAATATCGATATCTGAAGTTTACTCCCCTTACCCCGTGTCCATCAGGGGTGGGAAAAAAATATTTCCCAAGGCTTTGTTGGGTTTCATCATGAATAAATTCAGCTAAAACGACTTACGAGCAGACCCTTTTAAAGGCGAGAATATACTAGAGGCATTTTTTAAGCAGGCAAAAAACCCTATTGATATTACAATGTATTGAAATGTTTGAATTAGTTTTATGAATACAAGCTTCTGTAAGGAAGAAAACACTTCCAAAGACATTATTAATGAAAACACGAGTATTATTGGAAGAAAAGTCGACCATAGTTTCGCTTTCGCTCGGGCTCGGAGAGGTTTGTCTAACTCGTGCCAAATTTATCAAAATCAGCTCAGTAGTTTTTTCAGTTCAGTTCAAACAAAAATACAAATGATTTCCGTATATAGTATTAGTATGGATATGGATAGTATGAAAGTATGGATTGAACAAATAAACCATTTCAATAATTCACTTCCAAAGAATGCGACAAGTTGATGCACACCTTAACATTTCCTCCCAATAGCATTTTCTATGTGCCAAGCCCTTGAGCGGGATACTGAAAGAATTTATAAACAAAGCGAATTCTGGCTTATGCTGTTGATTAAATTTCGTTAGCCCATAAAGATTGGATGTTGGAAATTGAAGAGATTTAGACAAACAACAAAATTGTGAAACAATTTTGACGAACTCATTTTGATTATAAAAGACTTTTTTTGCGCCACACTGTTGTTATCTTGTTCGTCACGAACAAGATGGAGCGACGATTCAGAAAGAACTTGGTTGCGCAAGATAGAGAGAAATAGAAGGGGATAAATATATAAATATATTAGGACAAATTACACAGATTGAGCTAGCCCCAAAGAAAGTTCAAGACTTGTGTTATGGGATACTAACTCAACATTACTATATTTTATAACATATACATATACAAATACAAGTACTTTACCACTGCCCCACCCAGGTCGTCATAGACTCTGAAGGATGGGAGAGACCTTTGCCCAGCAGTGAAACAATAAGACAATAAGGGTTAGCAAAAAAAAATCTTTTTTTATTTTAGCAAGCAGGCAAATAAGCTAAGCTATCAACGCCTGCAACGCGCGTTGCCTACTTTGTGGCCTAGTGTCTTTTCCCACAGCATCTTGTAAATTCATTGCCTCTCTCGCCCTACAAACCAGAATACAACAATGTAAGCACCGCTGTTTGGCGCCAGATATATAAAAGAGAGTGAGGTACTTAACCCATGTAGATGACATTTGCACCAAGGTCTAGAACTAAAACACTTACTTCGCTGTTTTCTAAACTTTATTTAGATTCATAAATTAACGATGTAACTCTGATAAGTTTTCAGTAAGGTAAACTAAAAAATCAAATGTAATGAACTTGATGAACCGTTTGCGTGTCTAACTGGAAATCCAGAATCCTTTTGCTCTGTGTGAATTTGGAGCATCGAATTCGACTTTAGGATATAAAATAAATTAAATTTTATTAATATCACAACTGACCTAATAACCTGGTATTAGGGCAGTTGTGTTATTAATAAAATTTAATTTATTTACACAATTATCTAAATATCTAATGCATTAGTGTTCAATTTTCGAGTAGACAATATAATACGAGTAGAGAGTAATATTATAATATCTAAATAAAAAGAAAAAATATATTAGACAAACATCGAAATAGGATGTTTGAACTCCAAAGTTGACCTAAATTTTACCGATTTGGATGAAAAACACAAGACGTTTTGTATTTATAAAACCAAATAGAGGTTTAAAATGTAAAATATTCTAAAGTTCCTAAGAAAATAAAACGCCAAGTTGCAATTAGTAAGTAAACACAATTTGATAGAACGCTGTGTTCATATCTACCCTTGAAAAGATTTGTTTTTAATCAAGTGAGTCCGTCACATCAGCTTCTAAATGTCAGCAAATCTCAACATAACTATCATTGACGTTTATACATTTAACTTAAGCTTCAAGATGAATATCAGTTCTTGGTTAAGTCATGCTGAGTCAAATGTATTTGCCAAGAAATTTCAGATCACTTTAAGCGGATACATTATCAAGACATATTGTGCTTGTATCTGTTAAATGTTAGGGATTTTTAAAATTGTTTGGACATTGTGCCACTGATTTCTTGTGCACTGTCTTAAATAATTTAGGGTGTAGAATCACGATTAGAAAGATCAAAAAGTTTTATAGTTAAAATGTTTATAAAAATCTTTTATATCTGTTCTAAAAAAATTGATTGAAATTGAAATAATGTGTACATATTTTTTTAGTTGTCTATCGATAATATTATGTGTGTGTGGTCTGAGGGCCCACTTCTTGAAATTCTAATAAATTATTCTTGGGATTTAGTGAACATTTCAAAAGAATTGTGAAAGTTTTAATTAGATTTTGTGAAAGCCAAATAAGCGAGTTACCAAGTTTTACGAAAGGCCCTCAGTCCTCATAGTGTCGTCTGAGGGCCCATATTATCGTTCAGTTGTTCATACACACACATTTTATTAAATAAAATAAAGACGATCACTGGTCAACTGCAAGAGATCCTTCATGGGATAAGTTCATCATTGTTTGTGTTATTACATTGTTTCTATTTTTCATCTATTTTAGCATATACATCGTGTTACGACTATCAGTGAGACAATAACATTATCTTCATCAAGATTCGTCCCGCATCAGAACTCAAAGCCAACTGTTACCAAATATATTATGAGATACAGAACTATTGGTACTATTGACGTTTTATATACAAAGAAATCTATAACAAAGACGCAACGCCAGTAATATTATTTACCATTTACTTTCGGTTGAAAGATGGCTAACATTATTAGATAATATTATTATTTGTTTAACTTTTTCAATTCGTCAAATATTTTAGACTTAAACATGCACATTTTTGTTATCTATATTTTTTTAATTTACAATTCAACCAATTTGACTTGAGATAGCAACACTGGTACATTTTGAACAAAGCGTTTCTGTGGCATAGTTATCGACAAATTAAATTAGTAACTCTTCACTCAGATTGATCTATATACCCAAAGATAAGTCTCAGGATACACAAAATTTTAAACCTACGCCCTTTGGGTGCAAATAAACAGTAAATCAGCTCTGACAAGCATTTCTAACTAAATTAAAGAACAAATGGCTTATATCATTATTTACTTTTACTAAACACACGATAACTAACCCTCCACAAATACTGTATTGGGAAGAACAAACGAGTTCTCGTAAGGGTACATTTGCACCGAACGATTATAGATCAAGAAAACGGAGCATTCCAAGAGCATTATTTTATTCCAGCATCGTTTACATCAAATAAACAATGAACTAAAGTATTTTTAGGGTTCTGTACCTGCTGAGCGGCTGCTGACCTATGACTCTGCTCATCTGTCTGTCCGTCTGTTACGTTACCAGGCTATATTGAGATACAGCCTAGTAACAGACGGACAGACAGATTGAATGATGGAGCGTGATTGGTTAAAAGTTAATTAAAATTTTCACAGATGATGTATTTACAAATACAAAAAAAAAAATCTGAATAAAATTAATACCTATTTACGAAGGTTCTTAATGCCGTTTTTCTCTTAGTCCAACTTGTACTTGGCCAGTTTTATAACAATAATTCTTCCAAAGTCCAACGGCTAATTTACACCAAACAAGCGAATTTAATTTTATTCCTACTCTGGCATACACACAAGAATAATAAAGTAATTCGTAACACAGTCTCAAGTATCATTTACATCAAGTAAACGAACTTAAAATATTCCAATAATCTGACAGCATAACAAAAAATGCTCGATATCTGTTTACACCAAAAGAAACTGCAGAGTGGGAACAAAATGAGCATTCACTCGTTTGGTGTAAACGCGCCTTAAGGCGAAAAGAATGACTAGCTCTAATACGACACGAAAGAGATCAATTGTGTGATCTAAATCTGTTTTCTTCTATTGCCCTGATTTAGTTTTATCACCTTCAACAAGAGATATAGGTGCTTTAGCTTTATTGCTTTAAGTTCCTTTCATCTTCTCAACAGTTTTGACATTGTTAGTATTTAATATCCGAATTAAAATAATCCAATAGATTTACGACTACGGGACCTTATTACTAGGACTCCGCTGTCCGTCTGTCTGTCCATCTGTCTCCATCACATACTCCCAACACGATAAACTCATGAACCGAAATAGTTCCATAATGGAAACTGTCACAGATTATAAAGCTGGCGAAATACCAAATGCTAACTAACTAAAATAAATATTTAATGGGCTCTCCACAATAACAGCCGTGATTTTTTTTCATTTTTATAAATTATTTCGACCAATCTTTTTGAATTGTGCAAAAAAGTTGAAATAAATAAAATTACAGGTACGGAATCCTTCGAGCGCGAGACCTCGACTCGTATTTGCCCGGTTTTATTAGTTTTACAAACTGGACAACTAAAAAGGAAACAAGAATAAATATCCTATTCAATTTCTGCAACAGTAATACTAGCAATTAAAACGGTTGCGAAAGTGAGAATAACAAACTGTCCTAAGTTTACTTTGGGAGCCTTCAGAGATGAAAGTTCATAGCGGCGCTGGGCTGGAGTAACAGTCATTTGTTTTTTTGCTTTGTGCACCACCGTCTCTTGTGACCGACTCTGGTGTAACATTTTTTATATAACTTCAAGGCTTTGCTTTTAGATTGTACATATTTTTACAAGCTTTTATTCAACTTGCGATATACTGTGTACATTCGGGAGGAATCTTGCAACTTTTTGATCTAGTACTATTATGATAGGACCGATAGTGTGGGTTTATTTCGATATTTCTTCTTAGCAACGGTTGTTTCGAAATGCCAGTAGTTTGTAGCCTTTTGAGAAATGTTATACTTATTATTTAAAATTTTAAAGTGCCTGTGAAGGTATAATTTCTGAATATAATATGTTTCAACATCGTATTAATTTTGAAAGGGCGTATCTTCAATCGATTGAGTTGTTTCTTTTTTGCATATAGTTTTAGTTTCGATGATAATATATTTATTGGGATAATTTCTCTGATAACGATCAATGCTCGTGTTAAAAATGTATTTCTTTATTTTTTTTTTAATTCACGAGTATACTGGTTTACTTAAAGCAATCAAGAGACAGTTCCAAGATTATATCGTCGTCGATAAAAGTCGTACAAAGTATTTTTCAACAAAATCATATACAGGAATATGTCATGAGTAATTTTGAGAACCTATACCTTGAAGAATTCTGTATTAAATAAATTAATATATATATTAGGACAAATCACACTGATTGAGCTTGCCCCAAAGTAAGTTCGAGACTTGTGTTATTAGATAAACATCCAAGACCCGGGCCATTCAGAAAAAAAAACATTTTCCATCATGACCTGACCCGGGATCGTAACCGGGACCTCTCGGTTCAGAGGCAAGCACTTTACCACTGCGCCACCGTGGTCACCAAAACTATTAACTACATAAAGAACAGATGTAAACTATCATGTCCAAAGAATAAAACGTAACATTATTTACTGAAATTTTCAGAAGAATCCGATTTGCAAATATCCGAGACCCTTTTCTCTCATTCGCATAAGTAAATGCATCATACGCTTGGCATAAAGAAAATTCGCAAGTTCTACATAATACCATCCCCTGTCGGGTGGCTGGGTAGTAATTTTTTTTTCTCACAAAATTCTATGTCAGAGACGCGTTGGGAAAGATTTCATCTTCACATTTATATGTAATTTTTCACTCCCGCTTTGTCATTAGAATCAAGGCCGGGCGTTTTATATGAAGAGAAGAAGTAATATAGCGTTATGTAATAATATATTGAGGCCACATGCTTCCAGAATTTCAGCTTGTAAAATGTGTAATTCCAGCGGTTTAGCCGTGCAAGCGGAACAGACAGACAAACAGACCGACAGACAGACAGACTAGTTAAAAGCATCTTCGAAAATAAAATTTAAAAACTATAAGTGAACCCGTTATTTACTTAAGATTTTTTTAAGCTTGTTAAATATATTTTCTTTAAAAAAAAATACAAAAAAATATCTTTAAAAAGAAAAGACAAACCGATATTACCGCGATATCAACTTAAAACAAATTGAAAACTGAACCCCACATTAATTTGTTACACCTTCTTCTTCATAGTCGTATTCCTCATGGCTGTGGGTCGTGGTCATTACGTGTAATGGTTTCATTACACGTAATTGTGTGTTTACACACAACAACTTTCTCGGCGTTATTAATGGAGTGGTTTGCCATTGCCTTCTCCATTTCACACATAAGTTAATAATGATCAACCAGTGTGCAGGTTTCCTCACGATGTTTTCCTTCACCGGAAGCAAGTGGTGGTCGAGGAAAACTACTATACATGAGTCAGATTGGTTTACAAACTTATGTGGCACAAGTAGGATTCGAACCTGGGACCTTTCGATCCACAGATGGGCGTCTTAACCATTACACCACCACCGCTTCACGCTTGTTATACCTATCCCACAAATTAAAACTCTTAGGGGATGGTTTATATGACATATCCGTAATGACCCTCATTAGGCAATGTTGAGTAAAAGCCATTAGTCCGATACACTCAGATTACAGAAAAAGGAGATGTTAAAATAGGTTACAAAATGAGCTGTGACGCTTCGAATCCCGCGTACACGAAAAAACCAATCTTACTATTTTGAAATTTGGCTAGGCTTTTACAACCGGTTGCCTGTCTGACATCAACCCTCTTTGAGGATGCTATCGTTGCCTATCAACTATTAAGGCATGTATCCCTTAGTTGTATTGCAAGACGTTCACAGGAGGATTTGCAGTGCTCCTATTTTAGGGCGGTACCACACGCCACAAATATGAGAAGATACATTAACACTAATGAAGAACATAATTCCTGTCTATAGCTAGATGAGGCGAAGACCCGCGAAAGATTGAAGGATACTGATTTTGAATGACTGTTACAAATAGCTCATTTCCTAATTACTATTCTGTGAATACAAACACTCAATGGAAATAGGTTATTCTCATTTACTCGACCCGGAATAGCATTATCCTTTCTTTATTTTGGTAGATGAATGAGCCACTTAAATACAAGTTCATTAATCATTTCCTTCATCTGTGCCACGTGGTTGTGCCCGCATTTTCATACATGTCAAACAAGAACGAATTTTACTTACAAAAAAAAAATGAACTGACTGAAACTGACAAAAGAAATAAAAATTCGAATCTAGAATACCTATTTGAGCATTGTAACTTTTTATTTGATTTTTCTATTTTTTTTTTAATTGTGTTCGATCTACACTCGCATGCAAGCGTAAATTGAGGACAGAATATCAGTTTAAAAATTATGAATAAATTTATCAGTGGCCAGTGTTCAAAATTCACATTTTACCAGTCCTAAAAATCAAGCATATCTTTTACTCCAAGCATAACTTTTCCATGATTTTAGACTTCGTATTTTGCGCCTTCAAACACTGTTGCTACAAAGAATACTCAGAACACATTAAAACTTGCTCGCTCTAAGGATATTTTAATGGCACAGCCTCTTTGTGCCCACAACTTGCTAATTGAGAAGTTTCCTTTCGGATGAGCAAGCGCCCTAAAAATTTAGGGTTGTATATAACTTTGTTGTTTATTTCTTAAACATAGTAGGTACATCCTATTAATATTATAAATACAAAAGTTTGTCAGGATGTATGTATGTTTGTTTTTCACGGAAAATCTACTGGACAGTGTTATAAAATTTGGTACACGGGTACCTGGAACAACATATAGGGTACTTTTTAAGTCCAAATTGTTATAACTAATAATAAGGTTTTTCAGATAAAATCATGTATCTTTAAATGGCTTTAATACAAATTTTTTATTGTTGATTACTAAAATGATTTGTGTGAAATATGGACACAAACTTAAGTACTACAATTTGTATGCTTAGATGATGATTGTGACCCGGGGTTTTAATTTATCTCGAGGATAATTTAGGTGTGTTATGTTTAGATATGGACTGGCCATATGTAGGTATAAAAATGACAAAATATTCTCATATTTTTCAACAACGAATTATTTTTTTCCAGAAAATGCATCTTCGAAGAAACCAGTGTCCAGAACAGATGAGCCAGTTGGAATGGCCTGGTCACCGCTGAGCCATGCCGCAGACCATGTCAGTCAGCCACCGGCTCCAGATCGGGCTGCTTCTCGTGGTTGTGGAGCTCGGGTGCCTCAATCAGACTCAAGGTTAGAAAACAAAAACTTCCTATAAAACTTGTCCAGTGACCGACCATTGCAATGATTTGATCGTGTTCAACCGACCGTTGTATTGTTTGATTTCTATGTTACTCTTTTCTGCGCTGTTCTATCTTTCTCCCTCTTTTATCTGAGTGTGTTTGAGACAAAAAACGAACAGATAAATGAGACAGCAGCAGCAACAATAGCTATTATTGCATCGATAGCAATGAATATAATATAAAAATTTGACGGCATCGGTGGCGCAGTGGTAAAGTGCTTGCCTCTGAACCGAGAGGTCCCGGGTTCGATCTCCGGTCGGGTTACGATGGAAAATAATCTTTTTCTGATTGGCCCGGGTCTTGAATGTTTATCTATAATATGTATTTGTTATATAATATAGTATCGTTGAGTTAGTATCCCATAGTATTATACAAGTCTCGAACTTACTTTGAGGCTGGCTCATTCTATGTGATTTGAGGTATTTATATTTCATTTATATATTAATATTACCTATATATTTTTATTTCAATTAAGAATTCGTTGTTTTTGAATTTTACAATCAATTCGTTGATTACGTCATAAAATGTAACATTTTCCGTATTGTGTTCACATATTTTATTAAGTGAAAAACTGATCTGGATTCTCAATTAAAACTGATTTATAATCTGTGTTCGTAACAGAAAATTGAAAATTATAACTGCGACACGACCTAACGTATATTGTTGGGAAACTGAACTAGACATTCAATTTGCTTTAACGTTGTATACGGAACTAAAATGCTTTTTGTGTACTTTTTAATAGGGATATTGACAATATTTAATAATGAATTTATTTTTTTGTCAAATGGCAGGTGGTCGTTCCGAAATGCTAGCAGTTTTGATAAATATTATTTAATTTAGAATATGTCGTGAAAAGGTATTTGTGAAGGCCTAATTTTTGAATAAATGATTTAGATTTTTTTGACAAAACGTCAGAATTATATTCCACAAAATAAAAATAAAAAACCGAGCATAGAGCATGTAATTCTAGTATATTATTTTCTACTCTTAGTACAAATACCTAACACAGTGTTGATTAATCATTGATTAACCAAGAGTGGGTTCACCAGTCAGTCGTTATTGTGCACTTTAACCTGAGCAAAGTACGCCAATTCGTCTAAAATTCGGTGGTGCGCCGGTTAAAGTTAATTATTTACGTTAAAGTGACTAGTGCAACTCGCCCTAAGAGGTCGCTGTGACAACAGTTATATTTAGTTAATGGATTAGCCAGCCGAGTGATAGGCGTAGTTCACCACAAAATTAATGGTTCGTCGGGTCAGAGAATCAAAGCGTGTGACGTCATTTACTATATTTTGTCAACCATACGTAAATCTATACAAATTCATTGAAAATTCAGCCCTATTACTGCAGAATTAAATTCCATGCGGAGTTTGTTTAGGAAAACTATTATTTTAACTACTATTAGATTTCTATACAAACGTGGCTTATGTAGGATTAACGTGGATCTTTTTGATGACAGGCGGACATATCAACCACTGAACTATTACCTCGGTCGAAAATTTCAAATTGACGAAACGAACAGACAAACTTACATAAAGATTGGTCAACAATAAACATACGAAACTTGGACAGCTCAAGGGAGATCAAATTGACGTAAACAGACAGACAAACTTACATAATGTCGATATAGGTAGATTTGGTGCATACCCGTAAGAGCATGTTCCCATTGCTCCGTCGTGCTCTGTTGTTTTCTAAAAGCATTTGACACTGATATGCGTTGACAGAAGGATTTACTATTAATCTTTATTAAATATATAATGTTTCTTATAATACTTGGTCGAAAATTATACAAAACATGTTGTGATTTTGTTCCAATGCTGATAATTAAAATATACGATAATAATTTTAAATCATTCATTAATATCCATTTAACATAGACACCGGATATGTTATTATTTATTCATTAAAATATGAATGCATTTCGTTAAAATAATTTGAAATTCTATTTTTAAAACAGCCAATATATATATTTTTTTTTTTTAAATTTTAAAATGTCAATTTATTTTTCTTTAATATCTGCGATGTTCAGACAAAGCCCACGCACAGTTTCCTCTAAGACAGTTTTTTTTTTTGTTCGTATCTCTTTCTCTCTCACTATATGTATTAGCTTTTGCCCGAGGCTTGAGTTTTCCATACTTCAAACTAATTGTATGCAAAATTTCAAGAAGATTGGTTGAGTAGATACAGCGTGAAGAGGCAATTTACTTATTTTCGCATTAATAATATTAATTAATTTAAATAATTGACTCGACCAATTATAATAAATTTACAGACAAATTCAGAGGTTATAATATTTTAATTCAACATCATATCTGCTGTAAGAAAATTTTACTAACTTTTAAATTTAATAAAGCCACAAGAAAATAGAAAATGTTTACTTTCCGCTTGCAACTGAATTTTGCTATTAATCAAACTTTGTTTTCATGTGTTTCAAAATCAAGTTACATTGAGCTTAACTTGTTCTACGCTAACTACGTAAGTTAAAGTAGAATTTTAACTGGATTCATATCCAGTTAGTTGAAATATTCATATGAATTTTGAATTTTAACTATTATTTTTATATTATTTTATAAGTTTACTATCTGTTCGATTTCGGTCATGTTACGTCATGTTCGGTCGGTTTGTACATGTTATAAAATATAGTATAGTTGAGTTAGTATCCCATGAAACAAGTCTAGAACTTACTTTGTAGCTAACTCAAACTGTGTTAATTCTCCATGTATATAGATAATTAATTATTATTTTTTTGGAATAAATCTTGTTTTGTTGAAGAATTTCGACGAACCTTTTTTTGTATCAAGTAATATACATAACTTGCAATACCTTACTTAGGTAACTGTTAAATTAACTGTTCAGTAAAAATCAGTTGGAGAAAATTAAAACTGATAAACTATTGTAGACTTATTGTTGATCTACATTCGCAAAGCCATACTGTGAAGTATTTCAACGCCATTCTGTGTGAAGTATTGGTGAGTTTACATTAAATTCAAATTTAGTTTAATTCTAGACTGAAAGATATCCTTTTCTGGGATAAATCCGCCTTTCTCCTCTCATTTATTATTGTTTTTTCTACATGTAATTTCTTTAAAGAGTTTACAAAAAACGTACCTAGTTAGGTTACAAAAATTTCCAACGTTTTGTTCATTGATTCTTCGAACAATATAAGATTTTTCTTTTTTTGTGAAATTTCAATTGGGAATTCCCTACTTGTTTATTGTTAACGGCCAGTCCAAGCCTCTATTTTGCAAACACGAATCTTTTTTGCAAAAAATATTTCTTACATTAGGGCCGATTTACAAATGCAAATAAAAGTGTCTAAGCGGCTAGCTAGCAAAGGAAGTGGGAGGCCTTTGCCCAGCAGTGGGACACTAGGGGAGGCTACATAAAGAAACAGCTAGCATATGTAACTTTGCCTACGTTCACTTTAGTAACGAAATTACCTAACCAGTAATATTTGTCGCTGTCTTTCTATGACTTCACTGCGTCGGAGTCCAGCGGCCGTAGCCTGGCTCGCGCGATAGATAAGAGTCGCATCGCTTAAACTTTTTAAACTCACGCCATTTCTATCTAATTTGCCAGCATGGAATTTATCTGGGTGTCGAAAATCGCAGATAAATTTAAGCCATTAAACTGTCAAAAGTCGATAATTTCTCTTCAAAACACGGCAGGTATCTTGTAGCCATGCTCGCACTTGAGACAAATAATCGCGGTCTAAAATAAAATTGGTGAAGCGGTGGTGGTGTAATGGTTAAGACGCCCTGCCCTGGTTTGCCTGTGGATCGAAAGTTTCCAGGTTCGAATCCTACTCGTACCACATGAGTTTGTATACCAATCTGACTCATGTATAGTAGTTTTCATCGTGAAAGAAAACATCGTGAGGAAACCTGCACACTGATTGATTCTTATTAACTTGTGTGTGAAATGGAGAAGGCAATGGAAAACCACTCCATTAATAATGCCGAGAAAATTGTTGTGTGTGCTTCATTCCACGTAATAACCACGACCCTCAGCCATGAGGAATACGACTATGAAGATACAATTACAGGTCGATTGCAAAGTTTAAACCAATGTATAAAACCCATGCTCACAACGTTAGAGAACGCGGAAGTGCGATAAAATCATAGGATAAAACAGTTGTCGCGCGAGCCAGGTTCCGCTAATCATCAAACATCATTCAACAATAACATAGGCCTCTCCTCGGCACGTCATCATAACAATAAATTAAACTGGAAAATGACTTCAGTCAACTTTTACTTGTGTTTCACAGTCACTTTTCGTCTTCGACTTGATCCATGAAGTAAACTTTCCAAATTGTACATTAATTATGAATTTACTTAGTTGAGTCGACAAAAGATTTAGCGCATTACAAAGTTTATATAAATATTGAATAGGCGCAAAAACATTCATTCAGTTTATACGCAGAATAATTAATTATTCAACGACTTTTGCGTATACTCAAATTGGATTCCTTCATTCTATTTTTATATCGTTCCTGTCTTTGTCTTGAGGCGACTTGAAAAAATCTGACACTATCAGCAATAACATACGAAAACGGAAGAATGAAAGCAGATTTCACAAGCGCGATCACGTAGTGCGATTACCAGAAAATTACCGCTTGATCGTCAAGGATGATACGCTGTGGTGGTGTAATGGTTAAGACGGCAGTCTGTGGATCGAAAAGTCTCAGGTTCGTATCCTACTCGCGCCATATAAGTTTTTATACCAATCTGACTCATATAGTTAGTTTTCATAAACCACCACTTGCTTCGGTGAAGGAAAACATCGTGAGGAAACCTGCACACTGATTGACAGTTTAGTTCCCTAGTCTGCATGCGACTACCTGCCACTAGATGGCGGTAAGTAGTCGTAAAAGTCATATCAGATGCCTTTAGGTGATATGATGAATGGTCTGACAACCGAAGACCATGCGAAGTTGAATAGAAAAAGTTTTAATGATAATAATAATAATTATGTCTTTAAAATGTTTAATTATTACAATTATAGGCATTTGGCAGATGAAAAGTTAGGAACAGCATTCCCAAAGAGAGTTGACATATTAGGTCGTAAAATCACTGATGAATGTTCAAAAGTTTTAAGGTTTATTTTTTACCACGGTCTTTGCACCTGCACAGCTTCGAATACAACCAAATGACAGAGGGAAGTCTCATCTAACCCCGAGGAGTTAAGATATGAATTATACTTGACTAGACCAACTTCAGTCCCGTAACTGTCCAAGTTAGTCTTGCAATTAAATCTTAAACCCAAGCACCAAGTTTCTTGCCTTATACGTGACCCTTGATATCTTGAGTTATATGTGATAGCTTACGTGTCCAGTAATATGTAGTGTAGGTCATTATATTTGTGTTGCTACTAGCTCTTGCCCGCGGCTTCGCCGGTGCAACTTTCTCACGCGAAAAGTGACTTTTCCGAGATAAAAGGTAAAGGTACTCTATGTCCTTATTCATATTTTATTTTATTTATTTATTCAATACATAATACAGAGATACTCCAATGCAATATAATTGGAATTGGAATTATTAATAATTGGAAAAAGTATTCGAAGCGCTATTTTTATATAACTGCTACAGTCACACGCTGTCATCCCACAAAACAAAAAATAACTACTAAATAAAAGTATGTGTTACTTTTGCAATTAACATCATTGCCATTTTTATTTAAGTTTGTCGTTAAAAAGAAATCATTTAAAATTATAATAACATTTATGAATCAATAAGGATCTGAGGTGATGTTAATAAATTTAAAATCATCGACGTTAATAAATTTAAAATCATTTGACGACCTCAGTGGCGCAGTGGTAAAGTTCTTGCCACTGAACCGAGAGGTCCCGGGTTCGATCCCCGGTCGGGTCAAGATGTAAAATGATCTTTTTCTGATTGGCCCGGGTCTTGGATGTTTATCTATATATGTATTTGTTATAAAATATAGTATCGTTGAGTTAGTATCCCATAACACAAGTCTCGAACTTACTTTGGGGCTAGCTCAATCTGTGTGATTTGTCCTAATATATTTATTTATTTATTTTATTTTTATTTATAAAATCAAATCTTTGTATCGTTGAGGAATTCTTCCTAACTTATATAATAATATTAATATTATAAATGCGAAAATAAGTTTGTTAGTTACCTGCGTGAAATTTTGCATACATTTAGTTTGAACTACCGACGGAGAAGTGCATATGGTACCTTTTATTCCGAAAAAGGAAAAGTTAAATAAATGTGGGGAATTCACGTGGGCGAAGCCGGGGGCATAAGCTAATTTTCTTATAAATTCTAGGTGCAATTAGGTAGACGATTTTCAGTGTTGAGTGAATCAAATAAAATCCTCATTTCGAGTCCGACCGGCGAACGAAATCCTGTAATTAGGCAGTCGTCAACTTATGGATTGTTGTGCTCCCATGATTATTGTTTCAACATAGAATTAGGGTTGATTGAACTGTCAAATAAGTGAAGTATTGCTTTAAAAGAGATTTCCTTCCGCGTACTCCGAGATTGTGGAATGAACAACCTGCCGTGGTTTTCTCTAAAGACCACAATATGGACTTCTTAAAAAAAGTGCGTGAAAAGATTTATTTAGGGCCGGCCGCGCGCGTGTGACACTGGTCTCTGGTGTTGAAGGTATTCATAAATTGCGGTGACCACTTACCATCAGGTGAGCCGCATGCTTATTTACATGCTCAGTATTATAAAGAAGTTATTTGCAGAAATGTTTTTGCCTTTAGCCTTCAGCTTTTTGCCTAAGCTTTTATTGTTGTCAAAGAGATCTTGTGGCATTTAACGCCTGAAAAAATAACCATATCTATTAATCGTTGAGGAGTCTCGTATCGGATAGTCGGGAGCCGAACCTGGGTACATCATCATGCTTAACATAATTATGTATTGTCATGGAAACTGCAGCGTCGTCGGAAATTTGAACTCAGTAGGACAACTGGAAGTAGGGAAATAGAACTTGTAAGATTTGGTTACAAACAACGGGACAGTTGAAAGTAAAATAAAAGTTAGTAAAAAGGAATAAGAACAGGGTTTACAGCTGACAAACAACTGTTGTACGGCATTAGCGGTAATAGAGGAAAAAATGCGAAATTTATTGAAAGTAAATATTACCAATCGAGATAGATCTTTTACGACTACTTACCGCCATCTAGTGGCAGGTAGTCGCATGCAGACTAGGGAACTAAACTGTCAACCAGTGTGCAGGTTTCCTCACGATGTTTTCCTTCACCGAAGCAAGTGGTGGTTTATGAAAACTAACTATATGAGTCAGATTGGTATAAAAACTTATATGGCACGAGTAGGATACGAACCTGAGACTTTTCGATCCACAGACTGATCCCTCAGGTGCAGCCATCAAACAAGGCGTTTTTTATATTATTTTTTATATTATTATTTTATAATCGATTGATGGCTGCACCTGAGGGATGGACAACCTGCGGTGCACTTTTATAATGTACTTACTGACCTATCTCATTTGTTTGTTAGAAACTGTAAATCAATGCTTTTTTGTTTCAAAAAGAAACTGTCAAAATAGTTAGTTAAATAGTAGAAAAGTTTAGTTTAGTTTAACACCAACAATTTCAGAATGCCGACTCCCTGTCACAATATTTTTGTTACACTAGTGTGAAAACAAAATATTTTTTTTTCTGCAAAGTTACATTAGTGACGCACAGAAGAATTTTCTCTTCACAGTAACATTTGTACTTCAAGATTTTTTTTTTTTATTTACTACTTTCAAACAGACACATAATAATTTTCTTCTTCAGTAATAAAACTGAAGATGTCTTTTCGTCACAGTGTTTTGACGTCAAAGACAAGTATTTTCGCTCAGCGCCGAGCTAATTCAGCCAGTTTTTAATTTCCTCCAAGCTGTGTCGCTCATAACCTTTATTTCTGTGCCACCTCCATCCAGACGTATCCGTGTCGTAGCGTTTTAATGAAACGCATTAATAACATCTGTGCACGCTAAAATGTCTTTTGTTTCTTGTACGATTTTCCTGGGGAATATAAAGGATACAGAGCTAACACTTTACGTGAACGAACATAGTAATTCATCCCTACGAATCCCACTAATATTATAAAGGCGAAAATTTGTGAGTCACGCTCAAACGGTTGGTGAATTTCGGTCGGATGAGCTTATATTCGGTAAGAGATGGACAAGGGAAAGGTATTTATGGGAAGAGAGTAGGAGTGTTCATTCCCTAGCAGTAGGACATGCAATAGATATTAAACTAATAAATAAACCATTAACTTGCTTCTTGCTTGCAAAACTTATGGTAGGTCCAAAACTAGGTAGGTCTACTAGTATGTATGCATGTACTGCCACAAGATGGCGGTATTCAGGTATGTATTTTCTTAACTTTAATAGAACTTGATAAGAAAAAAAAAACGTAATAAAATTGCAAACGAAACGCCGAATAAAAGTGTAAGTAAATAAATTTCGCGGAGAGTTGTCGTGATAGTCTAATATTTTTTAAGTTTGTCTTCTGTCATGGAAACATTTTACACTTTCGGATCGCCAACTTTAGTCACCATATTCAGTTTATTATAAACAATTCATAATTTTAAAAGTTTTATAATAGTACAACAAAAAGGAAAGTTTAATTTTAAATTTAAAAACAGAACTTGTTTGAATTGTTTAGATAATTTCAAAATTTTTGTCACTCTGACTATATTTGAATTAGTGATGTTGGAAATGAATATGTAGATACAGTATCACATGTTTATCCTTTAAACAGAGTCGAAAGTTACGAAACTCACATCTAGTTTAGCTATACTGGTGTAATAAATTGAGATTAAATGTAAATAGTGACAACCCATCGACTTTGAGAAAAAACTCTTCTTTTCCTTTTCTCCTTGTCCTTCCTTCTTCCTTTCCCCCTTCTTCTGATCTTTTCTTTGAAATTCAAACTCGCAATTCGCGACGATTCGATACATATTCGAATTCAATCAATACAAACATCGATAAATAAATAAATATATTAGGGTAAGTAACACAGATTCAGCTAGCCCCGAAGTAAGTTCTAGACTCGTGTTATGGGAGACTAACGATACTATATTTTATAACAAATACATATATAGATAAACATCCAAGACCCGGGCCTATAAAAAAAAAATATAATTTTCTATAATGATTGACACGACCGATTTTTCTTATTTTAATTTAATAATTGGACAGTTTTATTATATGTATAGATTTATTATTAAATACTATTTACAACTGATATAGTGGCATATCAACACAAGCTTACCCGCAAACCACACATTATAATATATGAGATACGATCGCTCTCATCTCAAACGCCCATATCCTGAGTTCCGTTCAATTTATTTAATCGTTCCTAATTGTTACTTGGCAGATCGTAAATGCAATTAACGTGTAACGAAACGTTTCTGAGGGCTTGAGGGTGTTACTGATGGGGTCTGTTTGGGGCAGTACGGTGTGAATTGTATGACTGCAAGAACGGATATGGTGTCGCGTGTGTTACCACTCATACGTTTCGTAAATAGCTTTTGATTACGATTTTGTTCGATTTATCAATTAAGCCTAATATTATTTAGGTTACAACAGTGCTTGTATTGTTGTATTCCGGTTTTAAGGGTGAGGACAGGTGTTAATTGGTTGTGGTTCTTCTTCTTAATATGTCGACTCCGCTAAATTTGTATGGACCAATATGACGCCAATAAAATGGCATTATCTGTGACGAAATATAGGTCCTTCAGTGTGCAGGTGCTGTGGTGAGTGCTTAGCATCATGTGGGCCGCATGTCTGCAGTATTAAAAATGGTTTTCAATCACCTATCTCGACTCAAACAATCCTACGGAAAAAAATAAGAAAGAGAGAAAAATAGTCCGTGATCCTTGTCATGTACGTGTTGGAATCCACCAGGTTAATCGACCTGGTTGATTGCAACGTACACACATATTTTTACATTAATTTTGGAATAGTGTTCAGCTTGGAACAGATCATTACATCAGATTACCAATAACTTGATAAAAACATTTTTAAACCAGATTAAAAAAATACCGGTTTTTAGAATGAGGGCAGATATTGATAGGCTTTGGTGATCTTTAATAACCAGGTTCATCGACCTGGTTGATTTCAATATACATTTATGGAAAATTGTTCCGCTCGGAACGGAGCAATTACCATTGACTTGGTTAAACCGTTACTAAACCAGATAAAAAATACCGGTTTCGAACCATCTTTTTTTGTTCACACCAAATTTTTTTATACATTCGAATTACGTATTTTAGACACAAGGAACTTCCTCCCCTATAATCCCAGAGATCTTTATTCGATTTCCAGTGCAAATATTTGTCTTCTTTTCGCAGACATTTGTTTGCGGTTGTCTCGGTTCGATTCCGTTGCGGTTTACTATATGTTGCGGTATACTATATGTTGCGGTATACTATATGTTGCGGTATACTATATGTTGCGGTATACTATATGTTGCGGTATACTATATGTTACGGTATACTATATGTTGCGGTATACTATATGTTGCGGTATACTATATGTTGCGGTATACTATATGTTGCGGTATACTATATGTTGCGGTATACTATATGTTGCGGTATACTATATGTTGCGGTATACTATATGTTGCGGTATACTATATGTTGCGGTATACTATATGTTACGGTATACTATATGTTGCGGTATACTATATGTTGCGGTATACTATATGTTGCGGTTTACTATATGTTGCGGTTTACTATATGTTGTGGTATACTATATGTTGCGGTATACTATATGTTGCGGTATACTATATGTTGCGGTATACTATATGTTGCGGTATACTATATGTTGCGGTATACTATATGTTGCGGTATACTATATGTTGCGGTATACTATATGTTGCGGTATACTATATGTTGCGGTATACTATATGTTGCGGTATACTATATATTGCGGTATACTATATGTTGCGGTATACTATATGTTGCGGTATACTATATGTTGCGGTATACTATATGTTGCGGTATACTATATGTTGCGGTATACTATATGTTGCGGTATACTATATGTTGCGGTATACTATATGTTGCGGTATACTATATGTTGCGGTATACTATATGTTGCGGTATACTATATGTTGCGGTATACTATATGTTGCGGTATACTATATGTTGTGGTATACTATATGTTGCGGTATACTATATGTTGCGGTATACTATATGTTGCGGTATACTATATGTTGCGGTATACTATATGTTGCGGTATACTATATGTTGTGGTATACTATATGTTGCGGTATACTATATGTTGCGGTATACTATATGTTGCGGTATACTATATGTTGCGGTATACTATATGTTGCGGTATACTATATGTTACGTGTACGTATGTGTTAAAATATACGATAGAAGCTTAGGACAAAGCTGTTAGGAATCATTTATTTATTGTTGGGTTAAACGAGACTGTGGGTTGATGAAACATCTGACATGGAACTGTACGATTAGATGATGTAACTTGACGATCTTTTGATGACCTCCGTGGTCATCATGCCGGACTGCTACAGTGGAGGCGTTCGATCCCCGGTCAGGTCAACATGGAAAATGGATATTTCTCAGATTGACCTGGGTCTTGGATGTTTATCTATAGGTATTTATGTATATGTTAGAGAATATAGTATCGTCGAGTTAGTATCCCATAACACAAGTTTCGAACTTACTTTGGGGCTAACTCTATCTGTGTGATTTGTTCCTATGTGTTTATATTTATTTAAAAGTCACGAGCATCAAGTATATATTCAATTTGAGCTATAATTTAAATAGCTTAATTTGTGGCGTCTGTTATTGATTGCACCTTTTTTTACCGGCCGCCTGCCTGATGCCAACACTCTTTGGGAATGCTATTGTAGCCCATTAGCTGTCGCTATCCACGGGGGCATGTGGAATGATCCTATTCTAGGGCGGAACCACACTCTGTGATAGAGTTGTAATCGGTTACATACGCAGTAAATGTTAAACTCGGTTGCTCCAGTTAATTGTACGTTAGCTTTAACGTGCACACAGCAAAGTACGCCATTTTGTCTTATCGATGGTGGGAGGTTAAGGTAAACGTCAAAGTTGAGTGGAGCAACCGAGCCGCAGTTGTTACATTTTCTGCTAATCCTAGCTAATATTATAAATGCGAAAGTAAGTTTTTTTGTTACCTCTCCACGCTCTATCTACTCAACCAATCTTATTAAAATTGTGCATACATGTAGTTTGAAGTTTGGAGAAGGACATGATGTTTCGTCCCGGAAAATAACTGTTCCCGTGGGAAAACGCGGGAGAAGCCGCGGGCAAAAAGATAGTGTTAACTAAATAAGTAAGTCGGTTAACAGAGTACTTCAACTTAATTCAAACAGGATATCATTTCTCGCTCTAAGGCGTCATGGGGTGAATCAAATTAGATTCCATCTCAGGCACTCTATCTCAAAGAGATTAATTATTTCACAACCACAAGAGTGTCACAAAACTTTTCTTTCTTACTCAGAATATTTCACGGTGAGAAACTCCTTACTTATACGTCTGTGTCTACATTGGTTCCGTATACCAATCACATAACATTTTAAAACTTAACATGGCATATTTTGGCGTGTGTTCCCACCCTATAATAGGGCACAACGGTATAAGGCATACGCTTTCACTGTGCAATGCAATAAGATATAAACGGCAAAATATTATATTTTAAAAAATTACAATTTTTTTAAGAAAAATTTTAGCTGTGTACGGGCCTTAACTCTTGATGGCGTACGAAGGTAACGACGCCTATTCTCACGTATACACACACACATACATAACACAACATATGGGCTACAATTTACATCAAAAGAGGTCACACGACTTAATTTTACGTCGCTTAATTTTCTTGATTAATATTGACATTGGTGAATGATAACGAAGTGTTTAATGTACTCAAAGTACAGTCGACAGTCAAATCTAGATGTCAAATTTATAGCAAACAAACCTTTATAACTCCTATAAAAAGAGTTATAAAGAGAGTTCAAGTAGTCTTACTTGAAATGCGATCAACTGTACTCGAAATCATGACTTTAATGTATTCTGTTAATGATAAAATAATTTTAATGGACTCGTCTCATAATTGTTGCTCGAGACGTGATATGTCAAATATATTTTACATTACAGATGTCTGAAATGTCTACATATTATTTCGGCGAATTGGAATGCATTAATTAATATTTTTTTTCTAGCTAGCTTCTCTAGCTTCTAAACTAGCTTTTGTCCGTGGCTTCGCGCGTATATATTTCCCGCGTCCGCTCATAACTTTTTATTGTCAACTAGCTGATGCCCCGCATCTTCGTTTGCGTGGCCAAACAACTTTTGTTAAGTCGTTATTTCTATATTTCCTATAGTTTAGCTGTACCATCATGGGTCTACATCAGGTGTTCCAGATCTTCGATTTTTATATCTCGACAGAAAATGCTCATCAGGCTAAATAACTTTTGTTAAGGCGTAATTTCTATATTTCCTATAGTTTAGCTGTACCATCATTGTTCTCCATCAGGTGTTCCAGTTTTCAAGATCATTTATACCTATATGTTGTCCAGGCTTAATAGCTATATAACAAAAAAGTTTCATTCAAATCCATCCAGTAGTTCCGAAGATTAGCGCGTGTAAACAGACAAAGAGACAGGCATACAGCCAAACAGACAGAGATTTTTTTCAAATTCTTTCTCGCTTACTATGACTCTATCGCCTAATTTTCTTTTTATGTAAATATATTCAATGTACAGGATTTTTTTCTACTGTATGTATATAATAAATATATGTATTGATTGATATTAGTTACGACAGATTTGAAGAAAATATTTATTTACTCTGCAAATCTGTGTTGGAGTCAGAGGATTCATCTTACCAAATTTCATCTGATTTGGCGCAGTAGATTTGGAGCAAATTGGTTGTGACAGACGGACGGACAGACAGACAGACACGAGTGATCCTATAAGGGTTCCTTTTGTTATTTTTATATAGGGAACCCTATACAGGGTTACTGGTATCTAACGCATAACTTCCAAAAGCGTATAAGGTATATAGAGATAGTCATCCTAATAAAAAAAAAACCTTTTTTTCTTTTAATGTCGTTTCTATAAAACGTTAACTCTATATTCGATTCCGCTACATAACGCTCCTGTACTTTCTCGTGTTGCTTGGCTATTACATAGAGTTAAGATGTGTAGAATCGCAAATTAGATTGTATTTTTTTTATATGAAAAATAAAATAATCACGAAAAGTCGTAGAATAAAAGTTGCTTGTTTTGATGTACCCGAGTAATCTTTAGGAGGTTTTGCGTTTGATAGCTGTAGCCGTGTATGTGTATAATATCAAAAATTTACGTGAAAGCGCGCCAACACGTATTGTGTACCTATTTATGGGAATAACCATCTGCCAGGTGGCTATCATGGCCGCGATAAGAAATATAAGCACATTCAATAAAGACTAAATTACGGTTTTCAACGGTGTTCGGCCTTTATGAGGAAAATAAGGGTAACCGTACATCCAAGACATAAAAGTCGCATTGTAACGACGTTTGTCGCAATGAAAAAGTAAATGGAATTATTGTGTGTGGGTAATCATTTTTAACCCCGACTCAAAAAGAGGGGTGTTAAAAGTTTGACCGCTAAGTGTATCTATCTGTTTGTATGTGTACATGACACTGTGGCTCATCAACGGGTGAACCGATTTGGATGTGGTTTTTTATTTGATAGCGAATTTTTGTGCGGTGGTTCTTAGATATGTTTGATCAAAATCGTTTTAGCAGTTCAAAAGTTGTAGCGAAATGAATAATATCGGGGTATTTTTTATTTAAAAAAAAAAGGAAAAAAATCCTAACAAATAAACTAGTTTATATCTCAAGTTACTACAAGTTTATAAACATATTATTAGCTATTCTAAGTTTGAATTAAAATAATCGGTAAATTCAGTTCTGCTTGACATAATTAGGTTAAATTATGTCAAGCAGAACTGAATTTACCGAATATTTTAAATCAAACTTGTCTAGATTTTGAGAAACCAAAAAAAAATTTTTCGCTGCGAAACTTGCTTTCGGTGATGAGTGTTTCTGTGAACTGTAGATAACCAGTTTAATGGAAAAGGGGTGAAAATTACTCCATAAGAGATCCAATATGTAGTCATGAACCAAACTGAATTACAAACTTGATCAAAATACGTTCAGTGCTTATTTAGTTAGGGTGTAACTGAGTAAACAACACACGAACTTTTCCATATAAGTCCCTAGAGATAAATTTCCTACATCGTATTGATCTTTAACAGTTTTCTGTGATATTGAAAATTTTATTTTGTTTCGTTACAAACCTATATATGAAATAAAACTGTGAGTGAGCTATGTTTGTACATACATACATACATATGCACAAAATAAATTATGTGACACTAATAAGCCAACATATTTTTTTTACAATTTTTGTCTGTCTGTCTGTATGTTTATTTTTTTAATTTGTTATTAATATAATTTCTACAATAAACGTGTCGTTGACATGAGCTTTTTCAAACTTGCTATATGTACTTAAGCGATATCCACAAGGACAGTGGTTCCCAATTCATTGCGTATTCTTCCGCGACATTGCTCTTCAAACTTTAAGACGACATTTTGAATTGGCAACGTCTGTACATGCTACGTGCCAGTGAAGATGTCAAGTGAAATTGAACTTTGAACGTTGTATTTGAGAGATGAAATTTGCTTGATTTTGTAAAGTGAAGCTACGCACGGTAGCATTGGCAACTTTACAATAAGGTAACGGTTATACACAAAGCTAAGCTAAGCTTAGTTCGGTTGCTAAACTTTAATTGCTTATATGTTTGATTTTGTTAGTTCTATGCTCAACTTAGCTGTTTATGATAGTTTGAAGAATTATATTTTTCATAATATAATTCCACTACCTTATAAAATTCTGTCAAAATATACTTTACTGTTCTTTTGTTGGAAACATTTAAACCAAAAAGACGTCATTTTCACCATGAAACCATAATATATAATGAATGGGTCGAGGAATGAAATGTTTATTCGCTTGAAACATAGTAGAAATATATATTATGTATAAATTGATTTTGTGAATTGCATGTTCCGCCAGAAGTATGGCATGTAAATCTAAATATACTTATGTTTAGCACAATTGAATAGGCGTTAATTTAGAAATAAAGTTTATTTTATTCGCTAAATATCAGCACTCTACTAAATCTACAAAAAGCCTTATCCTTTACTACTAAAAGCCTGTATCCTGAAGAACGCTATGTTGGATTTTTACGACACATACTTGACCTAAAAAAGTTATTAAGAGGTAATAAATAACAGACAATAATGGAATTCTATTGAATTCTATTGAATTCCATTCTTTTTAATTTCACAGAAATATTATTTTATTGAAAAATAACACAGTTACATAAAATATAACAAACATTATTGTCATGTAAAACTACAAGAAATTCAATGTTAAAAGGCACAGAATATGTTATGGCGTAAAATTATATTCTCGCTTAGTTATATCTCTCTTATCAGAATTATTTTCTGGTTTCTTTCTCAGCCTTTGAGCATCTGCCCTGGTTTCCAGTAGTCTCTCACAAAATTATATAACTTAGTCTAACTTCAACACACCACTGGAACTACACCTTAACAATCAAGACGTGATTCGTATTCAAACATCGTCCCGATACCGCGAGTATTTCACTCGATGCGACTAAAATCATTACTGGAAGGTGTCGAAGTTAGCTTGCGGTCGGCCTTACTCCGTGAGTTGGGTGAGACGATATTAGCAACTATTTTTAGAAATATTATGAGTAGGAATAAAAATAAATATTAGGAATAAAATGGGAAAAAGTATTACAATACTTAATAATATACATATTATACACAGGAAAATATAAATATGGCCATTCCATATTCCAGTCCTATTTTAGAACGGGACCTTACGATACCGTAATATTACTCGTACATACAGAAATACGTAATATGTATTCGTAGATATATAAAGATTTTTCAGACAAAAATAAACAAAGTCGAAATTTTATATTTTGTTATAAATTCCTTATTTAACTCCACACAATACCATATGCAATAATATTGGTTATATACCTGTAACAAAAAGACGGGTATCAAAAACAAAATGGCGCCTTCGAATGGGCATGTTGTTAATGGGTCACGAACTTGTACCATCTCGAAAATAGCCCAAAACTATATTAATTTATTGAAATAACCCAAGAAACCTCAATATAGACCTTTCATTGTCCATCTGTGCAAATTTCACACACAAAATTAAACTATAAACCCTTCTTTTAGAATTTATTTTTGAGTATAATTAAAGGGTTAAAACGTAATTGAAATGCATGGAAAATTAATCTATAACATGTTGTAGTAAGGTGCATTTTTGAGCGGAACAAGCGGTTTAAAACATTATCATAAAAAGCAGTAAATGAGATGTGAACCTAGCGATTCAAGCGAGCAATCTACTAAATGACGGTGGTTTGCTGTAAAAGGACTTTGCTAGGCGTAGTGTGGACTTCTATAATTAGACATGTTATAACAGCTGAATATTAGTGCTTTGGTTATAATAAATATGAGAATGATTATTATTTTTATGTATGATGTTAGGTACGATAAACTTTACACATGTTTGAAATAATATTAAACAATAATTTGATCTAGAATATATGGTTAAATCAAAACTTTCCTGTTTATTTTTCGGTTTCTGTACAAAAAAATAATAATGAAAAAATGCAACCCTGATAGGATCACTATCACGCCAGCAACGCCCCCTGATCTCCGAAACTAGTTAACATAAAATTTTGAAGAAAAAAAAAAGTACAAAATATGCTTCATAATCATCGCTTGTAGATTACAGAAAAATCTATAAGAAATTTAAACATTGTACGTAACCTTCTTCACGCGAGTTCAATTCGCACTTGATCGTTTTTTTTTTTTTTTTTAATATGCAAAGTACTTGAAAATTGCAATATTTTTTTTAGGTTAGTCGAAATACTGGCCATTTCGATCAACTTAAAAATAATATTGCAATTTTCCGAAGGCATTATCATCATGATATACTCCGGACAAACCATCCTAAAACGCCGCGTCCAATCCAAAGGGCTCAAGGCTTAAAAGGGTTGGCCGAATGACGTGCCCTAAGTACGCACTGTCGACCGCACGTCAAATTACTCTGTACTCATCTCTATGGTGTGATAATAGAGGCGAATTTGCCATGATTTGTGGACAGGTTGTATGAGCTGTCGACTGTACATCAGAGCCATTGTGGGTAATTTCTTAATCAGCACACCTTTTGTAGGTTTAATTGCGAATTTCGAAATTCACTTTGAGCTCAAACAGCATTTTGCAAATGGTTGAAAAGTAGCTAACTACCTATTATTTTGTGGATTAAATTCCAGTTAGTAAACGAGGAAATCCTAAGAACTATATTTTAATTATTTTCGCATGTATAAATTGCATTTTTCAGGTAATTAATTTTCGTTTTTTTATTTTAAGACACAGTTTTTCAAAACCTCTGTGCCAGACATAATAAGGGGCAGAGACTTTGGAACAATTTCGGATCAAGCTTATTGTGGAAAATATTACGTGTTTAAAATTAACGAAGTATGTTGACGATATTTTTTGGTTAATAAATTTTTATTTTATTTTTTAACATTTACTGTACAAAATTACAAAATATATATACAAAATATATTCTCAAATATTTAACCATACAGAGATAGCAATATTGCGACGAAGTTCGAGTATAAGGTGTATTTCTTTTTCCTGTGATATTATCAAACTCAAAACTACTGCACGGGTTTGATGTGATATTCACCATTATATAGGTGTGTTTAATGAGGAACCTTCAGGTGTATATTATCAGTTTTTACCTGACCAAAGCCGGGACGAGCCGCTAGTAATATAATAACCGACAGAACCTTTTTTTTCCTAAACGACAAAAAATATCAAGGTTTTTCAAAAGAAACAAAACGTCTGACCTCTCTGGCTGTTTGTTCCGCTTGTCTCCGAAACTATTACAGGGTTGTTAGCGGACATTAAATATTTAGCATTTTAAGAAAGTTCGTTCCATTTTCAGATTCTCTAGGGTTGGGATGAATCCAAAGCAAACAATATTTGAGTCTAATTTAGACTTAAATTTTGTTTGCTTTTTTGCAATAACTTTATTGTATGGAAATAAGTATAAATGTACAGTGGAATGTACGCATTTAAAATAGCAATAAATTAAAACCTTATATTATTAATTTAGTGTCTATTTTAGGGAAAGTTTAATTTAGTATATTTCGGTTTTAGTTTTTATTATAATTATTTGTAATGTTTCATTGTAAAAAAATCCTTTTTTTTTGTTAGCCTGTTGTCCCACTACTGGGCAAAGGTACTTTACTCCTCTATACTTTTTCATCTGGCTAGAGCCATGACAGTTTTTCACTTTCGAAGTTTTTCAATTTTATTGAAGTTTCATTTAGTTATTAAAAAAAATGTTATAATGTTTTTTAACAAACTAAATTCTTACATAAATATTTACATTGTTCATTTAGTAGTTTATTCAAAATCAAATCAAATCAAAATCAAATCATTAATTCAGAAATTAAGCCTTCACAGGCACTTTTTCACGTCGTATTCTAAATTAAATGATGTTTACCAAAGCTACAAACTACTAGCATTTCGAAATTACCACTGCTGAGAAGAAATGCCGAAAGAAATTCATTCAAACAGTGTTGGTCCCCATTATGCCAGAAGCGCTTACCATTTTTTAAATATAAATTTATGTATAATTATTTAAGCACGCTGTTTTATTTGTTAAATATTTCTAGACTTAAACTATTTAGAGTAAGGTCTTTGAAGAAAATTCTATAGTATGTTTCCTGTTTCTCCAATCGTGTTTAGTATACAGATATGATAATTGTCTCAATATTGGAAAACTGTAAAATATTACAAAATTTATATTCAGTATCTCTGTTTTATATTCTTAAAACCCATTACACTATTAAGGCATTATTACACTATGAGTCTATTTTGAAAACAATTTTAAAATGTGAAAAAACATAAAGCCATCAGTTTGAATAACAATAAAATTCCGGAAATAATTTCGAAGTAGAAATTCGGACTAGAGTCTAAATTTTGAGACTAAAGTCTCGAGTTTTCCCAACATTACGTTACCATTAGTTAGGATTGCTCCTTTTAAAACGTTAAGAAGCTTACAGAGCTATCGGGTCAAGTGGCTTGCACCGGCTTCCTCGTAAGCTGGTTATGTTATTAACCCATACGGGTTAAAGTACACACGTACATAGAGAGATTTAAATGAAACTAGGGCTTTATCGCAATTACATCTACTCTTGTGTATAATACAAAACAAATAAATCTTATTAAAAAAAGCAATAGAAAAACATGTCGGGTCTTGAATCAGATTTCCGCCGAATGCCGCGTGCCGTCGGCCAATCAAGGCACAGCATTAGTGCTGTGACCACCCCGTAGAGATGGGACATCTAATGTAGATATTGTATTCTTGTCATTTTCGCGTTTAACAGTACTGAATATATCATGTGCAATTTTTGGTATTTCAGGCTTGTATTCTAAAACAGCAACGATATGGCAAAGTCGCTGGAAAAATAAAACTTGAAAGAATAAAAAAATTTTAGAATCTTATCTTAGCTGCGGAACGTAGCATACAGAGTTCCTGGTATCTAACGCATAACCTTCCAAAGGCGCATAAGTTACATAGAGAGTAACGACTTTTGTCTTAAACATAATAAATCCAAAAAAAAAATAGTTTTAATGTCGTTTCTATAAAACGTTAACTCTATGTTAGATTCCGCTACATAACGCTACTGTACTGTCTCGTGTTGCTCGGCTATTACATAGAGTTACGATGCGTAGAATCGCAAATTAGTTTTTTTTATATATGAAAAAAAACTACGAATCACGAAAGGTCCTAGAATAAAAGTTCCTTGTATGTATACAACTAGTGTCTTTAGGAGGTTCTTCGTTTGATATCAGTAATTCTGTATAAGCATACTTTGGTCACATCAGACGAAAAGGACTGTAATGCTTGCTAGATTACGACTGCGCCTGATTCACCGTCATAATAGAATAGAAAAAGAATAAGAATTATTTATTCCTCGAAAACAATTACATTCATACAAAATAGTAAATGAAACACAAAGCCGCTGCTGGCACGCCGTATAGAGGATATGCGGCTCGCAGAAATATTTGCGAACGAGCAGCGAGGATCGCTTTCTCCTCCAGCGTTAGATTATTGTTATGCTGGTCTAGATCGAAGGGTAGTAGAGGTGAACGTAAGTAGTGCTGTTCCGCCAACAGGCCTGTGTCGTGAGCATCGAATACAAATCGTTACATTTAATAGACAAAAACATGGCGCGACAATATTTAATGTAATAAAATCTAATAAATAAATATATTAGGACAAAACCCCCAAAGTAAGTTCTAGACTTGTGTTATGGGATACTAACGTTATTATATTTTATAACAAATACATATATAGATAAACATCCAAGACCCGGGCCAATCAGAAAAAGATCATTTTCCATCATGACCCGACCGGGGATCGAACCCGGGACCTCTCGGTTCAGTGGCAAGAACTTTACCACTGCGCCACCGAGGTCGTCAATCAAATCTAAATCAATAAATCAATCAATAAATTAAGATAAATGCAATTCAGAATCACATAATAGTAAAAATAGAAAACAGTAAATACATATGCTTTAAAATCAAATACAATACTAGTGTAACCCTGTATATCTATTTGTTTGTCTTTGTCTCAGGTACTGCTCACTATGGCGAGGACAGTGTCGGCTCATTCCCGTACTTCGAGTATAACGTGCCTCGAAACGTGACCACCGTGGTCGGTCAGACTGCGTTTCTGCATTGCCGGGTTGAACAACTGGGAGACAAGGCGGTAAGACATTCAAATAGAATCCTTATGTCTTTTACTGTAAGGTTGAATATCGAATATGAGTGACACAGATGTTCCTAATGTAATATAAAACAAATGCATTGAGCGGAAACCATAGATAAAATAAATATAATATGGCAGAAACGCTATATTTTTGACCTAGATAAATTTAAAAAACCGATAAAATACAGAATCAGTCATATTAATTCCTTTATCGAAAATTCCCAAGTGACGATACATGAGATTTTTTTATCTGTTCAAATCTGATTTTTTTTAATTTATTTTGAGAACAGAGACATTTTTTTGACTAATTATATTATTGTTATTATTTATGAGTAATTTTATGACGTGATAGTAGGCATTATGCCAACGAATTTTACCAAACAGGACTCCTTAAATATCTCTTGGATATCTATACTTATAATAAAACTTGTAACTGGATTACCTATGTCGTGTGTACATAGAAGATATTTACGAAAATATAATAGGAGAATACTATTTAGGGTCAGTAGAAGCCGAAACAATGTTTTGTAGAATAAATAAAAATAAATAAATAAATTAGGACAAATCACACAGATTGAGCTTGCCCCAAAGTAAGTTCGAGACTTGTGTTATGGGATACTAACTCAACGATACTATATTTTATAACATATACATATATAGATAAACATCCAAGACCCGGGCTAATCAGAAAAAGATAATTTTCCATCATGACCCGACCGGGGATCGAACCCGGGACCTCTCGGTTCAGAGGCAAGCACTTTACCACTTCGCCACCGAGGTCGTCTTTTGTGTCGAATTTTTGTCTGTCTGTATGTTTGTACGCGCATCACACAAAATCAACTGGACGGATCTGAATAAAATTCGGCACAGAGATAGATTGTGATCTGGATTAGAATATAGGCTCCCAAAATTCTATCCCAGGGGAAAAATAGGGAGTGTAAGTTTGTATGAAACTTCGTTATTTTTGTAGTAACACATGTATATTTTTTATATTATACAAACTTTTATATAACTGGCAATGTATGTTCGGGTGGGATCTTGTCACTCAATTTTGAAGCAGACATCTTAAACCGATTGAGCTGAAATTTTATAAACACGTTTAGTTTGGACGACAATGCATTATTATGATAGGCAAGACCTAATGGCGCACCCAGGAACGACTCTCGACGAGGAAACTCCTTAAAGGTTTACTGCACCTGCAGATCTAAAAGAAAGAAAATGCTTGTGTCAAAATGTAAAAGATTGTCACACAATAAAACCAATTATGCGTATTTTTCTTATTGAAATTAAGTATTTTTTTCGAATCTCATTAAAAAAACAATAACCACAGATATATTTTTGAAATTCCAACCTAAGGATGAACGTTAATCTAAAATTATACGTGTCTTGCTTCTAAATAACGAAGTTTCATACACGCTTACATTCCCTATTTCACCCCTTTGGAAAAAAATTTCGGGATAAATAGTAGCCTACATTCTAATCCAGGTAATCTATCTGTGTGCCGAATTTGAGCGATGCGCGTACAAACATATAGACAGACAGACAAAAATTCTAAAAAACATTGTTTTGACTTCTATAGACCCTAAATAGTCCTCTCCCATTTATTTTTCGTAAATATCTCCTATGTACAGGCTCAGTCCAGTTACAGTTTTATTATAAGTATAGATATGAATCCAAACATTTCACGATTGCGTAGCAGTAAATTCCTATTTTATCACTCACAAACTCAAAATTAACCTAAAGGTTAATTGAAATTGATTAGCTCACCTCGATTTGTATTCATAATCCGTTCTAAGATGTGTTACAATAGACCCTTCGGAATTGAATCACAGACGCCTCAATTTAAATGGGACGAATCGAAGATATAAAGTCGACTGCGAATTATGAGTAGAGACCCGCTTTAATATTTTTGTTTTGTATTTTTATTACTAGGTATATACCTTTAAAAGCGATGGTTCAGTGATTTGGACGAAAATATCTCGAGGAAGCTTGCACTTTTTAACTACTTATTTCTCTTATGCGTATGCGCAAAACTATGTATAAGTATAATTAAATATACATTTAATTTACTGTAAATGAGCTATATATTTTTTAATTTGTTTAGCTATGATAAGTCCCACTGCTGGGCAAAAGCTCTCTCTTTCCACGCGTCCCTTTCAAGGAGATATTAAAGAAAATTAATTATAGGGGTATATATTTTTTTAAATTTTTGTCTGTAAATACTAAATGCAAAAACTAATACATGGAATTTGATGCGTTTGTTGTTGTTTATTGATTCACAGTTGTATAGCGGATGATCTAACTTAAAATCTGGTATAGGTTTCATACGACACGTTGCTTAGAACCCGAGATATTGACAATAACAAGTTTTGAGCGGACAAAGCCACAGAGTTACGCGAGCGATGCCCCGGGCGTAAGCTAGTTTCTAAATAAATGTTTAGACTTTGACTGTATTGAAATCAGTACAGTTTTCAATTTTTGAATACGTTATGTATGATATTGCATGGGAAATATATTTTGCAAATGATCTTTGTAATTGATTCGGTTATTTTTAGATCAATATAAGGGACGAGAAAAGTTTATTGTCATGACGGCTAAAGCCATTTTCTCTTAAATGATTAGTTTTACCCTTTTCAATCAAAATAAACATTACGAAGTTGTGTTTCGGTATTTTGGATTCAGATTCAGATTTTATTGCAAGTCACAAGTTATATAGATTGGTTACATCATAAGTTGATAGCAAGATACAAGCGACACCCTGCAAGGGCACACTAAACATAGTGGGTGCTAGATTTCTGTTTTACTTATGAATTAATATTACGAATAGGTACATCACTTTGCTATACCATAGTGGTTTTGGGACGAAAATTTCTCTATGTCACATTACAAAATGTATTTTTAAATTACATCAAAATCCGTTGGAAACAGAAACAGATTTTGTATGATCGAGTAACAAATAACCTTTGTATAATATTAAAACTCTTCAAAGGGCATCTGCGTGTTGGATCTATATGCCCACGCAAGCCTCTCAAAGGAGAATCATATAATAATAATAATAATAAATAAATACCGAACTCTTTGCAATAGCCCATTCTCAGTCCATCCAAATTTCATTCTATAGACCAGTACTTCTATCCATTATTCTGCAATAGTTCACACTCCCGCCGAGACCTGCTCATGGGCATATCATTTTATTGGTATATCCGCGAGCGGGTTTTGGCGGGAGACCTACACAACATCAAAACTCTCTCCTCTACGTGTTGGATCCTTATCCCCACGCAAGCCTCTCGAAGGACCGGACTTAGTGCCGTGAATTTATAAAAGGAGATACATAATAATAATATTTATAAGTATGTTAATAATTAAAATACAATAATCATTTATTCCTCTTCACATGGAAACATAGTAAAAATACATAAGATTGTTACAAAGTATAATGTATTAACCTGTATTGTAAGAGAGTGGTGTCTGAAAGAGGCTCCAAACGGAATCTGTAATACAGATCAACAAAACAAATTACACAAGTTTGATACTATAAATTGTGTAGATATTATGTTTAAATTTATTATGCGTGTCGTAGCTCTTCAACGATTTCCACGCTAAAAAATATCATCTCAATACAAATGCTCCGTTTTAACGTGCAAGTAGAATAACGTGGTTTAAGTATTAAGTATATACTTACGTTAAAACGGATTTGTGTTGTGAAATGATATTTTTTATAATATTATAGAAGTATGAATATCAGTATAAGAATAGAATAACTATTTACGATATGTCTTTTCCGGCTTCGCTCGGGTAAAACTATAATAAAAATTAGCCTATGTCACTCCTGAAGGTTTCACCTCTCTGTGCCAAATTCCATTAAAATTGGTAGTTTTTGAGTTTATCCATTACAAAGGAAAAAGCATAAATACAAATCTTTACTCTTTATAAAATTAGTATGGATTTCAGTAAATTTGCGACATCTAATCTCGACTATCCTCGTCAGTATTGATCAGTCTGTTTTGAGAACAATCCGTTTGGATGAGAATAGATCAGGCGACCCCGCCGTGTTTGATGCAACTGGTAAACCTAGTTTCTATTTAGGATAGCGCCAAGCAAGATCTAGATACATTATGTACATATGATGGTAGTACAAACATATAGATAAACTCTTTATTGCACAAGGTGTTGTAAGTTATAAAAATATATTCAAACGTGTGAGTGCAAAGGCGGACTTATCGCTAATGCAATTTCTACGAGTACCAGCCAACCTTTCAGTGGAAAGAGAAAATCTAAATAAAATATTTAATTTAATTGCAAATATTTAATTTACATTGAAATTATAAAACACTAGATGTTGCCCGGGGCTACGCTACCGTGAGAATTTTGATATAAAATATAGCCTATAGCAATCTTGAATAATGTACCTTTCTAATAGTGAAAGATTTTTTTAAATCGTTTCGTTAGTTTCGGAGACTATCCGCCTCAAATATACAAACTCACGAACGCTTACCTCTTTGTAATAATAGTAAATATAGATTGAATCATCACTGACAGCATATAAATGCGAAAGTTTGTGAGGATGAATGTGTGTGTGTGTATAAGTGTATGTTTGTTACTCTTTCACGCAAAATCTACTAGACGGATTATTATGAAATTTGGTACACTAATAGAATATAACCTGGAATAACACATAGGGTACTTTTATTCCGAAATTCTCACGGGAGCGAAGCCCCGGGGTGCAAGTAGTTGAACATAACTTCAATGAAATTGTGATGTAAACCTTTCAATATTTGACTATTTCATATAACCAAATATTGAGATCAATTTCTATGACCTATCTAGACATATAAGTAGGCATTCGCCTAAACTAAATCCAGACAATTTATTAGTCTTGATAGTTCACTGCCCAGCTTAATCATGAGATATGGAGGTATAACTAAGCAAAACTTATAGAACTTCAAAAGTTCCCGCTAAGTTCGAAACAAGGTTGAGTTATGGTTTACGTTGAATCAGAGATTAAAGTCCTATCCATAGAGAGATTTCTCTTTTAAATTATATCTATGTGAGTGAGTCATTTGTTAAATCAATGGAAAAAACAAATAAAAGTTTTCGCAATTTTATGAAATGATTTTACCGTCGCTTCTGTCCAAGGTTTCGTCTGCGTGAATTTGAAACAAACACGAAGTCGGCACTAACCGTAGTTTTAAGTAAATTTATGACATCAACAAATGTAATGTAGGTAGGTATATAGTACAAATGTTAATAAAAAATAATAATTTGAATTTATAAAGAGTTTGTGAGTTTGTATGTTTAAGGCGAGTAATCTCCGAAACTGCCGAACCGATTTCAAAAATTCTTTCACCATTAGAATGGTACATTATCCAAACTACTGTTACAGACTATATTTTATCACAAAATTTCAACGGGAGCGCAGCCACGGGCAACATCTAGTAATCCAATAAATTTACAACCAGATATGAAAAAAAATAACATATTTGGTATAATTACAGGTATCATGGATAAGGAAGAGGGATCTACACATATTGACTGCAGGAATATTAACATATACATCGGATCAAAGGTTTCAGGTAATATAAAACATTATTCACGTTGAGATGTACAAGCGAAGACAAGATTTGAATAAGAGAGGTAATGGAAATCAACAAACCATTTATGAAAGAACGGAAAGCCAAGAACCAATGTAACTGAAGTTATTTAATGTTTAAACGATAATTAACGAAAGATCTAGCTGAAACAGGATAAAGTTAATTACGAACTGAAGACAATGTTACATTTAACGGTCATCATTTAAATTTTTTTTGTGAATTTAGAAGCTGGCTCGACGTCAATATATTCCGACCGTAATGAATCTATATATACACGTATGTATGTGAGGTGCACTGAGGTGAGGTACACTTGTCGACTTAGATGACAATAATAACTAGGTTAAATATTATTTATGTGTTAGGTGACGATGACTTTGATGGCGCAGTGGTAAAGTTCTCGCCACTGAACCGATAGGTCCCGGGTTCAATCCCCGGTCGGGTCATGATGGAAAATGATCTTTTTCTAATTGACTCGGGTCTTGGATGTTTATCTATTTATGTATTTGTTATAAAATATGGTATTGTTGAGTTAGTATCCCATAACACAAGTCTCGAACTTACTTTGGGGCTAGCTCAATCTGTGTGATTTGTCCTTATATATTTATTTATTATAGTTATATATATTTTTATAGAGAACCAACAGCATACAATCTCTAGACAAAAACAATACATTACAAGAAGCCAATTACAGTACAGATTCCTTCTGATAGTAACATGATTATAGTACTTATAAAATTTTTTGATCATCACATTTTAACCATACACAAGTACACAAGTTACAAAGTATGCACATAAGCAGCGATAAGCACTATAAAATACTGCATTAATAAAGAATTGCCTTGAAAAATGACATCGTAACGAAGACACACTAGTGTTAAACATATCAATACTAGAATTCCTAACAAGATTATTTACACTGCTATTATTATTATTATTATCATTATTGTATGCATTATGAGACCTAGGAAGCTTTGAGGTGGTCTGCGAATCTTTAGCAAGAAATGGTTGGATTTGGAATCAAATAGAGTGACTTGAAAGGAGCTGGCAAAGAGCTTTGCCCCTAGCAGTGGGACGGAATAGATTACAAAAAGAAATGTTTTACGATATATTGAAGTTCATGATTCTTGTAATAATATCGTCACGATCAATAATTCAGTTCACCTTAATTATAATTTCACCAGGTCATCAGACCAGACAAATCAGAGAACTGGACGCTTCAGATCAAGTTCCCGCAGGAGCGAGACGCGGGTATCTATGAGTGTCAAGTGAACACAGAGCCGAAGATGTCTCTAGCCTTCCAGCTGAATATTGTTGGTGAGTTGGCAATTTTATTTTGTAGTTTGTTGTTAAAACATGTAACATACAGATTACCCCAATAGGAACGAACCGAGACAACCGCAAACAAAAGTCTGTGAAAATAAGACAAATATTTGCACTGGAAATCGAATAATGACCTCTGAGATTGTAGGTGAGTTGTGTTTATATTTACACTATGGTCTTATTTGTGTTTAAAAGTGATAGAAGTATAGTACCTAATTTGAAGTAATTCAAATACGTATGGACGTATGCTGGCCACTAACAAAAAAGTAAATAAAAAATGGAACACGCGAAAAAAATATGACAGTTGATATGGCGTTGTAAAGGCATGCGTTGTACTTGTCAACTTCGATTTTATCTAAAACGGCGGCTCGCATATTAAAGTTAATGTCAAAGCAGGATTTATCATCGAATTGCTTTGTTTAGACCTGTTTAGTGTTTGCATGTGAGAATCGACTCCCTGGTTAACCATAGTCAATATGACTCTATGGCTGTCTGTTAGATAATGCTTTTAGCATTTATTCCATCTGTGGTGATTTTACAAATTTTATTTTGTGCCTTAAAATAAACGACTAAATCTGGAAGGTGAATCTCACATAAATTCTCTCCATTTTTTCAGGGTTTCAAACAGTTTCTGCGTTCACAGAAATTCATATTCGAAAAAGTTCAATGGGACACATCTATCGATCGAATTTTTTCGATTTTGAATTTACAAACTTCACAAAAAAAGATGGAGTTTGATAAAATTAACGTAATGCGGAAAAATCGTCTCCAATACAACCTACAGGGGACTGTTAAAAATATTGACAAGAAAAAAAAATATATATATATTTATATACGGTGTATAAGGTTTCTAACGTCTTAATATAAAATGAGTAATCTTTATTTATATTATGTATACTTATCCTTACATTATTATAAAACAAAGTCATCTGACCCGTCTCTCTGTTTGCGATAAATTCAAAAACCGTCTTAGATTTTCATGCAGAGGTTTAGGTGTATGATTTACCCGAGCGAAACCGGGACGGGCAGCTAGTCTTTACTAAGGTACTTTTAAGAAGTCGAATGAGTATTTTCTTCCATTCTCTCCAACAGATTTTACAGTAAATCTAACAACGTCTAACAACCAAAGACAACAATGTATTGACGTGTAAATCCAGTAAGCAAGCTTCTTCAACTACGAAGTTACTAATTGTTAAACATTCAGCTGGAAGTGGTTGGCAAAATATGAAATTGCATTGTCGTGAGCCGCACGAAACTTAGACAAGAAACTTGCAACTCGTTCAATTTGTACGGAGTTTGGTGTTATTGAAATTGTTATGGAATTATGTCAAACTAAATTGCGCATACGTAACTTAATGTTACACACTACCTATCAACAGATGAATGAGCGAACTATCTGCCGCCAAACAGCACAGCAGCAGTGCTTACATTGTTGTGTTTCGGTTTGAAGGGCGAGAGAGTACTTACGTACTACGAGTACTGTGTCAAAAGATCCTGAGCCACAAAATAGGCATCGCGCGTGCGCAACCTTTGATATTACTTAGTAATGACAACTTGCCATCAGGTGGACCGTTAGCCTGTTTGTCTGCTTGTTAGCATAAAAAAAGTACGCAGCTACTATCGGTGTAAAAACTCTAGCCAGAGTAAAGTGCGTAAGTCAATTTTAGGAGGAGGCTCGTTTCAGTATTCTAAATTGGTAAATGCCTGTTAAGATATTGAAGACAAAAAGTGTGTGTCGATGATACAGCACGTTTTCTGACGGGGAGACTTTCGACGCAATATAAAAATATTACAGATATATAGTTGTTTGTTTACAGTTTCTATGATCGTAATAAATAAAACTCTTGTGTTGTGGCAATTAAAATGTGAATACATATATTGAAAATCAAAAAATGCAACTGTTCACAACCAAACGATCGGCGGCAATTTATTTGACAGCGAAAAATATTTAAAATTAGAACAACAACATTTTCAACTTCTTTGTCTATGGTAATCTTGGTGGCCAGTGCAGTTGATTTACTCTGAACAATTGACTGATTTAACAAATTTGAGATTTTATTTAATTTGTTTTACTAATACAGTGTTAATAGGAGTAGAAATATGCAAAACAATATATTATCAGTTGCACTAATAATGGAGTCGTTCGCAATTGCATTTTCCATTTAACACGCAAGTTGATAATCAACCAGTTTGCAGGTTTCCTCACGATGTTTTCCTTCACCGGTAGCAAGTGGTGGTCTATGAAAACCAATCTGACTCATATATAGTGATATATGAGTCAGATTGGTTTACAAACTCATGTGGCACGAGTAGGTATCGAATCTGCTACCTTTTTGCTTTACAGGCGGGTGTCTTATCTGTTACACACCACCTTGTTACAATGTTAAGTAGGATCAATTAGTGTTTTTATTATTCTTGGAAATAATATTCTTATAGTTTTTTCATATAGTTGGCATGTGGCAAAAACTGTAATGAATCGTTTCATTTTCAAATCTCTAAAATTTTGGCGCGTTTTCACGACATAAAATAAATCGCATGACACTTTTAACAAAGTATTTAGCTTGTTTTCTGTAATCTCATTGTTTTACACTTGTAGTGCTTGAGAAAAAATTGATGAGATTAAATCGTAAAGCCTTTTAGAATGTCGGGGCTTATCGGCGCCGAAATTGTTTTTTGGAAGAGGGACTTTGTAAATTGTTTTTGATCGTTTCTAGTGATTTAAAAATAAATTTCCTCACAATAATAGCATTTAGGATGGTATTATTTCAAAATGTACATTACTAGATGTTGCCCGGGGCTTCGCTCCCGTGGGAATTTTGAGATAAGATATAGCTTGTAGCAATCTTGGATAATGTACCTTTCTAATGGTGAAAGAATTTTTCAAATCGGTTCAGTATTTTCGGAGATTACCCGCCTCAAACATATAAACTCACAAACGCTTATCTCTTTATAATAATAGTATAGATTAAAACATTATAATTGCCTTTTCCGTTTTGAATTTGATTATTATCAAATTTAAATATTCACAGGAGCTAACTCAATCCGTGTCATTCGTTATTTGTAGGGTTCCGTAACCGAATAGCAATTTTTATTTATTGCTATGTTCTTATGACGATCTCGGTGGCGCAGTGGTAAAGTACTTGTCCCTGAAGCGAGTGGGACCACTCGGTTCAGGGGCAAGTACTTTACCGAGTTCGATCCCCGGTCGGGTCATGATGGAAAATAATCTTTTTCTAATTGGCCCGGGTCTTGGATGCTTATCTATATATGTATTTGTTATAAATATGGTATTGTTGAGTTAGTATATCATATCACAAGTCTCGAACTTACTTTGGGGCTAGCTCAATCTGTGTGATTTGTCCTAATATTTATTTATTTATATTATTTATTTAGATATATTTTCATGTTATTTTGTTCACAGAGGCCAAAGCACACATCCCTGGACCAGTGGATCTCTACGTGAAGACCGGCAGCTCCCTGTCTCTCACTTGCATCCTCAGTCAGGGCCCACACGACCTAGGCACCATATTCTGGTATAAGGGTACGTGTCTCCGTTGCACAATCGTGTTCTAAGTAAGATTTTATTAAATTGAACCGGCTAAATGCATGTCTGGCAGCAGTTGAAGGATTCCATACTATTATTTGTAAAAACAGCAAATATCACGTTTGTTATATGGCATGTAATATTCATTTTTTTGTATTTGCTGTTATAGCGGCAACAGAAATATGTCATCTGTGAAAATGTCAACTGTCAGATACAGCCTGATGACAAACGGACAGACAAACAGATGGACAGCGTAGTCTTATTCATAGGTCGTTCACATTTTGTGTACGGAACACTATAATAATTACGCATTTACTTACACTTTTTCACGATAAAGTTAATTACAGTTATAAAACATTTTTCTATGCTACGGCATAGAAAAGAGTTCAGTTTCAGAGAGTGAGTTTCATACTCACTAAATATATGGACTGTTCCACAATACACTAGAACCAATGCACTGATAGCATGATACAGGTACTCGAAAAGAAGACTCAGCGATGATTATTTGGTGGTAAGTAGTCGTAAAAGTCACGTCAGATGCCTTTAGGTGACTTGGATAAAATCACCACCAGTTTTAGCAATAGCACACTCGATGTGAATGAATGAGTGAATGAATGAATGACCATTCTATCGCTGGTATTTGTGGAGGTGGAACAAAAGAGCCATATTGTTACGATCAATACTGGCACTGCATAGTTCAGTCCCTCGTGTTTGTTTGAAACTTTGATATTTTCTTAGCTCACGATGTCATTTGGATAGTTGCTTTTGTTAGTGTGACGACATATTTATTAGAATTTACCATTGGTTTAGTTTAGTGTACTAGAATAATAAATTATTTCTACAAATTCCCAAAATACAGATATTCTAGTTTGGGAATTATCGATACAAATATCTGTTCATTGGGTAACTGTTTCTTTAGTCAAGTCACTTGACACTTGCGTAAGCTCACATGATGCTTCACGCGAATCGAAATACAGGTTAGCACCTAGCTCGATCGCGAGCCGCTAATTGTGGACCGAGCGGGTTTGCACATTTGTTGTTCATTTTGTAACTTAGTTCTAAGGAACATTATCAATAAATTTATTTTTATTTATTTTATTTAATGTATTTCCAATTCTATCCAGTTTTTATCAAACAGTATTTTGATTTTGTGTCTATTTTTCATCTCTGTTTCACATCTTTATCTTTTGACGACCTCGGTGGCGCAGTGGTAAGGTTCTTGCCACTGAACCGAGAAGACCCGGGTTCGATCCCCGGTCGGGTCATGATGGAAAATGATCTTTTTCTGATTGGCCCGGGTCTTGGATGTTTATCTATATATGTATTTGTTATAAAATATAGTATCGTTGAGTTAGTATCCCATAACACAAGTCTCGAACTTACTTTGGGGCTAGCTCAGTCTGTGTGACTTACTTTGGGGCTAGCTCAGTCTGTGTGATTTGTCCTAATATATTTATTTATTTATTTATATTTATATCTTCACTGCTTAGTGCTCATTTTTTAGATTATTTAATTCGATTTAATATCTGAATGTGAATAATAATTATATATCGAATATGATATTATATTCCTATAGACTTGCTAATAATAAAAGGAATAAAGATTAGATTTTATGTGTTAAATATACTTGAACCTTTAAAATATTACTATATTAATTTAAAATCTGCCACATAGTAGAGACTAACGTCGCGTCCCGGCTTCGCTCGGATAAAAACATAATAAAAAAAGTAGCCTATATAATCTCTGTGCCAAATTTCATCTAAATTGGCCTGGTAGTTTTTGAGTTTATTCATTACAAACAAAAAATAATATTGTAATAATTACTTTGGAATAGAATGGATAAAATATCACATACAGAAAAATCTGTAGGAGATAGACTGTGTACAGTCAACGGCACATCAACCTTCCCGAATTTATTGCAAACTCGCCTCTATTGTCGCGGCATAAAGATCAATGCAGAATAACTTGATTTGCGCTCGACTGTACACATTATTGAATAAATCTTGATTACAAAATGCTACTTAAGCAGGACATCCGATGTTCCCAATATTAAATCGACTGCCTCATTTCCTGGGTCAATTGACCCGAAATTTCATAATAACCCTTGATTGGGTTCGTAACCTACATATTACATTAAGTCTACGGAAATAACTATACTAATAGATCACATATCACATAAGCCCCTTAAGCCCTAACACCAGTGAAAAAATTGTTGTGATAATTACAATACTTTCAAAGATATGACAAAAATAAAATCACACATTTTTCGACTCGTCAAAACGCTCCATTTATATATACTAAATATATTATTGAGTTAGTGTAATCTGTGTGATTTGTCTATACATATTTATTTATTTGTTCATTTATTATGTACTTCATTACAAACTGTCATTCTGTTTATTAAATTAATCCCTCGAATCTGACTTTCAAAAGGATTATAAATATTTGTTACTTATGATTTAATCCGTTTCGAGATTTGGATCCTATTAAGAAGTTTTATTGAAGCTTTCATTTAACTTTACATAAATCTAAAATTAGGAATAGTATTTATATTTATATATAAAAACTGTTAGCTCGCTTCTCAGACGCTTCGCTCGTATAAAAACTGTTAGCTCGCTTCTCAGACGCTTCGCTCGTATAAAAACGATAATAATTACTTAAAATATAGTAATGAGATGAAAAAATTCTGGAATCGAGCGGGAATTGAACCCGCGCCCCTGTCTATCCGGGTTCAATTCCCGCTCGATTCCAGATTTTTTTTCATCACAATATTTTTATCCGAGTTTACCCGAGCGAGGCCGCTAGTATTGTGAACATATGTAAAAATATATTATATTATATAAACAAATGAAAAAGCAAAGTCGCATACAACATTCAGTGTTTGTGAAAAAGGTTAACTGTAAGGTCAGATCAGCTTGTTTAAACAAAAAATGGTATATTCCCTTCCTCGACTATGTTAAGTGCCCTTTTGCGTGTAAGCCAGCGTCCTAGGTGAGCGACAAAAGGCAGTACACGGCGCGATGCCGTTCTCTTCTTGTATCAGCGATTACAATCTGGCAGGATCGCCATGTAAAAGACGGAGTGACAGATTGAATCGATGTTCATGTTAGACTTATTTATTTATACTATCTGTGCCCGCGCTCCCATAGGAATTTCTAAATAAAATGTATCCAATGTGTTATTCCAGGAATAGAATATAAATTCTACCCGTGCACCAAATATCAATCTAGCTAGGTTTTGCGTGAAAAAGTAACAATTATACACAAATACATCATCCTCAACAATTTTCGCATTTATAATATTAAATTCAAATTCAAATCATTTATTCAGAAATTAGACCTTCACAGGCACTTTTTCTCGTCAATCTTTATATTTATAAGTTATTTCTCACAAGCCACAAACTACTGGCATTTCGGAACGACCACTGCTGAGAAGAAATGCCGAAAGAAACTCATTTGAACAGTGTCGGTCCCTATCATGCCAGATTAGTAGGAAGAAGGATACTTAGCGGCCAGTCTGGGCTTTGTTTGTGTAAACTTATTCAAATTATCTTATAGACGTGAAAAGAAACAGAGTATTCTTAATATTAGAGCGTTATTTTCTGCATCACTTTCATACAGGACGGCGGTAACTAAATCTTAATTTATCTGCGTTCGACGCGTAGTGTACCTAATAGCATTTTACGTTAAACCAGGACGCCGTTTTATGCTATTTTCGTTCTTAGAAACATAATACTGAGTCAATCAACCAAGTTTTTCTGAGAAATCGCGTATCGATTACAGGAATTTGAATATTTTATGGCACCGTATTGTGTACTCGGTTGTAAATTGCACGGCTTAGCAGGATAATATAGCTATAATTCATTTGTAGGAGCATTCACGTTGTGTTTACAACTTTATTGAGTAACTAGCTGTGCCCCGGGGTTTCGCTCCCGTGGGAATTTCTGGATAAAAGTACCCTATGTGCTATTTCGTGTTATATTCAAATCGTATAAGTCAAATTGACAGAGGGCGTAGCCATATTCATATAATATCATCCAAACTAATATTATACATACGAATATAAGTTTGTTTGTTTGCTTTTTATTACGCCCCGATTTTTATTGCCCGGGCAAAAGCTACTAGACAATATATAATAGTAAGGGACCCTTGCGCGAGCTCCACTCGTGCCTGACCTAATATTTATCATATATATTAACTGAATTTAATAACCTCAATTCATTGTCTCCAGGATCAAAACTCATAGAGTATAAGGAACTAGAGGGGAATGACATAGAAGAGCCACGGGTGCGTCTCAAGACAGAGTGGACAGAGCAGTTGACGTCACGACTCATCATAGACCGACTGCTGCCGGGAGACAGCGGGAACTACAGCTGTGTGCCCACCATGGCAGAAGCTACTTCGGTCAATGTTCACGTCATTAATGGTACCTATAATATTCACTAGAGTTGGCAAACAGGCGGTGAAGCGGTGGTGGTGTAATGGTTAAGACGCCCGCCTATGGATCGAAAGGTCTCAGGTTCGTATCCTACTCGTGCCACATGAGTTTGTATACCAATCTGATTCATGTGTAGTTTTCATAGACCACCACTTGCTTCCGGTGAAGGGAAACATCTGAGGAATCCTGCACACTTGCAGTATAGTTGCTGCGGTTGACAGTTTAGTTCGCAAGTGTGTATGGGATTACCTGCCACTAGATGCAGGTAAGTAGTAGTAAAAGTCATGTCAGATGCCTTTCTAATGTGACACAGTGTAAGCAATACACACTCGACATAATGAGCAAACAGGCATGCGGCTCACTTCATGAGAAATCACTGCAGCCTATGGACGCCTGTAATACAAGAAATATTTCCCGCGTAGTGACAGACAAGAACGAATGAACATTGCGTATTTTGTATTAGAGTTTTTATTTGCCGCAAGGAAAACCCAGCAATGTGTAACCGAATCCTTGACGCATTTGCTTTGGCAGTACGCCAAACTTGGCGTATTTGCTATGGAGTTGGTTTGCCGATTGTGTGTAGCCGGCGTTACAAGAAAAAAATAAATTTAATCAAATTATGTTCAATAAATTGCAAACTGGTTTCGTTTCAGCTATTTTTCCAAACTAAGTTATTTACTAAAGGTGGAACTGGAACACTGGAAACTATGACATTAACTTTAAATGCAAAAAGGCAAATCACGCCATTTTGTCTAAACGTCAGCGGTGCAGGGGTTAAAGACAACCACAAACTTGACGATGCAACATATTTTTCACCGGCTTAAATACCGATCTTCGCTGGCTGTACAGTACAAGAGAGGTATTTTCATTTAGATTTCAAAAAGGCTAATCTCACGGCAGCGTTGCATTCTGTAGAACACAGTCTTTGACGGCAAAGGAACTATACAAAATAGTTCAACAAAAGATTGTAAGAAAATTCAAATAAGATTCACCTTCTGTTCAATTGATCAATGAATAAAAATCACGTCGAACGTCATTTTTGACAATGACAATGTTTTTCCAAAATTAAATTTAAATTGTATATTTAAATTACATACCTGTCTTTAAATAAAATTAATTTTATTCGTGTCAAATAAAATATTTATAATTGTATCAAATTTAGCTTATATAGATTTCAGGTTTATTCATTTGAACATCAACAATCTTAAGGTATTTTTGGTAAATACTAATTTGAACAAAACTTCGTTGTTTTGCAGAATGAATTGCCGAAAATAAAATACAATATTTTTTTTGTAATACTAATTCAGACAAACTTCGTTGTTTTGTTAGTTACTTTAGATTTAATAATGAATTACTGAAAATAAAATATTATTTTGTTTTCATAAAATGTGGCCTACATTTTTTTTTTTTTATTAAAAGGTTAAAATAAATTTACTTTTTATTATAAACTATACATTTTGTGTTTAGAAACTCAAATCAATTTATCAAATTATTCTTTTAGTACCTATTTTTGGTAATTAATTATTGAACTGTGCTTTTAGCACTTTTTATGACAATAATATTTTTGAGAGAGAGAGAGAGAGAGAGTTGATTTGTAATAAATAAATTATTACATAATTTTCGTAGTGGTATATATGCATCATCCTCACCTCACCAAGTCCCTCTTCTGGATATAAATGTGACATTTTTTTCTGCAGGTGAACACCCCGCGGCCATGCAACATGGAAACGCGAACACCGCTTCGCCGTGTGCGCTGTCGGTTAATCTTCTCATCTCACTCTATTGTACTATTGCAACTCTATACACAAGCACGGTCGACGGTTTTAGATGAAAAATAACCTGAGCTTACAATGTATGGAGCTATAGTGAAAACCATAGATGTACATTTATATAGATACCGCATTGAAAATTGATTTCATTGGTTCATTGATTGCATGATTGCAACATCCCCGATTCGATCCCCGGTTGGAAAATAATTTCTGATTGGCCCGGGTCTTGGATGTTACCATATTTGAGTTAGTATCCCATAACACAAGTCTCGAAATTATTTATGATTATTTGAATAATATATATATATATATATATATATATATATATATATATAATGATGATGTTTTTTTTTTGTCATATTCTAATTAATGATTTCTATTTTATACAAAAGATCGGAATTTTTGTCTCATATTTCATATTTAGCAATGACTAGATGTTGCCCGCGGCTTCGCTGCCGTGGGCATTTTGAGATGAAATATTGCCTATAGCAATCTTGGATAATGTTGGGATAATAAAACTTTCTAATGGTGAAAGAATTTTTGAAATCGGTTCGGTAGTTTCGGAGATTACCCGCCTCAAACATACAAACTCACAAAGTCACAAACTCACAAACGCTTACCTCTTTATAATAATAGCAGTATAGATTTATAAATTATTTTTCACAGAATTTTGTTCTTTTTTATATAAAATAAATACTAAATTACTAAAAAGATATAGTATCTTCTCAGATGTATATCTATGGTTCAAACAGTAAAGTAGTATTTGTGTTGAAATTAAATTAAGATACTTAAAATATTTTATGACATTTGTAAGAAAAACTTGCCGAAATAATAGGATATAGGTATAGTTTCATTAACTTTTTCTATGAGAATAAATAAATATAATTCATATCAAATACAATTATTTACAAATGTAATACAGAATACTTATAATGTAATATGTATGGTACAATAATTTAAAACACGTAAAAATTTTAATGACATTAATTTAATACCATGTTAATAAACTCAAACACTGGCCACTAATAATTTGTCACAAAAAAAAAACTAACCAATTAGTTCAAAATTCAAATTGTAGCAAAATAATGTACATATTACAATTTGAAATTCAGAAGCCGCGTTCCAAATTCAAATGTTGTTTTGTCTGACTCGCTTTTGTAAATAATAATAAAGTGGAAACTGTACCTATGTCAAATGGCCTTCTTATTTCGGCAAAGGGATAAATGTAAATAAATTTTAATTAAATTTTAGATAGATATTCAAATGAGCAAGATGACAAAACGACGAATAATTTCACTTTGTATTGTCTTCGTTAGCACGTGTATAAACTTGTCTTGAATTAATTTTTCATTTTAAAATAATATTTATGTTTTTTTATTTGGATAAAATGAGTATTTTAAGAAACGAAATTATATCAAGGCCTATTAATATTGACTTAGAAAAGTTAGTACTACAAATTAGTACAATTTTATTATGAAAATTTCAAAATTTTATTATGGCACAGATAATAAACTTATCATTATTTACGCAGTGACAGTAACAGATTTAGGAGTAGAGAGTGTTAATTTAAAAAAATAACACGTAAAGATTTTATAAAAGCAATATTATATGGTTTTTCTTTAACGTTTTATATTAATCTATGGCGCACGTTGCACAGATATTTTTTACGAAAATTGTGATTGTTTTAGGTTAGTTTATATTAAGAAACAGTTTAATAAAAAGAAAAGTATTTTGTGAACAAATACAATTAAATTTAGTATCTTTATTCCAAACAATCGAGACAATACATAAAGTATTGTTATCAGAGGCGTTAGTGTGGGTAGCCATTCACATTACAGTGTGATTGTCGTTGCGTCACAATGGCCCAATATCATTGGTTCATTGCGTCTCACTTCGAATTCGATGGTGAGAAGTGAAAAGCAAATCCGCACTTCGCCCACAGGTCGGCTAACGACCAATAGGCGACGGGTTCGAATGTACATCAAAGTTTAAATCATTGACATAAAATTAAGTCTTATTTTGTGAATTTACCGAATGGACAAATAGTTGGGAAGATTTGATAATCAATAAATCTCGTAATTATTTATAAAAAGGGATATAATTAAAATTTTATTTTAATTTTGAAAATAATGGTTTTTTATTCTATTTAAATACCTAGTAAGTCACAATATTATTTAAACGGGTTTTAAGCAATTTAGCACGTATTTTTGCAAATTAAAAAAAGCTAACACGATTATTATTTAATTTTTAAATAAATAAAGATATTCGAAACGTATTTTCTTTTTGTTAAAAAAAAAAAAACTGTAAATCATTTAAAATTATTCAAAGATTTTTTTTTGTAGAAATGTAGAAAGGACATATAAATTAGAACGATTGTATGTAAATGTAAATATGTTGTAAATAAATTTTAAATCTAATTTTCAAAAATTTCAAATTCATTTCAGTTGAAGGATTTGTTCTTATGTTACGTTTATAAAGCAAATGATTTTACAAATTTACGGTAATAGGCAATATAAAAAGAGATTATTATTATTATATTATTATTATTACTAATAAATAAGGTAAATTTGACAAATAAAGATAGTAACACTCACATAAGTGTTTTTAATTTTCCCCTTCTAGAACATATGCATGCTTCGATGCTTCTTCTTCTTCTTCGCCGAGTCGACTCATAACATGCTGACTTCTAAAAATATTACATTTAATTGACATTTTAAATTCAATATGATTTATTTAATAGGATATCTAACCTATTGAATAAATCATAAGATCAAGGTAAAGAAAGTTGTAACAGAACTGTGCGCTCCTAATAAAATTAGATATATTTTAGATCATTTTGATAATCAAAAATCAAAATCAAATCATTTATTCAGAAATTAGGCCTTCACGGGCAAGCTTACAATATAACATTTTATCTGAAAGTGGTGAAACTGGCTCTTGCTATTTTTAATTTACATGAACATAGAATGGACCTAGCTTTTAACCGCGGTTTTCTCTTTCTTTCTCTGTGAAAGCGGACCCGACACGATTTTCATACAAACTTTCACCCCCTCATTAAATCAAATCAATCAAATCATTTATTCAGAAATTAGGCCTTCACGGACACTTTCTCACGTCATATTCTAATTTAGATGATGATTACCAAAGCTACAAACTACTAGCATTTCGGAACGACCACTGCTGAGAAGAAATGCCGAAAGAAACTCATTCAAACAGTGTTGGTCCCTATTATGCCAGAAGGGCTTACCATTTTTTTAATATAAATTGATGTATAATTTTTTATCAGTAATATAACAATAAGTACACAATAAAGTACATGGTCAAAAGGTATACTGAAACATATTATGATTGTGATCAAGTGCTGATGAAAGGAAAAAAAATATATATATATAAAGATCGAGCTGACCAGTTCCCCCCGGCAGCACATTATAACATATATATATATATATATATATATATATATTTCACTGGTGTTTCTATTAATATAAGGGCCTTTGAATTATCGGCAAAATAAAAATTTGTCATCCGCCCTATTGGATTAAATAATTTGTTATGTTATTTAACTTTTTAACTTATTCATAATATATTTAATTTTGTGATCGTTTGTGATAAGTTATACGATCATTAAATAAAAAAATGCTTTAAATAAATAATTTATCGTTATTATAATATAATTACTTGTGTGTACGATATCCACGAGAGAACATGAAGTAGTTTCTATTCTTATACGGGAACCACACGTGTCAAATCTCACTAAAGTGCAGCTGACATTTAATAATTATAACAGGGTTATTCTCTTCCAGGAATTCACCGTTTGATGTGGGCTGGGTCACTAATCTGCCAACTGGAAGTGAGGGATTAGTAGGGTAGTTAGTTCACTAAGCAGATAAGTACCCAAACGATGGGTCACTATTGTCAGAAATGGTTGAAAGATGGCATTGTTATTAAGGTAATGTGTAATGATAATTTTATAAGAGTTTTCATTTATATATTTGAAACAGTTACAAACAAAGAAATTTTAGTAAATAATATTAATAATATTATGAATATTCACTCATATTCCAGTAGATATTTAATTGACAGTGCAATCGTATTTCATTTCAATGTCAACTGCGAAAAAAAAATTGTGACAGTAAGTGCTGTCAGTACTTCGGAGTTATTTTGGACTTCCAAATAGTGTTAATTGTTTGATTGAATTCCCATTCAATTCCAAAGAAAAAATAACACACATTTTAAATTCACATCTGTTAAACAAAACGCAGATTGTTATTCTCGAAATTTCTCGAAATAGAAAAAAAAATAGTCTTTCCAGGTCACAAGCGGTCGCATTTTCCCGCAATAATGGAAAAAAAAATAAAATAAATGACCTGATAAACCAGCCAGTAATTTAGTAGAGCCGAAGTTTCAATGGTCGTGACGTGTTAACCATAGATTTATATTCAATAGGTAGTAAAAACACGAGGACAATAAAACAAAGAATCACTTTTAAGGTTATAGAAGTGTTGAAGATGGGAGATGATGTTGTTAATTAATCCTATTTCAGTTTCTTTGGTCAGTTATGTAAGGGCCAAATAGCTGTCCAACCAATGGCTCTGGTCATAATTTACCATAGCCATGAAGCTTCATATAGCTATACAAATGTTACCTGGGGCTTCGCTCCCGTGGAGATTTTGAGCTAAAACATAGCCTATAGCAATCTTGGATAGTGTACCTTTCTAATGGTGGAAGAATTTTTGAAATCGGTTCGGTAGTTTCGAAGATTACCCGCCTCAAACATACAAAGTCACAAACGCTTACCTATTTGTAATAATAGTATAGATGTAATTCTGGATTCCGAATTGCTAAGAACTTTTTGATAAAAGTATAATATGAAGATTCGTTATTTATCAAGCGAAGTGTAGAGGTGACCAATTGACCAATAAGGCGGTGTTCCAGTAGTTTCTTATTCCGATATCAATGGCGATAAAATAAGTCGTAAACCATAAGATAGAAGGCGTTTCTCTACGTGAATTTAACGACGTTTTGTCATAACACTTTTATTATATATTTGACGAAAAATAATCACGTTTTGATTTGTATCCTCACTATTGTATGTAAAGTTGATATTTTAATAAACAAGCGAAATCTATACCCAGAATTAATGGCATAAAAGGGCACATTCTTAGAATCATAAGCTTGTCCAGGATGATATGCATGTCAGTAGTCTGACAACTAGGGATGCCGACGACCGTGCGAAGTAAAGACGAAAAAGTAGGAAAGCGGACCCTGAGCTCCGACGCTCAACGGCTGGGCGGCAACAATGAAAACGCTCAGAGCTATTCTTCGAATCATTTGTTAAATCAAATTAACTATTTTGCCCAACTGAGAGACTGCAACTTTTATTTTTAAGATTTAAAGCAAGCAAATACAATCAAATTGTGAAATACCGAAAAAAGTTACAATATTTTTTTTATAAAAAAAAAAAAAAAATGAGCCGCAGGCACTGTTTCCAATTAAATGGCCAAGCTGCCAGTGATATTTTCGAATTAAAGAAAAACGAAATTACTTTTTTAATTATTATGAGCACGTGTCAGCGTTTGGAGTTAATTTTTTTTTAATTATAAATACCATGCAAATAATGTAACCTTTATTTGTTTATTAAAATGTTTGTTGTTACAACAATTTTTAATGTATCTGTGGTTGTTTTTAAGTAAGCTATGTTTTTAATAATCTTACACATAAGATTATTCCAAATTATTTTTATAAATCACTAACACTTCATTTAAAAATATTTTTCTTTAGCAAATAAGTCTCTAAAATTCTGTCTATTACAGTTGCTAAAACGCTGTACCGACTTCATAATCATTATATTTTAAATGGGTAGACCTGAAAACCTAAATGTCACCTTTTTATTTACTTGTCATTGGAGTACTCAGCACACCTCTGATTGGCTTTCCTTTATGGTTTCCATTCGACTCGTTTAACCTAACAATATAAACTAATATTGTTGTTTGAGATTAAAAAATATATGATTAATAATAATAAATTTATGTTACCTATTTTTCTAATGAAAAAAAACAAACAAAACGTTAAACGGGAGAGAGAGTATCAGAAAACAATCTCACAGTTCTTTGTTTTCCAGTCCCTAGAGTGTAATTAAAATTCAACGTAAATCTCCCAGTTGACAAAATTTTAAGCCCCAATAAAAACAAAGCCTTACTTGTTGCATTATTTAAATTAAGAACAACACAGATTAATACAATTTTGCGTTTAAGTTTCGAACACGTAGTAGGAACAAAACGAATTCCAATATTATATTTTATTATAATTTTAATTTTTGAAACAAGCTTATTGTAATATCTATCGTCAGCAGATTTGAAAACTATCGAAATTTTCTATGAAACTGGAATATTTCGAGAAACTTCTTAATTTTTTTCTTCTTAATTCTTCGTCATTTTGAAATATTTCGAAAAATTTCGAGAAAATTTCCAAAGTTAAGATAATTGTTTGCTTGTAATAACTTTATTGCACAAAAATAAGCACATTAATCAAAATTAATACAAGAAAGATACATTGTACAACGGCGGAATTATCTCACGTAGGGATCTCTTACAGTCAACCGACGATAGGTTGAGAGGACGTGTATGCAGTAGCAGGCTGGTCAGACCTAATAACGTACAACATGAACAGAGAAGACTATAAATTGTAAGAAAATAAATAAATATACTTAGGAAAAGTAAAATCTAAATAAATAAATACAGAAATATATATAACAATAACAAAAAATACATAAAATAGAAATAACATACAATTTTAAATACATATAATATAAATACATAATATAATAGCCTAAATGTTAGACGTGACAAGAGAGGACTTAAGAAGTCTTTCTTTAAACGAGTTTAAGGAAGGAACACTCTTAATATCCTTAGAAAGCGAGTTCCACAGCTTAGCGCCCAAAACCGCAAATTATTTGGAATAAGTTTGAGAAGAGCTGGCAGGTATTTCCAAGATAGGACCTCTAGACTTACGCAGACGATTGTCTAATGTGCGGAAGGAAAATTTGGACTGTAGATAAATAGGGGAAGATGGAGTAAACAGGACATTGTAGAGGAGTGATGGGATGTGGATGTCGCGCCGGATTCTGACGGGTAACCAATTGAGTTTATTACGAAACTCCGCGATATGGTAATGTTTAAGGAGACCAAAAACAAACCAAAGCAAAGGTTTTGCAAGCGATCCAAGTGGGGTCAAGAATTTTGCAAATTCAATTAGTTTAGTTGCAACAGCATCAACAAGGGTAACAAATGGTATCAGGCAAGTTCATTTGTAATATTGGAGCATCTATATTTGTCGAAAGTGTTGGTTATATCGGCTTAATTTCATTACATAGTAATAAAAAATAAAGTCACTTCCCGATGTCTGTCCATCCCTATGTATGTTTAGATCTTTTAAACTACACTAATGGATTTTCAATGTCCTGTCACGGGTTTATATATTATTATAGTGATTCAAGAGGAAAGTTTTTACTTCAAGGATGTTGGATGTATATAACATGCACAATATTGCACCCGTGCGAGCCGAGGCGAGAATAAAATGACAATCTCCTAATGACAATAATGAGCGATGAAATTTTGTATGAAAATCATGTAGAAAAGACGACCAAAGACTTAATTTACTATCACACAAAAATATTGGTCCTAACATTTAGAAATCTGCGAATGGGTAACACATAATTACAATAATTATCCTGTCGGATTCTACGCTGACGAAGTCGCGGTTAATAGCTAGTGTAAAATATGGGAAAATCGTGGTTACCCAATTTTACCTGTTTTAAATTAACCATTCAATATTTCAGATGCTATTATACAGCTTTTAGCTATTGAAAAATGTAAAGACGTTGCATTATTATTACTAAAACAGTTATTTATGTAATTATCTATACTATTATTATAAAGAGGTAAGCGTTTGTGAATAGGAACAAAACTAATTCGAATATTAATTACATCTAGATATTTTATTTTATATGTAATATTTGAAACAAACTTATTATCGTCAGCAGATTTGAAAATTTTTATACTTAACTTTGGAATATTTCGAGACTTTGTATGTTTGAGGCGAGTGTATTTCCTTTGTTGTGTGTGCTCCCACGGGAGCGAAGCCCCGGGCCAGTCTTTATGAATTCTAATTCAGTTCTAGCATGAATTTTTCTTTTTTTTGAAAATTTATCAAAAAAAATGTTTATTTGTCATCAATAATATTATTTTCGTTATTTTTTTTCGGATCATTCGGATAATAAGTATTCTGAATGTTACAAACTATAATTTGTTGTTCTTAAAAATACATTATATATTCTTTTGTTTATTTCATTATATAAAATAGACACAATATCTAAATTAAAAACACGGTAACAAATTATTTCCAAATAAATCTCAAATTCATGATTAATAAATAAATACAATCTGATATACTTTAGGTGATTATATAACTTATTTAACCCAAGGCGCGGCGTCTCATCTTTTTGTAATTTCCAATATTTAATATAGAATATTTATCGAAAATCCTTTGATTACAATTTAAATTGAATATTGTCGTCGCTGAATTGATAATAATTTGACTTTTAGTGCCTATATTAACGACCATTTAAAGATTAATTTCAATGGCCTGTCGGAAATTAAGATGCTTAGCTACTCAGTTCGCACGCGGCCCGATCGGACTGCCATCCTATTGTTGTTCAATTGTCTTTGTTATCCCCGGGCTAGAAGGGCAATATTTGATATTTCAACATTTATTGGTACACCATACAAGGGTACAAGTTTATTTGTTAATCAAATTTAAAAAAAAAAACCGACTTTCAATATTCATTTGGCTACAACTTTTGAATGGCCGAAACGATTTTGATCAAACATATCTACGAACCACCGCATAAAAATTAGCTACCAATTAAAAAAATCCGCATCCAAATCAGTTCACCCTTTGATGAGCTGTGAACGGTGCCACGAACACAGACAGACAGACACACTTAGCGGTCCAATTTATAACACCCAACAATTTACAACACCAATTTATAATTTATCAGTTTGCGTCTTTTGGGTTTAAAAATGTAAGGGACTTGAATTAATATCGATATTTAAGTAAATAATTATAGTTTTATTTGAATTGAAGCGGTGGTGGTGTAATGGTTAAAACGCCCGCCTGTGGATCGAAAGGTCCCAGGTTCGAATCTTACTCGTGCCACATGAGTTTGTATACCAATCTGACACATATATATAGTAGTTTTCATCGTCCACCAGTTGCTTCCGGTGAAGGAAAACATCGTGAGGAAACCTGCACACTGGTTGATTATTATAACTTGTGTGTGAAATGGAAAAGGCAATGGCAAACCACTCCATTAATAATGCCAAGAAAGTTGTTGTGTGTGTTTCATTCCACGTAATGACCGCGACCTTCAGTCATGAGGAATACGACTATGAAGGAAGAATTGAATTGATGGCGACTTCTGAAGATAAAATTACAACTGCTCTGGTAACAAAATAATTCGTATGAAATGATGTCTTCATAATATTTGCCTTTGATCAAAATGAAAGTCAGATCAAACTGTATATATATATATATATATATATATATATATATATATATATATATATATATATATATATATATATTATATATATCTGAAATTTTACAATAAATAGACAAAATCTTTAATAACTAGATATCAATTTGAATTTCAGCGGCTTAGTGCGTGAATTTTTATTTATGTTTTCAAATGGGGTTCAGTATTTAAACTGAAATAAGTCTATCTTATCTAATAAAATGAAATATTCACATCGAAAATAATTACATTTAGTCACTGATTTTGATAAGATTATTATATAAATATACTCTTATCTCCTTTATCATAATATATTGTTACAAAAATTCTGATCGGGTAATATTAGTTTTTTCTGTTCGCGCTGGGTCTTATTTGATCATACTCTTTCGTGACAACCGAAATGAGGAGTAAAATATATGTCGGCCTAAGTATAGGTATTAATGATATATACTTTCATTTTGATGTGCTTATACCCACGATTTGTCAATTGACGTCTTTGGAGAAGACTGCGGTGAAGTTTGTTGCGCCGATTATTCACCTGCGCTTTATAAGTCTAACGTAGATTTCGTTTTAAATAACTTTTTGACGTTAATAAATGATATAAAAATAAACGTGCCTAGTGCTAAGAGAATAGAAAGCATTTCACTTCTCACTATCGAATCGATTCGAATTGAGACGCAGCGAACCTATCAAATTGCGGTGTGGTTGTCGTTGCGTCACAATGGCACACTGTGATTGGTTAGCTGCGTCTCACTGCGAGTCGACTCGATGGTGATATGTAAATAGCAAAATCGCACTACGCACACTGATGTATTAATATGAATAGTAATAAACATTCTGAATTTGAATTTGAATATTTATCATCTGAAGTTGAATAAAGAATTTCGAATTTGAATTTCGAACATTCTCCTTTCCTCGTGAGTATAATTAACGTTAACATCTATTCTGTTCCAAAAACATAACCTTACGGGACTTACCGTACAACACGATACAACTTTCGGCCCTTGAGGGACGAAAAGTTTTGGGACAAATGGGAACTACAAAACACTGTTCCCACATGCGCCTATCATAACTAAGGTCCGTTCGATTTGTTTAAAACATGTTTTAGTTGAAGTTTTAATTACTTTGGATTTATAGATCAGTTTGTGCGTGGAGGTGTTTAGTTTAATGATACATTTTAACATATTTGTCTTTAGTTATTATTCCGTCTCTTTCTTTCCTATCTGATTGTTTTCCAAAATCAAAATCAAAGCATTTCATAAGAAATTAGAAACTTTCTATTCATGTTTTCACGTGCAATTTTAAATTACATAGTATTTAAAGAAAAACTGATAATTAATTAAGTTTAGTTTATTAGTGATAATAGAACCAGCACATTACAGACAGAGCAGCGCGGGAAGCGGGACGCAGAAGGCGGGAAAAAAATACACGACTTGACGTTTATCTATTGTCAGAATAGGGTGCGTTCTATATTTCATCAGTATTTCCTCAAAAAGGTACAAACTACTGGCATTTCGGAACGACCACTACTGAAAAAGTTTCGCGGTTGTTTTGTGTGATCATATTTTAAACATTTACTTTATTAATATTTTTATTGATTCTATTTCAAATTATTAAAATAAAGTATTCGCGACCCGTTCCAACATCGCTCTGATAAAACCATAGGAAATTATATACTTAAACCTTCCTTTTATCTTCATCTATCTATTAAAAAAACCCTCATCAAAATCCGTTGCATAGTTTTATAGATCTAAGCAGACATAGCAACTTATTTAATTACCTGAAAATATCAACGCTTTTTATTGCTCAAAGGAAAATAAAAAATAAACCACTTCTTCAATTTAAAAAGGCATAAATCTTCGGCCAATATGACAATAGGGCAAGTACAAAAGCCAGTCGTGTTCAGGAGGGAAAATTACTTCTTCAAATTGAGAGGGGAGAGGAATATAAAAGCGCTTAGCCAATATTAATTTTTTTTCCGGCCGGTTCTCGAGTATTTTCGGAATTCCGCCGAATTAAAATTACTCTCGTCTATTTTTGTATTAATTGTGTAGATATATTGGTGTCACCTATAACGATTTTGTTCGCGCTTTGGCCGCGCGGGCGCTTTTAAAACGCGCGGTTCCGAATAGAACCAAGTATAGGTTAAACATTACCTTTACAATAACGTTTTTTAATTGTAAATATTAATACATTCTTGCATATTATAAAACAAAATATTTTGCCACGTCTTTATGCGCGATAAATTCAAAAACTACTGCACAGATTCTCATTAGGTTTTCACCAATAGATAGTTTGATTTCTGAAGACGGTTTAGTCGTATAATTTATTATGTTTTTACCCTGGCGAAGACAGACCGTTAGTATTATATATATTTTTATTGCAACATTAGCGCTGTGTCGAAAAATGCGCCGCATCTGAAGTCTTTTTGTACGCCCTTGTGAACGATGGATTACGATACAAAAAAAAAATACTATATAATAGATGTTGCCCGGGGCTTCGCTCCCGTGGGAATTTTGAGATAATATATAGCCTATAGCAATCTTGGCTAATGCCTTTCTTATGGTGAATGAATTTTTGAAATCGGTTCGGTAGTTTCGGAGATTACCCGCGTCAAACATACAAACTTACAAACGCTTACCTCTTTATAATAATGGTATAGTTTTATTATGAAAAATTTAAATTAAAAAGGCACAATATCCGCTAATGCCGATTTAAAATATAATATGATTAAAAATTTAACACTCCGTTTAACGCACATTCTTGACGATCTCGGTGGCGCGGTGGTAAAGTGCTTGCCTCTGAACCGAGAAGTCCCGGGTTCGATCCCCGGACGAGTCATGATGGAAAATGATCTTTTTCTGATTGGCCCGGGTCTTGGATGTTCATCTATATAATTATTGTATTTGTTATAAAATATAGTATCCTTGAGTTAGTATCTCATAACACAAGTCTAGAACTTACTTTGGGGCTAGCTCAATCTGTGTGATTTGTCAGAATATATTCTGTGATTATTACTACACTGTGACATAGAAAACTTGAAATAAGCTCTCTGGTCATTTAATTATCAGATATATTTATTAATCAGATATTGAATGAAATGGAAATGTATCTGACAAGACGAATATCGCCATCAAATTGCAATAGCAAAACTGAACAGTCTACCAAAGTGTGGTTTTCCACATGATCATCATCATGTCGAGTGTGTTATTGCTAACACTGGTGACAGATTTTATTCAAGTCGCCTAAAGGCGTCTAACATGACTTTTACGACCACTTACCGCCATCTAGTGGCAGATAGTCGCATACACACTAGTGAACTAAACTGTCAACCAGTGTGCAGGTTTCCTCACGATATTATTGTTTCACTCAAAGCAAGTTGTGGTTTATGAAAACTACTATATGAGTCTATAGTGTATATTGGTATACAACTATATGAGTATATGACTTATGAGTATATGAGTCAGGACTATATGAGTCTAGAGAGTATATTGGTATACAAACTCATATGGCACGATTAAGATACGAACCTGAGACCTTTCGATCCACATGCGGGCTTCTTAGCCATTACAGCTTCGTGATGATTTCCTTATTATTTATGTACACATCATAACAGTGTAAAAATATATTTTTATATATTGTAAAGGTACTTCTACTTATTTCCATCACCGCTTCAAGTGAGCAGCCTATAAAACTTGAAAGTATTGCTATATAATACCTCAATTTAATAAGCAGCAGTTTAAATAAATATTTTTTTATTGAGTTATTAGATCAGCTGCTGAAGCTGCCTGTCTATTGCTCAATAAATAAATAAATAATTGTTTACCGAAGCAAGAAAGTAACGGATTTCAACGTGGGTGACACGTTAAGTCCTTGGCTGATGGCGTTAATCACACCAGTTAAGGTTCGTACTCTCTTCCGAGTGATACATAGTGCTTTCTGACACCTGCTTACAAGGATAATGAAGTAAGACTATTCCAGCATAAGGTTCTTTATCACAGCGGTGGCGGTAAAATGTCTTCAATATTGTCACTTGACGACGACATGTCGATATATTATCAAATATCCAAAGAATGCTATAAATTTGACAAAGACCAACATTTCAGTCCATCAAGCCAGTAAAATTGACCAGCTATGATGGAAGTCGGCATTCAGCTAGCAACAACTACATTTATAAGTTTTCTGTTTTTTTTTGAAGTATTTATTTAAAGAATAGGGAGTATTACTGCACATTTATCCCGCCAGAGTACAGCAGTTAGTATATGTTAGGTACACAAAAGTTTTGCCGCCTTTTGCTATGTCGATTAAAACGTTTATTTTAGAGTACTCTATTATGTAAGCATTCGTTTGTGAAAATATACAACAATCTAGCATATTCGGGTGCCGAAATATTGGGAAAAATCGTTTTCCATAAGATAAAAAACTTCGAATACTATGGGATACGCCTCATACTGTAAAATTTTCGAGCCAGTAAACGGTCGAAAAGAACACTTCACACGTGAAGACTTATTATAAAATACGGACTTCATACAGGTAAGACCTTCAGTCAAAATCAAATTTATATCAGTTTATGACCGCAGTTGACCAAATAATGCAGAACATAACCTAAAATAGTGTTATTATTTTCAGGATAATCCACTAAATCCTTCCTTTTTCCTTTAAACTCGCACCACGATTGCGTAGAAGGTATTTTTGGTCGTAAATTTGCAACAATATTGAAAATTGGCGTTTTTTGCCTCCATTTGCAATGTTTGTGTACCTTAGTTGTACCAGTAGCGTCTGCGCTGAGTTTTGCGTAATATGCCCTATTGTTTTTTATATGCTGACGTTTGTATTTATTTCAGCCAGATTACTTTTTTCTCAAGGGAACAATGGATTTTCATACAATATTTCCGCACGAATTTTTCCTTCGACTTCAATCATTTACTTTCACATTTAAATTAAAACATGTATTATTATTCTTTGTGAGCACGTGTCTTATAAAAGTATTTTAATACAAAAAAAAAAGCATCTCAAACGACAATGTTTATGTCTGAAAGAGTCAGAATTCTTTATTTCAAGTGAATTCTTTGGACACACAATTGAATGGCCGCAAAACGATTTTTTTTACTGATTAAAAAAAATGTTGCTTCAATTTTAAATGTATTTCTTAATTTAAATGTCTAGATTGATTTAAAATAAAACTTTTTGAATTTTTCGCACATGTCATCATCAATAAATATCATCAATACATGTAATAAAATTGAAGAAAGTTATAATTTGTACATTGGATTTTTTTTTTAATTTTTCATGGAATATACTTAGTTACTGATGTAGATGACGAAAATATAGTTTTGGAAATTTTCGTCTGTCTGAAGGCGCATCACTCGAAATCTACTGGACCGATTTGCTTGAAATTTTGTATATAGATACCTTATAGACCGGCAGGGCTAACATCTTAGATACATTTCATCCTGGTAAATAGTCAGGTTCCCGTAGGATCATTAAAAAACTAAATTAATATTTAACAAAACCCGACATGAAGAGTGGATTTTTTCAGTTCAAAATTGCGCAAGAGTTTAACAATGACTAATACCTATTATTATTTCATAATGGTTTTACCCGAACGAAGCCGGGTCGGGTCGCTAATACTATATAAATAAACATAACAAACTTTCACATTTATTGTTAATTTGATTATATTCGCTTTCAAAATCTCTTTGGATATACCAAATGATATAAGTATTATTTTGTCACTAACTAAACACAACATTAACCTCGAATAGTGAAAGTTTGCGAATCAAATTTAAGTGCGTAATAACTGGGATAACAACTATGTAAATATTATTTTCATTTTAGGTTTATGCATAGATTAAGTAAATGTTTAAGAATATATTAATACAAGTCATGCAAAATTTTAAACTTATAAAGAGATATTTAGAATTAGATTGCTGCCGCACCAGCTGAACGCGAAAAATATCCCCGTTCTCAGCTTTTCATAAAGTTAAGAAACAAAAATTAGATTTATACATATATTAAACGACAAATATTAAACGCGCGCACACCTTTTTATTTCTTAACAACTACCGAACCGTTTTCAAAAATTCTTTCACCATTAGAAAAGTATATTATCCAAGATTGCTATAGGCTATATTTATATATTATTTACTATATTTAACATCTAGTAAAAAAAACAAATCTTAATGATTTGAACCCCACGAGGGGCCTGGCTTGTACTATACCGCCAATGATACCTAAACTAGGTAATAATACCCTTAACTCAAGGGCATTGTAATGACTTCATTATAGCTGTAACTAGCTTAATAAACGGGCGATATGGGCCATCAAAGGATCTACTTTAATTTGATAAACTATACGTGTAAATAGATACGAAATTTCAAGCTAATTAGAACTGTGAGGGGAACCGTATCAGCAATCTGAGAATACCATATGTGTCGCGTTATATTGGCTAAAATACCCGTATCTTTCTCGTCTTCGAATGCTTCATTTGGCTGCGATGCCACGATGCCAAAATCGAAATAAAAATCAAATCATTTATTCAGAAATTCCTTCCTTCTTCCTTCAGTGCCTTCCCAGGCACTTTTTCACGTCATATTCCAAATTAAAAGATGTTTACCAAAGCTACAAACTACTAGCAAGCAATGCCGAAAGAAACTCATTCAAACAGTGTTGGTCCCTATTATTATTATTATACCTATGCCCGGGGTTTAAGTAGGTATACTTAGAGTATACTGTTAGAAATGAAAGATTAGTGGACTTAGGTAGGTACAACAGCGTTTATTATCGTACAATGAGGAGCCTTGACACTTTACAATCACGGAACATTTATCTTAGCACACACGACTGTTACAAGACGAACGACGACACAGACTGACTTGAGAGCGGGCGCGGGAAGCGGGAACGCGTGATGCTATCAACGGACTATAGCGACTGCGAGCGCCAATCACGATCGAGGACCGCGAACATTACCAAATAAGGCGCGTTATTTGCGCGTGTCCCAGTATAGTAAAGCATACGCATTGCCGCCAGCCCACAGTATAAATTAATGCAGGGAACGACTTATGTATCGGTAACATCTCTCCCGCCGTGTGAACGCAGTAAACATATAGGCAGTATTCAGCTACCGATACATGTAATCCCGTTGATGACAAGTTAATACTTAAGTGGTCCTTACTTAGCTAACTGGTACAAGTTATAGCTCGGTGTACAAGGAAATATACAATAAATGCTAACATTTACAATGACGTACACAAAACATATTCCAATGAATACAATGACTTACACAGGAACATAATTCCAATGAATACAATGACTTACACAGGAACATAATTCCAATGAATACAATGACTTACACAGGAACATAATTCCAATAAATACAATGACTTACACAGGAACATAATTCCAATGAATACAATGACTTACACAGGAACATAATTCCAATGAATAAAATGATTTACACAGGAACATAATTCCAATGAATACAATGACTTACACAGGAACATAATTTCCAATGAATACAATGACGCGCTGTACCGTAATATAAGCTTATCGATTGTAAGGAATAATTTGAGTTACTATGTCGTGACAAGCCCACGACAAAACGCGTCATGTATACAACAACTATTACAGTTCAACAACTAGTATAGTTATAGGCAGATTAAACAAATTATGAATATAACTAATAAAGTTCAATGATAACTTGAATTATTACATTGAAGTTATAGACTAAATGAATTACAAATCTGACTTTTGGAGAATTATACAAACAACGCAGCTTAACATTCTACTGGCAATATAACTAAACGCTTAGTCGGGCGACGCATTAGGCCATTCTTAGTTTTGACGTCTACGACTCGTATTACTCCGTCCGCGCCTGGATAGACCTGCTCCACCCTTCCCTTCGGCCATACGTTTCGTGGTAACGTGGAGTCCACTATGACGACCACATCGCCTACTTTTACCGCCTCGCCGTGACCATGCGGCTCCCGCCGATGATGAAGGAGAGGTAGGACTTCCCGCACCCAGCGCTGCCAGAATAGATCAGCCAATCGTTGAGCAGCTTTCCAATGCGACCGTCCAAGCTCGTCTACCTTGGTAAATGCGCCCGGTAATGGAACCTTTGAAGGACCCCCTAATAGGAAGTGGTTAGGGGTTAAGGCGGTGTCGTCTTCCGGTGCGACCGACACGTGTGACAGTGGTCGAGAATTAATCGTATGTTCGACTTCCGTAAGTAGAGTGTGGAGGACGTCTTCGTGAGGGTGACGTTCGTGCAATGTAGCCGTCAGTGCGGTTTTAACTGAACGCACTAACCGTTCCCAAGCTCCGCCCATGAACGGTGCACCTGGAGGAATGTAGTGCCAGTTTATTTGTCGAATGTCCGCTTCTTGTTTCATAGAGGTTAGGGCTGCCTTTCGTAGTTCAGCATCAGCTCCGTGGAAGTTAGAACCATTGTCACTCCATACAGTGTCGGGGCAACCACGTCTAGCCATCATACGACGTAGTGCGAGCACAGCAGCATCAGCAGAGAGTGACGACGCTATTTCTAAATGAACTGCCCTTGTCGTCAAGCAGGTAAATAAGGCAACGTAGCGCTTCTCATGGTGTCTCGCTATGGTGACTGAAAGCGGCCCGAAATAATCCAATCCTGTTTGTGTGAATGGACGCTGATGATGGGTGAGGCGACACGGTGGCAGGTTCCCCGTCAGCGGTTCAGGAGGCGTGGCACGGCGCAGTCTGCAGGGCTGGCATCGTCTGATGACTGCTCTTACTGTGGGTCTAATGCGTAGCATCCAAAATCTTTGGCGTATCTCATTTGTAACGCATTCGACGCCGCTATGATGTAACTTTCGGTGGATCCAGTTTATATACAGTCGACTGTAGGCGTGGTCTCCGTCTAACACTGCTGGGGACAGAGTTTCCTCGTTGATATCAGTCGCGGCGGCAGTTCGAGAGCGTAACCTCATTACGCCATTTTGGTCCGTAGTCAAGGATAGATGTCGAAGGCGACTGTCAGTAGATAGTCTCCTCCCGCCGGTGATGTCACGTAGCTCCGACGAAAAGCAGTCTTCCTGAAGGGCGCGTGTCCATATGAGTTCAGCGCGGCGCGTGTAAAAGGCTGCGAGGGGCACGTAGGTGCGGGAGGCGCTAGCATTGCTGTGGTTGCGCTGTGGAGTCGTTCTTGCGATAGCGCGGGATGACCGGGGTTGGACACCTGTCCAGTCAGGGTCCTCAGATGGAGTGCAGCGAGTGCGTTTTCTACGCATGGCGGTGACGGTGTGGGTTTTGCAGCGATCGATGAATTGCAGTATGCGTGCGGTTGATCTGATTAGATGGATCCAGGATGAGAATCTCGACACATCGGGTAGGGCATCTTTGAGTTGCGGGCGAATGGTGGTCGCAGCCACACGTTCTTCGCCAGTTTCTGTGGAATGGAGCGGGTCCTTGTCGTGCGGCCAGAGTTTTTCTTCTTTGTATAGAAATTCCGGGCCTCGAAACCAACGATGTGCAGCTGTGAAGTCGGTCTGTACGCGACGAGTAGCGTCGTCGGCGACGTTGTCAGCTGTGGGCACCCATCTCCACTCCGAGGTCGTTGTGGTCTCTTCCAGTTCGGCCACGCGGTGCGCTACGAAGGGTTTGAATGAACGCGAGCCCGCGCGCAGCCACGACAACACGGTGCGCGAGTCAGTCCACAGCACGCGACGATCCGGGCGACGCGAGTGATGAAGCTCGACGGCGTGCGCCAGCCGACCACCCAGAACAGCTGCCTGTAATTCAAGTCTAGGTATAGAAACAATCTTAATGGGGGCCACACGTGCCTTTGCTGCCGCGAGCGAGACCTGTACCTCGCCTTTGTCGTTTACTGACCGCCAATAAGCCGCAGCGGCGTAGGCGACTTCGCTCGCGTCAACAAAAACGTGCAGCTCAAGTGTCTCTGCTGAACTAAATAATGGGTAACATCGGGGTAGTGCTACATCCTTTAAACCTTGTAAAGAAATTAACCAAGTCTGCCAAACTTGTTCTAATTTAAATGGTAAGGGGTCATCCCACCCAACGTTACTGCGCCAAGCCTCTTGTAATATTTGTTTGCCTTGGATGGTAATTGGCGTTACAAGGCCTAAAGGATCATAGAGAGACATAACTTCTTTCAACAATTGACGTTTAGTAATACTATTGTTGAAGGAAAATTTAGATAAATTAAAACCCAGGGTGTCGTCGGCTATTCGCCAAACGAGCCCCAATATTTTTTCTTCTTCGTTGATGTTGACATTAGGAGTCATGGGCTCTACTGCGAGACCGGCGATGGCGTTGCTGTCATTCGATGCCCACTTCTGCAGCACGAAGTTGCCTCGACGGTGTACAGCATCCACTGCCTGAGCCACACGGTTCGCCTCAGCCGCGGTGTCAAAACTCTGTAAATAGTCATCCATATAGTGATTGTTTATTATAGGATCTACAGCTTCGGGAAATTCTTCTTGATGTAACAGAGCATTATGGTTCTTCACATAGATTGCAGTGCTAGGTGACGAAGTGGCACCGAAGAGAAGAGATGTCATTCTGTACTCCATGGGTGCGTGGTCTGTCTCGTCACGCCATAGAAAACGTAAAGCGTCTCTATCGCTCACTCTTATTTTTATGCGGAGGAACATGTCCTTTATGTCAGCGGCTACTGCAACTGGTTTCTGTCTAAACCGCATAAGGACACCTAGTAAAGATTGTAACAGATCGGGGCCAGTTAATAAATAATCATTAAGGCAAACACCATCGGTACGTGCGGCTGCATCTTTAACTATACGAACTTTACCGGGTTTTGAGGGGTTCACTACCGGAAAATGAGGCAGATACCAGGTGTTGCCAACAGGGGGCGCTGTCGGGGCGAGTTCGGCGTATTTATTTTCAAACAGAGAATGCATTTGTTCTTTGTATTTCTGACTCAACGCTGGATTTTTCTTAAGTCGTTTTTCTACGCCCTGTAATCTACCGAGCACAGCCTGATAATTATTAGGGAAAGGCTTACCTTCTTCTTTCCATAGTAGACCTGTTTCATAGCCACCCTCGGTTAGCGCTTTGGTTGTTTTCTGCAATATTTGCAATGCGCGGATTTCAGGGTCAGCTTGAGGTCGGCGCGGCTCTACTCCCAATGACTCCAAATCGTAGTGCTCCTTTATTAATTGTTCAAGGGCTTCGTCTTTCGTATGTGCATGGCTGCAATGAAAACGCTCTTGCAGCATGTAGCCACCGCGACCGTAGGGACATACTCTTTTTTGTCCGTGTAACACCCAGCCGAGAGGTGTGTGCGACGCCACTGGCTGTTCTAGCTTACCACGTCGTACCTCAGATGCAATGAGCAGGGACCAATTGTCTTGTCCTATTAGTATAAGTGGTTCCGCTGTTGCATAGACAAGTTGGTCACTAATGTCTTGTAGATGTTCACAATGAGCTAGGGCTTCGGTTGGCACAGACTGGGGGGAAATGTTCAAACTATCTATGGTACGTGCCTCGATATTAATTTTATTATTTGTGTACTTACCTTTAATGGAGAACTTTACTCGCTGGGAGTTAACAGCGTCGATGTGCGCTCCTGCTATGGCCTCTATGACAAAAGGTGCTGCTGGCCCAGCGACACCAATCTTGTCTGCCAGACTTGATGTCAGCAATGTAATGGTGGACCCGTCATCTAATAAGGCATAAGTATCTATCTCACCATGTGGTCCCGATAATTGAACTGGTAAAACTTTGAGGTAGGTTTGCACCGAACGCAGTGCTCCCGCCGCTGCTGTAGTCGCGTTGCTACACGACTCGAAGACAGTCGCTTGACCTCCGGCTCTGTTGCTTTGCGTTCGCTGTCGTGGTGCCGCCACGCCGTTGTCACTCTTCATTGGCTGCGCTGCGTCGTCGTGCAGCAGCTTGTGGTGGTAGTACTCGCAGCCTTGCGCTTCGCACTTCTTCCCTTTGCATCTGTGATTCCATGTCCGTTTGCCAAGGCATCTAAAACATAATTTGTTTTTACGAGCTGCCTCCCACCTTTCTGAAGCGGTTATGGATATAAATTTAGGGCATGCTGGGGTATAATGGCTTGAGGCGTTGCATATAGGGCACATGTTGACTTTTGTGTTTGTGGTGCCACAGTGATGGCGCTTGCAGTCCTTTCGCTCTTCGACTATCTCACATTTGGCATGCCTAGAATTGAGATCAGCCTCTCTGTCTAAGAAACGAGCAATGACAAGCAGCCTAGGTTCAGATGCATCCGCCAAAGCCTCAAAATCATACCACCTATGTCGTAAAACTGTCGTTAATTTATCGCATACAATGTTAGTCATTTCTGGGTTATGTAAGTACTCGATTTTATTTAGTGCCTTTATAGTAGATATAATATTATTTACTTTAGAAGCAAAAATACAGACTTCCCTTGGACTGTCTAGCAACTTTGGTAAGTGGCGTAATTTTTCCAGTTCGTTTGTAACCAAAGCGTGTGGTCGGCCGAAACGTGCTTCTAGCCTTTCCACAATTTCTAGCGCTTCAATACCTCCTACAAATAAACCCTTTACCGATTCCAAAGCTACTCCCTTTAGGCACTTGCGAAGCCGGGCCTTATTTTCCGCCTCCGTAAAGGCGGACTGTGACTCGACAAATGCACTTTTAAAATATAACCAGTCACCAGTATTTCCATTAAAGTAAGGTAAGTCAGCATACCTGTGAGTCGCGGGTGCGGGGCGAACCCCGCGAACTACCTCTAATAAAGCCGCCGTTAGGTCTCTCAACGGCTGGCTGGTGTCGTTTGGCTGTGGTACTCCCGCCGTCGTGGTGGCGTGCGACCCATTGGACGCAGTTGTGACGGGAGCGACGGGTGCCGAAGTGCCACCGGGCGGCAGTGCTGCGGCCGTGTCGTGCAGCGTTTCATCTTGAGTGCCGCCGCTAGTGACTATAGGTCGGGGTGACTCCGTGATGGACGATGGCTCCTCGAGTGGTTCCCTCGCCGTGCTTCTTGTTCCCACCATTGTGATGAAACGAGTTCACTGGTAGGTATCCTGACTGAGGCACGCGGAACGCGACGCGGTTGCACTTTAATATTAACTGTCCGACTCGAATGGACCAGATGTTAGAAATGAAAGATTAGTGGACTTAGGTAGGTACAACAGCGTTTATTATCGTACAATGAGGAGCCTTGACACTTTACAATCACGGAACATTTATCTTAGCACACACGACTGTTACAAGACGAACGACGACACAGACTGACTTGAGAGCGGGCGCGGGAAGCGGGAACGCGTGATGCTATCAACGGACTATAGCGACTGCGAGCGCCAATCACGATCGAGGACCGCGAACATTACCAAATAAGGCGCGTTATTTGCGCGTGTCCCAGTATAGTAAAGCATACGCATTGCCGCCAGCCCACAGTATAAATTAATGCAGGGAACGACTTATGTATCGGTAACATATACAGCGGGAAGAGAATTTGTTTTATATATATATATATATATATATATATATATATATATATATATATATATATATATATATATATATATATATATATATATAATAATAATATATAATATAATAATAAAATAATAATAATAATAATGTATATAATATATTATACTATGTGTTAGAGATACAAATGTATGTAAAGATCATTCAGCGAAAAAAAAATTTTAACAAGATTTCTTTAAAAACCTAGCTTTCGCCCGTGTCTTCGCCCGCGTGATTTCCCAAGTGAGGCAGTTATTTTTCCGGGATGAAAGGTACCCTATGTCCTTGTTCATACTTCAAACTATATGTATGCAAAATTTCAAGAATATCGGTTGAGCATAGAGTGTGAATAGAGATAACGAACAAACTTACTTTTGGCATTTATTAATTGGGATATAGAGCTATAAAATCACATTTTTAAAGTTCAAAAATTCTTGTTTTCTTTTTATGAATAATTTCTAAAGCGAACATTTTTAATTAAAACACTGTTAATCTGTGTCAAGGGAAGACATTTCATTTAATTAAGTGGGCTAAGAAATATTTCGCCAAGGACACAGTCTATATGATGTGTCAAATATTGATCAGCGTTTCAGCGGTGGCACCACCTACGCTGTAAAAAATTAATGTAAATAGCTTAGAAATTAGTTCGCTCATTTGCCACGTGCCAACTTGTAGCGGTGTTCCTTTTTCCCTTTGTCAATTTTTTCCCGCCCAAATTGGGTAATACTCTTGAGAGTTGACGTGTCCATTTTTTATATTTTGGTCGGAATTTCTAGTTTATTTGCTGTATCGTGGGTTTCATACTACTGAACATTTATCGGTATTAAAAAAAATATTCGTATATATGAAATTATTTAAATTGATTGATGTATTAACATACATGTGACGCGTGCTTTTTAATTCGATTTTGAAAATAATAACGAGATTGTAACAATTGAGCTGGAATCGAGCGGGAATTGATGGGCGTGGGTCCGATTCACGCTATTGCAGATAGCCACCTCATGGACCCAAAACAGACAGACGGACACCGAGCAAGTAAAGAACCAGATGGCGAGATGACTTGGACAGGTTCCGCAAAAACTGGACAACTACAACACATGACAGGACCAAATGGAAAGAATAGAAGGTCTTTGCCCAGGTGTGGGAACTAGCTTTATATAAAATGTAGCTTTTGCCCACGACTCCGTCCGAGTGAATTTCCCACGGCGAAGATTTGTTTTTCCGCGTCGATAGGTCCCCATATCCTTCTCCGTACTTCAAACTACAAATAAATGCAAAATTTCGAAAGATTGATTGGGTAGATAGAGCGTGAAGAGGTAAAAAAATTACTTTCGCATCTAAAATATTTGAATACCAATCCATGTATTGATTTCTCGTCGAATTTTCATGTTTACGCGTGACGTTAAACCGATTTCGTGTCATTCGTTTGTTTTTAAATTGGGGCTAAAAGGTAACCGTGATTCACTTGTAAATTAAAATCGGTTTTAACAAAGCATTCAATATTTTTCAACGACCGATTTCAATGGCACCTCGCAATATGGAGCGGATAAAAAAATATCCCCATTTTAATGGTTAGGGAGATCAAAATGTACAATCAGAATAATAGCATCATTTCTCTTTGGAAGTCGGTCAAAACGTTTCTTCATCTGAAATTTAATAGCGCGGAATGATCTTAAAACTTTTGGGGCGCATTGAATATTTTTTTTTTTATTAAAAAGTCCTTCGACGCTATAATTCCCAGGTGTTGTAATAGATTTTTTATTTTTGTCACTTGGGATTGTGTAATGTTTTCGACCAGTAAATGAGACAATTCTAAAAATAATTATACAAAATGACTTCACATAAAATATTGAAATCGAGTAAAAATGAAAAATAATTTTATAAAGTGCCCGTGTGACAAATAAATACTTTGTATTTAATTTTGCAGGGCAAAATACGGACAAAACGAGGAACCATTTGTTATGAACATATAATTATTTAGCAAATATTTGTTAATTTCGCTCCCGTGGGAATTTTGGGTTAAAAGTACCCTATGTGTTTTTTCAGGTAATATTCTACCCGTGTGCCAAATTTCATAACAATCCATCCAGTAGATTTTTCGTGACAGAGTAACAAATATTCACACACACACATCCTCATAAACTTTCGCATTTATAATGTTAGTAGAATACTAGCCTAAGACTGGATAGAATTTTAAACTAATCATGTCGAAAATGTATATCGATATCATCTGACCATTAAGACCCCGCCTGTGGATCAAAAGGTCTCAAGTTCATATCCTACTCGTGACATATGAGTTTGTATACCAATCTGACTCATGTATAGTAGTTTTCATAGAAAACCACTTGCTTCCGGTAAAGGAAAGCAGTGGTCGTTCCGAAATGCCAGTAGTTTGTAGCTTGTGAGAAATAACTATAAATATAAAAATTGACGAGAAAAAGTGCCTGTGAAGGTCTAATTTCTGAATAAATGATTTGAATTTGAATTTGAAAACATCGCGAGGAAACCTGCACACTGGCGGACAGTTTAGTTCACTAGTGTGCATGCGACTGCCTGCCACTAGATGGCGGTAAGTAGTCGTAAAAGTCATGTCAGATGCGTTTAGGCGACTTGAATAAAATCTGACACTAGTGTTAGTAATAACACACTCGATATGATGATGATCTGACTGTTTTTACTGTTGCTTCCTCAACCGTGGGACGTCAGAATTAGTGTCCGCTTTAATACTTTTCCGTCTCCACTTCTCACGGTCGTCGGCATCCCTAGTTGTCAGACCATTGACACACATATCATCCTTGACGGCATCAAACTGAACTCTTCTTGGGCCCCTTCTGTCTAATAATCTCGTGAATAACACCGTATAACTGAAAATAATTCAGCTTCACTGTTAACACGTATGTCTTCTGTAATTTCACACTACAAAAGATCTATCTTAAAGTACGCAAATGTAATTATTTATTTCATTAGTCTAGTGAAAGTGGAAATTTAATGAATTCTAGAAACATTTACGAGATCAAAGCGGTTACAAACATTGCTTACGACGATGCTCCATTTTCAGAATTTATGAATGTGTTTGAAGTTGTGGTAGCAGCAGTGGTTTAGACGTTATACGAATATAGAATAGTTACTTCTGACGTGATAGCATAATTATATATTTCATACAAAATTTCACCCTCTATTATATAATCTACTTAAGTGCCTAGCTGCTTATCAGTGATATCCAAAGTTACGAAATCCAATTGTTTTTTAGAAACTTAGCTTCAGTTAGCACACCATATCAGTTTAAGTTTAGCAGAATTTACCATCTATAGATGACGTGTTTTTATTTTGTCGACTATTTGAAGGCCAAATATTATTAGAAACACGGTGACAAAGTTACTATGATAATGACAATAGTCTCAAAGATATGACAAAAATACAGACATATAGACGACAGATATATAGACATTTAAAAACTTATTCGAAACCTGTCTTTGAGACATCACATAGAATACGAGATTGAGAGAGTTTTCCGGTAGTTGGGAAAAGTTCTCAAAAGAAATGTTCTTCTACAATTATTTCAGTAAGACAAAATAGTTCCAAACGATCGTTCTTAAATAAAAACTAAATGTTTAGAAAATCCATTGCCTTTTAAATCCCATGTGTATACCGAATAATGTGAAAAGTTTTAAAACAGGCAATTACTGTGAAGTTATTCTGGATAAGACATACAACTCCAATAGTTCCGTTTTCATCCTATTAAATATCATCTCAGTTGGGAATTCCTAACTCATCCAGTCTCATCCGTATTCATTTTCAATATTTTCAAATGTATTTCCTTCCATTTCCACCCTACAAAATATAATAATTTTTGTTACTTAATAATTTCAATTTTATTATTGTCAGTCATGAAGAAATTCATTGACACTCATACTTAAATGTTTGGTAATAATAATATTATATATTTATTTGTATTGTTTTTATATTACTTCCTCACTCCTAATGTGATTTTTATATCGTCGTTTATGGCAAATATAATTTACTTATTATATTTTTCTCGTAATTTGGTCAAAGAAAAAAAAACAAAAAAAGTTGACTCTATATAAATTTAAATGCAGCGAAGAAGACGAAAGGGAAACAAGGTGTAGGTAAAGTATTATATTTACCACGATACCACGACATTTTTTACTTATTTGATACATAATATTTTTATTAAAATTTCCAATAAATCTATATCAAAAAGGAGTCAATTGTAAAACTAAAAATTCATGGTAACAAAAAGGGTTGAGTTAAGAATTGAAATTAGGATGAATCCTATTAGGTTGAAAACGGAATAACATACACGTTGGGGTTAATTCCCCCGTTGACCGACATAGGGGTGATTACTTGAGACTTTCTTCATTAGAGAACGAACAAAACGAAGTACTTTAATTTAAATTGTTTAAGTTTTGACCTGATGAGAAGTGGTCATCGCAGCCGTTGGACGCCTGCAGGATCAGGAGTGCCATAATTCATACTGTTTATTTTTGACAGACATGATCATACGCTCTGCTGCGCCGTCAGGCATACAAAATTGGTGATACCTATATATTTAATCTAATGGTTACAAATTCAAATTATACAGACATATATCATGACATTGTCTACTTTCATGATTTAAATTTAAATAAGTATATTAAATTGTCATACCATATGCCTTCCTGAAAGCAGATGGTGGCCTATGAAAATCAAAATCAAATCATTTATTCAGAAATTAGGCCTTCACAGGCACTTTTTCACGTCATATTCTAAATTAAATGATGTTTACCAAAGCTACAAACTACTAGCATTTCGGAACGACCATTCTGAGAAGAAATGCCGAAAGAAACTCATTCAAACAGTGTTGGTCCCTATTATGCCAGAAGGGCTTACCATTTTTTAAATATAAATTTATGTATAATTTTTTATCAGTAATATGACATGTAAGTACACAATAAAGTACATGGTCAAAAGGTATACTATATAACTACTAAATATAAGTCAGTTTGGCATTCAAACTCATAAGGCACAGGTAGGATCCGAAGCTTTAGATTTCAGGCCGACGGTCTTAACCACTGAACCACCACCGCTGCTTAATTTTCCATCATTGTCTATACTAATATTATAAGTGTATGTCTGTGTGTCTGTCTTCAAAATCAGTCCAGTGATTTAGCCGTGAAAGCTCACAACTAAACCGCACGTAGTTAAGTGGGTAGACTATATAATAGGGGTTGAAAGTTTGTATGAAATATATCACAAAAATAAAATTATGTCAAAAGTAACTATTTTAATACACGTATAAACTAAATTTAAAAAGTTTTAATATTGATAACAAAACAAATCAATGGCAACACAAACTGTGTAATCATCACCTATTAGTTTCGTAATGGACGTCAAAGTTTTACATTCGTGTAGTTAAACTGTTACTCGAGTCGTAATACTTTTTCATGACAGGGTGGCGTAGAGCTGATTTTTTGCGATTTCTGTTACTTTTTCTTGTGTTATACTTATACCTACATAATTTGTTTATTCAATTATTTAAGATATACATAACAAATTGTCACCAAAATTACACAAGTTATACACATGTATACAGCCAATTTAAATTTTAAAAACAATAAATCTGCCTTTATATATCAATCTTTATTTATAAAACAAAAAGACATCAAATGAAAACAAACTTATCTATTTTACATAATTTAATGTAATGCATTTAAAATCATTGAATAGTTTGTTTACGCACTGTACTTTTAAATTATTTACCATAAACTAAACTTTATTTGTGATTCTCTTGAATTTAGTAGTTGTTGTAGTACTATAAAACAAATAAAAACTATTGAAATGAGTTTCTTTCGGCATTTTTCAGTAGTGATCGTTCTAAAATGTCAATAGTTTGCAGTTTAATGAATTTGACGCACAAAATGTCAATAAAATCCTACATGTGTAATTGGACTTTGAGTTTTATATACAATTTCGTATAATTAAAATTTCTTGAAGTCAACTCCACGGCTTCTCTGTTCCCGCTCAAAGTAGAAACATTACCGTGGTGCCCTCGGGTTTAAACAGCAGTTTTAAACTATTGCCAACTCACAAATTGAACCCTTTATAGTGTTCATGTACAAATAACTGAATAATAATTATGTACAATACTGCTGCAAGATTGGAAATTGCGACCTGTATATAGTGTTCCTCACAATATTATGTCTCTCTCTGTCTGACAATCTACACTTGGCTCTGACAGAACGGGAAAAATCTAGGTATACTGTGTCGTCGTGCGAAGTGAAGAAGAAAAAGTGGGAAAGTGGACCCTTTCCGCTTTTCGATGCTTAATAGTTGATAAAAAAAGATGACGTCTCGAAAAGAAGAAGTTGACGAAGGAGCCGGAAACACGCTAACAGAAAGAGAGAGAGAGGTATAATGTCTATCTCTCTTATCTTCGCTTATTCCTATTTCAGTGGCTGGACCGCTACGAAGTCCGGCGTAAATTTACATTTTCCTACTTATTGCCGCAGGCGAAGCCGTGGGCAACTCTTAGTAAATATACACACTTGAGATTACAATATGAGTATCGTGATTTTTCTCCCTCTATCAATATAGTTACATGCCAAAAAGCCCAAGGGTTCGTTTCAAAAAAAAACATTGTAATTTTGATATACAGAATGGTTACAATGTATATTAGGTATGTACTCTACACAGCTTAGTACCTTTGAGGCAACAACCAAATAGTTCACAAGTGTAGTCGAATCTACGCGTAGATCGGCGGTTTTAAATTTTCAACCTCCGTGCATTCACCCCCATTCTCATATCCTGGATTGTCCTCGCAAAAAACACAGAATAATTAAAGGGGTGTACATACACACGTTGCGGCTTATCCAGACCCTTGTCACGTGATGACGTACGAGACAAAAACATGATGTCCACAAAACTTATACGGTTTTTTGTGAAGGCACCCTTTGCACGGTTTGTACTGAGGAATTTTTGTTGTAAGCAATTCTGTACACGCCTTTATTTTTGTAGCCTTCCAGAAAGCTTGTGTGGAGTGCACCAATTTTTAGAAGCACCTTACGAAACAGCATAGGGCACTTTTAGTACAATATCCTTGGATTAATAACTTTTGACATTTCTTCCCAGTGGAACTGTTAGTAGTTTTAGCTTTTTTAGAAATGATATATACACCTAATTTACAATTTTGTGCCTGTGAAGGTGTGTGATTTTCAGAACAAACTCTTTGACTTAATAATATACAATAATATTTTACTGCGTTTATAGAACAAATATTTTTTTTACAATTTTTATATTTGAAGCGGTGATGTAACAATTAAGACGTCCGCCTGTGAACTGAAAAGTCCCAGGTTTGTATCCTACTCGTGCCACATGAGTTTGTATACAAATCTGACTCGTATATAGTTTCATCGACCACCACTTGCTTCCGGTGAAGGAAAACATCGTGAGGAAACCTGCACTCTGGTCGATTATCAAATTGTTTGTGAAATGGAGAAGGCAATGGCAAACAATACTCCATTAATAATGCCAAGAAAGTTGTTGCGTGTGTTTCATTTCACATAATGACCACGACCTTCAGCCATGAGGAATACGACTAATGAAGGGAGATAATTTTATTCTTAAAATTATGATCTTTAGGTCATAAATATGTTATCCAAGCTTGAAAATAGGTACTAATGCAGTCAATATCATTCTTACACATATTTTACACATATACTGTTGCGTGTGAAATGGTGTTTTTGAGTGCTTATGAACCAGGTGCTAATGAAATTAGTTCTCTCAATGGAATACCTCTTTTTATACGGGTCTGTTGGGTGTTCGTGTGTACAGTTTTTATTTTGGTCGTGACGTTTTGATTGCAAAGCCAATTGAAGTTTACAAAGGTCCACTTTGTTTTTTTTTTTTGAAAAACTCTTATTTTTATAGCTACATAGAGTGAGCAATGAAGGCTAAAACTACCGAACGGATTTTTGTACGGTTTTCACCAATAGATAGGCAAAAATGTGCCCCTGTAACATCTGTATGTGTGAACGTGTTGAACTCAGAAACTACCGGACGGATTTGTTTATGGTTTTGAACAATTTTTCTTCATAGTCGTATTCCTCATGGCTGAGGGTCGTGGTCACTATGTGGAATGAAACACACAACAACTTTCTTGGCATTATTAATGGAGTGGTTTGCCTTTGCCTTCTCCATTTCACACACAAGTTAATAAGAATCAACCAGTTTGCATGTTTCCTCACGATGTTTTCCTTCACCGGAAGCAAGTGGTGGTCGATGAAACTATATACGAGTCAGATTTGTATACAAACTCATGTGGCACGAGTAGGATTCGAACCTGGGACCTTTCGATCTACAGGCGGGCGTCTCAACCATTACACCACCGCCGTTTCTTAACCATTACACCTCCACTGCTTCTAGCTATCTCAATACCAAACTTCATAAAAATTGGCCCAGCTGTTTGAGCGTGAAGAAGTAACAAACACTCTCACAAACTATATTTATAATATTAGTGGAATGTCATTTGAATTATAGCGATTTTGATGTTGAAAATAGTGACATTACGAATGTCTATGAACGTTGAACTTTTATCATTTAGATCTCGAAATTTGCGCGGGAAGAGAATCAAGCTATAACATCACAATATTTTCTCTAAATATCTACACTAAATACGTATATTTACGGACGCCCTAGCAACCCTTTTCCGCTAGGATTTAAGGGCGGTAGGAAGGGTTGGCACCTGCGCGCCTGTTTCCCTCCCTTGGGCTGTATTCTATCTCTGCTACAGATTGGGTAAACATATATTGTAATCTTTTATTATACATCTAGTCACTACATATTTCTAAAGGATTCATTAAAATAAATAAATATAAATATATTAGGACAAATCACACAGATTGAGCTAGCCCCAAAGTAAGTTCGAGACTTGTGTTATGGGAAACTAAACTCAACGATACTAAATTTTATAACATTTACATATATAGAAAAACATCCAAGAAAAATCCAATCAGAAAAAGATCATTTTCCATCATGACCCGACCGGGGATCGAACCCAGGATCTCAATGTTCAGTGGCAAGAACTTTACCACAGCGCCACCGAGGTCGTCAAATAAAGAATGTTAAAAAAAGTTAATAAATCCATCAGAATATATTATATGTGAACCAATTTTTAGATGCACCGAAGATTTTTCGTGGTTATGACAAACGCTTCAGGTGGTATCTGGCTCAAAAGATATCCATAGCAATTTAAAGAGAAAACGCAGCAAGCGCAATGGGTACTTTTGAGGCGGTTACAATTTTTGATTAATTTTTATTTAACCTAATTTAACTTTAATGTAAATGAAATTCAATAAAGTCAGATTACATGCAGTTTAAAACAATTAAAATATATTTATCAATATCATTACATCACACAACTCATAAAATTTAGTACATAAATGCAACACACTGAATGACGAATCCGTTGCGCTCTTACCAGTCCTAGAACCTACTGGCATTTCAAGAGATGACGGTAAGAGGCCTGACGGCTTGACACTCAGTCCGTGGAAGAACGGGCGGTCGTTGGTGTGGGATGCGACGTGCGTAGATACAGTAGCTCCATCCCACGTAACAGCGACTGCCTGTAAGGCTGGTGCGGCTGCGTTGGCGGCAGAGTCCGGCAAAAGGCGTAAATACCCATCTCTGGAAGAGCCATATATATATTTACGCCTTTTGCTGTAGAGACCCTGGGACCTCGGGGTGCGGATGCAAAAACGCTTTACAAAGAAATTTCCGCACGTCTGGTCGATGTCTCTGGGGACCCAAAGGCGTGGTGACTATTTTGGCCAACGTTTGAGTTTGGCCATGCAAAGAGGAAATGTCGCCAGCCCTCTGGGAACTTTACCACACGACGACGGCGATTTAGTTTCAATTTTTTATTTAAATTAATTTAGTACTTATTATTTACTCGTAATTTTTAATTTTAACTTATAGTATAGTTAGTACTATAAATACTATAAGTTAAAATTAAAAATTGTTGTTGTTGTACAACATAGTTGTTGTAAATACTTTTATTATAATATCGTTGTTTCAATACATCATTGTGAGGAAATTTGAGGAATTAAATTAAGTTTTTGTATCATATTTTCAAAATATGACAGATATATATTAATGCAACACATAATGGCATAACACATAGGGTGCACAAATTCCTTATCTGTATTTGATTGATAATAATAATATATGGATTTATTAGGTTTGTCAAACAAGTCTCATTTAGGTTGCGGGGCTGTGACGCTGCGAAGGCCGGGGAAAGACAGTGTAAAAAATTTAATTGCAATTTTGAAAATTCGGCTGTGATTGACGATTTAAATGACGACAGACACTTTTATTTTTTCTTTGGGAATGTATTTATTCATAATTTAAAAAAAAAATATGTACCTGGCGCTAGTGTGGGGTATGGCCCAGTTTAAAGAAAAAATAAAACAAATTTCCTTTAAAAATATTTTCTTCAAGCTTGAGTAGACGGTTGATGTAACTGTAAATCTCAAGCACAAAGGGAAACTACGCGATGCGAAAAGAGAAATAAAATAGAACATTTCCCAAGGAAAATAGATAGAATACCGCATTCCGCATTCAACACGGTACACACTACAGCACATGAAACTACACAAATCGTAGTAATTCGCCGGTGTTACCAAGACATAGAGGTCTAATCGAAGACAATTTCGTAATATTCATGTGGAATTTAGTCGATATTTTGTTGCATCGAGCAAAATATTTGTTACTGGTTCTGCCCTCGGGGTTTTAACGGAAACATTGTTATTATTATATCACCAATATTAAAAAGGTTTGTATGTTTGTTACATCTTCACGTTCAAGCGGCTTGGCTACTTTTTATGACATTCGGTTGAGATAGCTCCTTAGATTAAAACATAGGATGCTCTTCATCACGAAACTACTTGATTCCCGTTGGATTTGCTCAAAAAGTTTGATAGGCCAATGGCGCTTTAGAAAGTCTATATAGCTTAAGTTTTTCTAGTTTTTTTCTATTATCCCCAGCAGCGGGGAAGTTAAAATGGCTCAGGATGATGACTTTAAATTACAACTTTAATTTCTTCACAGCTAAAAGAAACAGAAGATGTTTTTGATATAAATTTCAACTCCTCGATCGATCTCGATCCCTTTAATTTTTTACCACATTGGTTTCGTTTTGAACGGAGGGAACCATAAGAAAACTAGATTTTATGTTAAGTGCTGTTATAACAGCACACTACTTATACAAAAAGAACTTAATTAACCAATCTGAACAGAGGTTAAGCTTCATACAAATACGTTTTCGTAGGTACAGTACTACAAGCGTGCAGCGCGTGAATGTATCTACTCTAGCCGCTTATCGCGTACGCGCCGCGACCGGATAAAACTGGTTTACGCGGGTTCGGCCAGTAGACAAGCTTGCTGTGGGCCGCGCAACGGCTCAGAAAAAAATTGAAGAATTTAAAATTGTTTCAGTAGAATAATGTGTAAATAGATTCGGAGGTATATACATATATATAAATCAAGTAAATGTTTTGTTTATTTTATTCAAATCTTCTTTGCAATCCCTTCTGAAATAGATAACAATGTCGGACGTTCCTTATAAGCTTAGCTTAGCTCTGTCCCGGTTCCCTACTCCTGTGATAATATAAAGACAAATTCAATTTGAAACAATCCAAAAGTTATTTAAATAAAGACATCTCAAAGGTAGGGCTGCCAACTGCCAATCCCACTCTATAATATGTGTACTGTATTACGTGTCTAGCAACTAATCTATAATATCATTATAAAGAGGTAAGCATTTGTATGTTTGAGGCGGGTAATCACCGAAACAACAGAAACGATTTCAAAAATTCTTTCACCATTAGAAAGGTACATTAACCAAGATTGCTATAGGCCGTATTATATCTCAAAATTTCCATGGGAGCGAAGCCCCGGGCAACATTTAGTATAATACAATAAATCAGTAGAAAAAAAACCTGTACATTGATATGATTTACATAAAAACAAAATTAGTAACAGGGAAAGAATTTGAAAAAAAAAACTCTGTATGTCTGTCTGTTTGTCTGTTTGTACACGCTAATCTTCGGAAATACTGGACGGATTTCAATGAAACTTTTTTGTTATATAGATATTAAGCCTGGGTAAAATATAGGATATAAATGATTTTGAAAACTGGAACACCTGATGGAGAACAATGATGGTACAGCTAAACTATAGGAAATATAGAAATTACGGCTTAACAAAAGTTGTTCAGTCTGGTGAGCATTTTCTGTTGAGATATAAAAATTGAAGATCTGGAACACCTGATGCAGACCCAAGATGATACAGCTAAACTATAGGAAATATAGAAATGACTTAACAAAAGTTGTTCAGCTTGATGAGCATTTCCTGCAAAAAAAAAACTTAACCACAACGAAACTTACTTTTAAATTTTTCTTAATCCTAAAAATATTTATATTTACGAGGCCACTATACTAGTCGATTTGATCTCATCATATATATGTTACCTTTTTAAATCAATGGATCACTTAATTAAATTTCTAGTCAATTTGCAAGATATTTAATTAAAATGTTTATTAGTTAAAAATTGCGATGACTCTTCAAATATGCCGGAAATAATTTCCAATTGTATTACATGAGACGCTATTTATATTTATTTTACATATACTATACCTAAATAAAATATGATTAATCTATTTTTATTATTTTGTCACTAAAACATTGCCAGTTTTAATATGTTTTGGTTTAATTTAACTTAAAAAGTTTCTTTGAATTTGTTAACAAAAGTTGTTCAGCCCGATAAGATATTTGCATTGATGTATAAAAATCGAAGATCTGGATCACCTGAATAAATGTCATAATGGTCCAGCTAAACTATAGGAATATTTCAGTTGTATGAGCATCTTCTATGTATGTCTATGTCTAGTTGTATGAGTATCGTACCAATACAGAAGATGCGAAACCTAAAGCTTTATCTACATATTATAATTTCTATAAATTTCGGCACAGTCTCATGAAAAAGGTTTGTCACATTTGCTCTTCTGTTGAAATAAAATGAAAATTAAAACATGCCTAATGTTTATGCTATCTGGCTCAAAAATTAGTTCAGTTATTCAACACTCGTGGCCAATAGTACCATACTATATACTACTATTAGCATTAAATGAGTTGGCAACCCTACTCACATACTATTTCTGTTTCAACGGAGCATTACCTTATGTAAATTTTTCGCTCCAGAAATGTCAACAGTCTATAAAGGGGACATTTGTGTTCAATGCCAAAGAAACTCTAATAATGTAATAGAAATATCTGTATGGCTTTATGTAATGCTGTATTTTACAAGCTTTCATTTAGTTTCTAGCTCATCTTCGCATATTACTGCGTTCGGGGCTGTGAAGCCGCGAAGCCCCGGGGTAGCGTAGAAACCTTAAATTTTTTGAAGATTCGTCTGTAATCGAAACTAATAACATTCCCAAGGAGAGTTGACGATAGCCAGTTGCTCGATTGTAAAATCGGGCTTCACAGCGTCATAGCCCCGAAAGAAAATGTGATAAAATGCGGAGACGACAGAGAGTGGAGAAGTTTCAAAATAAAACCAACTTCATTTAGGTAACGAAAAAAGCGTAAATGCCCCGCATACACCATACTACTGCATACCCCTTCTATGGTTTTATATTATTCCGATTTCTGTGGTTCAATGGACTTTATGAACTGGGCTCTTCGTAGTTTTAGATTTAGATCTTGTTGTTTGGAGCTTTAGGGAGTTCTTCTTTTCATTAGTATATTAAAACAATTTATGTGTGTAATTTAATTTCACAGGTATACAACAGTTTTGGACTAACAAGTATTAGCTTGCTCTTTTTTATATTAACGATTATTTCCACTGACAGCTGTCAACTGTCAATTGTTTGATGATTCTGACATTAATTATCTCAATGTTTAAAAAGTTAGTTATTCAAAGTTTTAATTTTTTTTAGGTTTAAATAATATTTATTATACATGTAAAAAAATTATGTGACTTGTATATATCAAATAAAATATATTATCTGTGTACAAGCGAGGCGCCAATTTTTACGTTGTATTGTTGAAAGAGAAGTGATTGTAACAAATATTTCATGGAAAAACTATAACTAAATGACTATATTATTGATAAGGTGTTATAGAATCATATACCACAAATAGTTTTGGTTGCCAATGATAACATAATATTTTGGTCCTATGCTAGCACAAGTGAGTATTTAAACCTAATGAATGCTTATAACAATATGTTCCCCATTTGTATATAAGTATGTCTTATTTTGAACAATAAAAATAAATTAATAAATATTATTCCAAAACTCCCATAAGAAAGTAGATCGCGACTGAAGCTCTAGAATTTTCTATGGACCTGTACAAAATTCGTTGTTGATGTCGACAAAGATTATATATGCTGATGATATATATAAAAACATCTAAATTAAAAATTTAAGAAACCCCCCTCCGAAATTATTCATATGCTATAAAAGAGCTGATTATTTCCAAATTGATAAACGTACATTTACTCTCGATTAAAATCTTTCAAATAAAAAAAAACTAGATCAAAATCGGTTCAGCCGTTTAGCTGCTATGATACAGATATACAGACACGTGAAGTTTATAACTCCCCCTCCTTCGGTTGTCGGGGCTTAACAAAGAGGAAGTGAGGCCCTGGGTTCAACGTTCTATGATTAGGGAATTGAAGAGGAAACGCTCAGATAGAGAGATATATTGTGTAATTTATACTCAAATGTCTTTATTAATTTACATAAATATCTTTATTCAAAAACTTAATTCAAAACCCTTCAACATTTCAAAACAAATCAACGAAAAACTTGGTTAATAACAAAAGCATTCAACTGTCTCCGAGCGATGATTAGCGAGAGCATAGAACTCAGAATCATAATACGATAGAAGTGTCATGAATGAAATAATTTATTGATGAAAAGTTTTCGAACTTGACCACGATATTTCTCATCGAAATAGGGCGTGTTTCACCGCTTGCTGATAAGTATCAGATACTTATCAGTGTCTAATGTAAATTGTATTTCACAAGTGTTCGATGCAGCTAACAAGCAAATAACTTCAGGCAATTTTTTTAATGTGAGATTACAGTATGATATTGTTTATCAGAAGGTGGTTAAACAGACTCCAATATTCATGTGTAGTCAAATGTGTAGTATAATCTTCACTTTGATTTCGATTTTCATATCGAAGATACTTCCACTTCGCACCTGTCTTGCACCTTTAGTTGTCAGACCATTGGCACGCACAGATCCCAGTTGGCAACTTCTCATCATCATCATAGGGTGCCATCTTCGAATTGAAGTTTGGGGTCAGCATACGGAAACCCTCGCGACTTTGGCGACTTCATTTATCTTTTTATCTTCAAGTGTTCCCGTTTGCTTTCGATTTTGCAACCCCGTAAAGAAGTTTTGCCGACTCACTGACATGCTTGATTTCAACCTCTTCAGAAATGCTATCGTAGCTTGCCAACTGCCAAGGTTGTGTCCCTGTCGCTTCGTGTGACATTCACGTGAGGATGTGGAGTGGTCATATTCTAGAGACCACACGCCAATTAACTACTTCTATTTAACTTTTTATTATCATTTCTGTAAGCAAAAGGAAAGTGAAATGATTGATTATACCTTCGCGTGGAACGCTGAAATTATTTCGTGGACTCGGAGTATTAGAGACATTTTAGGCACCTCACACTATGCACAAAATTAACTGCTTATATTTGATAATTTCACAAACACAAAATCCAAAGATCAACTCATATCTAATTGTCCAAATAAATATGTAAAAATTCTGAAATCAAGCGGGTAATTGAACCCATGCCCTTGCTTTAATGAGACAGTGCTCCTATTTATTGAGCTATCCAAACCCTTTACGTATGCTAATATATATTTTTGTAAACCACACAGATAGGGTTCGCCCCAAAGTAAGTTCGAAACTTGTATTATGGGATACTAACTTAACGATGCTAATATCATATAACATATACATATATAGATAAACATTCAAGACCCAGGTCAATCTGAAAAAAGATCATATTTTCCATATCGACCTGACCGGGGTACGAACCCGGGACCTCCAGTGTAAGACGATCAGCACCATATCAAGTAAGAATTGAATATAATTACAATGTCACAGGATCTATATAGCGACAGGAACAATGCTTTAGCATTAGTCCTTATACAAATTTAAATTACAGAGAAAGAGAGAGAAAGAGAGAGAGAGAAAGTGAGAGAGAAGAGGAAGAGAGTCGACTCGTCAAGAAGAATAAGAAATTACTTATTTGCGAAATCCACATATATATATATATATATATACTACTAAACCTACTAATATTATACATTCGAAAGTTTGTGAAGTGTATGCATGTTTGTTACTCTTTCACGAAAAATCTACTGGACGGATTGTTATGAAATTTGGTACACGGATAGAATATAACCTGAAAAGACACATAGAGTTTTTATCCCGAAATTTCCACTGGATAAAAGGAGACTGACATGTTGTACCGACCCCACATTAAGTATGGGATGAGAGGGAGTACATGGATGATGATAAAAAGTAATAGCTTTGTAACAGTGTGCAAAATATACAATTGTGATGTTAATTGTGAGAATAGCCTTATTAAATTCCTCGTTAATTATGGTCGAATCATAATACAATCCATTTTCGTTTTCAAAGTTCAATGACCCATTGAGTTCCATGAGATAATTTATTAAGGGCCCGTTTCACAGATCTGATCTGATCAAATATCACATTTTAATCTGACAGATAAATCTACCTGATGTGATTGGCCAGTTAGCCCTATCCAACATATTCTAATCGTAATTTTATAAATGCAAAAGTTTGTTTTTTTAACTCTTCACGCTCTATCTACTAAACTAATATTTTTGAAATTGTGCATAGATGTAGTTTATAGTATGGGAAAAGACTACCACTTTTCAGAAAAATAACTGTTTCGGTGGAAAATTCACTCGGGCGAAGCCACGGGCAACAGCTACTGTTTAATATACTTACTACATTTAGACTGACACTTCATAGGTATAACTTTGTTTTCATATAGGCTTAGATACGTCAACAGCAAACGGTAAAACAGGCTTAAAGGATCTAATAATATTCTGACAACGTTGAAAAGCTACAACTCCAAATCACACACGTTGATGGAGCACCGGCTCAGTTCGCGAGAAAAATTGACGAGCGTTTAAAATTTCGACACCGTTTCAACCGTGACGTGTGAGAAATGCCTTACAGCGTGGATTTTGGTTAACAAATGGCTAAAACATCGATCTTTGTAAAAAGGGGGTGTTACACTTAACGAAATTGTTTCAGGACATGTCTAGATGTGTTGTTCAATGATTTTTAGCGTCATTTGTAAGTACATATTGTGAAAAACTCGTTTATCGTGTTTTTGACACGTGACCACAACGGCGGATGTTTGATGTATCTATGTTTAATAAAATTTCTTCAGAAATTTTAAAGTACGCTTCAGCGTACTTTAATCAAAAGTATGTTTTGTCTCGTTCTGACAATGTCAAATATTGTAAAGTTCGATTGACAAAATTTGCGTTATCTTAAAGTGTACTTTAACTATTTTATAAATAACAGGGGTTAATTACATATAAATAAATAAATATATTAGGACAAATCACACAGATTGAGCTAGCCCCAAAGTAAGTTCGAGACTTGTATTATGGGATTCTAACTCAACGATACCATATTTTATAACAAATACATATATAGATAAATATCCAAGACTCGGGCCAATTAGAAATGATAATTTTCCATCATGACCCGACCGGGGATCGAACCCAGGACCTCTCGGTTCAGAGGCAAGCACTTTACCACTGCGCCACCGAGGTCTTCAAAAGTATGTGTAGCTTTGTAGCTCCCAAATTGTTGAAACGATTTTGTTCTAGATTTTTTTTAATGAATAAAGTATATAACTTTTCCAATCATCTTTCAAAAAATTGTGTAACAAAATGTTATAATTATATTTTTATATACTAATATATTTTAGGATGCGCTGGAGTGACGAACTGAATAAATTCAACAAAGAATGGCGTGACATTGCACTGGATCGAACATCGTGGAAGGAAGAGAGAGATATCCTTGCCCATACTTGAAAATAAAAAATATTTAGATTTTTTGCTAAACATGACATATTTCACAAAGCAATTTCGAATTTTCAAAAACTGTTACATACGTGATCTGTCTCCAGTATATTCAAGCTTCATACACATCGAAGTAGGTAATATCCTGGCTCACTCAAGTTTCCCAAGTGTCAAACTCTCGTAATATAAAATGTTTAGAACCAATGGTGCAACCCTACTACAAACCAATAAAACAAGACCTCCCGCACCCCCTTTCACACATGAAAAACCACGACACTCCGGGTGAATCAACTAAATCACCGCAGCTCAATATAAAATGGACATAGTCGAGTATATTCGGCGTAGTTAGAGGAAATGAGGAATGAGCAAATGTGAGTTTTACGGATATTGATATAAGGATGTTTGTGACGGCAAATGCAATTTGCGTGCGGTGCATGTCGGCTGCATTCTATCGGAACGGAACTCAATTTTACGGGAGACATGCACTTGTAGTACACGCAAGGAATTAGTTTAGTACTAAAAGCGATTACATCAAACTTTTAAGGTTGAATTTTACAGAGCGCTTTCGATATTGGAAGCTGTGTTCTTCTGTGCACTTGTTTATGTTTATGTGTATTGCATAACCATATTCAAATCCAAATTCAAAATTCTTTGTTCAATTTAGGATGATAAATTATAGGTACATCACTTATTGACGAAAAAAAAAATACTTAAACTAAGCCTACTGCCGACTTCCAGGTGGTTGCCGACTTCCAGGCACAGGTGAAGAAGAAGCCGACGCAACAAACTTCACCGCAGTCTTTTCTCCAAAGACGTCAATTCATAAATGTAGGGTTCATGTGTATCTAATATTTCTTCTTTCAAACCGCGAAACGGAATTTGATGCAGTTTTTACTGTTGTTCAGACAATTTATTAACGAAGGTTTATACATACAAAATAGCCTAGATCGTATGAAGCCAGGTCTGGTCGCTAGTATTGAATATATGAAAATGAGTGCATTTTTTATTAAATAATAAATAAATATATTAAGACAAATCACACAGATTGAGCTAGCCCCAAAGTTCGAGACTTGTGTAATGGGTTGTTCGTGTCTTGTGTATTTTATAACAAATACATATATTGATAAAAACCCAAGACCCGGCCCAATCAGAAATAGATCATTTTCCATCATGACTCGACCGGGGATCGAACCGGAACCTTTCGGTTTAGAGGCAAGCACTTTACCACTGCGCCACCGATAAAGAAGCTTTCTCTATTAAAAGTATCTTTCTGGAATTTTGTATATCGCTTAGTTTAACGTGCGGAGAAAAAATCAATTAAAATTTATTATTAAGAGTAATTTTCTTTAAAATGTTAAACTCACTTGGTTCAGTGGTACAAATAGACGACGCAAGAGTGATGTAATAGAATTGAACAGATAAAAGTTCTAAAAATATATTATATTAGATGTTGCCCGGGGCTTCCTTACGTGGGAATTTTAAGATAAAATATAGCCTATAGCAATCTTGGATAATGTACCTTTCCAATGGTGAAAGAAATTTTGAAATCGGTTCAGTAGTTTCGGAGATTACACGCCCCAAACTTTATAATATTTTGTATTATAGTATAGATTATATTTTGCCTCTGGAACTCTTTTATATATAGACAGTTGGTTGGAGGGTTTTCAACATTTAAGAACAATGTTGTTGTCGTGGAGTTATTTTATCTTTCTGTACGATACCACACCCTTACTCTTTCCTTTCTTCTTCATAGTCGTATTCCTCATGGCTGAGGGTCATGGTTATTACGTGGAATAAAACACACACAACTTTCTTGGTCTTATTAATGGAGTGGTTTGCCATTGCCTTCCCCATTTCACACACAAGTTAATAATCAACCAGTGTGCAGTTGCTGGTTTCCTCACGATGTTCTTCTTCACCGGAAGCAAGTGATGGTCTAAAAAATACATGAGTCAGATACAAACTCATGTGGTACGAGTAGGATTGGAACCTGGGATCTTTCGATGCACAGGCGGGCGTCTTAACCATTACATACCGTTTTCCGTACATACCAAATTTCAGCTTTCTACGCCCACTAGTTTCGGCTGTGCTTTGTCTGTCCGTCAGTAACGCAATAGTTTTATATATTTGAGATTGACAATGTAAAATATCACATCTCGTACTTCTATGTCTTGTTGTAATATTTTTCTATATTCCATCCAAACAAAATGTCAGAGTTGTATTGTAAAAATACAATGCTTCAGGTCGTCTATTTCTATAATATAGACTATAAATTGCAGGTGTATTTTTCAGCCTAGGGACAAATGGTGTTTGCTCTCTGAAATATTTTGGACAAGCTTTTGTTTAGTTTCATCCGTCCCGATGTTTGTATGTCTGTAATCTAATATTGCAATTTAAACACCTACTTCCGCTTGTTAATTCATAAATCATTTATTCAGAAATAAGACCTTCACATGCACTTTTTCACGTCAAATTTTGTATTATGTAATAATTTCTCACGAGCTACAAACTTTGTACAGAGTTGAAACTTTCCACGTTGCGTCGATTGAGTTTCCATGACAATATTAAATTATATATATTATAAAATAACTCTTTTTACTGCACGGATATGATATTTTTTGTCACGCATTGAATATGTAGCACATCACGACCACGTCTCGAAGTGAGCGCTTATTTTTGTTATCGCTGTTCACTATAAGATCTTTCTAATTGCAATATGTTTATGGCAAAAATGATAATGAATAGGTGAATGAATGCTTGTGACTTATATGCACTGGTTATCTCCTGGTAATCCTGGTAATCTCCTCTAGGCGCTGTACGAAGCGACTGAGGGATACATAGTCTTGAAAGCCGAATTTTCAACACTTTAAGCATAACGCCGGACGCAAAAAGAGGGGTGTATGACCGCTAAGTGTGTCTGTGTACGTGGCACCGTAGCTCAACGGATGGTCCTATTTGGATGCGGTTTTTTTATGATATGATAACTAATTTTGTGCGGTGGGTGATAGATATGTTTAATCAAAATCAGGTTCAGCCGTCCAAAAGTTGAAGCGAATAAATAATAAATAAATAAATATATTAGGACAAATCACACAGATTGAGTTAGCCCCAAAGTAAGTTCGAGACTTGTGTTATGGGATACTAACTCAACGATACTATATTTTATAATAAATACATATATAGATAAACATCCAAGACCCGGGCCAATCAGAAAAAGATCATTTTCCATCATGACCCGACCGGGGTTCGAACCCGGGACCTCTCGGTTCAGTGGAAAGAATCTTACCACTGCGCCACCGAGGTCGTCAGCGAAATGAATATTGAAAGTCGGGGTGTTTTTTTTAATTTGTCTAACAAATAAACTAGTTATTGCAATTATATCTTCGAGGAAAAAGAAGACAAACAAAGGAAGAGGACACTACGCTCCGACATCTAACATCAAAAGAAAGGAAACTCTCAAATCAGAGAGAGAAAGAACCAGCGTCATCAAACGTGATTTATTTACCACCAACTAATACCATTTGAGTTATTTTTTTCCAACAGCCATTTTCGCCGGCGCGTCGATCCGACCATTTCTCATTTGAGCCGAAGTTAACAAATTACAAACAGTTACTGCCACTAACGTTGGACTGGGCCCTACCATTTGAACACGGCTATCGATTTTCGTCTGGCTTTTACTTTCACAATTATTTCCCGCCCTGGAAATAAGCAAATTTTTTCCATATATTTATACGTTTTCGGCTAGTAACCTATCGCTGTTTAAACTATATTTTATTTTTTTTATGAAAGTTTGCATTTTACACGAACCCATAAAACCCAAAAGAAAGATTTCAATGAATAAAGAATATTTATGAAACACGTTGCCTAACGCTTAATTAATGTGTATTCAAGGATAATTTACCAAAATTAACAATCAATAATCGATTCGAACACGTATAAATCATAACGTACGCCTAGTTGTCAGTCTGTTATTATAATTCTTGTACGTGGGCGAGGATCGTTAGATATTGTTTCCTTTAGTTTCCAACACCATAGTAATCACGTGTTTATTTCGTATTTACAACTTGCTAAATGTTTTTACTACATAAATTTCCCTTTTTTTGGTTTGGTTCTTTGTTGATTTTTTTTCCGGATAATATAGGTTTTTCTCCATACTCCTAACTCTATTTCCCATCTACTTCGGTGGCGCAGTGGTAAAGTGCTTGCCTTTGAAGAGTTTCAAGTTTCAAGAGATACACTTTATAATACTAATGCAACAAAGGAATGTCTCAGCTTCTGTTATCCCCAACAATTAAAATTATCCAACCAGTACGAGTTTGTTCCAGTTGCCGTGGAAACGGCTGGCCCATGGTGTTAGGAGGCGAAGCGCTTTATTGGTGAGATAGGACGGCGTTTAAGGTGTCGTGGATATGACTACCGCTCCGGATGGTACTTGGTTCAAAGGCTATCAATTGCTATCCAACGAGGAAACGCAGCTAGCGTTATGGGTACTTTTGAACCGGGTATAATTCGGGGTGGCATTTTTGATTGACTTTGCAATTATTTATGTTTTATTTTGTTTTATTATTTGTATTTTCAATAAATAAATTAAAATTATCACTCTGGTTGATTAAAACCTTGAGTGTGAAATCCATTACAAAACCACTCCATTAATAATGCCAAGAAAGTCGTTGTGTGTGTTTCATCCCAATAAATAGGAAAAAAGAAGTATTAATCACGAGGAGACAGTCAGTCACTCGTCCTACCTCTACTACCCTCAACCCTCAGCCATGAGTAATACGACATTGAAGAGTTGAAGATAAACGCTTCAAAATTAAGTTCCAAGATTCCGAAAAAATATAGTTATATAACCCTCATTGTAAGTTAAATAAAAGATTGTAAAAATTATTTTCCTCTATCGAGAACCCGTAGTATCATAGTAAATTCTGAATAATACTCTGAAGGCCGTCATTACGGCTCAAACGAGATTGTTTAGGCAATGAGCGTTGAGAACTCTTATTTACTATTGCTGCCCTGGTATATTACCGGCTAGTTTCGGAGAAAATATACATAAAAACTTACATAGTTAAGAAAGAGTATTTGTTACTTTTGTAATAAGTTTTTTTAGAGAAAAGTCATCTTTGACACAAGATTTATTCTCAAACCTCTTTATTAATAAACATTTAATTCTCTGATTAGGCTTGGAGTAATATATCTTTGTTTTGTCCCTCTCTCTCTTTTCATTATTTGACTTTGAAAGAACGAGACAATACAAAGAATAACTATTCCGAGGCTAATCAGAGAATAACGACAATTTTGACGACCTCGGTGGCGCATTGGTAAAGTTCTTGCCACTGAACCGAGAGGTCCCGGGTTCGATCCCCAGTCGGGTCATGATGGAAAATGATCTTTTTCTGATTGGCCCGGGTCTTGGATGTTTATCTATATATGTATTTGTTATAAAATCTAGTATCGTTGTTGAGTTAGTATCCCATAACACAAGCCTCGAACTTACTTTGGGGCTAGCTCAATCTGTGTGAATTTATTTATAACCTTTTTAATGATTATCAAAATTTATTTATAACGTTTTTATAAATAAGGGGGAAAAGTTTTGCCATTCAACGCGCCACATAACAACGGTTTTCTGTCGGACAGAACCTGATTGATGATCAAGGTCATGCTCATCATAATCGTTATCGGTTGAGCTCGTGATGACGACCTACGTGGCTTATTATGTCAGGCAGCTACACTGGAGGCCCCGGGTTCGATTCTCGGTTAGGTCAACATGAAAAATGAACTTTTGCAGGTTGACCTGAGTCTGGGATATTTATCTATATATATCCAAGATATAGATAAAAATATCCAAGACACTATATATATAATAAGATATAGTAACGTTGAGTTAGTAACCCATAACACAAGTCTCGAACTTACTTTAGGGTCACCTTAATCTGTGTGATTTGTCCATACATATTTATTTATCGGAACTTTCGGTTCAAAACCCTTGTAAAATTTCATGAGTTCGCTATTAACCTTAAAGCGATTCCCTCGACAGTTGCACCATGAGGACATGCATATTATAATAATGCATTGTCTATTAAACTAAAAGCGTTTTCCGATTACAGATCAATGTGATTGAAAAACAGGTCAAATTTACGAGTATTTTGGCGTCTGGGACCGCGGTCCCAGTGACGTGTTTACTGGGACCGGAAAAGATGGAGCGGTCCGAGTTGACTAATGTGTTTATTAGAATGATCTACCCATCCCTAAGATCACAGGAAATAAAATAAAAAGCAATACAAATAATTTGTTTTTTTTTTTAAATCGAAGCCTACTTGCTGTACGTCGACCTTTACTGCAATACGAATAGAATATGGGAAATATTAGTAGTTAAAAAATATGCCAAGCCAGCAATTGTACGGAAATGTAAAGGGATCGACTTGGACCGCGGTCCCAGTGAGCCCATTCGAAAGAGTGCTTAGGCGACTGGGACCGCGGTCCAGGACGCCCAGCGACTCAAATTTACTTACAACATTAATATTCTTAGCCACTTTGCACGTTGTAAAAGACAAAATCGTTAAGATGTTCTGTGCCCGCACAAGATAGTCGCAATTTGACTAAATAAATGATAACAATTACTTTGACAACATTGCATTATAGAAAACTACAATATATTCTACAAAAGTTCTTTGTAAAATGTGGCGTAATCTCTCAAAATATCTTCTTAATTTTCGCGATGATATAAAATTTATAAAAATGCGCTGGTGACGCTAGGGTGCGAGCACAAAGCGCCTTAATAATGACAGTAATGTTATTAACGAAATTTAGATAAATCATTACTGGGAATTGTATAATTCTAAGGTTAAGTAATGATTTATTCTTTTTTTTTTCAACACAATCCGATAAAAAATGTATTGGCGCGTTTTGTCATTATTCAAATGGAAATACATAAAGAAATCAATTTTTGAATAAATCAATCGAAGACATGCGAGAATATGATATTATTTGAGTTTTCATGTAACATTTAATTTGCGATGTATGTCTTAGAGCATTTAGGTATAAATGCTCTGATATGTATGTGTGTATGTATGTCACTAAGTCCCTATGTCTTGCAACTCCAGTTTGAAGCAGATATCTTCAACCGAAATTGTTTTTCATACATGTTTAGATGACGATGCATTATTATGACAAGTATGACCTGGTCTTGTACCCAGCAACGGCTACAGACGTGGGAACTCCTCTACGGTTTACTGCATTAACATAATTTTTAACCTCCGACGCAAAAAGAGAGGTGTTAGGGGGGTTTAGGGTGTCTGTCTGTCTGTGTACGTGGCACCGTAGATCATCAACGGGTGAACTAATTCTTAGATATGTTTGATCAAAATCGTTTCAGCCATTCAAAAGTCGTAGCGAAATTAATATTGCAAGTCGGGGTTTTATTAAATTTGTCTAAAAAAAATAAACTTGTTTTATCACTTTTTAAATGCAATAACTCTACGACAACATTAAAAGCTTACGCCAAAAATATCATTTTTGTAAAAAACTTATTGTACTAACTACGAATATAATTGGCTGAAACGAAAACGATGATCAAACTGACCTAAACCAACAGAATATGCGTTTTAGCTTTAGCATTTTCATGAAAATCTATACGACTAGTAAAATTACAGATCTCTCAAAATTTGCCGTCATACTGAAGTACTACTCCACAGAATTTCCTCAACCAAGTGGACTTAAGACTGTAGTGCTACAGAGAACGGGACAGACTGAAGTGTTCTCAGTTATAATTGAGTAAAATGATGACAAATTATTCCTTATAATTGTTTTTTTTTTTTTCATTGGATCAAGTAGTGACTAAAATATGAGTCAGATTGGTGCACAAACTTATGTGGTTTGAGATCATTTTGAGACCTTTCGGTATGAACCGAAGCGTCTTAGCAGCTGGATGACTCGCGTCATTCCAACTGGTAAAATGTTTTATTCTTATTAACCTCGAATGTTTATTCATTTTCTTCATCTTCTTGACCTATTTCCAGTTGATTATCAGCTAGCGTGAGAAACGGAGAAGGCAATGGCAAAATCTATATGTTATGGACAAACCACACAGATTATGTTAGTGTCAGTGGTAAAGTCCTCTGAACCGAGAAGTACCGGGTTCGATCCCCGGTCGGGTCATGATGGAAAATTATCTTTTTCTGATTGGCCCGGATCTTGGATGTTTATCTATATATGAGTTAGTAACCCATAACACAAGTCTCGAACTTACTTTGGGGCTAGCTCAATCTGTGTGATTTTTCCTAATATTTATTTATTTATTTTTAAAGTTAGTTCGACACTTATGATAACTCAACGACACTGTATTTTATAACATACATATATAAATAAACATCCGAGACCCAGGTCCATCTGAAAAAGATTACTTTCCATCTTGACCTGACCGGGAAGCGAACCTGGGACTTCCAGTGTAGTCTGGCAGTCTAATATCGTCGAATTCTACGAGAAGTCCTTGTGTGTTAAATTCCACAAAATGGCCACAGATATAAGAAGAACTTGAATGGAACTCGAAGCGGTGGTGGTGTAATGGTTAAGACGCCCGCCTGTGGATCGAAAGGTCCCAGGTTCGAATCCTACTCATACCACATGATTTTGTATACCAATCTGACTCATGTATAGTAGTTTTTATCGACCACCACTTGTTTCCGATGACGGAAAACATCGTGAGGAAACCTGCACACTGGTTGATTATTAACTTGTGTTGTAATCGACCATTTTTAACTTGTGTGTGAAATGGAGAAGGCAATGGCAAACCATTCCATTACTAATGCCAAGAAAGTTGTTGTGTGTGTTTCATTCTACGTAATGACCACGACCCTCAGGCATGAGGAAAACGACTATGAATATGAAGAAGAGTGGAACTCAAAATTAATGGTAAATTTCACTAGAGAAATTCCGAAATTCTCTCTTTGTACTAATTGTAAACTGTAATTGTATTTAAGTTACAAGTGCCATTGGGAACATAACCGACAGAAATGTTCTCGTTTATGATTGAACAAGGAAAATGAGGGGAAATGATCCAATGGTATTTCATTTGTTTAAGTCAATCTTGCTTTGATAAATTGTTTAAATTTCGGGACTTGAATGTAATAACCTATTTTCGCAAATTAGCTATTATAATTTCGGAGTTTTCAATTCCGTAGTTTAAAGGTATTACACTAATTATGAATTAGTTCGTGTAAGTTTTAGTTTTATATAGGTCTATTAATTTATACTAGCTTTTGCCCGCGGCTTTGCCTGCGTGAATTTCATAGTAAAATCTCGGTCATTCCTTAAGAAAAATGATGAACAGATGTTTAGATTTACCAATTTTCACTTTTTTATTTTGAAATTTGTATTAAGTTCCATACAATCTTTCAACCCCCTTTTGAAGGGTTTGAGGGTTACTTTTTAGAAAATTCTGATACACGTATTCATTATTTGTTGTAAAAAACTAAAACCTAAATTTTCAAGTTCAATTTCACAAATTTTCAAGAACTTTCATATAAAAGTTTTTCACCCGTTTCACCCCCTTCGGAGTGGAATTTCCAAAAATCCTATCTTAGTGCTCACCTGTACTCCCTAGAGAGAACCTACATGTCAAATTTCAGCTTCCTACGCCCAGTAGTTTCGGCTGTACGTTGTCACTCAGTAACAGAAGAGTTTTATATATATAGATGCTAGTTATATTAAGTAATCGTGCAAAATATACACCTTATGCGATATCGACATTGTTTTTTTTATATTCTTTCCATGTTTCCTACGAAAGATTCAAGATATATATACATATTATGGGAAAAACATGGCCTAAAAAAACAAACATTAAAATAAAAAAATCAGAAATATTTTAAGTGGTCAATCGACCATGTGCACTTTGGTTGTGCGGTCAGTTATCATTGATTTCTTTTGACTACCGAATTTCTCTAGTGTTTTTTCGGGAAAATTCGATATTCCCGCTTTTTTCTTTTTCGAAAATGAACGCGCAATTTTTTTCAACTTGTTTTTTTTTTTTTAGAAAATATTCGTTGGCACAATAAAAATAAAAATACGGCGTGATAAAAGGAGATATTCTCCTGTTTTTTCAACGCTATTTGTAACAACTGTAATATTGCAGTTAATAGCTTAATGACATTCGCCTTCTGTCAAGTAATCTCCATTCATTAACATCAATTAACCACGTTAGCTTCGAGCTCACTACTTAGGACTTAATTGTACTTAACGTAGTAATGAATATAGTTTGACGGCTGAAAATAATTACGTTAGTATTATTTACTTAAATCGATTGCTCATACTTTCATCATCAACAGCCATCCTTAATAAGGATAAGGAGTTTGGGCCGTGACCCACCACGCGGGCCCATTTCGGATTGGCGGGTTTTAACGACTGCAAATACAACCGGGACCAACGGCTTTACGTGCCCTCCGCAGCACGGAGGAGCTCAAGATAATTTTGGTCACCCATCCAATGGCCGACCATTGTGAGAGTGTCTTAGCCGCCACATCACAGGCCGAGCGCGCTAACCACTGCGTTATTAAGCTCCTCAACATTGTAAACATTATATACAGATATCAGATAGAATAAAAGTAAAAAATATTTTATTTCAAGTAATAACATATTAACAAAAAATAATATTTTATTTCAGGTATAATTTATATCTGAAATAAAATCTTTTTTTTTTTTTTGTATCTTTCTAATAACGTTATTGCACTAAAACATAAATTAAAATTAATACAACAGCGGAGATCCCAGGTTCGAATCCTACTCATACCACATATCATGTATACCAATCTGACTCATGTATAGTAGTTTTCATACACCACCACTTGCTTCCGGTGAAGGAAAACATCGTGAGGAAATCTGCACACTGGTTAATTGAGCCAAGAAAGTTGTTTTATGTATTTTATTCCACGTAATGACCATGACCCTCAGCCATGAGGAAATACGACTATGAAGACAGAAGTATATAAATAGTACAGATTTTCCTAAATAACGACGGATCAGTTAATAAGTAGGCGGGTGACTTTGACAAACTTTCTTGTACGAAGTGACGTTGTGTCCGGGACACTCAATCACCATTTCCGGGCGTAGACCTAAATTAAGAATTTACTGGACTGTATCATATAGTGGAAAATGTATTGAGTATAAACATCATATTGTGATAGAAAATGTCATACCTTTCGGGGAAGATGGAAGCACGTTACCCTAATTCTAACTTAATATTATAAATGCGAAAGTAAGTTTGTTTGTTACCTCTTCAAGCTCTATCTACTCAACCAATCTTCTTAAAATTTTGCACAGTTTGAAGTACGGAGAAGGACATACGTTTCATCCTGGAAAAATAACTATTCCTGTGGAAAATAGACGCGGGCGAAGCCGCGGGTAACCGCTAGTGTATTGTATAGAATTGACAAGTCAAGTAAGAACAATCTCTAGGCGACGATATCAGCTCCTTGGCAGAATGGCGAGAGACCGGACTAGATCGACAGTCATGGAAGCAGAAATGGAAGGTCTTTACCCAGATACCGGATGTTAGTCTGAATCCCGAAGACGGCTTGCCACAGGAATGACGTAAGGATTATAATAATTAGTTCTAATAAACATATTTTATGTTAGTTGTTCGTCGCGAACACAGACCCACAATATCTTTGTAACAAAATTGTGAATATTTCAAAAACAACTTAACCGATTTTATTGCCCCAAGAACTTATAAATTATATTGACATATAAAATTAAATTTCATCAAAATCAAACCAACGGTTCGAAAGTTGTCGCGTTACATACATACATACATACATACATACATACATACATACATACATACATACATACATACATACATACATACATACATACATACACACATACATACACACATACATACATACGTACGTATGTACGTACGTACGTACATACATACATACATACATACATACATACATACATACATACATACATACATACATACATACATACATACATACATACATACATACATACATACATACAAAAAATGTATTTTTGCCCCAAGTTGATTTGTTCGCTTTCTCGCTTGGTCAACAAGGCTGAATTGTACAAAAAAGATTTTGACCTAGATTTGACCTGACCAAACAGGGACAATCTGTTTCTTTGGGAGTTTTATTAAGTCTAGTAAATTAATTTAAAACAAATCAATGTAATCCTACCTTTTCCTCTCACTTGCACATCATTGATTTTGAGACAATCCTCTTTTAGCCTAAAAAGTACTTTTTGCCATAATCTCGATACAAAAGTTCGTACAGCCTTTCGTGTTTTAATGCTATTATATTCTAGTCTTTTCGAATATTTATAGAAAATCGATCTGATTTAATACCAAATACAGCTGGAGCGATACGCTCGTAATTAAGAAGAAGGAACGGTAAACTTTTAATTTGGATAACACAAAATTAGCAATATAAATTAAGTAATATATTACTGAATTATTTTCTCTTTCTTTATTACTGCTTTCTCTATATGTGTTTTCTTCGTGCAATAAAGTGTTTACAAACAAACAAACTAATAAATAAACAAAATTATACATTAATAGATAGATTTGAATAACATTTAACACCAGTCTTTACAAATAACACACTCGATAAGAGGACAAATTGTGAGGCAACATTCTGCGTTACAATTCCCATATTTAGTCCCCATTTTTGTGATATCCATATGGGTTGAAAGTGGTAGGTACAGCCTACCAAAATACGAATTCTTGCCCACAAACGGAAGCACTAAATCAGCGTCAAATAGCGAAGCGATGCGGTTGAAGCGCTATGCTGTTAGTATAGAGTACAGAGATAAAGCTACACGACTCGAAAAAAGAGGTACGTGCGCGTGTAACACATGCACACACGTGAAACACATTGCATCAAATCTATACTATTATTATAAAGAGGTAAGCGTTTGTGACTTTATGAGTTTGTATGTTTGATGCGAGTAATCTCAGAAACTACCGAACCGATTTCAAAAATTCTTTCACCATTTAAAAGTACGTCATCCAAGATTGGCTATATTTTATCTCAAAATTCCCACGGGAGCGAAGCCCCGGGTAACATTTAGTTATTTATATTGAGAAATACCGTTTTTAATTACTTTATTTACTATCTAGTTACCCACACTGCATTTATACTGACCCACTGCTGGGTAAACATATCGCCAAATTTATCTTTTTTCTATACACTTTTCAGCCAGAATTTATACATGTGTGTCGATTTATTTAGAGATTAAACTCCATAAGAAATGATATGTTATGGTTATCTCGTAGCTAACCATTTAACCATAACATATAATTTGTTATCGATGTTAAGAAGGTACGATTAGTATTTGGTATTTTGCAAGTACGAGGGCTGCTATTTATGTATCCGGAACTGGCCAATAATTCTAGAATATTTAAAAAGTAATTACAACATTTGAAAATAGAACTCTTCGGCTAGAGAATAAATATTTTTCATGTCCCTGTCATTTGTTTTTTTCAATTGGCGCCAATTTTGAAAATAGCTTGTCTTCATTGCCATGGATTTAACTCGTGAACATTTTCGCGTGATGATTTATTATGATTTTCGGCGTGGATTAACTCAAAAACAGTGCATCGAACAACTGATTTTAACTTTTGGAGATGAAGCACCATCGAAAACCACTGTGTATTATTGGTTTAAGGAATTTCAACGTGGACGGTCTATGCTCACGGATGAAATTAAGGAGGGTCGTCCTAAATCGGTAGTGGTACAACAAAATATTGATGCTGTGCGACAATTAGTAATGCAAGATCGTCATGTTACATACCGCGAGATAGAGGCGTCTCTGGGCATTAGTATGACGAGTATACACGCGATATTACACGAACATTTAATTGTTAAAAAAATTTGTTCGCGTTGGATTCCGCACAACTTGAGCGTAGATCAAAAACAGGCTCGTGTCGACTGGTGTAAGAAAATGATAAAAAAATACAACCGTGGCACGTCAAAAGCTGTTTATAATATCTACACAGGTGACGAAACCTGGATCTATGCTTATGACCCTGAAACTAAACAGCAGTCAACGGTGTGGGTCTTTCAAGATGAACCGAATCCAACAAAAGTTGTTCGTGCGAGAAGCACTTTAAAGCAAATGGTCGCTTGTTTTTTTGGTATCAACGGACATGTAGCTACAGTGCCACTAGAGAATAGTAGGACGGTTAATTCTGAATGGTACACCACCATTTGTTTGCCAGAAGTCTTTGAAAAAATACGAAAGAACAACCCACAACGCAGAATCATACTTCATCACGACAATGCTAGCTGCCACAAGTCGGCTGAAACAAATAATTTTTTGGAGGGTCAAAAGATTGAATTGACGGGTCATCCGCCGTACAGCCCCGACCTGGCACCCAATGATTTTTATTTATTTCCAAACATTAAAAATAAATTACGTGGTCAACGTTTTTCGAGCCGCGAAGAGGCCGTTGATGCGTTCAAAACACACGTTTTGGACATACCTCAATCAGAATGGAAAAAGTGCTTTGAAAATTGGTTTCATCGTATGCAGAAGTGCATAGATCATCGCGGAGAATACTTCGAGAAACAATAAAACCATATGTAATAATATATGTTTGTTTAATTTTGTTATTCCGGATACATAAATAGCAGCCTATGTACGAATATCGCTTGGAAATTGTGCATTTGTTTTGTTATGTCTTTGAAAATATTTTGGTTATTAATGTGATTATTTTATTGATGATCCCATAAATGTAATATTTCAAAGATTAAAATTTTGCCAGTTTGTCTTTCTTTATTCTCTTTATTATTATTTCTCTGGAAGAATATTGTACCTTTAGATCTCTAGAATAACCTCGGTCCTATAGATTCTTAAAGAGGCATTCTGTCTTCTAGCTTTAGATCTATACTATCAATGTTTTATGGCCGAACTTTGTAGCTGTATGCAACCGTTTGCGGTTACCGACTGAGATACGTTCATCGTGATTTTGTAATCGTAGACTGGTTTCGACAACTATGCTCAAAGTAGACTTTAGGTCATAAATCACACTGAACCTTCGATATTTTAAGGTTAATTTATAAATACGCTATCTCAGCCATTAATTTAATCAGAATTGTGCCTCCATCTTTTTAACCGACTTCCAAAAAACGTAACAGATCAATTATATTAATTTAAATCAGTATGTGGTCACAGCAATTGCCTTGTCATTGGCCCCCTTAAGGTGCTCCGTGGAGCAACCATAGACAGTTCGGGTAAGACAACAGGCGAGCTATGGGTTGAACCGCTCCACCATCATCACATCAGTCGAGAAATCACATGGCATCTCCGAACACCAGCACGTTTAGACCTCTGCAATCTGGCCAGGGAGCTGATCACCGCTCGGTGGAAACTTCACGGCGACGGGTAGAATCAGTTAATCAATCACAGATGAGACTAACTGGGCCGAAGTAACTTCCTCCTTATTTAATACTAGATGTTGCCAGGGACTTCGCTTCCATCGGAATTTTGAGATAAAATATAGTATATAGCAATCTTGGATGTCTTGGACATTTGTATTGGTGAAAGAATTTTTTAAATCGGTTCGGTAGTTTCGGTGATTAATCCGCCTCAAACATACAAACTTACAAACCCTTACCTCTTTATAATAATAGAATAGATACGAGTAACTTCATGAGTTTAGACATTTAGACACTGGCTGGCTTTTGCCGCTTAATTTTGAATTAAGAATTAATTTGATTTAATTAAAAATTATTGTTATTATATTTTATTATTTATTCTTTTATCTGTATTTATTATTGTATTTTTATTGCACTTTTATTGTATTTTTATATAGGTATGTAATAGACTTAAGCAGCCTAACGTCGGAAGTGAATGAATGAATGAATGGGTGAAGAAATGAATTATTTATTTATACATATTAATAAAAAGCATACAAAAATATTCAAAAGTGTTTTACATTTTTATTTCACTAAAGCAAATTTTCGTATGGACATTAAACTCTATCTCAGTGCATTATACTTTGTAACTACACATAAATTGTATGCAAAGTAGTGTTCTAGTGCCGGGTTATAAATATACGGTCGATACTCTGAGTGTTAAACCAACCCTTGAGGCCCCTTTTTATTATGTACTTGGATATATTATTAGAAAGAAGAATTGTAAGAAACAATAATGTTGGTTCCTATCATGCCAGAAGGATTTAACTTCTGGCATGATAGCGACCAATACTGTGAAATGCTGAAAGAAACAATGAGTTTCTTTCAGCATTTCTTCTCAGCAGCGGTGGTTCCGAAATGCCAGTAGTTTGGATCTTGTGAGAAATAACGATTTAATATAAAATTTGACGTGAAAAAGTGACTGTGAAGGTCTAATTTCTGAATAAATGATTTGAATTTGAATATTAACTTTCTTCTATATGTACCGTTTATCGATAATAAATGCTTTAAAAATCTGCCACGGAAAAGTTTAACTGAGATTTGTTTTTGAGTTGTCTTTTATGTTAGAGACGACGGTAATGTCATTGCTCGGTGAGATAATGCTCACTTAGACGGCCCCAAGTCGATCAATTATATTGTGCAGTATGAATGAACAGAAAGGATATCTGGACCGGTGAAAAAGTTGGTGTAGCTGTTTAAGTTTGACAAGAAAATGGTACTTTTCAATTTGGTCAAGTATCCTTGTCATTCATTCATTTTGCGCAATAATTGACCGTTTACAGCTGTACGCCTTACACAATATGCTCACTTACTGCCAATACATTATAACACACACGATCATATCAATCGATTTCATGTAACTCATAGATTACACTGCTCATTCGCATTCTCTGGTCGCCGATCGGACATATCAAAACACATCTGAATTAAATTCTTTTCATCAGCCCTATCATAATAATATAATCATCTGATTAGTCAGGTACAAAACAGTACAAAATGCAAGAGCGATTTCTATAACTCATATTATCACCGTTGGCAGAGGTGCACACCTGTGAGTGTGCTCCACGGTTGGTTTAATACCCAAAAGCTCGATACTACACGCTGTACTATGGCGATTGAGACTTGCAGAGGGTGTAACTTTCACTTCGGGGAGATTTATTACAGCCATTTTGTGATAAAATTATGCACACGTTTTCCGTGGTGATAAATATTTGCCTTAAGGTATAAGTGATTTGAGTGACTGATGACATATGTAGCGTCCTGGGTTCGATTCTCCTCTGATTATTATGACTTAATGATAAGTATTTGCCTTAAGGTTTGCCTTCTATGACTTAAGATATTTGTCTGCGGTTCTAGGTATGTCGAACCCGTTTCTATTTAAGTGTCTATTAGATTAAATAAATAAATATATTAGGACAAAACACATATATTGAGCTAGCCACAAAGACTAAGTTTCAGACTTGTGTTATGGAATACTAACTCAACGATACTATATTTTATAACTATGGTGTCACTGGAGCGGCCCTTGATGTACTATCTTCTTACTTAGACAATAGAACTCAGAAAGTAGAAATTAATAGAGCAGCCTCTAACAGCGCTCCTGTGCACATGGGCGTGCCTCAAGGCTCCATTATTGGTCCTTTTCTATTTCTAGTTTATATAAATGATCTTCCTTGTCTTGCCCAACATTTGTGTGATGTAATTTTATTTGCTGACGACACGTCACTACTGTTTAAAGTTGATAGAAAAAGAAGAATCGAAATTATAACAATGTAAGCAACATTATGTCACTTGTGCTTGAATGGTTTACAACTAATAACCTGGCTTTAAACACAGACAATACCAAGTGTATTAAGTTCTCTCTTTCAAACGCACCCCAACTTCATATTCCTTTAATAGTCAATGGTAAAGTATTAAAATGGGTACACAGTGCCAAGTTCTTGGGCATTACTGTGGATAGTAAGTTTAAGTGGGATAAACATATTGAAATCACGGCCAAAAAACTTAGTTCGGCAGCTTTTGCAGTGAGAAGGATCAGACAGTATACAAACATCGAAACAGCTAGGCTCGTGTATTACAGCTACTTTCATAGCATAATGTCTTATGGGGTAATGCAGCTGATATAGGAAAAAAATTTGTTTTACAGAAACGAGCAATTCGTTTTCTTTATGGGCTTTAAGCCACGGGATTCCTTGTGAGAATTATTCAAATCGATAAATATTATAACTGTTGCATCTCAGTACATCTTCGACGTACTTATTTTTGTTAAATCTAACTTACATCTGTATAAAACATTGAGCGATGTAATCACTCGTAATAGGCATAAACTTTGTATGAACAGATTCCGACTTAAAAAGGTTAGGCGGTCTTTCGTGGGTCAAAGTGTAAAATTGTTCAATAAATTCCCTGTAGAGGCTTGCCAATGCCAAAATTTAAATCATATATTAAAAATGGCTAATGCTTATTACACAATTAGTGACTATTTAAATGATAAAAAAACTTGGACGCTTCCTAAAACTTCCACCTCTCACACTTGATCTTACTTTTTATTATTATTTATATATTTTCTTGACATGTTTATTACATATATTTTGACATTTACTTGTAAAACATATACGTGATTTGTGATCTTCAAGTGTCTGATGGTCAAACCGGTAGCGGCGTCGTGGATCGGGTCGGGAGGTTCCCTCTATTGTGGTTGAGCTTCGCGATGGCTGACTCACGCGTCAACTCGTGAACGGGTGCTGCCGTGCGGGAACTGGTCAGCTCGATCTTTTATTAAAAGTTTTGTTTTGTTTGGTTAATTATACATATACATATATATATATATATATATATATATATATATATATATATATATATATATATATATATATATATATATATATTTTCCTTTCATCAGCACTTGATCACAATCATAATATGTTTCCTTTTGACCATGTACTTTATTGTGTACTTATTGTTATATTAGTGATAAAAAATTATACATATATATTTAAAAAATGGTAAGCCCTTCTGGCATAATAGGGACCAACACTGTTTGAATGAGTTTCTTTCGGCATTTCTTCTCAGCAGTGGTCGTTCCGAAATGCTAGGACGTGAAAAAGTGCCTGTGAAGGCCTAATTTCTGAATAAATGATTTGATTTTGATTGAACAAATACAAATATAGATAAACATCCAAGACCCGGGCCAATCAGAAAAAGATCATTTTCCGTCATGACCCGACAGGGGATTGAACCTGGGACCTTTCGGTTAAGTGGCAAGAACTTTACCACTGCGCCACCGAAGTCGTCAGATGATGTATCGATAGAAGCTTAGAGCTTAGTGTCGTTGTTGAATGTTGTACATATATTTATTACCAGTGGAGTTTGTGGCGTTAAATCCCACCGGCGATCTAAAATTCCCAAGTTCGAATCCTAAACATTCCATACGCGAGTTTGTATTTATACGAATTTGTGTACGTTAGTTTGTATATCAATCAGACTCATGCATACCAATTTCATAAATCACCACATGCTTCTGTTGAAGGAAAACTTTGAAAAAAAACTCGCACACTAGATAATTGAATATTATATTATTATATATTTCTTACATGATATAATCAACATACGATGACATTAAGATTACTTATACAAGAAGCGGTGGTGGTGTAATGGTTAAGACGCCCCGCCTGTGGATCGAAAGGTCCCAGGTTCGAATCCTACTCGTGCTACCTGAGTTTGTATACAAATCTAACTCATATGTAGTAGTTTTCAACGACCACCACTTGCTTCCGGTGAAGGAAAACATCGTGAGGAAACATGCACACTGGTTGATTATTAACTTGTGTGTGAAATGGAGAAGGCAATGGCAAACCACTCCATTAATAATGCCAAGAAAGTTGTTGTGTGTGTTTCATTCCACGTAATGACCACGACATTCAGCCATTGAGGAATACGACAATGAAGAAGATACAATAAGATTACAAATTACTACAATAATAAAAATGTATGAATGTACAACTCGATTTCAGTTCAAAGCTGTCGGATTTCCCACGAATTCCATCACAATGGATCTCAATCATAATAACCCTAAAATAATGAAATCACGTCTGTCAGACCCCGATAGTGATTTTAAAGGGAAATGTCCCGATGGAGAGGACTGGGAATATCTTCAGATCAGGGATTCTATTCAGATTTACGACATTTTGATTCTGATTGATATTGTTTTAAAATATTTGACAAAAATATTGAGTTTCAGGTGTGTGTCACTTTTTCTTTTTTTTTTAATTTTAATCATTATAATAACAACAATTGGGCTTTATTTTTGGAACTTCATGTTATTAAATTTAATCAAATTTTAATTGAAACTATGGGACATTCTTTTAGCGACATATAGTCAAAACTTTATAAAAAAATAGCGTTACTTGTTAATCTATACTAATATTATAAAGATTTGTGTTTGTTTGTAAAGAATAAACTCAAAAACTTGTGTACCGATTTTGATTAAATTAGTCAAAGAAATAGACGTACCTAGATATACCCTACCTTCAGTTAACAATGTCCACGGTAAAAGAATGTGGGAGTATTTTCTGCCATCTATATTGAATGAATACCCTAACAATATTTGTGAGAAAATAACTAATTTGGAAACCAGTATAACCAAATGTAAATTAATGCTTAAAAACTATATATTAACTGAGTAAATTTGTAATGAGTAGTGACTCGCCTTACCACGTATAAACCAATATAGGTTTTTGTTGGTAGTGCTTGTATTTTTCATATAAATTATTGTAACATAAATAAAGAAATTAAAAAAAAAAAATAAGAAACCTAACTAATATAAGCTATTGCTCTCATATTTTTTATTGTGGTTATATTCGTAAGAAGCCGGGACAGGCCTCTAAGCTACTGGCGACCTAATTAATTTAACAGAATCGTCTTATAGTGATCATTTTACACCTTCATGGTATACTAAAAACTCGCATTTCGTGGTGGTCAATTTTTTAAAATCCATTATTTCCCTAGATCTTAAAAATGAAAAGCCTAAATTGAAATAATTCTAATCAGTCGATCTCGGAGGGTTAACAAAGACAAATCTAATTTCCTGGTGGAAATTAAGCGATTCGCAACGGAAGGTAAGGTTTTGTTTCACAGAAATTATATTTTTTAACGATTTCAGCCGAACCTCCAACATAAGCTAAACTTTAATTTACTTAGCTATAGCGAATCAGTACAATTTTCAGCGACTGCCACATCGCCCCGCAATCACTTGGCCAGCAATCGCTATCTTTCAAAAAACTCACGAGTTTCTGGACGTTTTTCTTAGAGAAAGCAAATTTGCACGTCATCCCATACATATTTGTCAAAATTCCGGAGTGAGTTTAGTTCAATTCGCCGACGCACCCGCAAGTGTAGCGCTAGTGTTTGAGTGAGTTTTACAGAATACAAATTAACCATATCCGCGCGGAATCTGACGTGAGTTTTTTGACGTCTCTTACAGAATCGAAACACTGATCAAAAAATCTGACTGCTCAAGGCTAATTATGATGAGCCCTTAAATCAACCCCAAACATATAATATTCGGTTGGTCAGTGCCAGTCTCATCTATTGTATATTCAGGTCTTATATCCTGCGCAGCATAAAATATCACGCAACAATATATTTCAACCAATCATGTAATTATTGTTTTTTGGTTTAATGCTACATTTATCATCGAACTATGTGTCTTCTCTATACCATTTGTACATATGCAGGTGTAACGTAGCTTTTCTTGATATTTTCATCGCGCAGCGTATCAAATCTATACGGGCCTGAAACATAATATGCTTTTTTTTCAGCTATCAATTTTAAGAGACTACTTTGTGGACAAACATCATCCAGTTTTAAAAAATAAATAGAAATGTCACAAGTACTTTTAAAGTACTTGTGACATTTAATCCATACTATTAAAAGAGGTAAGCGATGTTTGAAGCGGGTAATCTGCGAAACTACCAAATCGATTTCAAAAATTCTTTCTCCATTAGAAAGATACATTGTCCAAGATGCTATAAGCTATATTTTATCTCAAAATTTCCACGGGCAACATCTAGTAAATGATATTTCCATAAACGAATGACTAAAAAACTTTGTTTTTTTTTTCGTCACTTCAAGTAGCGTAATATTTTCAGTATAAACAACAGATTTTTTGTTTGAGCAAGCATTGTCTGCGCGTTTCTTAAGCAGATTTGTTTTCTTAACCATTTGTTATTTGTATACACCGTGGACCTTTTTCACGAGCTGATTTATTTTCAACCCTCAACCAGGAGGGGTGTCATAAGTTTGACATATTATCTGTTTGTGACATCGTAACTCATAACCGGACGAATCAATTGATGTAATGTCTGAGACATTTTTTTTTGCCACTTTTAATGTTAAAATAGAATTCATGCGCTTTGTTTCTAAGTTAAGAAAAAGGGATTGTTCTTATAAGATTATAATAATAATTATTCAAAGGATACAAAACTCTGGTTATGCATCCACCTACCACTGGTAGAAGACGAAAAATAAATATGTATGGACAAATCACACAGATTTAGTTGGCCCCAAAGTAAGTTCGAGATTTGTGTTACATGGTACCTAACTCAACGACACTATGTTATATTATCATGGATTTAGTAATTCGTAGTACTTACTAATTACTAAATCCATGTATAAAACATATACGTGTGTATATAATATAATAACGGATTTAGTAATTCGTAGTACTTACTAATTAATGTATAAAACATATACATATGTAGATCATTCAAGACCCAGGTAAATCTGAAAAAGTTCATTTTCCATGTGGACCTGACCGGGGGATAGTACCCGGGACCTCCAGTGTAGCTACCCGGAATGATGACCAATATGTCACGGAAGTCATCGAATTACTCAAAATGTTTTGTTCTCGTACAAAACTAATATGCTCTTCTTCAACTTGAACAGCGAATCTATTAAAATGATTCCAGTAAGCAGCTAAAAAAATATTTTTACTCAAAATAGACTTTTTACTATACAACTCTGACAAATTCGTCTCTCATCCAGTACCTATAAATATAATAGACATCCCCATGCTACCCCTTTTTTCCAGGCACATTAGAATGTCATTTGGGTGACATTTTATGAATGGTATAATATTACTCTGTTTGCGAAACACGGGACGGAAGAGAGCGTTTCAAAAAAAAAATGGCGGCCGTTGTATTTTTGTAAAGTTCAACACGTTCGAGGACGAAAAAATACCTTCTATGTGATTCTGTTACTAGTTACGCATCGGGGCTTCACTTTTGTAAGAGTTTCAATCCGCGGCTTTGCCCGCGTGATTTCACACGGGAACACTTATTTTTCCGGGATGCAATGTACCCTATGTCCTTCTCCATACTTCAAACTACATGTATGCAAAATTTCAAGAAGATATTAGTTAGGACTAGCGGCCCGTCCCCGCTTTGCTCGGCCACATAACAGGATCCTGGGCTTCGGCAGGTCACGGCTGTGAATGAAACCTCCAGGATGAGAGTAAGATTATTATGATTCACAATATCACTGTAAATATAATTCGGCACGCAAGTCTGCCATTAAGTTTTATGTTCATACGGTATGAGTTTGTATAATTTTATTTTGTACACGTGCCGGGAAAAATGCGTGACAGCAAGCCTATTTTGAACGGGCCGAGTGCGAGGGAGATAATTATTTTTCTCTATCGTATTTTACAATATCCGTTTAACATTTGATAAGGAAACTTATGTATATTAAAATCAATTTGTTTTGTATTAAAATCGAATAGGGTAGAAGACGAGGACAGAGAATTGTAAAATGCTCTAAAATACATAATTATATTTTAGGTCGTTGTCATAATTATTTATTGCTTTTTACAATGTACAGTAAGGTAATTTAGAAACTTAGTCATCTCAGTCATTAAATAAATAAATAAATATATTAGGACAAATCACACAGATTGAGCTAGCCCCAAAGTAAGTTCGAGACTTGTGTTATGGGATACTAACTCAACGATACTATATTTTATAACATATACATATATAGATAAACATCCAAGACCCGCGCCAGTCAGAAAAAGATCATTTTCCATCATGACCCGACCGGGGATCGAACCCGGGACCTCTCGGTTCAGTGGCAAGAATCTTACCACTGCGCCACCGAGGTCGTCATTATAATCTAGGTACAATGTAAAACCCTGTCGAGCATTGAAATTTAAAATTCAAATTAGATTAAAAATAAGAATATCATATTATGAATTACCTACGAAATTAAAAATATCAAAATAAAATATCAGTATAAAATATCAGGAACGGCAAACGGATTACACATGATTTATAATAAGATAATTTATAGTGTAACAATGCAGCTGGATCATTGTACGAATGTATGATTCATTGTATGAATTTAATGTTGGTAGGAAAGTTCATTTTAAAATATAAAATAGTATTATAATAATAAACTCAATTGTCGTAAAAAAAAACTTAAGTCAACGCCTTAAACGTAATATTTAAGTTGTAATTGTCGAATAAATATAAGATTTTTTTCGCTAAAATATTTTTCAATCGCGACGTTACGTCAAAGTATCATTTAGTATGGAGCGTTTTGACGAGTCCAAAATGTATGATTTTATTTTTGTCATATCTTTGAAAGTATTTTCATTATCAGAGTAATTTTTTCACTGTTTTTTTAATAATATACGAGCCTTCGAATATTCATCAAAATATTTAAATATGTATAGGGTATTCATCAGCCATATTCTATTGAAATTATAACGTTAAAATTAACTAATTAAATTAACAATATTACTAACAGTAAGCATCATTTTACACTACAAATGATATCAAAAGCAGTAGTCTTGTCACCCCCGCCTCTCCCCTCCCCTGTGACCCCTCAGTAATAGGATTAAACTGAATTCTGCCTCTTGCGGCTTTCGTAAGAAATGAGGTTTATACACCACAGATCTGATCTGTCTCAGGTGTTTGGACTGTTTTATGTACTGTCTTAAGTTATTATTTACGATTGGTACTTACATCAAGGTTAACCTCTAAACATTAGAAAGTTAAAACATTTTAACCTTTCAGTTCCCGCGCGGAACGATCGGATTACGATCCTGTTATTGTTCAATTGTTTTTATTGTTCAATTATTGAGGTGAAACATAACTGCACACTAGCGCCGCCATCACATGTTTGCCAATTTTTTTTTTGTTTATTGGCGAAAACTAAAAATTCCATATTATTTTACACTAAACAAAGGATTGTAGTATTCCATTGCATAATATAATCATACATTGTGTAATGGAAAACTATAATACTTTACATACAATAATTTGGAAAGAGGATTTTTTAGTTTCCGCTAATAAACAAAAGATATCGGTAAACATGTGATGGCGGCGCTAGTGTGCAGTCATGTATCACCAAAATGTTATGCACGCACATTGCAATATTGGACATTGACAGAAAGAGACAAAATATTAAATTTTTAAGAATTGGAACGACGTTTAAATAAGTGGCTGATTTAACCAGATGGCAGCAATATATACCATATTATTATAGCGATATCATCGCTTAAGTAGTTTGACAGATCGCTGTATCAAAACTGTTTAAATAGTTGGTCTATAATCAATTAAAACTAGCGGTACCTAGTGTAGTGGTAATGAAAATAATTATATTGAACTTCTGAAATAACAAATCGTAACTTTACATGTTAAAAGACTATCGGCGGCAATCTCATCTGTCAATATGACAAAATATTTAAACCTAGAATACATTTTGATTTATTCTTTTATTAGTGGCCAGTGTACTGAATATAAAACCGGAACAAAACTGAACTGCTAACCAGGAATGTGGTTGTCGTCAAAACTTCAAATAGACTCAAATGGTAAAAAGATGCGAGAACGATCAACGTTCAGTTGCGATTCAGCTGATTTTATGATTGGAGGGCAGTGTCGGCAACAATACACTAGATAAAAAAAAAACAAGTTTTTATTGAACACGGACGCCACAGAGGTGAAAATAGAAATGAAATCTTGCAAAAACATCTCACAAAATTGTCAACCCAAACGGAATCCGAAAAATCTGCTTCGTGTCAAAAATGCGACGAGTTTCAACGTTTCTCAAAGTTTGAATGTTAAAAATGAATTCTGAAATTTATCTCCCCACTATGCTAATACAAACATAAATGCTGTGAGCATTTATACTGAATTTTAATTTTGAAATTACCTTCCAAATAAACGGCAAGAAAAGATATAAACTCCCTTTTTGTATTCGATCGATATGTTGTAAGCGGCTCAGTGGATTAGCGCGCTCGGCCTTCTATAGTGACGGTTAAGTCACTTTCGCTATGGTTGGGTAATAGATGGGTGACCAGAAATATAGTCTGCCTGTCTTTCCGCTTTCACGGTTAAACCGCTGTACTGATTTTGATGAAGTTTGGTACGCATAGTAGTAGTATACCCTATGCGTACCAAACTTCAGGCTACTTTTTTCAATGGTGAAAATTTGTATGAAAATTATGTCTCCCCACGTTCGTAGAGAAGTTCACGCGGACGAAAAGCTAGTGTTCCTAATTTTTTTTTATATAGTCCAAGCAATTAGGCAAAGTGATAGCATTTTTTTAAGTTATTAGTAACGTCGTTTGGAGCGCAAACTAGTAGTGCCAAGTACCGTTGAGAGGCGTAATATGGAGCGTCGTTTCTGTGGTCAACTACTAGGAATGTGACATACGGAGCTAACTGACATTTTCAGATTTAGACATTTTCAGGACTTTAAGATATTGTTTGGAGATTTTTAGATATTGATATTGATGGATTCCTGCAGGGAGTAGCAACAGGCTGCCCTCGACAGAGATTTGTGGATAGAGGGAAGGGAGGCCTTAGCCCAGCAGTGGGACACATCAATAGGCTAGATAAAAAAAGTTTTATATCTTGACATTTTCAGACGTTGTCATTTTCGTATCATGACGTTTTCAGATCTTTACATTTTCAGAACTTTTTATATATACCGCTCTTGACACATCCATAATTTGACATTAAACGATAATTATTTAATTCGAAACGATGACAGTGCGTTGCACCATTCAACATGTAAACTTTAACCTAGGCAGGAAAGCCGTAAAGTAGGCCACTTTATCAAAACAACGGTATATTAATTTTCCTCGACAGTGTGTCTCGACGTTATTCCCGTCTAGTTTGTATATGACAGGTTCTCACAGATGCTGTTGGTTGTAGTTAAACCCGTCAGTTTATCAATAATAATAATATTTGTTTAGAGCAGGCCAGACAACGCTTGTCTCTTTTATATCCGGGTTTGTGTTATGACAGGGTCTAGGACATTAGCAATGGTAGTGTAATGGTTAAGACGCCTGTGGATCTAAAGGTCCCAGGATCGAATCCTACTCGTGCCACATGAGTTTGTATATCAATCTGACTCAAGTGTAGTAGTTTTTATAGACCACCACATGCTTCCGGTGAAGGAAAACATCGTGAGGAAACCTGCACACTGATTGATTATTAACTTTTGTGTGAAATGGAGAAGGCAATGGGAAACTACTCCATTACTAATGTCAAGAAAGTGTGTGTTTAATTCCACGTAATGACCGCGACCCTCAGCCATGAGGAATACGACTATAACTTTTTTTTATATCTCAAGTAGGTACTACTTGAGATATTAAATGGTATAAAAACAAATTTCGGCGAAACGTGCTTTCGGTGAACAGTGTGAGGTTCCACACTCGCTAAACATTGATCACACAACAAACCAACGGACTACTTGTCTGTTTGTATGTTGACCCGCGCGACTTGCGGCCCGGTCGCATGTTCAACTATTAACTAGTTAAAGTTACTTTCAACTTAACACGAAAACAAAATTGTGCTATGCTTACTGCTTTGTTTCTATCAATCAATACATACAATAAAACAGTAGAAAAATATCTGTACGATCGAGTAAATTTACATAAAAATAAAATTAGGCGATAGTCATAATAACTGAGTAAGGATTTGAAAAAAAAAATGTCTGTCTGTCTGTCTGTATGTCTGTTTGTACATTAGCATGTGTAGCCACAACGACGAGAACAATGATGGTACAGCTAAACTATAGAAAATATAGAAAAGACGCCCTAGTAAAAGTAGTTCAGTCTGATGAGCATTTTCTATTGAGGTATAAAAATCGAAGATCTAGAACACCTCACCTGAAGAAGACTCCAGCTAAACTATAGGAAATATAGTTTTTCAGTATGATGAGCGTGTTTCGTATGTATAGGTATCGTTACGCTTTGTCTGTACATTTGAATTTCTCTAATAATTTTAACTCCTTACCAAAAATTGTCCGGCCACGCGAACGAAGTTGCGCGCATCGGCTAGTTTTGTTATAAAATAGATGCGTCCCGGGACTTTTCTCTCAGGTGTATGTTGATTTAAATATGATAAGAATACCCTATATCACTTAGGAATTTCAAGTACATTAGTACTTGAAATTATGAAATAATTTTGGTTATCTGTTGAGTATTTTTGTACATACAAACTCACACTTCCTCTTCATAACATACTAGCAGTCGGTCCCGGCTTCGCTCGGGTAAACCCATAATAAAAGTTCCTCAGAAATCACTATATATAGATAATCAGATATAATTACTAATTTCCATCAAGATATCATGCACTAGAGCTAGTAAAATGGTCCAATGTTTTTATTTCATCGTTACATATCACTAAAAGTAGCTTATCCCATCTATCTGTCTGTATGTATGTAACTTGTGTAAACTTGTATGCCTAAGTTTTGGCAGCTGATAGACGAAAATAGCATTCCCGAGGAGCGTCGTAATCAGGCACGTGGCCGATATGTTGGCCGAGTGTTCAAAATATCAAAATATTTCTTCGCGGTGTTAGAGCCCGAAATTAAACAGAGTATAATAAATAAAAAAAACTCAAGATCTGTCCCATAATTTTTTTAAACATATTTTCAGGTATGTTCATGTGTGTTAAAAATATTTCAAATATTAACCACAGGTCCACAAGAGCAGTAAACAAAATGGAAAATTCCATCATTAAAAACTAACAAATGACCACATTATTCACATTCATAACAAAAATACACAACAATGAAACAAAACAACCTGTAGATTATTCCGCTGAGGCGCCATTCCAAACACATTAAATTAGCCATCCAACTAAACTTGCAAAATGAAACTATAAAACTCAGTTTTAATATATTTAAGCTAGCTTAATCCGACTAAATTAAATTTACTGTTCAACTTTGACGCGAGCCGTGTCCTAGATGAGTGACGGAATGCTGCGCGATGCGACGCGGTAGCGAAGAAAAAAAATACATATTCGGTCGGTACAGCGGTTTAGCCGAGAAAGCGAGACAGACTACATTTCTGGTCACCCATCTAATTATTACCGACGACCATTACGAAAGTGGTACTAAACTGCCACTAACATAGGCCGAGCTTGCTAGCGTGCCATCTTCTCTTGGATAAGATCAGGATAATTTGTTATTTATTGATTAAATAAGTAGTTACAAGAGATCTTTGACGACCTCGGTGGCGCAGTGGTAAAGTGCTTGCCTCTGAATCGAGAGGTCCCGGGTTCGATCCCCGGTCGGGTCACGATGGAAAATGATCTTTTTCTGATTGGCCCGGGTCTTGGATGTTTATCTATATATGTATATGTTATAAAATATAGTATCGTTGAGTTAGTATCCCATAACACAAGTCTCGAACTTACTTTGGGGCTAGCTCAATCTGTGTGATTTGTACTAATATATTTATTTATTTATATTTATTTATCTTCGTCATCATTTGCAGTTCTCCGTGATCTGAGTGATGACTGAGCCAACCTTTTCTATCCTGGGTTATCCTTATACAGTTATTATCAGCAATTACTTTTACATCATCAACTTATAAGATGCTAACACAAGAGACACTCTTCTCGTAACGTTTATACGTTAGAAGCGATTAAATGTTATAAATACGACGCGACGATACATCTACGTCATGCTGTACTTTTCCTGCCTTGATTTTGTTATTCGTTTTTGTCGTTCACCTAGGACGACGGGTTTAGTGAATTATATTTTAAACAGATTTATTTAATCTAAAGCAAAGTCGATAAATACATTTACGCTCTCTAGAAATTAAATAAAATAAACCATTTTCAGACTAAAATTTTACTAATTAATAAATTAATATAAACATTCATTGGTAAATGATACTTGTTACTCATCAAAAACTAATAATATATTTATTAAAGATTTTATTGTATACTAGCTTTTGCCCGCGGCTTCGCACACGTGAATTTCATCGCAAAATCTCAGTAATTTTTTTATTGCGTACTCTGTAAGACTGGTATAACATGTATGAATCGAATTCACATTTTTTCTCATCATCTGTCGCGTGTCTCGTCCCGCAAACTTGTCCAATCCCGCTTCATGCTATGTAATGTAGATATCCCGTACCGTTTCCTACATATTGCGCCATCATGTTTTTCGCAATGTGTCCCGTCCCGCTATATTTATTAAAGATTTTATTGTATATATATATATATATATATATATATATATATATATATATATATATATATATATATATATATATATTATTATTATCGAAAACTAGTGTTCTGCAGACTTCATGTGCAATGAATAAAAGGAAGTGTATATTACTCCTGAAGATCTACTTTATCTTTGTGCTAAATTTCGTCAAAACTACTTATTTCATGAAGAACGAACTAAATATTAATTTGATTAGTCATTTGAGAAAAATGTATTTACAGAAAATAATTTCTCATTACAAAGCAATTAATTCGTAGTGTAATACAGAAGCCAAGGTCAGCCCTAATTATTTTTTAATGTTTTCCTTTTAATTAGCTAAGTAACGAGCCAGTATTCGACCTTTAAAAACTTAACGCAGCACTTTTTTTTCTACTGGCCACATTTAATTATTGTTTTCATTAACTTTCTTTTTCTTTCACCCGTTTTAATGGCCAGTATTTATATGTTCATTTAGGAAATACTTTTTGGAATTTTTATTTGAAATAGGAATATTTTCGCTACTTTTTAAAATGTCTATCTATATTCGAAAACTATAATATGGTTTTGTTTCTCATTTACTTACAGTAAATTAATAGAGTTTACTGAAAACACAATGAAAGAAACAAATTTTGGTGAATGAATATGTAACTTATTTTGATACTTTTCACAATTTTGGAAAAGATCTTCCATCAGCGGTGTTTCCTAATAGTTTCGGGTAGTTGTAGGTATTCAAAAAGTTTATGAGGCTGTATGCAAGTTTGTTATTCTTTCACGATTTACTAGACAGATTATTATGAAATTTGGTATACTGGTAGAATATAAACTGGAATAACACATAGGGTACTTTTTATCCTGAAATTCCCACATGATTGAAGCCCCGGGGCGCAGATGCTATATAAAAATCTTTATTCGATTCGATTAGTTTTTTCTTTGAATTTCGAAATAAATGTAGTTTTGGAAGGAATTAATTTTCGGTATGGTAGCGGTCTCCTAGCCATGAAGAATACGATTAGAAGGAGAAAAAGGTCTTGATTTTTAACCCCCGACGCAAAAATAGGGGTGTTATAAGTTTTACGTGACTGTCTGTGTGTCTGTGACCGAAGAACCGATTTTCGTTTAATTTTTTTTTTGTATCATAGATAATTTTATCCCGAGTGTCGACAGTCGTGTGTGTGTAAAAAATCGAAAGACGGGAGCTTTTGGTCTAAGAAATAAACTTGCAAATTAAAGATTGATCGGTCGATCATTAAATAAGTTTTCTTTCTTTATTTCTTTACAGAAATTTTAGACGACGAATAAGTTTTAAGTATCCCTTTATACTATACTCGTGCCTTAACATCGATATTACCTGAACAACGGACCCTATAACATCCAATCGTAACGACCGAGTAAGGGCGCAACTTTCTATCCTTTTTATGAGTTTGGGCAAGACCTTAGTACAGTGCTTCTCAAACTCAGGACTATATGCTCCATAAAGTTTTTGTCGTTATTTTCCAAAAGTGACATTTTTTTTACCACATGCTTTTATTGTCGTCTGATTAATCTAAAGCATTTAACGCGTGACAAAAAATCTTGGCCGTGCAGTAAACCGCTGGGTTCCTACGTTGGGAGCCGATCCTAGGCGCACAATAATGTCACAATAATGATTTGCCATCGTAACAGCCAATTATAACAGGTAACATCAAAGCCTACGTTCAAAATATAAAAAAAAACACTTTCAAAATCAAGCGCTCAGCTTCTGATCGTCACGTCCGAGAATTAAACTAGAAGTTTAAAACACGTTTACGAGATAAGTGAAAAAGAGTGAGATAAGTGAGAAAGAGATAAAAAAATAAATGTTTTAAAATTAAAGAAGACAATTTATGCAAACATATACCTTCTAAATATCATTATTAAAGGGGTTAACATACTAAATTACTATTCTGGTCTTCAAAATGAATCTTGGCCTCCAAAACGAGAGCACCGGAGACTTAACTTCGGCATGAGTTGACATCTCCCGAATTCAGACGAAAATCAGCTTCCACAGTGTGTATATAAAAGGGGTCAAGATAAAGGTTGAGAAACACTGCCCCAGCCTATCTCTTCAACGGTTACGAGTGTCATAATAATCCCATAAAGGTAAATTTTGAAATAATCGTCCGCTCGCCACGGTACGGTACGGAAATATCAAGTTTCTACTTGTTCGTAGGAACTATTCCATAGATGCACAAGATATACCTAAGCAACGCTTTGGAATTTATTTTTTACGAGTAGGATTAAAATCACACAGCGCGACGTCGCCGTCGTCGTCATTGCATATGACTTAATATTCTCCATTGACTTGGTCTACAAGTCAACTTGGGGCAAAAATACATTTTTTGTATATATGTATGTTTGTTTGTTTGTAACGCGATTTTGATGAAATTTAATAGGTATGTAACATCTGTCTATTGCCCCACGACCGTAATAATTCTATTGAATTATTACGTTCGTGGGGCATCAAAGTTTCTTAAGTAGTTTTTGAAATATTAACAATTTTTTAAAATCTCGTCAAAAATGTATTGTGTTCGCAAGGTCTAAGTTCGCGGCGAACAACTAATAAAGATAGAATATTAATATGTTTATTTAAAACGCTACAGATACACACATCATATTAAAAAAAAACAATATCAAGACACGCTAAATATCCTTAAATACGCAGATAGTCCAATAAATCCAGTAGATAGCAATTCAAATAGATCACAAATCAGTGATATATGATATCTCTGAGTAATTCAATTCATTCAAATTATTTATTTCAGACATAGTCCATATGATGTTAGTACACTAGTGTTAGTAAAAACAAACAAAAACATATTACACAGCATGAAACCGCAACCAACGCTGAACCAAAGGGGTATCCCATCGGTCAACAAATACTTTCAGGATACTCTTGGAGCCGCCACGCAGTCGTGCCATCATGGAGGCACACCTTTTTCTGATAATGTCTGAGAAGCCATCAATGTGTGCCTCCGCAAATATTCCTGAGGCACTGTCACGCCAGAACAATCCCAACGTTACCCTGAAAGCATTATTATACTGGACACGCAACTCACTTTATGCCCGACCCACAGATAATTGTAATAACTCAGAGATGTTGATACGACTAAGTGTATAGCTTTTCATATCTGTGCTTAGAAATAGACGACTGGCTTTATCGTCCATTAGAGGGACATTATAAGTAACTGCAACCCATGTTAATATTAAAATATCATTCCTTTGAGCAATGTTTGCATTTCGAATTGGGATGACTAATTAAAGGTACTCCCATAGATTTGTGATAAACTAGATATCGCATAATATCACTAAGATTTTATGCCCATTTTATATCAAATTACTATAAAATTCAAAGTTATCACACACACTCGAAAAATTTTTCGATTTTTTCGAAAGAGCGATTTTTCGATAGATATTCTTTGGAGACACAATTTTGGCGTTTTTTGCTATAGGATATTTGTTCATTTCTGATTCTGACACTAGTGTATGTTGATTATTTTAATTATTTGCAACTCATTTAAAGATAAACAAAATAGATGCAGGTCAATCTGAAAAATAATTTTCCTTTTTTACTATCGAAATTCGAGTGTGATTGAATGTAATGATCACTAGAGGGCGTCACATTCGTGTAATGTTTAGGACTGATGAGATATACGGTATCTAGTCTAATATACTATATCTATGTGCTTCCGTATTTTCTTTGCACTGAAAGTACATAATTATTTCTTACGGGATTTTCCCCGTCGACATTTCAAATATTTATGCTCCTCATATTTATTATTGAGAACTATTTTGCTTGGGTTAAAATAAATGTTTTAATTACCTTTTTTTTATTTCAACTAGAGAGTGGCAACTATAGCATTCCATGAGTGGGCGTTACACAGGCGGCTGGTTGTAAAATGACGTTTTACGATAACGCCGGGCTTCGCAGCGCCACAGCCCCGAATGCAACTGGGAACATAGAAAATGTAGAGACGAAATAGAAATACTTAGCATTATTTTCTATGTTATTTATTAAATCAGTACAATTTACAAACTAAGTATGCGTGCCAATGGTCTGACAACTAGGGATGCTGACGGCCGTGCGAAGCGGTGACGAAAAAGTAGAAAAGCAGGCTCTGGGCCCCGTCGCTCAACGGCTGAGGCATCAACAAGGGAAACGCTCAAATGAGAGAGAGACATTCTTCAAAACATTTGTTAAATTTGCAACAGGCTAGTTGATAAAATTTTGTTTTGATTACTATTCGAAGGCCTTTATATTAATAGAAACACCAGTGAAAAAAAAAATACTGTGAAACAATGACAATGCTTTCAAAGTTATGAAAAAAATAACATCACACATTTTTGGACTCGTGCAAACGCTCCATACCAAGTGACATGTAGGAGTGACGTCACAACGTGCCCAAATGTTCGCTAAGAAAGCTCTATGTTTGTTCGACAGCTACATTAAATTTTAATATTACGTTTATGGTAATGAGTACTTTTGAAAATGGGCTTCCCAACCAACTTTAAATCTTCGTATTTAGAGCTGCATTGCTATGCAGTCGATATATCATTACTGCAGTCGTCTCATAATCCGATTCTCAGAATTTGCCGAAAATACAATCTTCTACATGTCGAGATATAACTCTGAGCAGGTACCTGAATCTTTTGCCTGTCATTAAATAGCTTCAAAAACCATATCCGTATATTGCTGTCATAATCATCCACTCATTATAATTGTTTTATTTTATATGCCTTTTTACAGTTTTGTTTCTATGGGCTTGCTATTTTTTCAAAATCAATCATTTGATTTATCTAAGATTATGTATTTTTTTATTTATGCTCCAAATTTTTTGTCCCCACATTGTTACTATATACTTAAGTACTCATCTCCAATTTGTTTATATATTGTTTACTTGTCGTCACTTAAGTTAATCATGCTGAGTGCACTTGTTTTTTGGTTTTGCAACCGGCTATGTTTGTATTGTTTGTTTTTATATTAACTTTTGTTGTAAAACTGTTTTGTGTACCTAATAAATAAATAAATAAGTCTGTAATTATCGTCTTGTCGGGGGCACTCCCGTGCCCCCAGATCATAGTGATTCTAAATATATCTATTTTATCTCAATTAAACATATTTTTTTCAATTTTCTGATCATGTCAACTACCATATTGTGCCAATTTGAAAGATTACAACATTTTTGACATTCACCATCCATTAGCACTGGCCTTCCCCACGGATGGATAACGAGTTTGGGCCACGACCCATCACACGGGCCCATTGAGGATTGGGGGGTTTTAACGACTGCAAATACAACCGGGACCAACGGCTTTACGTGCCCTCCGCAGCACGGAGGAGCTCAAGATAATACAGTTTTGGTTACCCAACCAATAACCGACCATTGTGAGAGTGTCTTAACCGTTGCTATCATATGCCGAGAGCGCTAACCACTGTGCCATTAAATAAATAATAAATAAATATATTAGGACAAATCACACAGATTGAGATAGCCCCAAAGTAAGTTCGAGACTTGTGTTATGGGATACTAACTCATCGATATCATATTTTATAACAAACACATAATACAGATAAACATCCAAAACCCGGGCCAATCAGAAAAATATCATTTTCCATCATGACCGGACCGGGGATCGAACAAGGGACCTCTCGGTTCAGAAGCAAGCACTTTACCACTGCGCCACCGAGGTCGTCAAATCGCCATTGAGATACTCACATCGACATTCGAATTTCCGATATTAAATTATCATTTGTTTTATACATTTTATTTTGTACACAAGCACACCCTATTGTAACAGATACATTAGACGTGTGATACAAACATTACAGCGTCGTTAGCCGCAATCGGCGAGCGAGTCACGTGCGGTTTGCTTGTATATTGCTGGTTTTTTCGTTTACTATCCCAATTGTATGGCCACAGAACACGAGAACATTTATTAATTTACGTTCATAAATATATACAGAATTGCGTATTCGCCCTTTAGGGGTTTGAACTTCGAATACCTCGCGATAGGCGAGAAAATCGCAAGAATATAATACATTAGATGTCATCCCATCTCTACGGAGTGGTCACAGCACTAATGCCGTGCTGTGATTGGCCGACGGCTCGCGGCTTTCGTTGGTATCACGTTGGAATTGTCATCTAAGAACCAACATGTTTTTGTATTGCTCTTGTTAACTAGATGTATTATTTGATTCTGTATTATCTCCAAGTATTATATGCCTAGTTACCTTACCCTAGACGAGGCGTACCGTACGTAAAAGATGGTGTGACCATATATATCCTAATATATATATATATATATAGCCTATATATGTAACACATACATCCAAGTGTATATGTAGATGTATTGTATGTATATATATGTTATAAAATATAGTATCGTTGAGTCAGTATCCCATAACACAAGTCTCGAACTTACTTTGGGGCTAGCTCAATCTGTGTGATTTGTCCTAATATATTTATTTATTTATTTATTTATTTATTGTAATTGAGATAAAGTCCCAGTTTCGTTTCAAGCTTCCTAATACTCCTTCACTCTCTCTCTCTCTCTCGTCCTAGCGTTTTCTGGAGTTGACAGGAGTGTTTCTTACGTTTCATGTATGATGGATAATAAATATGTGTATATGAGAAAATGCTTGATTATAGCCCTTACCCTTGATTTACTTTTACAATCTTCGCGGGAAGAGAAGCGGCTGGCACGTACCAGAACACCAAAAAATTATTTAAATACGGATATTTATTTTTTTTATTTTATTATCATAGGAAGACTAATAGCAACAAAACATATCACAATAATAAACTAAAATAGTTACACTGAAGCCAATCATACTAGCTAAATATATGGATACAATATCACCTTATGTGTGTGTGTTTTATGTTTAACAGAATTTAATTCGTAAATAAATTAAAAATCTCCGGTTTCGTGGCCCAACGTAAATATTAGAACGGCGAGCGCGGATCGAATGAGAAACACTCTCATTACTGCCCATTTGTCCAAAATAACCGCTATCCGTCCGTCGGTCAGCGGGCAACTAACATTACTTAGCTGTATTTATTTATTAAACCTCATTGTCATTTGACGACCTCGGTGGCGCAGTGGTAAAGTGCTTGCCTCTGAACGGAGAGGCCCCGGGTTCGAGCCCCGGTCGGGTCATGATGGAAAATGATCTTTTCCTGATTGGTCCGGGTTTTAGATCTTTATCTATATATGTATATGTTATAAAAATATAGTATCGTTGAGTTAGTATCCCATAACACAAGTCTCGAACTTACTTTGGGGCCTAGCTCAATCTGTGTGATTTGTCCTAATATATTTATTTTTATTTTATCATTCCAAGTAAAACATGTTTTGAACAAACTGCGAAATTTCTGAAGTATGGTCACATTTGATACTTCGTCAAAATTTAAAATAAATGTAACCTTGTAACGAAGGGCCATGGGTTTAGTAAGTACTTCGTATTTATAAAACTTTGATTTGGAAAATGCATAGAATTAGTAGGTACTCCGTACAACGAAGTACTAAATCCATAGGAAAATGTGTAGGTATCTTTCTAGACCATGGAATTAGTAAGTACTTCGGAGTACCCACTAATTCCATGCTATGAAGAGAAGAGAAGAGATTTTGTCTAACCGTCAGCGGCGCGAAGGTTTTATAATCAATATCAAATTCGACTGGTGTAACTCACCCAGAACACAGAGAATTGAAACAAGCTTTGATTACAGACAGACGACGAGACATATAAAACAGCTTGCAAAAATAGAAAACAAATGTCTTCGTCGTGTCTAGAATATTTTAGTACAAGATGGCGGTTCTCAGGTCGTTTCATATTAGACCTCGGTTGAATGCTTTTGTAGATAATGCAACAGTGTTCTGTCGGATTATGTGAAAATGTTTGTGTTTTTTTTTTGTAATGGTACAAAGAACACGTTTTGATAGCACATACAGTGAGGAAACTTACACTCTAATTTGATAAATTTATCATCTAGTGCGTCAAATGGAGAAGATAATGGCAAACCAATCCAATCCATTCTTATTGCCAAGAAGTTCATTGGGTGTATTCACATAACTAATAGAGTTATCATTATTAATCACTACAATCCTTTAGGCATGAGGAATACAACTGTAAGGAAGGAATCTATAAGCGAATTAAAAAAATAAAAATGGCCGCAAATTTGAATAATGCCAGAAATAAAACACTGGCCACATGCACTGGAAACAAAGCGTGCTTCCATTATTCGGGAGATTTTTAAATTGAAATTTATATTCACTTGGGAGCAATGGGAATGTGACCACGAGCGCACATGTAATATCTTGATGTTGGTGACCGGCTTTTCCACTCTGTATCCCCCTTTTCGCCCCCTTTTTGTGGCCCTGCCTAGCTCACTAGCGCCACCGTCTCATTTTTATAAACTTATTTTAAATAATAGCGAAAATGTAAAAAATTAAGGATATTATACAACAATCGCTAAAGGATTTTATTAGATTAGTATTATAGTTTTCCATTGTAAAATGTAGTCACAATTTACGACAAGAGAAAATTACAAAGCCGGTAATACAATACCTATCGGCAAACAATGCTAAAGTATGTCAATACTTTAGCAGTTTCAATGCACGTGGCTGGTTTTTCCTTGCAATAAATAAAAGCTCTCATACAAAGCATGCAATGTTCATTCGTTCAGGTTAGTTGGCCTGAGCTCCCCGATAGATGTGTAGCAAGTATAACACTTTCAGTATAAAACAGGAAGTGCCCTCTCAATAGAATTCTTTCTTATCTGTGCATGTTATTCTCCATTATTTTTATTATTGCTGATAATTGTAGTTTCTCAGAGCAATTGGATATTCTCCAACTAGTCGAATCAGACACTTTATCAAATGTCAAAAACTGATCCATTAAAGTGACATTTAATCTCTTTCTAAATAATAAAACACGATAAATAAATTTTATTTTTTACCTAGTCTAATAGCCAAATACCTAAAGTTCGCAATGACTGGACCAGCATAAATAAATAAATGTTGGTTTAACGTGGCCGATTTACGTTGGACGTTAGACAAAAAAAATATGTAACGTTGGAAAAAAATAGTGTTGTCTCTCTCCCAAAAGGGGGGCAAAGAGAATGGATCAATAGAAATAAACGGTTCGAAAAATATTTCAGTGTTAGGTTTTACATTTTAAAGTTAAAACGACATTTTTATAATGCTATTGTTCAGTTTTATTGTCGTTGTTCTAAAATCTCTACGGGTTATTTGAACCATTTTAACTAAGACTGGGTTGCACCGTCAACTTTGACGTTAACTTTAATCTGCACAACCGTAAAGTACGCCACTTTGTTTGGTAACGAGTCAACGTTACTTACAAACGTTACAGTAACGTTACAGTTTACTGATGCAACGGACATAAAGTTTTGTCAAATTGTGTAACAAATTTTTTAAATTATCAGATTTAAACCCACTGTTACTTAGGCATATAATAGCTGCGTCCCAGGACTTCGCTCGTGGGAGAAGGGGCAAACCCAAAGAGTCCTGGCTTGGATCTTATAGAAATAGAAAACTTTTCTTGCCAAATGATGTGCTGCGGGTTCCTGGCAAAGATAATTTTAAGAGTCCTGTGAGCGGAAAATTTTTTTTTTAGTCTAAAAAGTGAAATATTTATAATCCCTATTACAATTTACAATAAGTAAATATCAATGAACATCAGTACGAAAACTAGGCAATAATTACCCAAATTTAATTCATGATTATTTTATGCAATGCATCTACTAATTGGTGACCTAAAATTTGGAAATTAAATTCCTTACTAATTCATATAGGCGGTTGTTCTCAAACTTTATAAAAGAAGAAAAAAAAAATTAACGAAAACCGACGGAAGATATTGAGTAATTAATTAAATTTAAGAAATTTCCAGCATAAAATTACAAAAAAATATTTGTACAAAAGGACTAGACATTGGACTTAACGCCATATGGCGTTCTCTACCAGTCAACCATTAGACCAGACAGAGATAGCAAGGTGGTGCCATAAAGTGTGACTAAATGATGGGAAAATATAAATTAAAAGAAAATTTACTCTTTTTTTAAAATAATATAAAAATAATAAAAAGTATTTTAAAAATATATGTAAGGTATATAATAAATATATAGACAAATATATACATACATGTAACATACATATTGTGAAAAATCACTTTTAAATGTATTTTAATTTCAAATTATGTATAACAATGTTACTCGCGTAATTATATAAAATTACGGTTCTATGTAAAGTCACTACTCTACTATAAGACTTTTCGACCAAATCCTACGAGTATCGCCTAATTTTGACGCAGTCGTTTGAGCATGAAAAAGTAACAAACATACACACAAACTTTCACCTTTATAATATTAGTGAGAGCCACAGATAAATTAATTTATTATTATTTTAAATGATTGTTCACTTTAATCTACGTTTCACAAATTAATAATTATTGAATGCATTTGCGACGAAATATGTCTAGTTTTACTTCTACATTTGAGTTTCTGTTATTCTCTATTATTTTTGCTAACATTGGTGTCAGATTTTATTCAAGTCGCCTAAAGGCATCTCACATGACTTTTACGACTACTTACCTCCATCTAGTGGCAGGTAGTCGCATACACACTCGTAAACTAAACTGTCCACCAGTATGCAGGCTTCCTTCACCGAAAGCAAGTGGTGATCTATGAAAACTATTATATATCAATAAGTCAGATTGGTATACAAACTCATATGACACGAGGAGGATACGAACCTGGAACCTTTCGATCCACAGGCGGGCGTCTAAGCCATTATACACCACCACCGCTCAAGAAACTTAAAGTCTAAATGACATTATAGAAATGAGTATTAAGGTGCTTCTTATTTGTTGTATCTGTTGCTTTTTTTTTAATTTCAAAATCTTATTCTCCTCTTTTCTATTCTCTTTTGTAACTCAAATGCAACTAGAAACTGCAATGTCTTTGCAGTTGCATTTACATTATTTACCGTATGTTCTGGGAGATTGCTTATTTTAGAAATTCGTTATAATTTTGACTTAAATTTCATTCAGTCAACGTGACCAATTTTCGTACATATTCAAGTTTTCATAATGTTATGTTTACTAAAAAAAATTGTATGCTTTTATATAGATTCAGTCATGTTTATCGGATTTATTTGTTTAGGATCGTTCTCTCATATATTTTCATGAAATAAGGTATTTTTTTATTGGATAGATACAATAATTTTGCAAAGGGTTCAATTGTTGTTCAAATGTGCAATTGATTTCTTTGAACTCAAAACTTTTTATTCCGAAATTCCCGCGGGAGCGAAACCCCGGGCGCAGCTAGTTATACCATATAGTTGCTCAATAAGTGGTAACAGACCATGAAAAAAGCTTACATAGTTAAAGCAACAGAAAAAAAGATCCACAAAAACATGCTCAGTCTCTGACGCAAACGAACGAGGACTTCTGACCTCAAATAAAGTGGTAAAACGAGTGGAAGAAGAAGAAAAAGATCAACAAGTGATAACAGCACCCGTTTGTTCATTAATCTTATCCCCTACTATGTAATGTTGTAATGGGGATGCCATCATTATTCGGACATGAGAAAGTTGTTATTACCAATCATCATATAGAATGTGTAATTGCTGACACTGGCGTGACAGATTTTATCCAAGTCACCTAAAGGCATCTGACATGACTTTTACCACTACTTGCCGCCATCTAGTGGCAGGTAGTTGCATACACATCACCACCATTTTCAGGTTACCTCACGATGTTTTCCTTCACCAAGGAAGCAAGTGGTGGTCTATGAAAACTATTATATATCAATAAGTCAGATTGGTATACAAACTCATATGACACGAACCTGAGACCTTTCGATCCACAGGCGGGAGTCGTAACCATTGCACCACCACCGCTTCAAAGTTATACTAGGAAAGTTTGAGAAACACAGTAATAACAGAACGTTAATTTTAGTGGGATATAATCAAGCGTAGTGTTTATCCTTTTAAAGCATGAATAATTTAATTAGTTTCTAGTTCGGCCAAAGACATTAATCGGACTAGAGAAGGATAAACAAGAATAACGCTTAAAATGATTCGTTAATAACGGTTATTTAACGCTACAGTTGAATACGGTTTGCGGTAATAATGTCGTTAATTGTTTGAAATAGAAAATTCATTTAGCTATAATTTACCGGTTCGCGATAATTTTCTGGGTCGTTTCAATTTTCGATTCATAAAATATTTGTTTATAAAATCCTACCCTATCTTTTATTTGTAATGTCTGTGTGTCATTGTCTGTCTGATTAACTACGTTTTTTTTTTCAGTACGGTCAACAGCACACCAAACCACACAAATTAATTGCAATGCCACTTTTATCATCACACAGAAATCCATGAAGGATAACGTGACGACTCAAACTTCCTTGAGAATTTTATTTTTTTATATATTATTAGAAAGAAAAAAAAAACATTGTAAGAAACAATAATGGTAAGCCGATCTGGCATGATAGGGACCAACACTGTTCAAATGAGTTTCTTTCGGCATTTCTTCTCAGCAGTGGTCGTTCCGAAATGCCAGTAGTTTGTAGCTTGTGAGAAATAACTATAAATATAAAGATTGACGAGAAAAAGTGCCTGTGAAGGTCTAATTTCTGAATAAATGATTTGAATTTGAATTTGAATTATGTAATAAGAGGATTCACAATAAAACATCTAGTTGGTTATAGGTTCGATGATAAACTGTAACTGCCTTTTATTATTGATTAAACTTAGTTTATATACATATTGAAAATTGAACATACCATATAGGTGGAGGGGCTATCCAGGTCGTTTATCTAGGTTCGTGATCTAGATTATTGTTCTCAATATAATTAGTATATTGTACATAGGATATATAACACTATATTTTTTAAGGTCATGTGTGGTCACATCATAGAATGCTCTCCTTTAGTCCTTTGGTCGCCTCGTACGACATCCACAGGAATCCTCCCATGGACTAATGAAGTGGTCCTATTCTAGGGCGGATCCACACGCCACACAGATGCGCAACTTAATCTACCTATAAATATAACAAGAGTAAATTCATAAAGGTACCTCTCAACCCTTCACCAATATAAACCCGTCAAGAAACCTCTAGGCGGTAAGATCGACCCGCGTCAGTTGCACGCCTCCACTTAAACGACGGGTTAAGTTGTTCCCGATTCACTACAGTTTTATTTCGCTATGCTTGCTAAGTACTGATATATTGTTGGACTTCGGTTAGTAAGTAGTCGTGGCATAAACTAAGACGCTGGTCTTCTGCGATCAACAAAATAAAAATAAAAAGTGAAAATAGTTTCAATGGCGCTGCCTATTTAGTTACTGGATAATATTAATGTATTTCTACACTTCTGCACTATTTACGCTTATATTACAAAGAAATAGTAGTATTTGTAAGTTTGCGTGTAAAGGATAAACGTCGAAACTTCTGTACCGATTATATTAAGAAACATCATTATTATCATAGTTTTTAGATAAAGTCAAGAGATAAGTTATTTCAAGCGGTATTATTTATAATAACTTGTATAAAAGGTAGCTTTCAAGATTTTGGTAGTCGTACTTTATATTTAAATAATCTTAGCCACAGTAACATAATTGACAGCAAGTCAAACTTTAAGAGATTTAATAGTATTTTTTAAATTTTTTGTTATTATAATCATCATGCACTAAAAATAAAAAAAGGCTAATTAGGAGTAAAACCTCTTAAAAGCAGACATATTTTCTAGTCAATCAGACTTATGGTCAATCGAAATCGTAACGGATAAGGGCTAATATTGGATCGTGAATTGTTTTATTATACATTTATGCACTTTTCTTGAGTTTATTTATAAAAATACTAAATTTATATACAAGAAAATGACTAATGAACTTTAAAATAGTGCTAGTGCTCTAAAATAGTGATAGTAATCAAATTTACTCAGAATCTCAAGTTTGGAAATAACACAATATGTCTAGTAAAAATTGAATTAACTTTGCCATTTTTCTCGAAAACAATAGAATAAAGTCCAAATAATTTTTTACTTAATTTAATTATTTTTGTAACACAAAATGTAAAACATTTACCTACCTTTTTCTTTAACACCAAATTTTATGTATTTTTTTTATATCACAAAAATTCATTGAAAAACCAATTTTTAGAATCTGTTTTAAAATTGGCCGGTTGCCCGTCTCCGATCAATCGACTATTTTTCAACCTTTTCTCGTATCATATACAATTCAAGGTTATCCGCTATTGACGAGGGTATGTTACGTTAAGCGCAAGAATGAAATTTATCTTATGGCTTTTTCAGAGGGCAAGTATTTTTTCTCTGCCTTACTAACCCGGTCAACATTTTAATTTAGGACTAACTTTAATAATAGTTACTATCACAATAAAAATATTGTAAAAAGGTACATTTAAGTGGCGGCTACAGCCAGCCATTGTCTATAAGTGTCAGAGCACACCAGTCTTTCAGTCAGACTCTTTACTATACTGTTTTTACACGTGGCAACCCTGGACATAAAGTTAGCTACACGCAGCCGATGTATGGCATTAAAAGTGTCAATACGCGCCTCTGTGTAAAAACTCTTAAAAGCAGACATATTTTCTAGTCAATCAGACTTATGGTCAATCGAAATCGTAACGGATACGGGCTAATATTGGATCGTGAATTGTTTTATTATACATTTCTGCACCTTTCTTGAGTTTATTTATAAAAATACTAAATTTATATACAAGAAAATGACTATATAAAATAAGAAAATGAATACGCGCCTCTGTGTACATTCCCGAGGCGCTGCACCGTGGTTTCAGTTCTATTAGGTATCCCATTAATCCCATTTTTACCCGCAATCACTTATTATTATCAATATCTCGGGTTCTAAGCCACGTATCGCGATGAAACCTATACCAGATTTAAGTTAGACCATCTGCTATATAAATGTGAAAACCACATCAAATTTCATCCAATAGTTTTTACGTTTAGCGCGAACAAACATAGCCCACTTACAGTTTTGCTATATGTACTGTACAGATAGATGTAGAATCAATAATTATTATGCATTGCGCAAGTCAACTTTGGCGTGAGGTTTAACCACAGTTTAACCTGTTAAACCAAACTGTTAACATCAAAGTGAATACGTGCAACTCTTTTTTACTTAACACATAATTAATAGCGAAAAATAAAAACGTAGATTATGAGAGGTACTTTTCCCGACGAGCAAATTGTATAAGCCAATCAAGGGAAAGGGCTATAAAACTGGAGATTCGTTTCATAGGCGATGCTAACAATCTGCACTAGTAACTCGTCTGGAATGACATAATCAGTATATTTAAGAACTAGGTTTTTTATAGATGGAGTGATTTCTATACTTTTTAATATAGCAAATGCAAAAATTATACACAAAAATAAACATCATTGTGAAAAGGCGGTCCTAAAATAACGGAGACATGAAATGGAAACGCAGTTATTGTCCGTAAAAATTTTAACTCCACCGCGTACAGTGTAGTATAAGTTACGTCAAAATATTTTTAGGGTTCCGTAGTTCACATTCCGGTTTTATTGCAAGTGACATGTTATATAGGTTGGTTACATACATAAGGTATTTTCATACTAGTTATTCGCCGCGAACCAAGACCACACAAAATTGTGAATATTTCAAAAACGACTGAACCGATTTTGATGCCCCACGAACTTAAAAATTCTGACGAAGTGGAGACGTAAAAATAAGAACATACTCTTGGCTCAGACGTTCGATGCCTGAGGAAGCAATCAAGAAAATGCTCAGGTGAAAGAGAGTTTGCGTATTAAAGAAAAACTAATAATTAATTAAGTTTAGTTTATTAGTGATAATAAAAAATAGCACGATACAGACTGAGCAGCGCGGGAAGAGAGACGCAGAAGGCGGGGAAAAAAAACACGACTTGACGTTTGTCTATTGTCAGAATAGGGTGCGTTCTATATTTCAACACGTATAACAGTTTGGATTGAACTAAGACGTCGGCTTTTAGAATAGGTACCACGAGCCAACAACAGGTCATCGGAGACACCACCTCAATGGATCAATGATTTCTGATTATAAATTAGGTAGGATGCGTAGGCATGTGGGTTAAAGTGGGATTAGGGTTCCCCACTGTACAGCTAAAAACAGTATTATATTGTTTTTCACTAAATTATACTTTTTAAACAGAGAGAGATGGCGGGAGATCGTAAAGAAAGCTGTGTCCGTCTCTAACTACGACCGCTCTGCCAAGAGCGAAACGACAGAGAAGAGAAGAAGAGAGATACTTTTTCTGTTGAACAATAAAACAGTATACGAAATACTATTTTAAGAAGATATTATTTAAAAATTTTGTCAGAAGAGGCGCTCAGTCTCTGTGCAGCGCAGTTGCAAATTTACGCGTTGCCGCGTTCGTTAAAAACGTTAAAATAAAATAATGTCATTTTTACTAAAATCTATTCATTTTGCTTCTCAGATCTAAATATACTTTATTTGTGGTAAAAAACGTTGGCAACTCTAAGTAGAATAGAGTAGGCATACGGAGCAAACTCATGTGGCACGAGTAGGCTTCGAATATTTTGATCACAGGCGGGGCTAGATGCCCCGCCTCACATATCATAAAACAGTAGCATAAAGTAGCTTGTACGGAACCATGCTAGTTCGACTCACCCTTGACCATATTCTTTTATGTCATTGTTTATGAGAATATGTTGTTGTTTGTGCCTCCCGTAACTGCTTGTTTACGTTCAAGTGTCTTCAGACTTATGATATGGAGAATTTGAAAAATAGTTTGTTGCAAAATTCTGTTTTATTACAATACTGTTAATACTTTGTCTTTTTTTTTCTGAGGTTGTGGAATGTCCCCCTTGCCACTGTTTTCCCGAGAGAATACAACATGGAGTACAAATTCAAAATTAATTATTCGACTAAGTATGAAATCACTTATTGACGTCAAAAAACAACTTACAACTAGGCTTTGTAAGTTTTTTTTAGCTTGTAATTTAATGCAAAGAAATTATTATTTAAAGGTTTATTATATTGAGATTCATCTGTTCCACTTTATTAGCTACTTTTTACTCCGATGGGGTAGGAAGCAGCATATACGTGTTATCAAATGTAAATAAAACTTAAAGCGGTTTTAAATTAAACTTAAAAGTAGTCGACAACTAATATCAGCCCTTTCAACCCGATAGCCTTATATCAGCCAGCTTTTACAGCAACAAAGTAATTAGTTGGGTGTATAATTATTCATTCAGAGTCAGAAGCGCGCGTGTGATGTGTGACATCAATGTTGATGTCGAACACCTTGCAAAAACTGTGCAGAGTGTAGATGAAAAAGTGAGAAAGCAGCTTCTTGGCTCCGACGGCTAAGGAAGAACTTGAAAAATTTTTGTAATTTAATGTTGTATGCCCAGCGACGGGAAAAAGTATACGTCATCAAAATACGTGTCAACCTATTTTACATATCACAAAATAAACTAATTTAAATTCGAAACAATGCCCAGCTCAGAGCATTATATATCTGTGCCATATCTTTGCAGAGTTGTTATTCCTATCAGACTCGTACGCATAAACTCAGATCTTAATGTGTCCCACACTGAAACCAACAGAAAATAGTCAACCCACATCAAATAAGCGCCATCTCTTATCAAATTCCAGAACAAATCACAATAACAAACCCGTTTTACGATTGTACTAAAACATTAAACCGCATTGACACGGACGGGTCCTGTTAAATATTTAGGACCGCTGGATTGCAGCCCGAATCGAATTGTTGGTAATCTTTGGAATTATTCAAACACTAGTGCGTGTTAGCTGGATTTATGTTGTGAATTAGAAAGAGTTGTATCTACAACTCTATTTTTTCACACAAAAATATCTATTTTTTCACACTTTTGTATAACAGCGGAGCGTGAATATTTTTTAATTTTAACCCTAAACAGCGTTAAAGCTGCCAATTGTGTTGAGGTAGTTGTTTCTTTATTATTATGGTACCTATATTGTATAATGAAGAATTAATTTATTCATTCAAAATTATTTCATTCAAAAAAATCTCGTGTGAAACACTATCCGGCGTCCTGGCGATAAAGCATGACGCGGCGCAATGCATTAACATTAAAAGCTGATTAAGCACATGAACGTAATAATTGTATCGAATTGTAACACATACGTGTACTTATATGCAACACAACCACAATTCCATATAGTAAACGCACACCGCTACTATTTTTAACAGTTAGAAATCTGATACGCTCAACTATATCATTAAAATCAACCCAACACTTTAGTAGTGATAGCATAATAGACAGACAGGCTTTCACATTTTAATATTAGTGTGGATTAACTTCTGGGGTATTGTGTCGCTGTAATAAGACAATCACACATACACAGCGTAGTGTAACCTTCCGTCGCTCATCTGAGACAGGTTAAAAATAACTATTAAAATATCGTGCAAATAATTTACTAATATTTGCGTACATTAACACTTCCTTGTCGTCGCATAAGCAGATCGATATATCCAAGTATCGGGTTCGTATGCCGACCCGTCAGCTACGCTCTTACGAGGCACACTGAAGTATATTCAACAAGAAATGATATCCATTTTAACAAGCTTTATTTAGTTTCGTTTACTCGTCCCCATAGTCTTCTTCTTCTTCGACATTTCTAATTGCAACTTATGTAAAGTTAAATTATTTTGGAATTAGGATATCTGTTTCTGGATTGGCCTGGGTCTTGGATGATTATTAATTATGTAAATGTATTATCGTTGAGTTAGTATCCCATAAAGCAAGTCTTGAACTTACTTTGGTGCTAACTCAATCTGTGTGATTCGTCCATTCATACATACATATTTCTTTATCATAATAAATTCACTCACTGCGTTAACCACCAATGGTTGACAAAAAGCAATTTGATTTTGTTTTAAAGTTTTTATGAATAAAAATGTGAGAATATCCAGACAAAGTTAGACAAATTCATTTTTGAGTGAACGAAGTTTAGATTTGAACTCAACGATTCCACGTTGTGACACTCATGCGTTTATTTTCGTCACTAATCAAATACAGCGATACAAGTCATTAACCAATAACAGGTTGATAATTTTTTCGCGGTTTTCCCATTTTGTCGTCTCTATGAAATTGATAACTCAATGTAATATTTGCCAACACTAATGGGCCGGAGTTGCTTGCCGACATTAACGGGTTAATCGATCCCTGTTTGCTCATATCTGACCCGCGGAGGGTCAATCAGGCCCTATGATTCTGGAAGGGTCAACATATGGACTAATCTTTCTTTCAGTTTCTTGCAGACTTGGAGCGAAATCATTTTTCAAAATATATATTTATAGACATTATTGAGTTAATTTTTTGTTTGTTTGTTTGTTTGCTTGCTCGCTTGCTTGCTTGCTTGCTTGCTTGCTTGCTTGCTTGCTTGCTTGCTTGCTTGCTTGCTTGCTTGCTTGCTTGCTTGCTTGCTTGCTTGCTTGCTTGCTTGCTTGCTTGCTTGCTTGCTTGCTTGCTTGCTTGCTTGCTTGCTTGCTTGCTTGCTTGCTTGCTTGCTTGCTTGCTTGCTTGCTTGCTTGCTTGCTTGCTTGCTTGCTTGCTTGCTTGCTTGCTTGCTTGCTTGCTTGCTTGCTTGCTTGCTTGCTTGCTTGCTTGCTTGCTTGCTTGCTTGCTTGCTTGCTTGCTTGCTTGCTTGCTTGCTTGCTTGCTTGCTTGCTTGCTTGCTTGCTTGCTTGCTTGCTTGCTTGCTTGCTTGCTTGCTTGCTTGCTTGCTTGCTTGCTTGCTTGCTTGCTTGCTTGCTTGCTTGCTTGCTTGCTTGCTTGCTTGCTTGCTTGCTTGCTTGCTTGCTTGCTTGCTTGCTTGCTTGCTTGCTTGCTTGCTTGCTTGCTTGCTTGCTTGCTTGCTTGCTTGCTTGCTTGCTTGCTTGCTTGCTTGCTTGCTTGCTTGCTTGCTTGCTTGCTTGCTTGCTTGCTTGCTTGCTTGCTTGCTTGCTTGCTTGCTTGCTTGCTTGCTTGCTTGCTTGCTTGCTTGCTTGCTTGCTTGCTTGCTTGCTTGCTTGCTTGCTTGCTTGCTTGCTTGCTTGCTTGCTTGCTTGCTTGCTTGCTTGCTTGCTTGCTTGCTTGCTTGCTTGCTTGCTTGCTTGCTTGCTTGCTTGCTTGCTTGCTTGCTTGCTTGCTTGCTTGCTTGCTTGCTTGCTTGCTTGCTTGCTTGCTTGCTTGCTTGCTTGCTTGCTTGCTTGCTTGCTTGCTTGCTTGCTTGCTTGCTTGCTTGCTTGCTTGCTTGCTTGCTTGCTTGCTTGCTTGCTTGCTTGCTTGCTTGCTTGCTTGCTTGCTTGCTTGCTTGCTTGCTTGCTTGCTTGCTTGCTTGCTTGCTTGCTTGCTTGCTTGCTTGCTTGCTTGCTTGTTTGTTTGTAATTTTATTGTACAAAGAACACATTTTAATCATAATAATGGGAAAGTTTTGTTTGTTACTTCTTCACGCTTTATGTAGTTTACCAATCAATCGCCTTGAAATTTCTCATAAAAATAGTTCACTGAACTGAGAACTGAGATAGACTTTTAATGCTGATTTAATGCTGAGAAAAAGAATATTTCAAGTGGGAAATTCACGCGGGCGAAGCCGTGGGTAAAATAAAAATGACCAAGAGATAAGCGAAATATATCTATATCAACTCCATGTAAAGTCACAAAGCTTTTATTAGAGCAATGGCGTCTCCTATTTGTTTTTGCTTCGTGGTTTCAACGACATAAATCGATTCTTGCATTCACAAAAAAAAATTGAACAGCTACTCCATTCGTTCGACGGCACAAAGAGATTAGTTCCACAGTAACATATTGTACTAGCTCTTGAATGCTCCACATCATTGATTTATAACAGCTAGACACCGCATGTTCACAAAATTTAAATGTTACTCGATAGCAATTTTGCCAATTCGTGAAAACTTTTGATTTTTCACCATGATGATAAAACTGTTCTAATACATACTAATATTATAAATGCGAAAGTCTGTCTATCTGTCGTGTCTGTTCCGCTTTCAAGGCTAAACCGCTGGATCGATATTGATGACATTTGGTATGTATATAGTTAAAGACACCCGTTCAAATATAGGGTACTTTTTTTTTCTAAAATCAATCCCCAATTGATTTCGCTGAATAACACACGCGGGCGAAGCCGCGGGCAAAAGCTAGTTATGACTAAATTTAAAAATATACTACCACCTAATCATAATATGTTTTATTTTAATTTTAAAATTACTGTACAATTTATTATTGCAAGTGTATTTTTAGATTATTACGTACGTTACACACGTACGTGTGTGTATACGGTTGATGCTGAAATTGAGTAAGCTTAAGTTAAATTAAGAACAGATTGCTACAATGGATACTTAAAAATCTTAAGGTTTATTTCTACACTGCCCTGGTTTCAGGGCTTTCGGTTTTTTTTACATTACATATTTTATAAATAAATATATTCGGACATTGACATTGAGCCTGCAAAATGTATTTTCACTACCCGTTTACTACCGACAAAGAGTTGTGCTATCTATCCTAACATATATCAATGACTCCATAGCTTTTTTGTTCCAATTTGCGCGGTGATTCGACACGTACGGCACCTCTTCTTTTGAGATTTCCCGAGGCCTGTGTGATTTTAGATGAGAAGTGTTTGTTACGATGTTAAGAAGTTCTGTACTTAGTCAATTTCTTCTACTTTTATAGTGATGTTAGTTTCATATATGGTATTTGGCTGTAATCATATCATTCAAGTTAATAATTTTCTTGAGAACCCTCTCGATATTTGTTTGATGATAAAATTGAGAAACTCAGTACACAAATAGATTTCCAAAATCAAAATCAAATCATTTTCAGAAATTAGGCCTTCACAGGCACTTTTTCACGTCATATTCTAAATTAAATGATGTTTACCAAAGCTACAAACTACTAGCAAGAAGCTGAGAAGAAAAGCCGAAAGAAACTCATTCAAACAATGTTGGTCCCTATTATGCTAGAAGGGCTTACCATTTTTTAAATATAAATTTATGTATAATTTTTTATCAGTAATATTACACAATAAAGTACATGGTCAAAAGTTATACTGAAACATATTGTGATCAAATACTGATGAAAGGTCTGAAAGTAACATAGGTATCTATTATATGTTAGATTATGCAGATCGAGTATGTCATGCACACTCAAATGGTCAAACCGGTGGCGGCGTCGTGGATCAGGTCGGGAGGTTCCCTCTATTGTGGTTGAGCTTCGCGATGACTGACTCACGCGTCAACTCGTGAACGGGTGCTGCCGAGGGAACTGGTCAGCTATATATATATATAATACATATACACTACACTGGAGGTCCCGGGTTCGAACCCCGGTCAGGTCAATTGACACGCATTTGTCGTTCAGCTAGGACAAGGTAAGGGCGTACGTTGCACGACCTTCACCCAACAATTTTAGCCACAGGGTGTCGTCTCCATGTGGCAAAGGCTATGCGACACCACGGCGCAATATTCTGTATACATTTTGTATATGTATTTATGTGATACTAGCTGCGCCCCGGGGCTTCCCTCCCATGGGAATTTCGGGATAAAAACTATTCTATGTGTTATTCCATATCATGTGTTATATTCTATCCGTGTACCAATTTTCACACAGGCGAATCTGTTCGGCACGTGTTCGGCGAAATCGTGGAGCTGGCATTAGAATCTCTTTGGATGGTCGTCTTTGGAACAAGGTCGTAATCATAAACTTTAGACTTTACGCTAACTAGATGTGGCGTTGGTTAGTGCAATTAACGAGATCAGAATCAAAAGTTACTTTACTAAGGGTGCGTTGCACCATTCAACTTTGACTTTAATTTTAACCTGCTCAGAAAAACGGTAAGTACTTAGAGTGGGTACTTACCATTGTACCAGCCACATTAACATTAACTTTAACCTGTGCGACGCCGTCGTCTATTTTGCGTTTGTCGTTGCAGTTTCAAGTTAACGTCAAAGTTGACCGGTGCAACTAACACATCCTAAGTTTTAAAGTGTCTTTCCATCCTTGTTTCAACTCGAAACAGATATTATTTTGATCTGATTAAAAACGGTTAATCAAGTTATTCACACTTGCTCCACTCCGAGCGGAGCCTCTGAAATTCATTTGGTTGATTACAGAAAATTTAGTTTATATTATTTATATATTTTTAAGGAGTACCGACTTTTTTCTCTTGATTCATTGACAAGCTGTGCACTGGTTTCAAAAAATAACCAGGTTTTCATATAAAACAGTTGACACATTGAATCACTTCTGTTTGCTTTATAATTGTTACTTCTATGATCGTAATATACTACTTCCAAATTGAAAGTAAACAGATGAGACGCTTTATATACTTATTTGTTTAATGGTAGGTAGCATACTATATGCTAATATAGTATGCTATTCCAGGGCGGAACCACACGCTATAACTGGGTGTACACGCCTGGTCCAAGAATAAGACACACAAGAATAAATAAATATATTAGGACAAATTACACAGATTGAGCTAGCCCCAAAGTAAGTTCTAAACTTGTGTTATGGGATACTGTTGTGACTAGCAACATTAAATTTAATTTAATACTGGCAACATTGTACGTATAATTTTCTCTCTCTTCCTGTGTGTGCCAAAATAAAAGCAACTAAAGCCTGCAATTTAATTATAGATTTGTCCTTAACGACGAACCTAAGTACCACAAATACAGTCCACTAACGAAAAGAACAGATATTAGTATCTATTCTTTGAGTTAGCTCAACCATACTATATTTTATAACATATACATATATAGATAAACATACAAGACCCGGGCCAATAAGGAAAAGATCATTTTACGTCATGACCCGACCGGGGATCGAACCCGGGACCTCTCGGTTCAGAGGCAAGCACTTTACCACTGCGCCACCGAGGTCGTCAAAGAAGATATTGCGTTTAGTTAATTCAATCAAAAAAGTGTTGTTAAAATACTATTTAAAGCTATTTGTTTCCGAGATATTTGAGATTTTATGAAAAAATGGTAGAAAATTGGCATTTTGCGATTTTATTTGATTTTAATGCAACATGCAAAGAGTTTATTTTATACAATAAACGTCTCTAAATCATGTAAACGACGTGGGAAAACTACAATTGTATATTTAGCAACTAGAACTCTAGCTGTTACAGTTTAAACTTTCAATGTCTGATTCCCAACAATCCGATTTTTGTGTGCACTTTGAAATATTTTTTTCCCGATAAATGTGAATAAAGTTAATCGTTTTTTTTTATTCCATATGATCAACTATTTAACTGTCTAAATACAGCCTTAACTCAATACCAGCCTGGCACCTAAACGCTTGGAACACCACATTTATTTTCATCGGAATAAATCCACCGTGCTTAAATTGCAAAAATCAAATCGGAACTCGTTGATCACAATTCCCAGTAGTAAACCATTTTACACAATGAATTATGTTTTTGATACGAACACTATTTGACCAATCATAGTGCGCAATTGTGACGATGTGACAACGACAACCACACCGCACTGTATTATTAGTTCGTTGCGAAGTCCAAGGTTCGGTCCCCGGTCAGGTCAAGATGAAAATTGATTTTGTTCAGATGGACCTGCGTATTGGATGTTTATCTGTATATGTAACCTTGACCTCGGTGGCGCAGTGGCAAGGTTCTTGCCACTGAACCGAGAGGTCCCGGGTTCGATCCCCGGTCGGGTCATGATGGAAAATGATCTTTTACTGATTGGCCCGGGTCTTGGATGTTTATCTATATATGTATTTGTTATAAAATATAGTATCGTTGAGTTAGTATCCCATAACACAAGTCTCGAACTTGCTTTGGGGCTAGCTCAATCTGTGTGATTCGTTGTAATATATTATATTATATTATTATTATGTAAATGTCATATAAAATCGGTGAATTAGTATGCCGTAACGCAAGTTTCGAACTTACTTTGGGGCTATTTTTATTACCCTATCTCGCGAACAATTCTCACTGGCACTATTATTTCAATATCTTTAGCTTTATGTAAATATAGATAAGAAAATACAGGCGTTTTCCATAATAAAATTTTATATTAACCATAGTAATTCTAAGTTTGGAGCTTGATTGAAGTAATCACGCCTTAAGTTTGGTAGTTATTCAACATATAGTCCAAGCTCTGTATCACTTAAGCAACTAAAATATACACAATCCGCTGCGCAAAGACCATCTCATTTTTATTATTACGTTTATTTATTAGCGCAAAATGATCTTGATATTATCCCACACCAAAATAAGGATATTATTTAGTGAAGCATAATTTATTAAGATTTTTTAATAGAATCCTAATCCTATCTAATATTATAAATGATAAAGTAATTTTGTTTGTTACAAGAGGTAATGCTCTATCTATTCAACTAATCTTCTTGAAACTTTGCATAAATGCAGTTAGAAATATGGAGAACGACATAGGGTACACGTTGTCTCGGAAAAATAACTGTTCCCATGGAAAATATACGCAAGCAAAGCCGCGGGCAAAAGCTAGGTTATTATAAATATAATAGTGCGGAAGAGGGTAGCCTCTCTGATGCGGATAGTGTTTGCTAGCCCCAGCAGCCTTGTCCCTTTTATTGCTGGCAGGGTGGACGGGCCCACACTCAAACACTGGACTCAGATACATTTCAATAAGTTAATGACATGGTCTTAAGAACATTGTTTGTTACTAACATTTACTATGAATGATATTCGAAATAAATATTATTATTATTATAACTAGTTGTTCTCCGCAAACTTAGTACTCGGGAACACAATATTTTTTTTTACAAAATTGTAATTATTTCAAAAAAGACTGAACCGATTTTGATGCCCTACGAATCTAAAAATTCGATTGGCACATCCTACATACCTTTTAAATTTCATTAAAATCGGACCAACGGTTCGATAGTTATCGCGTTTTAAATATTGTCCCAAATAGAATGTTAGATCTCGCTCGCTTTGCTCGCTCGGTCAAAAAATCGGAGATGATTGCGCTGGTGTGCGCGTACGTAGCTTTCTTAAAATCATCAAATTCTCTAAAATTCCTCACCTCTTCTTAGACTATTAACATTCCTAGTTTCCTCCCTTGCGAGACATTTCAGACTTGGAACCTCTAACCATATCCACTACGTATACTAGAGTTAAATTTCTAGTTATCTTGTGGTTTGGATATGTCGTGCATATATTACTAAACCTCAAAGTGTGAACCTTAGGTATAGCCGCTATCATCACAGGTAGACCCAGGTGCAGACCAGTCTCAAACTGTTGCAGAATTATACATTCTAAAATTAGGTTTAGTCGATGATAGGCTGGCTACGCTTCAGAATATATTATAACATCAGAAAATAAATTAAGGTCAGAACCGTATAATATATATGGACTAAATCACGATCTCCCTAAAGATATGTGGCCTATATCTTGGTGTTTTCTTCACCATCTTAGACCGTCTTCTCCTAAGTTTATTCAAGTCGCCTAAAGGCAGCTGCTACTGCCATCTAGCAGATAGTCGCATACACACTAGTGAACTAAATTCATCGATTTCCTCACGATGTTCCCCTTCACTGGAAGCAAGTGGTGGTCTATTAAAATATACCGTCACTATTATATAGTTCCCATCTGGTGATGAAACTCATACAATGACTTTTTTGGCGATATTAATGGAGTGGTTCACCGTTACCATTCTCCATTTCCTAAACTATATGGTAAATTATCAACTACCGTGCAGGTTTTCTTACGAAGCAATGTGGTGATCTATTAAAACTAGTATACATGAGTCTGATTGGTAGACAAAGATATTTGGCATAAGTAGGATTCGAACCTGAGACCTTTCGGTTCACAGGCGGACGTCAATCGCTGGACCACTACAGCAACATATAAAATAGCATAAAAAATTGATAATAGTAAAATAGAAAAATGAAGTAATTTCCATGCGCCGAACTACTGTTAGTGAATACAATTAACAACATAACAAATTCAAATGGACAATACTAGTAACACGTGTTGAATAGAGTTCATCTCGCAATCTTAATCCTCACGCTCCGATTAGTGAAGAGAAAACATCGATAGTTCCACTATCGATAAGTTGTTACCACTATGAATACACACATAGTGGTATTACTAGGAATAATCTTATGTTTTCGATATCTATCGATAGTGGAACAATAAATATATTTTATCTTAAAAATTTGAAGATATTATAAAGTGGTGAGCGCTTGTGATGTTTTGTGGCGGGTAATCTCCGAAACTACCGAACCGATTTAAAAAATTCTTTCAGCATTGGAAAGGTATATTATCCAACATTGCTATAGGCTATATTTTATCTCAAAATTCCCACGGGAAAGAAGCCCCGAGCAACATCCAGTTAGTAATAACGAGGTCTCACGACTAGGAATGCTGACAACTTTGCGAAGTGGAGTGTGCAGAAAAATTAGGACAAAAAAAATATAGAATAAACTTTCAAATGAGAGAGAAGTAGTAATATGACTGTTTTACGACCAGCCTGTCTGATGTCTATCCTCTTCAGGAATCCTATTGTTGCTTTTATACGACTTACACGGGAGAATAATGATTAGTTCTAGAAACACACGATCACAGTCACAGCGTCACAGCGCGATTCCATTTAATCGATGTTGTCGATATTGAGACATCACTTGGATTGTATGGATAAAAAACTAAATCCGACATATTCCGGTAATCTTTCCGATTGAAATATTTCACACAACGGATTTAAATACAATCGGACATTTTCCCGATGCAATTTTTCATCAAAAAGCGCGCATTTTTTAAGCCATACCTGAAAATATGTTACACGTTTCGATGGATACTGTCTATATAATTTGATTTTTGTATGTTAGGTGTACAGTCAACAGCACATCATAAACCTCTTTGGTACGGTTTTAGCGGCAAGTTTGCAATGAATTTGGGTAGATTGAGCTGTCGACTGTACTGAGTCTTACTAAAAAGTTTTATACTGTACTAGATTTTGCCCGTGAGTTCGCTCGCAAGTCTCGAACTTTTGGGACTCATTGTCATTATTATAGTGAGCCATTTTATCGACCCCACTGGTGGGGCACATTCCTTATGAATGAATAAGTGTGATTTGTCCATACACCTTTATTTTATTTACGAATAAGATACGAACCTGAGACCTTTAGTTTACAGCGCATTGACTACTAAATCACCACCACTGCTTGAAAAAAAAAAACTATGGTAAACATTCCTTTTTGTTCACAAAGTTTAATTACAAAGTTACATACTGCAAGCATGGTGCGCTGAACGTAACTATTGTCATGTAAAAAAGTTAATTATGTATGATGTGAAACAATTGTTAGGTAAAAAGTAATTTTATTTCACAAAGTAATAAGAAAAGGTAGGTTATAATTATATAAATAATAGCTTTCAAAAATGGCAAATACCTACCCTATTAATAAAGTCTGTAGTTCTATAATAAAACACCATTAGTCCACATATGTGTAAACGAACCAAATTGTTAAACGAATAAATCAGAAGGGCGCTCCGTAAGGTTTGAGCACTCGAGTAGGACAATTGTACTCGTAGACATCTGTCCGCCATACTAACACAATTGAATATTGCAGTAACTAAAAACGCCGTATCTGACATTTTTAAAATCCTTCTACAGCGTTTCTCAACCTTAACGGTTTCACGATGCTTTTTTTATACTAACAAGCATACAGCCCACCTGATGGTAAGGGGTCGCTATATACCAAAACATGTGCGTTGTTTCTTTTTCATTAGTTCTTATCACCTATCCCGATGTTATTCTCTAATCAAATCATGCAAATTATGGTGGCAGATAGTCGCATACACACTAGTGAACTAAACTGTCAACCAGTGTGCAGGTTTCCTCACGATATTTTCCTTCACCGGAAGCAAGTGGTGGTCGATGAAAACTATTGTACATGAGTCGGTATGGTATACAAACTTTCACCTACTTCCACTTATTTTACACTGTCGAGAACCTAGAGGTTCTATGGTACAATATCCAGATATTGTACATGGGGACACATAGCCTCAGCATCTGATAGGTAACAATATTATTCCAAAATACGTTTGACGGCAGGCAGGCGACCAGTTTTAAAATCAGGGCGAATGAAAATTAATGTATTATTGTTCACGCAATGCCGAGCTTCGTTTAGATAGAAACTGGATCAAGCGATCTTGAGAGAGAAAAAGATCATTCAACATTATTGGCTAGAGTTAACTTATACCTTCAGAATAATTCAGCATATAAATTCCGTCAGTTTTTTTTTCTGACGGCAATATGACTGATTTAATTTTGCGGGCAAATTGTTATAGATTTTATGTAGTTTGTATTGTAACATGTGCAGAGAGTTGTAGAATTTCATAGTTTTAATTTGTAATTGAATGTGACAATAACGCAGTTCGATATAGGGTAAGTATCGATTAGTTTGGAGCATGGAATTGCCTTAAAATTTGCTTACAGATAGTGGAACTTAAAATTTGACATGAAAAATTGCTCGTGAAGGTCTAATTTCAGGATAATATTTGATTTAAGTTACACCTTCCTAGATATACATTGAACTAGTAGGTACTCCAAGAAGTACCTACTAATTACATTGTTTAAGTTTTTATAACATAGATGGCGTTGTACCACAAAATGTACACCTGAATCGCGCAAGAAAGTTTTTTTCAGTAATAATGATCTGTGTAATTATTCCAATTAAAATCATTCATAATCTAAACGCAGTTCCGTTCAGGGTTTACCATTGAATTTGTAGGTACTTCGAATTACCTACTAATTCCATGGGGTTTACTCCGTAAACATACATCTCATAAACTTAGATGTTATAATTTTTGGGACTTCTACAGTGTTATTTTTATAAAGTCTGTGGTTAAATCAACATTATATTGAAAGGCTGAAGTTCAGTTTTTGCTATCGTACCTAAGATTTTATATGGCCGTCACGCAGTTTTATGCTATCATAAAAGTTTATACGAAAACTTTCCGAGATAGTTCCATAAAAATACGCGTTTCATGTCTTGAGTACGTAACCAGATAAGTACGCGTTTTTGGCCTTTATTTTTTAAGCTAAGTACCTATGTAGTTGCCGACATATTTGCCGCATGAAGCCGTGACGTGCAACGGTGTAACGTGCCTTCCCACCCATCCAATGATCAACCATTGTGAAAGTTGCTTAACTGTCACCATTAAAATTATAGTGAACCACTGCCTCATCAAACTCAGCAGGATAGAAAACATATCTTATAATATAAAAGCGAATGTAATTTTATTTGTTACCTCGTTACGCTTTACCTACATCCAATCTTCTTGAAATTTTGCATACATGTTTAATGCATGGAGAAGGACATTTATCGTGTAAAAATATCTTATTGCTCCTGAGGGAAATTAACGCGGGCGAAGCCGCAGGCCAAAGCTAGTAGATTATATTTTTCTTTTCTATATGGTTATAAAGAATATACCCTATAAGGAAGTCAATTGAATTAATCAACGTCAATGAGTAATTTGGTTCGAGTGTAGTTAATTTGGGGAAAATTTACCTCTTTTGTGCTAAGTAGGTAGACATGAATCATGTGATTAGTATGTTAAGTGAGCCCTTATTTCCTTGTTCATTTATTCCTTAAAAATAGGCCATTTCTGATGAACATATTTAGGTTACTACAAATTATTTTCATAGGTCGTTTTGACTCATCATCATATCGAGTGTGTTATTGCTAATACTGGTGATTTTATTCAAGTCGCCTAAAGGCATCTGACATGACTTTTACGACTACCGACCCCGTCATCTAGCGGCAGGTAGTTCACTAGCATACTAGTGTAAACCACCAATATGCAGGTCTCCACACGATGTTTTCCTTCACCTAAAGCAAGTGGTTGTCATTGAAAACTACTATACATGAGTCAGATTGGTATACAAACACATGTGGCACGAGAGGGATTCGAATCTGGGACCTTTAGATCATAGGCGGTCTAGACGGTATAGGTCGTTTTGACTGACATGCATCAAGGCACTAATGTCAAAATCTATGGGAAACAATGGAGCGGCACTAAGCAAAGTTCGTGCTACGACACGATATGTTCTACGGCGTAGCAGTTCTACGAGAGTTCCGTTTCGTAGCACACCTACGAATTTTCTAGTTGGTTTCAAATCAATTGCGTCAAAAAGCCACTACATTTTCATAACGCTATGTATGATGTAGATAGGTAGAAGCGGTGGTGGTGTAATGGTTAAGACGCCCGCCTGTGTATCGAAAGGTCCCAGTCCCAATCCTACTCGTGCCACATGAGTGACCAATCTGACTATGAGTATAGTAGTTTTCATCGACCACCACTAGCTTCCGGTGAAGGAAAACATCGCGAGGAAACCTGCACTCTGGTTGATTCTTATTAACTTGTGTGTGAAATGGAGAAGGCAATGGCAAACCACTCCATTAATAATACCAAGAAAGTTGTTGTGCGTGTTTAATTCCACGTTATAACCACGACCCTCAGCCATGAGGAATACGACTATGAAGAGATGTATGATGTGTGTCACACAGATAATATAAAAATATTATGTCATGTTCTTATATCTGTGATGTGTGTTTTATTTTTTCATTTAATATACTCAAAGTATTATACAATCTGTGCATGAAGTCAACGTACAATATAATCCTTACAATTTTAAGGATTTGCTAATGATTTCACGACTGACCGCCGACATAACGTCAATCAATTTAGGTAATTTTATTGTTATCTATCAACTGCCAAAGCCGTGCGTTCCATAGTCGCCTCGTTCGATATTCATTTGAGAATATGTTGTGTTCATATTCTAGATTACAGTACATGGAGAAACTAATTATGTAAACACATATTTTTTTTTATTTCTTCCAAGCTGAAACCGCACACTTACAAATTTAACGTTTAATTTATAGGTACAAAATTTTCCGCATAATAATTTCTTGTAAGAAAGAGAACGGAGGGGCAGTGGTTAGCGCGCTCGGCCTGTAATATTGGAGTTAAGACACTCTCACAATGGTCGGTCTTTGGATGGGTAACCAAAAATGTATTATCTTAAACCGCTACGGAAGCCCTGTTAGTCCCGGTTGTATTTGCAGTCCTTAAAACCCGCCAATCCGCAATAGGCCCGCGTGGTGGGTCATGGCCCAAACTCCTTATCCATCTGTAAGGTAGACCAGTGCCCCAGTAGTGGGGACGTTTAAATGGCTGTTGAAGATGATGAATATCTCGAAAATATGTAAAAATATTCAAGAGTTATATCAATAACTTGATAAGCAACAGTACATATCATGAAAAACTACGATCCAAAATATACTTATTCATATTAGATAACCATAAATTTCCTCTCGTACACAGAACTATGACGGGTGTTCTAATAATGTCCACATTATGTTAATGGGACGATAGTTTGTGACAATAAAAAGTTCGGCTTGAATGTGGGTCACGCTAGGGTGACCATAAAAAAAAAATATCGCAGAAAAAGTGTGCGTCTGTCGGTCTGTCTGTGCGCGATAAACTCGAAAACTACCGGACGTATTTTTGTACGGTTTTCACCAATAGATAGATAGTATGATTCATGAAGAAGGTTTATATTGTTATAACTAGCTTTCACTGCGTTTTCCCATGGGAACAGTTGTTTTTCTGGGATAAATGTACCCTATGTCCTTGGTAAATAGTTGTGGCTGAGCAAAGTAAATTATCAAGTTTGTGAGTTTGTATGTTTGTTACTTTTTCACGCAAAATGTTTGGTACACGGGTAGAATATAATCTGGATGGGATAAAAAGTACCTTATGTGTAAGTATATTAATATAGGGTGCTTTTATCCTGAAATTCCAGAGGGAGCGTAGCCCCAGGGCAGCAGCTAGTCCTACTAACGCTATCACTGCAAATGCAAGCTTGATTGTTATCTAGATATAATTTAATATAGGTAATTCTGTCAACAAGTAGAACTAAATTTCAGTTAAACTTTCTTCATCTATTACAAACGTAGAAAGTTTATTTACGAGTTAAAGGCAGGCTTCGTTTTATAGATCTAGTTTTTTAGTTAACTTAAATAGGTTTTTGTTTGGCAACGGTGTCTCAGTTGTATAGTTTGAGACAAACTTTTTCTCTGGAACAGATGCAGAGATATTCTTTATTGGGTTATTCATTATTAACTAGCTCTTGCCCGCGACTTTGCCCGCGTGTGTTTGCGAAAACGGAACAGAGAAAACTTGTTAGTTGCTGCTATTCACTTAGGTGCTCCAAGTGGCATGTGGTTCTGCCCTGGAGTTGGACCAATTCGTGTCCTCGAGTGGATGTCGTGCGAAGCGAATAAGGGACACACAGTCTAGGCGGCTGATAGGCAACAATAGTATTCCCAAGGGGGATTGACGTCAGACTGGAAGGCCGGTTTAAAAATCAGAGCTTAAAAATTTAAAGATTTATTTTACGCTGACCTTGGGCTTCGCGGCTTTACAACCCCGAACGCAAGAGGAAACAAGTATAGATGAGAGAAAGAGCTCTAAAATGGACTACGTCCCGAGGCGACGTCAATCGCTATAATATATTCGCAACAATAAGTAAGTAATTCTTTATGAAAAACAACATTTTGATAGATCGCTTCCCTTTTCCTTCCTGGCCCAGTTGTTGGCACATAAATTACTATTGTGCACGTTAGAATATGTTTGGGTCTAATATCAAACTACCTACAATTATAGGTATATAGTTACTTTTTCTTAACCATACATAAATACAAATATGATAAACTAACTTTTGCTCCCGGATTGCCAGCGTTTATTGTTTATTTACATGATGGATGAGAAGAGATTGATTATTAATTTGTGATTATTATAGCTTTTAACGCCTGAAACACAGTATGATTTATTTACATCCTAGTTCAGGCACCTTATTAATGTGTGATCCTTTTATTTATATGCTTATTTACTGTTAATTATTATCCTGTAAGAATTGAATAAAGAAATTTTTTTATTATTATTGTTTGTCATTAAGAGTCGAAAGTATTTATGAAGCAAAAGTAAAAGGAACATTTAGACAGAGACCATCCTTCGCGAGTGAGATATTAATTAGAATCAACTGAATTAACCGAAAAGTATGTTGAGAAAACAATAGAATAGTACATAGCAAATATCAACCTCTGTGGCGCAGTGGTAAAGTGCTAGCCTCCAAACCGTGAGGTCCCGGGTTCGATCCCCGGTCGGGTCATGATGGAAAATGATCTTTTTCTGATGGCACGGGTCTTGAATGTTTATCTATATATGTATTTGTTATAAAATATAGTATCGTTGAGTTAGTACCCCATAACACAAGTCTAGAACTTACTTTGGGGCTAGCAAAATCTGTGTGATTTGTCCTAATATATATATTTATTTATTTAAATGTATTTACACTTACTATGTTCCTTGCAAATCTCTTCTTTATTTATAATTTTAAATTATCCCCTAGTATAATAATTGTGTAAGTGTTTGTTTGTCCTTGTGACGACTCCTATATATCGTGTATCTATTAGTTAAATGATCTGTTAGATATTTCACCAGAAATTGGTGAATCAAACTCTAAGGTTATCGATTTTTGGCGTCAATATTTAAAGTTAAAAAGCATAATTAATACAAAAATCTGATTTATGCGTTAAATACATATAACATATAAAAATATAATTTTGTTACAAATGACAGATAGTTTCTACGTCATAATTAAATTTTCTTTTACTGTTATTCTGTAAACCGGATTATATTCGCATTCGCAAACGATATACAAAGTAAGCCCTTGTTTTTTTTACCTACATTATATGTTATTAATATATATGTATATATATGTTATTAAATGTTGAAGAGCTTATCATATTTTATACCTAGAAAGTTAAGAAATTCCTAAATTGTAAGATCGCTAAACTGTTTCTGTACAAAACTTTTATATTATTTTATTCATTATTAATCATTAATATATGGTAGGGCGTGTAAATAGTCCTACCTGTGGTTGTGATTGCTCACGGGTTTTAATACAACGACGAAAGGCGTTATTGGGCGGAGGGAAATTGGTGAAAGAACGGACCACTAGGACCAACAAAAATATCCAGCACTGCCTTCCTTATCAAGATCCTCAATCTGATGAGCTGCTGCTGTCTTCAGTGGTGGCTGCTATCTCTGGCTGTTAAATGATGTACCGGCACTTGGATAAAGTTCAGACACTGCAGTGTTATATAGTCCATGTAGGATCCACAATTTCACACACCACTTCATAAAAGGCACATGGAGATGCCGTGCGGGTCACATATGACGAAAAAATGCGAAATTATAATAAAATTAAAGAGAGCAATTGGAGCTCGATGCGGCGCGAAACATTTAAGCGAAGAGAAGAAGAAAATATGGCGGGCGTTCTCTCACGCAGTGACCTTTTGCCGCGAAAAGCGACATCTGTCAAATTCCAGCAGAATCCTAATGCATGCTGGATAAAATCAGTAGCGCTAGCGGTCCATAAAATTAAATAATAAAGTCCATTAAATAACATAAATAAGGAATAGATGGCGACTGCGTCACCAATATATCTGGCTGGGTAAACTTTGCTGTTTTTCTCCTTTATTATTGTTAATTTTGATTTCCTCGACACAGGCTCGCCTAGTGAGGAAGTCATAGATGCTAAATATTGTTTTTCCGAAGTTGCTGTAATACTAATGCTTAAAATTTCCATTTACGCAATTTTCTAAGTGTGGATGTATTTGCAGTAAAAGTAAATATTTTTATCTTTATCATATCTCTGTGGGATAATAAAGTACATTAAAAATATATCTTGCTTCTTTTCTATTTCGTTTTACTCAAATGCATGTAACTATAGAAGTAAATGATAATGTTATTTAAAAACATAACTTTGCTATGATTTCTAATTGTAATTTTTTTTTTTTAATTATTATTATTTTTTTAAATTTAACTTTCTTTTTTTAATTTTTAATACTACACTACTTTTGTCGAAATACTCTTTATATGTAATTCAATGCCACATAAAGCAATGTTAGCTTGAGCTTTCTAGACTTAGTAGTTACTGTTACTGTACGAGTAACCATATATATTTTAAACTTTTATCAACAAGTGAACAGTTTTACGAACTATACCCTGAACTTAGCCCTAAGTGTATGGCACCCGAGCGACGAAGTGTTGTAACCCATAAAATAACGGTTTATGTTATCCTTACGGTGTCATAAAACCTCGGGTTACATGAGTTTGATCGTAGCCTTCAACTGGTAAATATTAATTCATGTAGACATTAACATAGTAGGTAATAATACTATCTCGGTTCTGGGCCATCCTGCCAGGAATTTCCTTTACATCGTCGACCCATCTAGCCGCCGGATGTCCAACGCTCCGTTTTCCAGTTCTGGGCTACCGCTTTAGTCCACCTTCCATCATTCCTTCTAGCCAGGACAGAGATGGTTGGCGGAGACGGAAGGAAGCCTATGCCCAGTGGGTCACGGAGGTCTGCAGATGACGATTATAAATCATACTATTCTCTTCATAATCCATCCCTTCTTTTTCTTATCCCCGCATATCGCGTTTGCGTATTTAACCACTATTGGAGGAGTGTTTGTTATAACAGACATCGTGTGCATTGGTGGTGTAATGGTTAAGTCCGTATGATAACCGAAAGGTACTAGGACCGAATCCTACTCGTGCAAAACGAGTTTGTATGCTATCTGATTCATATATAGTAGTTTCCGTCGACCATCACTTGCTTCTGATGAAGGAAAACATCGTGAAGACTTGCATATTTGGTTGATTATCAACTTGTGTGTGAAATGGAGGAGGCAATGGCAAACCCACTCTATTAATAGAGCCAAGGAAGTCGTTGTGTATTTCATTCCACGCAATGACCACGACCCTAGTGATGAGGAATACTACTATGAAGTATTGCTAACACTGGTGTCTGATTTTTATTCAAGTCGATTAAAGTCATATGACATGACTTTTACGACTAACCGCCGGTTCTAGTTGCAAGTGCACATATTTACTGCCATGCGTATGCAACACATATAAGTATATGTGCAATACCATCCCAAATTACAGAAAAAAAAGTTACACTCCGGGAGTGCCTTGAACTTGAAAATTAACGTTGTACATTTTTGACGTCATACAAATTTTCGATCGGGTCACGTGTCCTGACGCGAGTTTAACATTTTGTTATCCATTACAAAAAGTACACAACGCAGCTAAAGGAGTTTTCACTTCAAAAACAGCTTTATCCTTCTATGTCTCTACCTATATCTATGTTACTCCGTAACGCAAACAAAAAGTTTTGATTTGAACCATCAGCCCATATCACACTCGAAGTCTAACGGAGGATTCCGCCGAGTTTCCCACAGTTAAGAACACGTGTTTATGTTAATTGGACCGCGTTTTGTTTCAATGTTATTTGTTTTGTACAAACAATTTATTTTTATTTTCATTTCATTTGGATAATAAGTTCTAAAAGGTAATAAATATCGTAACCAAAATAACGGATCTCCTTTGCTAGGTAGATATTTGTAGCGCCCATAACGAGATAATATTATGAGATAGTATTGTAAATGTTGATTTTATTTGAAAAACATAGAAGTAACTGTACACTGCACTACATATTAACATTGATTGATATTTGACATACAACATACTTTGCACTATACATGAGTCAGATTAACTACTTTTAAACTTTCACGTTGCATAATTATATATTAAACGACAGGTATTAAACGAACACACATACCTTTTTTATTTCCCAAACGTTACGGACCTTGAAATCAAAATAATTTATTCAAAAATTAGGCCTTCACAGGCACTTTTTCACGTCATATTCTAAATTAAATGATGTTTGCCAAAGCTACAAACTAGCTTGTTACAAAGGTCTATCACGGACCGTGCATATTTAATATCTTGTCGTTTTATAGATAATGCATTAGATTGATACAAACCCATGCACGTGTAGGAATCGAACCTGGGACCTTTCGATCTTAGACGAAACTAAATCCACCGCTCATCTAGATCGCCGTTAAGAGCAATAGTACGTATATCCCTTCCTCAATTTCACCCGATAATTGCCACCAATTTCGTCCTTTAATTCTCCACAGATTACGACCTTTCACCCCCTCGGAAGTATTCAGTTTGATTGGTCTTACTGAACAAGACTATGAATAAATTTGTGACGTTTTACATAAATTTACAGGTTAACAAAATACAATTATATACTTATTTTCATGTCTGTTTTCAGCTGAACGGGCCGGAAGGAAAATAATTTGTAACTCACTATTTGCGCCCCGGGGCTTCGCTCCCGTGGGAATTTCGGGATAAAAGTACCCTATGTGTTAGTCCAGGTAATATTCTATCCGTGTAACAAATTTCGTAACAATCCGTTCAGTAGATTTCAGGTGAAATACGCATACATCCTCACAAACTTTCGCATTTATAATATTGGTTATTCATTATATTTTATTCAACTCTCACGAGGTGCAATCAAGTAAAATATATAAAAAAAATACCAATTCATATGGAATAAAACCGACCGAGTGCGAACAACCATTACTTAAAAACGGCAAAAAAATACGTATGGTATGGGAGACTCTTTAACATTAAATTTTTTTTTTGTTGTTTTAGCGGCAATGTACTTATTACGGTTCATGAGGTTATAACCTGGTAATAGACAGACAGGCAGACGGACAGCAATGTCTTAATAGGTAATAACTGTTTAGAAAAGCGTGAGATGCGTCTGTTTTTCTGTATTATGACTGTACGGATAAATTATGAAGGTACATTATGAAACTGAATTCAAATTCCATTCAGAGACTAACTTCGAAAATAAATGTGTCTCTGACGTCATTCGTCTATCTATCCGTATTTATCTTGTCTCTGATGCTTAAGCATACACAAGATTATATCTATCTACAAAATTACCTTCAAATTATTCACAGAAACCGTGGTAGGTGGCCTTTAATTATGCGTCGTACAAGACTGACAATTATGGAAGTCTTTACTAATTCTATGCAGCGGTATAACTCGCAAAGATAGGTGACACAACTCCTTAATTTATTCACATTGTAATAGAAAAGTAAAACGTGTAAGTATACAATATTTAATTATAGTTATTATTTTTGAATGGTTTTTTTTTCATACAACACAAACTAGAATTAAAAATCTAGAGACAAGTCATCGATCCATTTTTGGACAATATTGTCGGCTTCGTGGATAATGAGAATGCCACCTTCAACAGAATATAGTGGGCAGTGGTCAGTGACGTGTCTCATTTATTATTTATTTAATTATTTATTCGAGATCCCCTGGACGGCGAATCAGAATGGAATAGAAAATAATTAAAATAAAACTGATACACTAGGGTATCAGATTTTGAGGATCTGAACGGAAAGTCATCAGAAACAGATTTTGTTCGATGCGAAAAAGTAATATATTTGATTTATATATCCTTATAAATATATATGTAATGAGTCGACGGAATATCCACTGACTTTACATAGGACAAAGAATGTTTTGTTTAGAAATATGTTTGTAGTTGAAAGTAGGTTCCTTATATGGTCTAGGGGTGCATTAAGAGAGAATTTTTCAAAATTCATCCTCTAAGGGGGTTAAAAGAGGGTTCAATGTTATATATATCACTAAAGGGAAAATCACGCGGACGAAGGCGCGGGCAAAAGCTACTAATAATATTAAGATAAGTCCAGTCGGATTTACGTCGGTTGTAAAATCACAAACAATGAAGTTTTACCAATTATTTTAGCGCCAGCTTCACAGCCCCGAATCAACCCGAAGAAGATGAACACGCGAAGATGAGAAAAACGTGTGTTTCAACAAACATCTCTGAAAGCAATCTACAAATCCGACTCGTGCTTGCCCATTTTTCAGTTCTTGTCGAGTTTTTTTCTCATTGCGGACGTGAAATAGCGTCTGAGTTGTATAAATATTTGAATTTCGCGCCAAAGCCGCGGCAGTTTTTTAAAAAACCAGCACACAATCCCAAAACTTAATTAAAATATCCCTTGGGTGTAAAATTACTCGGTTTATATTTTCACCAGTCACTATACAAACTAGTCTATGAGGTCACAACCGAAATTTCCTATAAAACTATATTTGCGCTATTCCTATAAAACTAGATTTGAGGTACAACTAATGCGATAATGCACAAAACTAAAGTTTTTTTTTTGTTAACATCATATTTGGGCATAAAATATCTGAGTTGAATTTATTACTAAGTAGACCATTAAATTTCGGGATGTTAGCACCTAATATTCACTTCATATCTTTCCGTGGATATGGTACAGTCGACCGCACGTAAAATTACCCGGCGTGGATCTTTATACCGCGGTAATAGAGGCGAGCTTATAATGAAGTTGGGTACCTTGATGTGCTACTGACTGTACAAGGCAACTAAAACATACATAATATTTACAGCTCATAGGCCAAAATGGCATTTCCAAGGAAGAGTAGCCATTTTTTTTTTTTTTTTTAACGTGTGGAAAGACCCTCGTCCCGTCCATCCGGCCACGGGAAGCCGGACAGGTGTGTAAGGAAGAGTAGCCATAGCCGAACCTTAAAAAGTTTATATATAAATTTGGACTTCGCGTCTTCACAGCTTGGAATACAATCCGAACATGCAAAATTGAGAGAGAGATTGCTGTTACAGGAAAATTAAATGAACGTAGTAATCATCAAGCATATTTTTTGCTTAATAGAGAGTCCTTACAATATGTATCTTTAAATAAATAAATAAATAAATATATTAGGACAAATCACACAGATTGAGCTAGCCCCAAAGTAAGTTCGAGACTTGTGTTATGGGATACTAACTCAACGATACTATATATTATAAATAGATACATATATAAATAAACATCCAAGATCCGGGCCAATCAGAAAAAGATCATTTTCCATCATGACCCGACCGGGGATCGAACCCGGGTCCTCTCGGTTCAGTGGCAAGAACTTTACACTGCGCCACCGAGGTCGTCAAATCTTTGTACACTTTCAGTTAATGAAATAAACGAATTTTTATTTATTTATTTATTTAATCATGCAGTGGGCTCTTCGACTACAACACGAGGATATCTCCCTAATGAATTGTACTAGTGTTCTGTAAACAACTATTTTCGCAAATAACACGGAAACTAAACCCTCTTGGGAAAAGGGAAAGGTCGGTAATTGGCTACTATTTGTTGCCAAAACGGTCGAAAATATATATATAAAGCCTATATAATGAGCGTCTTACATGTATTTGTAATGCGTTTTATGTTTCCGTTTGAAGAACGGAGTTTTGATTAGAAAAGATTACAAATAATAATCGGCCAAGTGCGAATTGAACTGCGTGTGGAGGTTCCTGAAGTTCAGAACTATTTTTTTTTGGGACCTTCTTGCACGACATGATTAGGACCATCACTGTTTAAATGAATTTTCTTTTGGTTAATAAGACGTCGTGTCGTATCCAGTGGCCAATTATTAAAATAATTTCTACTTATTTAGTAATTACATGTTTACATTTAAAATTTCCAGCACTTCTTCATTATACTTTTTAGGGTTCCGAAGTAATAAAGACAAGGAACCCTTATAGTTTCGCTATTTGTGTCCGTTCGTCCGTGATCTAGTTCAAAATTTAGTACTAAAATTATGTAATTTGGCATGGGATATACACATTAATCACGCAGACAAAAACGAGCTGATCCTACCAAACAATTCGTAAATTATTAAGCTTCAAAGTTACAATATTCATTCGGATCAAGTATCTCCTCCCTCTGCCAACAAAACAGATGTTGTGATGAATTGAAACAATATGAGATCTGTACTCATATACAGGAACCTCCTAAAGACTACTTGGGTATGTACCCAAGTAGTCTTATCGACATCAAAACAAGCAACTTTTATTCTACGACTTTTCGCGATTCGGTCGTTTTTTTTTTTGCATATAAAAAAATACAATCTAATTTGCGATTCTACACATCTTAACTCTATGTAATAGCCAAGCAACACGAGACAGTACAGTGTAGCGTTATGTAGCGGAATCGAAAATAGTGGTAACGTTTTATAGAAATACATTAAAACTAAAAACAGGAAAATTGTTGTATTTATTACGTTTAGACAAAAGTCCTAGAACAAAAGATGTTAGTCTCTATGTATTTTATGCGCCTTTGGAAGTTATGCGTCAGATACCAGTAACTCAGTACTCATATATAATGAAATTGGAAGGAAAACTCACACACCAAATTTGACTTCATAAGTTTACGAGTAATAGTTGACCAACTGTGTTCCACTACAAAACTTCGAACTGTGGACGAAGTGCGGGTCAGTATATCACTTCTCACCATCGATTCGATTCGAAATAAGACACAGCGAACCAATCACAGTGTGCCATTGTGACGCAACGACAACCACTGCGTATCACTTCGAATCGATTCGATGGTGAGAAATGAATTGCTAACCCTCTATACACTATCACCCTCTGGTGGCATGGTACGATAAGACACAGCGAACCAATCACAGTGTGCCATTGTGACGCAACGACAACCACTGCGTATCACTTCGAATCGATTCGATGGTGAGATATGAATTGCTAACCCTCTATACACTAACACCCTCTGGTGGCATGGTACGATAAGACACAGCGAACCAATCACAGTGTGCCATTGTGACGCAACGACAACCACTGCGTATCACTTCGAATCAATTCGATGATGAGAAATGAATTGCTAACCCTCTGGTGGCATGGTACGATAAGACACAGCGAACCAATCACAGTGTGCCATTGTGACGCAACGACAACCACTGCGTATCACTTCGAATCGATTCGATGGTGAGATATGAATTGCTAACCCTCTGGTGGCATGGTACGATAAGACACAGCGAACCAATCACAGTGTGCCATTGTGACGCAACGACAACCACTGCGTATCACTTCGAATCGATTCGATGGTGAGATATGAATTGCTAACCCTCAATACACTAACACCTTCTGGTGGCATGGTACGAAATTCTCGCTATCGTCGAATCCGACTCGCACTTGTTTGGTTGTGGTGTGGTATTAAACTACGGAACCCTACACTGTGCGTTACGAACCCACACGCATTTTCCCGGTCGTTGAACTTTGAACAAAATATACAAGTAATTGTACAAATTTGTTTTTTAACAATAAAGAGAGTAATTTCAAACAGCATACATTTTAATTTCATTCCGCTCGGGGGCAATTTTCTGTCACAAATTTTATGAAATAACATTTTTTATTATAAACAAGAGAACTTTTTACCACAGTAAAAATTACGCGAAAAATTATGTAAATTTATTTATATATTTTTATTTAGATTCATTTTGTTATTGTGTCGCGATTCTCCGCGCTCGACAGGTTAAGCTAGCTACAGGTGTTAAGCATGCTTTTTATATGGCTTGATAGGCTTGTTCTATACACACCAAGTACACTCAACAGCACATCAACCTTCCCAAATTCATTGCAAACTCGCCGCTATTACCACACCATAGGGGTTCATGCAGGGTAACTTCATGTGCTGTTGCCTGTACATTATATTGTACCCTATTTAAAGTAAATTAATATTTTTTTAATTTCGATAAGGAGAATATCCAATCGATCAATAACTTCGGTACCAGCGGATCCACGCCTTTATTTTTATGAATATATTTTATGATAAATGTTTAGCTACAAATAGGTATATTACTAATAGCGCTACTCGACATATTGCAATACAATATAAAAAAAAACTTAATCAAAAGTTTGTAAGTTTTAGAGCTACAGTAATACAAATAGACACACATCACGCTTAAAACATCAAACAATATAATTACATACTTTTCTGAAATACGGCAATATCAATTCCAATTTCAACCGGCTCCCTTGCTCCTCCCTAATCCGTTGCTCAAACTTTACGGGCGATGTTAAAAAACACTCAGCATCGCCGGAATTTACTTAAGTCTTTGAGAAATTGCGCGGAAGCAAGCCGTGTCCGACATTTACATATTATTAATCTTCAAATTGACGCCAACCAGTTTTTTTTTTCTCTTCGCAGAGACAATATAAAATATGCATAGATATATATTTGAATAGATAGTGCATGCCGAGCGAGCAAGCGTGCAATTATGGTCGAGCACTCGTCGTGCAATCACTAGCACGTCTTTATAGCAAATTCGCCCCTGTTACCGTCTCATACCGCGTCAATTAGCAGGTCAAATTAGCCGGAAGTCTCGCTGGACAATTTGACTTGTTGTTAATGAATTTGCTGAAAAATCACAATTTTAAAAAACTGCTGAGTCAATCAGAAGTTTTTATATTATATTATTTGATTATATATTATTTGAGGATAACATTGTATTTGTATTCATCTCATTCGTTTTATATTATCACTAGCTTTTTGCCTTCGGCTTCGCCTGCGTAAATTTCCCATGGGACTGAGTAGTTATTTTTCCGAGATGATAACTTTTAACCATTCTACACATTTTAAAGTACATGTACTCAAAATTTTATGTATATAAAAAATCGCAGCCAAATCGGTTCACCCATTGATGAGCTACGGTGCCACGTACCCATACAGACAGAGAGACAGACACACTTAGCGGTCAAACTTATAACACCCCTCTTTTTGCGTCGGGGTTTAAGAATGTTTAGGTTTGGTCTAGGTATATGTTTTTGTTTTCGACGTAAATACAAAAGTGGCTATAATTTCTCGATAAATTAAATGTATTTTCATTCAAAAATAAAGATCTTCCACCAGAGATATGGGGCATCTATTGTATAATAAATCTATGAAAATAAGACAAGAGAAGAGATTCGGTTCAGTATTGGTGAAAGTTTGAGCAAAAAAATTTTCCAGATCACTCTCGTTATTTCCTAAAAGGGCAGTGGAAAAGGGCCTTCAAGGGTTTACTCTTAATTCCCTTCTTGAACTTGACTATCGATGTATTTATTTTGATGTATTTCGGGTTTTTCAAATAGGCTGGGAAAAGTTGCACGGATTTATCTTTAGAGTATTACGATTTGGAACTAAATTATGAAATATATGATTTTGATCATGGGATTTTAGATTCCACGCGAAAAGGGTTAATCCATACTATTATTACGCTTTCAGGGCTAAACCGATAACCTATGTTTTAACGGAGGTCTTTAACTACATGTACACCGAATTTCATCAAAATCGGTCGAGCGGTTTAGCGGTGCAAGCGTAACAGACAGACAGACAGACTTTCGCATTTATAATATTAGTATAGAAGTATGGATTTTGAGGTATTCTATATTCTAGTAGGCTAACCTAACCCAACTCGCGCTTGACCGGTTTTTATTTGGACTTTTCATCAAGTTAATTCAGATTGTTAACTGGAGCGTAAAGCCTGATATAAACTAATGGAGTGTTACTTAATCCTTCAGATTAATAGGCGGTCCTTTGTTTTGCCGACTTGAGAAAACATTTTAACACGAAATATTTCTTAGAATCAGCCATGAAAGTTTTGGTAGCCGGCCGGTCATAAAATTAGGCGCGAATTTCGTGTTTTCTTGCTCATATAGCGTGTCGTCGTTAAATATAATTGGTTAACATTTGTTTGTATTTGTACTTATTGTGTGTTTGAGCAAATAAACGTTTTTTCTTTCTTTCTCGTGTCAGATTTTATTCAAGTCGCCTTAAGGCATCTGACATGACTTTTACAAATACCAACATCTAATGGTAAAGTCGCGTGCACACTACCGATGGATCGTGGGGTGTCGTCATGATGTTTACCTCCAAAAACAAATTATATTTTATGAAAATTACTATGTACTAAATATCTGATTGAAGGAAAAATCGAAGCAAGAAGAGGAAAATGAAAGCCAAGAAGGGCATTCCTAGATGAGATAAAAGAGAAGGCGGAGCTCGTGTCGTATAGGGAGTGACATCAATGGCTGATGACAGAATTGGATGGAAAATGCTCCACCGACAAGAACAAAGTTCTTAAATTAATTGATGATGACAAATATACGAGCCAGAATTATTCTATACAAACTGGCATAAACAAGACTAAACCTGGGACCTTTTGATCACAGGCGGACTTAACTCAATTTAATGACTCGCATATGATTTTTCTGCTAACTAATTCGGCAAACTAAATTGTATTCGTTATATACTTGTGAACTTTAGTGAGAGAAAATAAAAAAAGTGTTATTATTTTTCAACCGGCCGCCCACCTGATGTCAACCCTCCTTGGGAATGTTATTGCTGCCACGGAAGGATATCGTTGTGGGACTACGGGAGGAACCAGATACCACAATTATTTTAGTCTGTTAATTTGTAATAAAATTCGTATAAAACATTTAATTGTGTAAAATATTTTCACTACTTATTGGGATTTTTGGAATGCTAAATGCCTAATTCTAACTATCCTAAAATATAAATGCGAAAGTAAGTTTGTTTGTTTGTTACCTCTTCACGCTCTATCTATTCAGCCAATCTTCTTGAAATGTTACATACATGTAGTTTGAACTATGGAGAGGGAAAAATAACTTTCATCCCGGAAAAATAACTGTTCCAGTGGGAAATTAACGCGGGGGAAGCCGCGGGCGACAGCTAGTAAAATCATAAGTCTTTGATACTAATCAGATATTTATAATTATATTTTGCGTCTATTACATTAAAGAACGCTTTCGATTGAATGAACGATAAGACTTTCCCAATACAGTTGCTCATGTAATTACAGGGTAAGTCACACGCAGAACAAACATAATAAACACATATACACATCAACCCGTCGAGGGTTCGTCGTGTCGATTCGTCGCACAGCGTTAGGAAAGTTCATATCGCGCTAAAATATTGGATTTCGAGATAAATACGCATGTGCAGGTCACAGTACAAATTACTTTGTACCAGAATGTACTTTGAATGTTTTTGATTCCGAGATAAATATGCATTTGCAGGTCATAGTAGAAATTAATTAGTATCAGAATATAAATGTATATCCAATTAATTTTAAAAGGCGAAAGTTTGTGAGTGTTACTTCTTCACGCAAAAACGGCTGAGCTTATGAGCTTATTCTTTTGAAATTCGATATCGAGGTAGCTGATATTTTAAAGTAACTCAAATGGTACCTTTTATCCCGAAAGTATGTGATCCCCGTAGGATTTGATCAATAACTGTTATAGTCAATAGCACTTCATAAAGTAGGTAGATGGCGCATGAAATGAAGCATGGTTTGTAAGAAATAAACCAATTAATAGTGATATATCAATATTAGCGTATTTATTTTATCTAAAAAAATACACAAGCACAGTAATTATTTATAATAATTAATATTATATGGCGTGTAGGAATAATAAGGATGTATAATTGTCATAGATAACTTTATTTCCTTTTACAATATAGGTACATGAAAAATATATAAAGTAGTTCCTACGGGACCCTATTACGGACCTTGGGGGCGAAATCTGCGGAGCCTTCTCGTCTCCCGTGTCCTCCTAGCTATCTTCAACCTGACGGTTTGCGTAGCAGAATGAAGAACTATGCTTTAAAGTGGGCAACCGCTGGGCTGCCGCACTCAACACATCTAGCCTGCTAATGAATGATAATCGTCGTGGGCTTTCATCTCATTCCGGTAAGGTGATGGGGAATCAGTGACCAGGCAACTTTACTGAGGTGTCGGTCGCTGTCTGTCAAAACAGTCAGGTCGTTGGGTTGGGAAAGTGCCACAAGAATGGTCTGGTCTCGGGTCGCGATTTCAGCTCGAGCCGGGAGAGGCCGGCGAGCGATCTCAGCGGGCGGGATAAGAAGAGACAAACCTATGTTTGTAATGAGGGTCACTGGGGGTCTATTATGAGGACTCTAGAAAACTGCTTGGAGTCGGGAGGGCGGGCGTGGTACGGGGCCAACTCCTGTATGTGTGGCAGGGTCGACTCGAATGAATGATATCCGATGCAAGCCGCATTATATATGTGTCGCCGGCGGATCGTCGCAGGGGGGGGGCGGTGGGGAGCGATGTGTAACATTTACGTCGTGTTACAATATTTATTGATACTTGTATCAATCAATTAGCCCGTAAATTAAAAGTTTCAACAAGTATTTATGATATAAGTATACTAGCGACCCGTGCTGGCTTCGCTCGAGTAAAACCATAATAAATTATGCGCCTAAATCATATAAATCCCGCTGTCTATCGGTGAGAGACGTACAAAAATCCGCCCGGTAATCTTTGAGTTTATCGCATTCATATATACGCGACATGGAAGATGAGGGAAACTTTATTTAGATTAGATAACATACTGATCATATACTTTAACTGTGACTGTTATACTCAAGGGCCCAAACAGGGTTGAAGTTTAATTAGGTAAGTTTAAGGCGAGTTCAAATACCCGGTGCCGCTTAACTACAGATTAGGAAGGAACTAATTATGAACATATGATTTGTAGTACTTTATACTTTCGAGATCGAACTTATAAAGGGTATATTTTTTACAACGCACAAAGAGAAGTTAAATAGACGGCTTTTTTTTTCATCATCAGAACCATACTTCCATACTATTATTATGAAGAGGTAAGCGTTTGTGAGTTTGTATGTTTGAGGCGGGTAATCAACGATACTACCGAACCGATTTCAAAAATTCTTTCCCCATTAGAAAGGTTCATTATCCTAAATTGCTATAGGCTATATTTTATCCCAAAATTCCCACCGGATAATATCTAATAAGGTATTACTAGGTATTCGAACATTTGCATTCAATCGCGGACTTATCGCGAGAGAAAGAAAGTAATGAACTAAAAGGATAAGCAATTGATGTGAAATGTCTGACGGAGTGCTGGTCCTTATCATGCCAGAATTACCATTTTTTAATATATATTTTTTTCTAATTTAATTTTTCATATAATTAATCAAACGAAATACTTTTTAAGCGAAAGGTCCAAGTTCGAATCCTACTCGTGCCACAGGAGTTTGTATACCAGTATGACTCATGTATAGTAGTTTTCATAGATCACCACTTGCTTCCTGTGAAGGAAAACATTGTGTGGAAACCTGCACTCTGGTTGATTATCAAACTGTGTGTTTAATGGAGAAGGCAATGAATGGCAAATTAATAGTGCCAAGAATGTCGTTGTGTATGTTTCATTCCACGTAATGACCGCGATCCTCCGCCATGAGGTAACACGTCTATAGAATGGAAAATTATTGTTTGATGTACCCAGTGGAGATTAAATTCCCGGTCAACGAGAAAAGTTCGGAGACAAACAATGCAATCTACTAAGTTTTGATGGTCACATCATATTTCCAGTGTGGGCAATTCGTTTTGAGAATGTGGTCAATATTTTTTGCACTCATCACGAGACCAGAGACTTATTACTTTTTAGTATCTCTCATCTATGCGATTTCCCGGTTCCTTCCTCAGACGCAAAGCATCTCTGAGCCCAGGATCCGCTTTCTTACTTTCTCCTTTCCATTCCGCGCGGTCTTCAGCATCCTAAGCAGTCAGATCAACAGCACACATATTATCATCGACGACACAAAGCTAGTACTTTTTGAGTTTGCCTCTTCTGCTTAGAAAGGGAGGAACAGCATGGCTAGGCATTTGTTTCTTACGTAACTTACTATATGTGGCAGTCCAAACCAAAAGTGACCTTATGGCAATTGGCACTTAGGTAATTATTGCCGTTGTTCGAATACAAAACAATAGCAATAATGGCGTAAGTACCGGGCGCCATAAAGTCCCTTTTGATTTAGACGGCCACATAATATTCAATTCGAATTGTTTTTGCCCTAGATATAGAAACGAAAGAATGGCTCACACTGGCGTAGAAGGGAGTAGGCCTATACTCAAAGAAAGACAAAATTACGAATATGGTACGATGCTTATTTATACCTATAACTTCTGGTAATTTCACCTCTATATCGTCAGTGGCTCTTTTTGCTCGTCGCCACATGGAACTTCTGGTAATATCACCTCTGTATCGCGGTAATATGTCGCTGGCTCGGCAATGACCTAGTGATAAACGTCTCCGACATCCACAATCGTCTACGGCTCTCGTGACCCTGATATAGTGACATTATCTGCTAGACACACAAGTGTATGTATAGGTTCATATACACTACAATAACTAGCAGGGAAATTATCGTCACGAAGAGCTGAATAAATAGATAATTAACTTTATTTACTATTATTTTGCACATGTAACTCTTAAAAATACATTGTAATTTAATGATAATAGATTTAAAAAGATTTTTAATTATACATTCATTTTCTATTTCTTACAACTCTGCTTTATAAACAATACTATGGATAGATAGTTAACGCATAAAATTATATTGTCAAGATTATTCATTTGACCACACCTGTGGTCAACTCCGTGTGGTCTCATTGTGAATAGCCCTCCAGACCTCGGTTACTATGGAAAATAATCTTGTTTGTTTGCGAACAGTTTTTAACCTCGATGAAAAATTGTGGTATTATGTATTTGTAAGTTAAATAGAGCCGACATTTCCTTAGTAAGCGTTTTTCTTTTTGTATTATCAGCTAAAAGCTACTAAGAGTGGATTGCACCACTCAACTTTGACGTTAATTTAAAATGCGCAGATAAACGCAAAATACGCCACTTTGTCTAAACGTCTTCGACGCGCAGGTCAAAGTCAACGTCAAAGTTAACTGGTGTTACACCTTTCATATTATTTCGCAAAGAGCCGTGACAGTCTTATTAATAACTAGCAGCACCGAGCGATGTCTCCAGCGATATTATTTTTAAAAATACTTACGTTTTTATATACATTAGCTAATCTACTTTATAAAGCGTTGATTGATTATCAGACTTTTTAACAAAATCCTTCGGAGATCGCGTACGTTTGGGATAAAATGTACCCTGTGTTCAATGCCAGGCACCCCGATACCAAATCTCATGCCTGCTCCACTGTCGTCGAACACATGCCGACGTAAATGCGTGAACATTGCGTAGTTAGTACGAATACTTTTTTTTTACCGCCATGAAAAACCAGCAATGTATACCTAAATGTTCGACGACAATGAGGAGATGGCACTATAAAAAAAAATCCAGTCGTTTGAGCATGAAGAAGTAACAAACATTCACCTTTATAATTTAAAAAATGGGATTGTTACATCCATGTTCTTCTAACCTATTTCTCTCTCACACGGAACCATCTTATTAATAAACCTATATCTTTCCCTTTCGTCAAACACCGCCGTCGCAATAATCCAAAATCTACCTAAATCCAATTTTGTTCCGATAATGTCTCTCCTTTTCTCAGAATTTAGAACTGCAAAGGGTAACAGAAATGCCATTTGTAAACAAACAAAAACGTAATATTTCATTTGTATTTTAAATTTAAAAAAACATTTATGTCGCTCTGACGCATTCGGAAATCAATTATTTTATATCCATTTTTACAATTATTACATACAACGACAATACATATAGGTGTATAATACTTGGGCATACAAAATTAAAAACTACTTATATAAACTAATATGTTATTAAAATAAGAAAGCTGTTGTGAGTTTAACATTTTTTTTACTTCTTAAAGTACAGTAAATATCACAAATGCTTTTTGCGGTTATTGACACACATGGAGCTTATCACGTGTACTCAAATAAAATGGTTAGACTAGAAAAACAAATCTTCTCATTCACCATTTGTGCACAGTATTGTTTGTTTAAATGGTGAGTTTATTTTAAGTTGTGTCATGGCAACATGACAGGCATTTTTGTAAATTTTAATTTTATTTTTCATTTTTTTTAGCCAAAGATATAGGCGACAAAATGACGCAATTATGACACTTCTGTTGCCTTATCATTCTAAATTCTGTCTTTTTTTCTTTCCCATTCTTTCCTTGCGTAATGGAAAACAAATTACGAATGATTGATCGTTCTCTCGTGTTACACGCATAAACATTATAAAACGTAAATAAAATCATATTTTGTGTTGTTTTTCTTAGTAGAGTTTTAGATTATAGACATATATTCTTCTTCTTTGCGTATCGATATTAAATCTACAACGCTCGATTGGATGCTAAATATATTCTTGTCAGAAACGAGCCACTTCGATGGCTCCATCGGAAGCTGCCATTCATGGACACTCGGGACAGGCGAGGAGAGAAGCCATCGATTGTGGGGAGAAGCCACAATCGCACATGTTCTGAGACTGGTCAAGCATACCCGACCTAGCCAGATTGTGTTTGCACCGGCCCACTCGAGTGCGCAGTCTGTTTAGCGACTTCCAAGTGAACCAGAGCTGATCAATGCCAGACAGAAGTTCCTCTCGCAGTGCAGCGAAACAGAGAGATAGAAAAACGATGCACACGACAAGAATCGAAAAGGAACATTTGCTCCAGTCAAATTTGACGTTTAACTCGCGATAAGACAAAATGGCGTGCGTTGTACGTTCTATTCAAACCAATTCAAACATTTCTCCCTTCGAGCCCATTGCCGTTGCGATCCCGTTGACATGCGTTGACGTACTTCGAATTTCCGTATACGATTTCTGCATTTTTCGCCAACGGATGTCAATGTAATGTCATTCTGTCATCTGTTGTTTTTCCCAAACCGTCCCTTTTCCTGCTCCATAGAAAATCTGAATGAATTACCAATCATAAGATAATTACTATGGCTACATAGGTACTGCAGGCCTACCATCAACTCCCACAGAACGATTCCTATTTGGAACCTAAAATGAATCGCATTCATACTAAAAATTAAGTCGATGGTACGAATTTGCGATGGAGTTCAGTTTAGGTCGCAAAGTGGATCGCGTTAAGAGATGATGGTAAGCCCCCTGGTCTAATTTGTTTACTATTTCGACTCGATAACAAGAAGTAAACAACGGAGGACGACCGAACAATGAGGCCGAGCGCTTAGCAAACATTAAAATCGTTTCGATGGCCGTTAGAAATTAGATTATTTTCCATTCATCCACACAGCTCCCAACAATGCAGTAGATCATAATGTATTCATCGGACCGACTGTAATCCGACCGACATCTGAGTGTGTTCCCATTGGACTCACAGATTTGATCAGGAAATTAAATACCTATATAAATCAAATTCAAACGAAATCGCACTCGCGTTCTGCAATCGCGTGCGATTCGATTTCGAGGTCGAAAAATCATAGACAAATTGTCTAAATTTAATGGCAGTTCAACCGTCGCGTTAATCTCTTACACATACACGCTCTTACGCACGGCTCTTAATGTAATTGGGAACACAAATATAAGAGAGAAATAAAGAAAGAGAGAAAGAGAGAAAGAGAGAAAGAGAGAAAGAGAGAAAGAGAGAAAGAGAGAAAGAGAGAAAGAGAGAAGAGAGAGAAAGAGAGAAAGAGAGAAAGAGATGAAGAGAGAAAGAGAGAAAGAGAGAAAGAGAGAAAGAGAGAAAGAGAGAGACCAAAGGGAATAATCCAAATCGACCGACAACTGGAATGACAAATGGATATAGAAATCACACAATAAGGAAATGAACCGTTTTTTGCTTCCATGATCTCTGTATCCTCAGGCAACGGCATCCAGTTAATAAACTTTTTTGTTGCTTGGACTTCCATTCCATTGTCGAAATAGACATTTCCAGAATTAACCTGGCATTTTTTTTTGGAATGATGGTTTTCTGATTCTTTTACGCCGGTATTGCTAATAACATGAGCAAACAAAAGACTGCGCGTCTCTCGTTGTATCGTATCAATCAAATATTATCAATCAATATTCTTTATTCAATTCATACAAGCTGCGCCCAGGGGCTTCACTAAAAAGTACCCTGTGTGTATCCCTGTACCTGTGTGAAGGTTATATTCTATCCGTGTACCAAATTTCATAATAATTTTCATTCCAAAGTCCAGTAGATTTCGCGTGGACGAGTAATCCCATACATAAATTGAGAAATTGAAAATTATTCTATTAAAAATAACCTATATTCACTACTTTATTGAAACAATTTCGTTTCAATTCGATTCTCAACTTAATAGTGATACTTCGATAGCCGATTATTCAATAGTTCCATGAAATTAATGTAACAATTCGTTAAAATATAAACATAATTATGTGTTTTTTTCAGCTGTTCATGAAAAAAATTACTTACGTTGTATTATTACAATATATTTTATAAGTTTTTTATAAGAAATAATATTTGACACAAGCTTTCACTGTTTTCATAAAGAACATGTCTATCCCGTAAACATCATCAACAACCTCTGTGAAGAGTTCCCTCGTTCGAAGCCGATCCTAATCCACCAAGTCTTGCTTATTACAATAATGCACTGTTACCGGAGCTAAAACCATGTGCAAAATTTCATGCAAGTGCTGCTGATGTGTATTCTCGTCGGGAGTCGATCCTGTGTGCAAAAGCTAGCAATCAAGCATTTAACGCCTTGTAAACTAACTTACTAAACTGCTTTCCAAATTTTATGTCACTTCTGAGAAGTGAGTCAAATTTAACTTGCAAGATTCAACCCGCGCATACACAAGGCAAATTATGTGTGCCAACCGTTATAATCAAAAGACAATTTGATTATAATGGCACACAAAGTAAAAAAAAAAGAATCAATAAAAAATAAAATATTTTTTAAATGTGGAATGTGAAACACGTAGTCGACGCATACTTCCCGTAGTCGGCAAAAACCCGCGTAATTTTTCCCGGGCTATGTCAAAGGACAGAGCTCAATCACCTGGCTGCCGAGGCGGGGCCACGAAAACCAATACCAATTTTGACAATTCCACGGAATTCTGACAAGTGTTATGTATGTCAAACTGAATAAAATTTTTACTGAAAACAAATTGACAAGATGATCTAATTTGATTGTAGCACCTTTGGGAAGTGCCGATGAAAGATCATTGTAGATTTACTAAATGGAAAAAATAGTAAAACAATATATTTCTTCAGTCAGTGAAAATTAGGCACCTCTTGTAAGCCATCAGACGAAATAGATTCCCGTTGTAGATTCATGGTCGAAAATTCAACAAATACAACTTTACTTTTAACAAAATGTTTTTCCTTAAAAAAGTTTTGTAATCTGTTAATCACTAGATAGGGATATCTGATAATGTAAAATGGTTTACCAAATAATCATAATCATACCAAATAGCAAGTCTAATTATTATTGCAAGTCGAATTTCAACTACTTCTGCTTGTTCTACAAAGTTGAAATTTTCCACGTCACTAAAGTTTTCATGACTTTCTTTTCTGATGTGAGCATTTTCCCGGTTACTTCCTCAGCCGTTGAGCAGGGCACCCTAAGTTTTTCAAAACTTCAGTTTTCATAAAAATGCATTACAGACAGAAATTTCACTTACTTGTGTGATTGAAAATATAACGAATCAATGTCTTGGCAAATTAGTACCAAGAACGTAAAAATGTGAAAATCTTTTTATAAATCTTTTAAACGTGCCGATTTCCTGGCCATACCTTTATACGACTGCATCTGCCGAAGACAAATGAACGCGGTTTTTTAAAAGCAAACCACCTTTTCTGTATTTTCCTGTCTAAAACTGCAAATTCGATCTAAAATAAAGCGTTATAAGGTTTAAAACGAATTTTTTGAGGGCAAATTAATTTTGTATCTAAATGTGAAGATAGCGTAGAAGCATAATGTTTAAATTTTGTGTGAAAGTGAAGGAACTTTCTGGTATTCTAAGTTACGTCACTAGTAATAAGTTGGTTTTAAGCGGTGAGACGGTAAGCGGTGACGGTCCCAGGTTCGAATCCTACTCGTGCCACATGAGTTTGTATAGCAATCTGACTCATGTACACTAGTTTTCATAGACCACCACTTGCTTCCGGTGAAGGTAACACATTGGTGATTAATTCAAGAAATTGTGTATGTCCCTTATAGAGAGTTACAGCTATCAAACCTCCTAAAGACTACTCGGGTACATCGAAACAAGCAACTTTTCGTGATTCATAGTTTTTTTTTTTCATATAAAAAAAACGATCTATTTTGAGATTCTACACATCTTAACTCTATGTAATAGCCGAGCAACACGAGACAGTACAGCAGCGTTATGTAGCGGAATGAAACATACAGTTAACGTTTTATTAGGAACAACATTAAAACTAAAAAAAGGAAAATCTTTGTATTTAAGTATTACTTTTGGAAAAAAAGTCGTAGAATAAAAGATAAATAAATAAATAAATATATTAGGACAAATCACACAGATTGAGCTAGCCCCAAAGTAAGTTCGAGACTTGTGTTATGGGATGCTAACTCAACGATACTATATTTTATAATAAATACATATATAGATAAACATCCAAGACCCGGGCCAATCAGAAAAAGATCATTTTCCATCATGATCCGACCGGGGATCGAACCCGAGACCTCTCGGTTCAATGGCAAGAACCTTACCACTGCGCCACCGAGGTCGTCGAGATGTTTGTCTCTATGTACCTTATGCGCTCTGTATATTGTAACTTGACTCAATAAAGTAAACATTGACCAATTACAATATTTTCACTTATATATTATCATTTTTTTTATTATATTTTTTTCGCCTGCGTTTATGTCGTGTTATTATTATTGTCAATATCTCGGATTCTAAACAACGTATGGCGATGAAACCTGTACCAAATTTTAAATTAGACTATTCGCTATACGATTATGAAAACCCCATTCAATTCCATCCAGTACATTTTGCGTGCTGCGCGAACAAACAAACATACAGGTGAGACAGACAAAAAATATTTTGAAAAATGCTTTGATTTCTAATTCCCATAAAGACTCCCCTTAAATATTAGTTACAGTCCATATTATTATAATTATATATTGTCGTCCATTTATAAATGTCTCCAAAATGGCATGATATATTTTAAGCTGATACCACGATAAATACGCACGGCAAACCAAGTCCGACAAGCCGCTAAATTAATTCTTGCATCACAACGAGACTAATTTTTCTCATGGACCGCCGTCAGTGTTCACGGTGGATTAAGGGTGAGTAAGGGATTTTAGGGATGTAATTTGTCAGTATCTTTTATCGTTATATACTGTATTAGGAGTGATTTCGTAGGCTGTATTATAATGTTGTTGGTATTCTTCATGGTAAAAGATCGTGATTATTGAGACGTGTGTTTCCGCCCTAAATTAGGATCTTTCTAAGCAGGCTTATATATACAACAATAATGATCTCAAAGTATATTAACATCAAACGTATAAATAAGTGGCCATTTGTTAAATAACAATCTTCGAAATTTGAATGGTTATTTTCTAAGGTGATATGGAGCGGCGGAAGATGTTATTTGAGGTCCAATGTTGGGAATGAAAGTGACTTGGTCGAAAACACTTAATTTATTACGGATATGGTACAATATTTGATTGTAGACTACGATATGCACTACGTGGGTGATCCGAGGCAAGTCTGGTGAGGGACGAACACCATTCATTGTGTATGTAGAACATCGCTTCTACAGATACATAACATCACATTTTTACCAATTAACTTTGTTTATTAGCGAAAACTACGAAATCCACTTTCCAAATTATTCGACACTAGATAAAGGAATTTATTGCAGAGCATTATAGTTTTCCATTACATAATGTAGTTCACAGTCTACTTATGAAGATTTTGGTGGCCACCGTTTTCGGTTTAGTAGACATTGCCTATTGTAATGGAAATATAAATTGTATTATTGCAAACACATAGCTATTTTATTCGTTGTCTAAGTGAACATAAACTGTCTACCAGTGTGCAGGTTTCCTCACGATGTTTTCCTTCACCGGAAGCAAGTGGTGATTGATGAAAACTACTATACATGAGTCAGATTCGTATACAAACTCATGTGAAACGAGTAGGATTCGAACTGTGACCTTTCGATGTCAGGCGGTAGATCTAACTACTGGATCACCACCGCTTCATCATTTTTACGGGCTTCGCGGCTTCTTAGCATCGAATGCCGCCAGGTACACACAAAGACGAGAGAGGGAATCTATTACACATTAATTTTTGTAACATTCTACGTATTAATATATCTTTCATCATACAAAAAGAAGAAGAATTTACAATCGTAACTTTGAAGCATAAATAATGTATGACTGCAGCACGTGTCTTTTATTTCAATACATCTTTCGCTTCTCGGTCAAACTTTACGACTTCGAAGCCAAGTCTACATTTGTACAATCAACTGCATTACAAACTACCCTAAATAATTACAAATTTACAGGCTTGTGTTCAGTCAACTTCTTCTTCATCTGAAGTCGGCAGTAGACTTAGTTTTAAGTACATTTTTGACGTCAATAAGTGATGTATATCATCCTGTACGTCAACTTTGAGAAGCTAATGCTGAATGCTGGGTAATGTTCCTCGACGTCAAGACTCAAAGTCAAGAAAGAATACCAATTGATGAACGGATACCAACCGATATAATTATTATACATGCGAAAGTAAATTTGTTTCTTACCTCTTCACGCTTTATATACTCAACCAATCCTCGTGAAATTTAGCATATACGTAGTTCGAAGTACGGAGAAGGACATAGCGTAAAAGCGACTTTCATCCCGGAAAAACAATTATTACCGTGGGAAAAATCACGCGGGCGCAGCAAAGTTATAAAATGCTGCGGTGAAGTTTGTTGTGCCGCTTCTTCACCTGCGCTTTGGAATACAAATTTTCACTGACCACTGCTAACATCTTAGTTTTAACTTTTGACTTTAATAAGTGATGTAAATAATGAATTCTAATCTTGAATCAAACTTTCACAGTGACGAGAAAAATTTGTAAATATTTTAAACTGAAATTGAAACAAAAATATATTGGATATCGCACAACGAAAGAATGTTTCACATGAAATATTTTGAAAGCCTGTGTTCCTATATATAGGTAGTATGAATGTACTGGTGGCAACGGAAGTCGTCAATGTAATCAACGGATTAACGACTTTCCTATGTAGCGATAGCAAAAAAAAAGGGAAATATAAAAATGAAATTTTTGACACAAGCCTTTGTTGTCACCAGAGAGATCTCATTGCATTCAAATTGCGACAAGAAAATTCATGTGTGTGAAGTAAACCGTTGAGGACCGTTGATCCTGGGTTACCATCATGTCATCCATATCAAAAATGCATTATTATTGACGACCTCGGTAGCGCAGTGGTAAGATTCTTGCCACTGAACCGAGAGGTCCCGGGTTCGATCCCCGGTCGGGTCATGATGGAAAATGATCTTTTTCTGATTGGCCCGGGTCTTGGATATTTATCTATATATGTATTTATTATAAAATATAGTATCGTTGAGTTAGTATCCCATAACACAAGTCTCGAACTTACTTTGGGGCTAGCCCAATCTGTGTGATTTCTCCTAATATATATATTTATTTATTTATTATTAACCTAACCTAACAAAGTGGTTTTTGGTTCACCGGCCTTAAGTGTGACTAAATCAAACACACATAAACATTATGTTCCGTATAATTTTTGACGTTAAACGTTTGACACAAAACAATATCTATCTATATTTACAATAAAAATCATCACTGCGACAATCAGCCGAAATCTTATCTGTCAACGTGAATAATTTAAACTTGGAACACATCGTGGCTTATTCTTTTATCAGTGGCCATAGTGTACCTAACATAAATCTTGAACAATTATATTACGTCCTTACATTTATGAAATTGGCGTTATAGGAGGAACAAAAAGTCGAATATTTTTTAATATAATATATTTATTTAATCAAAGTAAGAATCATTATTATCTATGCACTTTTGGCATCTCATAGGTAGTTCCTTGATCCGTTTACTAAAAAAAACATTTGGACAGGAATCAATAAAATCTTTGAAGGCGGTTTGGACTGTCCTATCGGAGTTGAATTTTTTCCCTTGGAAGAAGTTATCCAAATTTCGAAAAAAAATGGTAATCTATTGGAGCAAGGTCCGGGGATTACGGTGGATGTCTTAGACATTCTAATTGAAGCTACTCTAATTTTGTAGCCGTCTGTTGTGCAGTGTGTGGTCTAGCGTGGTCGCGAAGCAGCAGTGGCGTGGAGCGATTGACCAGCCTCGGTTGTTTAGCAGCTAGCTTTTCCATCATTTGCTGACAATAGACGTCTGCCGTAATGGTCTGGCCAGAAAACTGTAATGAACAACACTGGCACTAGTCCACCAAACCCTTACAAGTAACTTCTTTTGGGTCAATTAAAAAAAAAACAAATGAATGACGGTTAACGAAACACAAATACATGTGTAAATAGCTGTATAAATTTGAATTTAGAATTCCTGACCAAAGAGGAGAAATTTGTGATTAAAGTGGCCAGTACAACAAAACGCCAATTTCATATGTAAGGACCTAATATTGTAAAGTCAGCCTGTTTTGCTGACCGTAGCCAATATCTCGTTCGGATACGCAGCGATCGAATTTATTCACGCTCACGGAACTCCACTATTGGCATCATGTGTAGGTTTATACAAAAACGTATCCGAGCGCAATAAGCGTTGAGTGGTACCCGTTAAAAGGGTAGTGAGGGGTTCCGCTCTAGAGTAGGACCATGTCCCCCCGCGATTATCTTACGAGGTGACTAAGGGACACATAGACGATAAGGGACGCCTTGGCAACTAATGGACTACAGTTTGACGTCTATAGATTGAAGATAAGCAGGTAGGTTGTGTTTCAAAAATTCAAAGTTGTTTTTTGCTCTGACGTTTAGCGTCCGAACGTAACCGAATTTATGTTGTAGACATGGAATTAGTAGGTATTCCCGAAGTACTTATTAAATCCATGGTTGTAGATGTGTTTTGAATACGAATGATTGCCGAAGAATGTTTACGTCATTTTAATTTTTCAAATATTTCTGAATGTAAATTATCCAGATTCGAAAAATAAACATACAGTGCTTACGTATGGAAATCGTACTCAATCATAGCTAACGTTATACACAAGGTTAGCCTTAGTAAATTTCTAAAATAAGAGAAAATACAGCACATACATTTTCTTAATCCATTTTAATTAAGATCTCATAGGACACAATCCTTGAATTGCAATTAGAATTCCTTGCGAATTCTGACATTACCACAGACAAAAAAGTCTACAGATTAAACAGATGTTTAACTATGAATGAAGAGTGTAGTTCCCGCCACAGAATAGGATGACTCCGTGGAAATTATGCACTAGTTGAAAAAACCCTTGATAGTTGGCAGGTAACAATAGCATTCTGGAAGAAGATGGACGCCAGACAGGTGAAATCCTATGATTTTATGTAAGTTGCAAGTTTTAATAGACGTGCGAGATATTCCTCTGTGTTCTCGCAAATTCTAGTTTTGATTACATTATTTTTGTAAATTTTATTATTTTATCAATTAGCGTTTAGATTATTAGTGTCAGATTGTATTCAAGTCGCCTAAGGGCATCAGATACGACTTTTACGACTGCCTACCGTTTCGTTTCAATAACAACACGTTTACTAATACTTACGAGTAAACTTGTTAATTTGTTCACACAATATAACAGTGCAGTTTACAAATTAATTTGTAGTAGGATTTATTCAGTTATGTACATTCAGAGCTTAGATAGGTACGTCGTGGTGGTACAACCGGGACCAATTGTATTCAATGTATGCAATGGGCCCACGTGGTGGGTCATGGCCTATACTCCATATCCATCCACAAGGAAGGCTAGCAGTGGGGGCGAACACTCAGCCAGCAGTGGGGGCGAACACTTACTAAAAATGTAAATATTTGTAATTCAGAAATTTTCAGTTTTTGAGTAGTAGCCTAAGTATCTCGACCAAATATGACTTTTGAAATATGAAAGTTGCCAATTTTTCAACCCTCTCACAAAAAGTTATAAGTTTGACCGCTAAGTGTGTCTGTCTGTCTATCTGTGACACCGCAGCTCATCAACGGGTGAACCGATTTGGATGCGGATTTTTTTTAATTGATAGCATTTTTTTATGCGGTGGCTCTTTGATATGTTTGATAGAAATCGGTTCAGCCGTTCAAAAGTTGTAGCGAAATGAATATTGAAAGTCGAGGTTTTTTTTTTAATTTGTCTAATAAATAAACTTGTTACCGACGACGCGACGCAATGCCAGCCGCCGAATGACACGACTCGGCGACGGCATCAACTTCGAGATTAGTTCCAGAAGTTTCATGACATTAGATTAAAAAAATGTCGAGTCTGTGCACTAAACGTCAACGCCAGCGTGACATCGAAGTGAATTTCATTAGCGGGAATCGCGCGATTCCAGTAAATGATTGCTCCTTTTGGTAATCTTTTCTCCCGTCACTAATGTTCCATCGTAGTTAAATTGTATTTAACCGGGCGTTCTGTAATTATGGACGTCTTTCTCGTTTACGTTAAGGTGTAAGGTGTTGGTGTAATGGTTAAGATGCCCGCCTGAGGATCGGAAGGTCTCAGGTTCGTATCCTACTCGTGCCATATGAGTTTGTACGCTTTCATAACGTCATAGCTTCATATCTTCTGAATTGTAAGGAACATTATTATAAAGATAGGAAGACCTTGGCTCCGACGATCAATGGCGGTGGAAGATGACAGCTTGTAAATATTGCGTCTTCAAAAAGAGTTAATGCTTTATAATGCTCTGACGTTCGTACACAAAACGATCTGTAATTGAAATTTAAATTTAAGTGAATTTGATTAAATTATATAAATTATTATTATTTGTATTTATATATTTCACTGAAAATTAATTTTGAGAAGTTTTATTGGATACGCGAGCTCGTGGCCAAACGTGACCAATTGAAAAGAAAAAAGAAATTAAGTGTCTGAAGAAAGAAATTTGCGAACTATACGACATGTGTTTAGTATAACTGCTTTTTGCTGTAGGGTGAAAGTTAATGGATGTATATCTAATATATTGAGACTTGTGTGTAAGGATGTGGGTATGACACCAGTGGACGTATTTATTATAGGGATGGTTTTAACGATTTCTGCACGCCATTGTGTTTTAATTTCTATTGCTGTTATTATTATGTTCATGTAAGTAATTTTAATTGAAAATGATTGATTGATTTTTGTGATTTATTTAATTTTTATATTTTATTTTTGAAAATTTGGTATTCGCGGAAGACCAGCGTCGTGGCAAAAGTTTTGGTGTATAATTTTGTGAAATTTTTGTATGTAAAAAATTTAACTAGTGTAATGATACATCCAAATAAACAATTTTTCTTTCTTTCTTTAATTTTATTCCTTGTTTTCCCATAACACGTGTTATTCTCAGTAACAACGCCATAACGCGACGTAATTGTGAAAAAAAAACAACCATTATTTTGTTCAGATTCTCTATGGTTTCTTTCATATATATGGAGTAAATATATAAAAGTTGCGAGAATTTCGAAGGAAAACACAAAACATTGTTGTAAAAATATAAGGAAAATTAAATACATTTGTTGTCACCGGCAGAACCGAAAGGTCCCAGGTTCGAATTCCTACTCATACCACGTGAGCTTGTATACCAATCTGACTTACGTATATAGGTGATTTTATATATTCACTAGCGGCCCGTAGCGGCTTCGCTCGTGTAAAAACATAATAAATTACACAACGAAACCTTCCTCTGGAGTCACACTATCAATTGGTCACAACCGCATTAAAATCTATGCGTTAGTTTTTGAGTTTATCGCGAACAGACAGGCAGATAGATGCGGCATTGGACTTTCTTTTATAATATGTAAGGATTCAGAAATTAGACCTTCACAGACACTTTTTCACGTCATTTAATGGCCTATCGTTTCCATAGCAAAGAGTAAATATAAGGGTTCCGTATTTCCTTTTAAGGTGCGGAACCCTAGAAACAAGTTCTAATATCATTTTTACCACAAGCTTTTATTGTCGCCAGACAGATCTTATGACAAATACCCATGCCCGTGCTGTAAACGGTTGAGTAGTTCCTTCATTTGGAGCCAATCCGTGCTGTACCATCAGGCCACGCTTATCATAATAATGAATTGTCATGTTGAAGACGTAGTAACACAAGTTTATATGTTAGACCCCGACTTTCAATGTTCATTTCGTTACAACTTTTGAACGGCTGAATCGATTTTCATAACACATGGCTAAGAACACTCGGGATAAAATTATCTGTGACCCAAAAAAAACTAAACGAAAAAGGTTCATCCGTTTGGGTGCTACGATAGCACACAGACATATACACAGATACACACACTTTAAACTTATAACACCCCTCTTTTTGCGTCGGGGCTTAAAAATAGAACAAACCAAAGAAAATCGTATTATACTCCTAGTATCACTTTGAATCCACATAAAAAGGTAAAAAAATATGGATACGTTTCTATCTTTTCATGTGGATTCAAGTGCCAGCACTGCTGGATAACGGTTCCTGGCTCGATTACGGCCAGTTTCCAAGGAGTTATGGCAGATCTTTATATAACTAATGGACACTCCACAGATTGGCCTCGAGAGCCAATCTATTATTTCCTAAGTGTTATTCGGTAAAGGTTAAATTGAACGAGTTTTAAAGAGATTAGAAAGGGGAAGGTTTGAGTTGATTTCACGATGGAGTGCTTTTGCCCGCGACCTGTCCCGCGTCATTTATGCTTCTAAGCATGGAAGCAGAGTACAATCTAAACAATTTTATTGCATACTAGCTGTTTACACGCGGCTTCGCTCGCGTACAATTCCCTCGGGAACAGATTTTCTCTCTGTATTAATTAAAATAAGTTTGATATAGTTGGTATAAAATATCCATTAGCACATTAAAAATTACACGCCATCTAGTGTACATATTACAAAGTTAACCTAACCTAACCTTTTTTTTTACCTAATCTAACCTAGTATTTTGTAACCCCTATTACATTCCTTTATGAAAATAATAATTTATTATTGTTCATGTCATTGTTCAATATATCGCGATGAAACCTATACCAGATTTTAAGTAACCCTAATTCTATACAACTGCGAAAACTGCATCAAATTCAGTTGTTTTTGCGCAATACGCGAACTGTTTTTCGTTAATACTGACAAAAATAAATCACACAGATTGAGCTAGCCCCAAAGTAAGTTCGAGACTTGTGTTTTGAGATATTAGATTTAACTCGACGATACTATATTTTATAACAAATACATACATAGATAAATATCCAAGATCCGGGCCAAGCAGAAACAGATCATTTTCCGTCATGATTCGACCGGCGAACCCGCGACCTCACGGTTCAGAGGCAAGCACTTTACCACTGCGCCACCGAGGTCGACAAATAACAAAAATGAAAAGTGTTTTGGCTCCTATTAATGGTCTATTATTGTAACTACTTGTACAGTAAATAATATTATTTGATTTCAATCGTCTCAACATACGCGTATTCTTAAAATAATTCGATCATTTTATATGTAGCTGAAATTTCGAGAAAAAAAAATTTGCCCAAACTCCTTTTAACCTTGCGGTTGGTTCCATTCCCGGCCATGATGCTACAAAACTTGGGGCTCGCATTACAATAGCATTCCCAGAGAGGATCGGCGTTATGCCAGCCCGATGCGAAATCACAATTAAAACTTCAAATCCACTAAACATCACGGCCGAAAAATGCAACCGGTAATAGCTCATATGAGAGAGACAGTTGCACAATAAAAAAAAGATATGTAATGCGCAGATAAAATTAACATAAACTTTAATTAACGTAACTTTTAATTACAACGCCAACTCAATTCATATTATTTTTGTTCCGAAAAATTGCAATATAGCACAAAACCTAGTTTCATTGTATTACGTAGGTAATTCTCTATCAGGAACACATAAATGAGTATAAACATATCGAATTACGAGCGTTCGCTGCCAATGTAGAGGTACAGAGTAGCCCAGACTAAAATATACAGAGACAAAGCTTTGTAAGTTATTGGTTTCAATTTTTGACAACAATATGTGATATACAAAATAGGGCGAATTTTGTAGTAAAATTGTTTATATTATACAGAAAAGAAAAGAATGTAACAATATCACTTAATTTTTACAATTTTATACTAAAATACGAAATTTTATATTTAAAAATAAAGAATTATGAAATGGGCTTTTAAACAAATCTCTGTAGATAATTAATTTAAGTTAATACACCAATACATACACACAATTTCGATACAAATAATACATTGTTGCAGTGTGAATATTTTACAAATTTTTATTTATTTTGTAAATTAATTATACATGTAAATTAAATTTCACCTACTTCCTCTTAAGTGGGTGAAAAATATATTTTTTAATCGCTACGTTTTTGTAAAAAACCTGTTATAACTGATTTATAAATAATACATTTTTTATTTAGTTAGTTTTAAGTTAGTTTTAAGTTTACAGTTCTGTCTTGTCATGTAAAAAAGATAAGTGGGATAATAAACAATTTTTAGGTAAAAAAGTAATTTCATTTCACAAAGTAAATGGGAAAAGGTAGGGAACAATTATATAAAATAAAAGGTTTACAAAAATATGGGCCACGAGGACGCTTTACTGATATCCGCGATTATAGTTAAAAGTTTAAGTAAATTAGTGAAGTTAAAATGAAGGCCGGTAGGCGTTGGATGGTCCCAGCTCTGCAGGTTACCTATCGGCTGTTCTAGCTTAACTGGTGATCGAAATCCTCTCCAGTGGTAATTTTAATAAAGTAGCACTCAACAGAGGATGAGGAATTAAGATATAGTTAATTTTAGGCCAAATCCTAGCAAATTCTACACAAGGCAATACATAACTGTATTAAGTATCTACCTTCAATATATTTTTACAACAAATTTAAAGACTTTCCAAAACGAGATTAATATTTTCAAAATCCGTACCAATTTAGCGAGATAATTAATTTAGCAAATTAAAGAAATTTCTATAGGAAAACTATGAAAAAGTAGAAATTCAGTGGTCACTTGAGTTACCTTTGCAATAATCCCAAATTGTGTGCGGGTTCTTGGAACTCGTTGAATTTTCGACAAGTTTGTTGTTTGACTTGTATTTTGTATTTTATCAAATGTATTATTATTATTATTTTTATTTATTTATTGGAATATTTTATTTTCTTAATAACTTCGACAACCGCCCGCAAGGCAAGATGACCGATGGTAAACGACTGACGTTGACAGTTATATACATACATATAAGTCCGTGACAGCTGATGTTGTCAACAGGCACGACCATAGATTTTCTACAAACGGCTTTCAAACGTACAAAAAAAAATACAAAATAAGGAACTCCTACGATCGATCAAAATATTTTTACAAAAACAAGCGTTACAGTCTATACATAATACATACAAACTTTATCAATAAACTTTTGAAGCTTGAACTCTCTTATATCTACTCTGTAACAGTTCATGTATCGATGAAACGCCTCCCGGTCATAGCACACAGTAATAAGAGAGGTATCCTGTGGGATTGGAGAAACGAACGGTCACGCCGAGTACTTTAGATATAGTGTGAATGAAGTGAAAGTAAAACATAAATTTGTTTAATACAGTGAAGTATATAAACAGGCAGAATGTATTAGCTGCTTTTTTCCCTACGCGTATTGTAAAAGTCAATCAAAGGAAAGCTATAATCTAGAGATTTTCTCATTAAATACAAATTATAATTATAATTACAATACTCTTATTGACGTGAAAAACTTACTTGAAACTTAGAATACGTTGCGTCAGTCAACCTTGACTTTAACTTTTTCCAATATAACCTCAAAAGTCTTTATTAATTTTAGGATGATATACATCACTTATTGACGTCAAAAAAATTACTTTAACCCTACTGCCGACTTCCAAAGCGCAGGTGAAGAAGAAGCGGCGCGACAAACTTCACCGCGGCCTTTTCTCCGAAGACAATTCAATAAACAAATGTAGGTCATAAACATATTTTAACAATCAAGAGGACGAATTTACATCATTATTAAAGAATTTCAAAATTTAAATAAATAAAAAAAAACAACAACAAAATGTTTTTAATAAAGTTATTGAAGATTGTCAAAACAAACTTTAACATAAGTCTGTGACTTTAACTTAAGCTAAAAATAGGTACAAAGTACGCCCTTTTAACTAAATGAGACGGCGCGGACGCATACGTTATACTTGATTGCTGCAACACACTCTAAAATAGGCTAGCAACCTCTCTCTTTCTCTCGTATGGGTGGTTTTCTCCTCCATTTCACACCGTCTTCATCCTTAAATATCTAAAAATTCAGTATTTTTTGAATTGTTTTTGTTGTGGTTGATATTCTCGATACAGGCTTGCCTAGTGAGAAAGTCATAGGTATTAATTAATTATTTACTTGTAAAATTCCTGCAATGTACATTTTACCTATAAATCGTTTCTTGTTATTTTTTGTTTATTGCAGCAAATAAATGCATTTTTAATTTTTTCATCTGCCAGACAAATGGCACGCATACCTATCATCCTTGCCGATATCAAGCTAACACTTATTTTATTTGCCCTTTCTGGTAAAACCAGAGAGTAGCGTCAAACATTTGTTTCTGTTAATATGCACATTTAAAAAGCTTACTTTAAAGTAGAAGAAATTAAAACTATCCAACCACAATCTAACATCTTTGTTAAGTACACAAATCACTTAGTTTCGACCAACTACAGTACAAGATGGAAATTAAGAGGTAAGAACAGCGCAGGCTGCCGTACAAGAAGTTTAAAAAGTTTAACCTACGATTCTATTGTTAGCGACAACTGACTGTATCAGTTATATTCTAGTCGCTTTTATAGCAATTGACTTATGCAAAGATTGAGCAGACGCAGCGTCTCTCAATCGCGGATCTAGTCTATCTTGACATGACAGTCTATTAATAGGCTAATATCCTACTAACAGAAAGTTTGTGAAAATATATACATATTTGTTACTCTTTCACTCAAAATCCACTGGACGGATTGTTATGAAATTTGGTGCACGGGTAGAATATAACCTTGTGCGTCTGGGCACAGCTAGTATATCAAATACTTTGTTAATGAAAACACGTATCACACTCGTGTGTTTATCGACAGAATAGTCGACTATAGTTTCAGACTTATAGATAACCGTTTTCAAAATGAGTGCATTACGGCGCGCACCGCACTCTTTCTTTCTTTCGTATTTATTAGACGGGCGTCTTAACAACTGGACCACACCGCACGGACCCACTTCGATGCGTAGCTATGAAAATATACCTTTTAGGATTTACTTTCTAAAGCTGGCCAGGTATTAAACCGACGAAGCATGCTTGTAAACAGCTTATGGCATAAACATGAATCTCCCTAGGTTTTCCACTTTGATAGTCATAGTTTCCGGAAAATTCTTGGCTAAACATACTTGTAATTTTCTTTTTTAATGGCGAGTGGCTTCTATCCTTCAATAGGAACACTTCTCACTATACGAACCAACAGACATCGACTATATCATACAGAGTTAGCGGATCTCGATCTTTTTTGAAAAACTCTTTTAGAAAGCCCTAAACTTTTATAGATATAATATACTATATAACTATATATATTACTTTTTTTTGTATACTACGCAACAGCTATCACAGTTATTACAAAAAGCTAAAGTATAAAATTAATTATATCATATTTAAAAAAATCATTTTCCAATGCATTTTTAAGAAAAAAAAAAAACAAAAGTTTACTATAAATAACATAACTATAAATTTAGTTACATTTTTCAATATGATCAATTCATTTTCGGAGCCGCAACTACTGCTTTAGGAGCCCTGGGGCTCCGTGAAGCACAGTTTGAGATGGCTATCATATAGGATTGACGTTAGGCAGGCAGCCGGTCATAAAATAAAACCGAATTTTACGCGCACACCGAATCACTATCCTCGTTGAAGGAAAACGCCATGACAACATTGCTGGTTGACTATCAGGTCTATATTAATGCGCGTTTATGTGACCAATTGTCATTAGGCTTGTAAAAGTCATGCCATTTTGTTCGTCATTGTATGTAGGAGCTCTCCAAAGATTATATTTTCTCAGACACAGCGCCACGAGTACAGCCTCTATCATCCTACTAAAACTACTATTGTTATAAATGCGAAAGTTCGTGAGGATTTATGTGTGTATGTTTGTTACTCTTTCATGTAAAAACTAGTGGACGGATCGTTTTGAAATTTGGTACACGCGTTGAATATAATCTGGAACGGCACGTAGGGTACTTTTTATCCCGTAATTCTCACGGAAGCTAAGCCACGGAGCGCAACTAGTATCGTTTATCGATCGGTGCCATTAAGCTACATGAACAAAATCTGAAACAAAGCGTCAATAATATAATCTAAACGGTATCTTTCAGATTATTTTTTAAAAAGATATCCATTTGTAATCAAAGATCTAATAATAAAAAATGTTTTCAACAATGTGTACGACCCGTGACTTCACTTACTGTCTAAAAAAAGTCTTTTGTACATCGTGTGTCTCTCTGAATAATTTAGATGGCATTTAGCAGCAGTTTTACGAGGGAGAAATGGCTATATTATTTTGCATTACGTACACTTCTTGCAATGGTGTCGAATGAAGAATATTCATTTGTATTTATTGTATGTAAAGATAGTGTTATGTAAAAAAAGAAGTAACGTAACTTTTTAAAGTAAGTACTGTTCTGGGGGCATTCGTTATTCTCTCACTGACGAGGCATTTGAGATGAGCCTAAGCGAAAACGAAACTTTATTTTATTTACCAAGAAACCAATTTACATAACCATTTATGTTCTGATATAAATATATAATAATACATGTAATACAAATAAAATAATATTTGTCTGACTGTAGAAGGTAATATTTTCTCTCTTTTTCTCAATCAAACTCTCTAATGATAGTCTTCTTTTAAGCCTCCGCTCAGAAGAAGAAGAACGCTCCGTTAAGAAACTCCGCTCATCCAATATTATAATTAGAAGAGTGGAGTCTCCTGGCTCAGGTTTAAAACAAGATTAAATTGAACGGAATTTTATCAATGACTAGCTTCGCCCCGGGCTTCACTCTCGTGGGAAATTCGGGATAAAAAGTACCCTGTGTTATTCCAGGTTGTTTTCTATCCGTGTACCAAATTCCACAATAATCCGTCCAGTAGATTTTGCGTGAAAGAGTAACAAACTCACATAAATATACTCCTACATACACACATACACACAACCTCACAAACTTTCGCAATTATAATATTAGTACGATTTTGTGATTTTAGAACTCGATAATTTACTAGCGACCCGGTCCGGATTCCCACGATCTATAGGCTGTTTTGTATGTGCAAAACCTCGTTAATAAATTGTCTATAACAATTAAAACTTCATCATAATTCATTGCGTGGTTTGATAGATGAAAGCTTACTAGACGCTGCGGCGACTCCGTTTTATACCATGTAGTGTCTAACCCCAAATCCCACGGGAGAAAACAAGTCTAGCACAGTCAACAGCACTTCAAGTTACCCTTAATGACCTCTATGCAGAGGTAATAGTGGTGAGTTTGCAATGAATCTGGGTAGGTTGGTGTGCTGTTGACTGTACCCGAATACGGGTAAATCGTTGCTAATGACATTATCGAACCGATAAATTCAGAAATCCTAGTCTGGATATATTCGGCGTGAGATAACAATGTTGGCTCGATGGCCGTCAATATTCATTTGTGCATCACGGAACTTCATACTATAACAGTGATTGTAACCTTTTGGGACTGACGTTTTAGAGTAAACTATTCGGCGTATCTATCTCTCTTGCTATCTCTCTCTCTCTCTCTCTCTCATCCGAGCGATTTCACGTAATTCCTTTGTTAAATGATAAACCTTTGAGCGTCGGAACCTTGTTCCGCTTTTTGTCTTCACTTCGCAAAGTTATCGGCAACTTTATTGTCAAATCAATAATAATTGGCAAGCATATTATTCCCATTTCGAGACATACAGATAATAATTCCCTTGCCTCCAATCTAGTTATACTATCCTTCTTCTTAGCGTGTCAACTCGGCGAATCGTATTATTGATGATTGAGAAGTCGTCGACGATGTATAAAAAAAAAATAATCTACTAATCCTACTAATATAATACTTATACATTTATTTTTTAAACAAGGATATTTTTAATTCAATTTTCAATTGCCAATTATATTTAAAAAATACCCATAAACAGATAATGTCATAAAAATACTTTTAGAATGCTTTTTCACCGAAAAACACTTTTATTTTTGTAAAACAGAAATGCAGATTACTGGCCACACACACATTCATAATTTTAAAAAAAGCAAATCCAAAGAGGTTAAGTAACGAATGTCCTACAAAAAGGGGATACAAAAGGGACAGTCAAATAAATGGGCTGAACATCCAGTCATTAACCTCAGTTTGCAGGATTCACAATATCACAGCTAGAGTGCGACAGAATTAATTTTCTGAGCTGTTGAACACTCTGTGCCTCACTTTGTGTTGTTGTTCTGATATAGTCCAATTCTGAGACAGACTGGAAAATAAATAATTATTATCACTTTCATCAAATACTGTTTTTTTTTTTTAATAGTGTGTTCTTTTTAGGGCACAAACCGGCATTTTTGTCACCTTACTAACAAAGTTATTGGTACTTTTGCAAACGTTAACGCCTCAGAGATTAACCTGGTTTATTTAAATACGTGTATGACATAAATGATAGAACTGGAATGAAAAAGGCTCAATGTTAGAACTGGCTCTAATTCATGTTAGTGTATGACAAGGGCCACGCTGTTTCCTCTCTTTCTTACTATTTTGTGTAGCGTCGTTAGGCATAGCGGTTGGGGTAAAATGAGCAGAATCGTTTAGGCTTTAACTGATAATTCGAACAAAATCGAAATTAAAATGCTATTCAAACCAAAGCTGAAAAATTATTTCACTCCGTGTTGAATCGTAACGAAAACGCTCTTGACAAAATATATGAAGGCACGAAGCTGGTTTCAAAAATAACCAGATTAGTATCCGAGCTCTAGGTCTTTTAATTCATCATCATCATCATCATCATCAGCCCGTAGCAGTCCACTGCTAGTCTTTTAATTATTTTTCCTTAATTCACGTCAAAACTACGTAATATATTGTAAAGTGTCGCAACATATTATAAAACAAAATCCTTTAGCGCGTCTTTCAGTGTGTTCGTAATAAAGTCAAAATTTAACGAGCGGATTTTTCTATGGTTTTCACAAATAGGTACTTAGATTGCTTATCTCACTTATTATCACCAATAATGTTTTAAATTAATCAATCCGAGCAAAGCTGAGACGAGCCACTATAGTACAGTATAAATATTATTTAACACCGTCTATATAATATACATTATAACATCTTATAGATCATACTGAAAACTGATTATTTATTCCGATCACACCAAGATACCTTTCAGATGAGTGCTGGCCGAGTGAATCCATAATTCATCACAATTTTATATATTTTTTAACGTCCCACGAGGGAGGCGTGAGGAGAAAGATCTCGAATTTTCGATAGATGTATCATAGATTGAGGTCGTAATTTTCTGAAGGATGATATCTCCGACGTACACGTATGCATTATGAAGCAATAGACAAAAATATGTGTTACTTTTTCTTAACGAATATATACGATTTTATTTTGACGACCTCGGTGGCGCAGTGGTAAAGTTCTTGCCACTGAACCGAGAGGTCCCGGGTTCGATCCCCGGTCGGGTCATGATGGAAAACGATCTTTTTCTGATTGGCCCTGGTCTTGGATGTTTATCTATATATGTATTTGGTATAAAATATAGTATCGTTGAGTTAGTATCCCATAACACAAGTCTCGAACTTACTTTGGGGCTAGCTCAATCTGTGTGGTTTGTCCTCATTTATTTACTTATAACTTTACCATTCTCAACGGTACTAAACAAACTAGGCTAGAACTTAGTTACACGGTACGCCATTTTGTCTAAACGTCAGCGACGTGCAGGTGAAAGTCAATTTAATAAATAATATTTAAAAAATAATAATAGCCTAGTCATGACGTCTCCATCTGAGAAGAAAATGTAACCAATCTATATAACTTGTGACTCACATGATGACGACAAGGATCTGTCAACTAAGGTCGCCTAACTACGTGCGAAGTGGCTACTCCACTTAATATATATAAATAAATATATATATATATTATGACAAATCACACAGATTGAGCTAGCCCCAAAGTAAGTTCGATACTTGTGTTATGGGATACTAACTGCACGATATTATATTTTATAACAAATACATATATAGATAAACATCCAAGACCCGGGCCAATTAGAAAAAAAAAAACCCGGACTTCTCGGTTCAGAGGCAAGCACTTTACCACTGCGCCACCGAGGTCGTCAAAGATTAAAAATTAATACAAAAAAAAACACATATACAACGACGGACTTATCCCATGTCTATTATAGTTAACTGGCGACAAGACACAAAAGTACATAAACTATGTATTAATTATTTCCCTTGAACCATATTTCACACACCTGTTAAACAAAGACAAAGATTATTTATTTGCAAAAACATGACTTTACATTTGTTTTACAATGTGGTGTTAAAAGAAAAACTTAATCCTACATGTTCCACCGTCCACGGGTATGCAAATTTAAATGGAGAGCGTGCTATCATCCCACAAAACATGATCGAACAAATAAAAGTAGGTAACTACAATTAAATACCTGTTTTATCCCTGAATCTAACATTAAACAAATATTCAAATTATAATAACATTTATCAATCAGTAAGGACCCGAGGTGCTTCTTAAATAAATTTAAATTCTGATCTTTATATGTTTGTGGTATTTCGTTATAAATTTTAGATGCTATCATACAATACTTTTACTGAGTAATGCTGTTATACCAGGGAGTAAACATAGTATGGAGACCCTGTACAATTAATTAAGGCAATAATAATAATAATATTCTTCGTACTCGAATAGTATTATCATGAAAATAATAATACAACTTCCATTAAAACATTTTCGGTTATTTTACAACAATAACGTTTCGGGGAAACATATACACGGCATTTTCCACAGTCAAATTTGATATGAAAAAGTCGCTCATTGAAAGTCTGCATCAGACTTTTAAATAAGCTGTGGTTTTACATACCCACTCTAAGTTAACTCTCTGTGGCTAAGTTAAAAAATATGTGTGGCATGTATAAACATGCCACACATATTTTTTAACTAATTTTAAAAATAACAATGAGATGAAAAACAATTTGGAATTGATCGGGAATTAAACCCACGCCACTGTCTATCTGGGACAGTACACACTTGGATGTTTATCTATATATGTATATGTTATAAAATATAGTATCGTTGAGTTAGTAACCCATAACACAAGTCTAGAACTTACTTTGGGGCTAGATCAATCTGTGTAAATTTGTCCTAATATATTTATTTATATGTTTATAATCTATGTACTTATTTTCGTACAATAAAATTATTATAAAAGAGAACACAACAAAAAAAATCTTAACATTATAAAATACTTTAACACATTCTCAGGTATTCTTAAAATAATCTCACCTTTTGTAGAAAAAGCGATAGTTCTATTCCCCATAGAAAAAGTGAGTGGGTATGTAAATCGGGCCTGCAGTTAATCTACATAATAAGGACGGTCTGAATGATAAAGTACCTTATTCATAGGCGTTTTAGTGTGGCACTATTCTGAGGAGAATGTAAGGAAGTGTGGATGGCGAATGAATAATTTAAACTTATCCGACTGCCAATAAAACCTTCCTTAAAATTGCTTTTTGATAAAATTTTTTATAAAAAATTTAATTTTTTGACACGAGCTTTTATTGTTGTCTGAAAAAATACGTGACCAGCAATTTAGTCCGTGCAGTAAACCGTTGAGGAGTTCCCACGTCGGAAGCCGGTGCACGTTCTGTGATATATAAAATTTCACTGAATCTGTTGAATATATCTGTTTTGCTTCTAGAAAAGCGGATTTCGGGCTTCGACGCTCAACGGCTGCAGAAGCTTAAATGATAGATGTTGATGATATCTGTTTCAAAATTGAGTTGCAAGATTCTATTCGAGCAAATATAGACATTCATACACACAAAAATAAAGTAGAACAAATGTATTTCATTTAAAATCGAAAAAGAAATCAAAAGAAACAATCAACTTTCTCACTGGCCAGTCGATTTATTAAATCTTCCAAAAGATATCTCAATAACGTTTGTGTAGATCTCCAGGATTAGATACGAAAAAAGTCGGCCATTTTGTTTTTTATTGCAATTCCGAAGCTCTTCCGGTTATTCCATCGACAGTATCCGCAAAAAACATTATACCCTCATTCGGTATTATGCTCAGCTGGATCTTTTCTCCAGGGCCACAGATACATAAACACTAAAAAAGGCCAACATTTTTGTCTGTATATTTTTTGATTGTATTTGATTTAAGTACATAAGTACTTAAATCGTTTTTAATTCGATTACGAGTATGTACCTGTTTTAATACTTTTTCTATGTTTAGGATTCCGTAGCCAAATGGTAAAAACGGAATCTTTGAAGTTTCGTTATGTCCGTCTGACCGTATGTCACAGTCATATGGTAAATAATAGTAGTATAGGATAATTTCGATATTTATATAATAGGTATTATTTAAGAATCTACACAAAGTCTATCAGATCTGTACGCAAACTCATATGACATGAGTAAGATTCGAACCTGGACCCTTTTGATCCACAGGCGGGCAGGTTTTAACCATTACACCATCACCGCTCCAACAGGAATACGGGTTTACAAAGAAAAGAATAAGGTTGTACAATACGTAAATAAATTACTATTATATTTTCATATATTATCATCCGCATCTAGTAAACTATCGGCTGGTCTAAGTAGTGACGAAAAACGGGCGGGAGATGCCGCGGACAGGTGAAATAGGGCGGGAAATTGTACGGTCAAACGATATGCTCCCGTTTGGACCTAGGTTTGGATCCTCGACGACTTCTGTAGCATACTTAATTGCCACCGATAGACTGCTACTGCAGGATACTAATTCAACGATACTATATTTTAAAATTTATATCTGTAAAGGTAGAAAAACATCTAAGATTAATCTGAAAGTCTGGGGGCGCGGCAGTGCCCAGTGCCAGTGCCAAGTCGAGCAAAAACAGAGGCACGACCGTACCATCCTTTTCTCGAAGCAATTCAGGCCAATTTCGAACCACAATAACTTCGTTGTGGCTATTATAATTTTCCATTTCGATCTGATCTAGAATTAAACCTGTGATGGTTAGGTTGTAGTACTGTTTGAGTTAGTATCCCATAACACAAGTCTTGAATTTCGAACCTATTTTAAACTTTGTTAGGTAATACGTTTGATTAGGATTCTATTTTTGTTTTTTTGCGAAATCAAAACAAGTTGGCGAAATCTACAATTTATGAAGCTTTTTTTTTATAATAATAATATATTATTTTGTAGTTTTTTCGTTTAAAGTATTCATTTTTTATTTTAATGAGACATATATGTATTTTTATACATAGTATAACATACACACTGCATGCTAATTTCTCAATACGAATTTTAATATTACAATTTTTTTTGGTTTTCCTGACTAATATGTAATAGATTTGTTATACATGTCACACATATATTTTTATTATATAATAGTTTATTATCCTATTAGAAGTAAAGTTGATAAAAGTTATTATAGTGTATAGGATATATAAAGAGGACCCAAGAAGAACACACCAGGCTAACTGGGACATTACCGGCTATGGATTCCAATATCTTACTTACGGTTAAACCGTTTTTAGTTCTCACATAGGCTTTTAACTTGCAAAGTTTGTAGTGTATGTACAAATAAATACATAGGTACAAATCACACTGATTGTGTTATGTATGTATGGGATGCTCCTCCACGACCTCGGTGGCGCAGTTGTAAAGTTCTTGCCACTGAACCGAGAGGTCCCGGGTTCGAACCCCGGTCGGGTCATGATGGAAAATGATCTTTTTCTCATTGGCCCGGGTATTGGATATTATCTATATATGTATTTGTTATAAAATATAGTATCGTTGAGTTAGTATCCCATAACACAAGTCTCGAACTTACTTTGGGGCTAGCTCAATCTGTGTGATTTGTCCTAATATATTTATTTATTATACTAACTCAATAATCGTAAGTATATTTTATAACATGTACATATATAGATAAACATCCAAGTCCCAAGTCAATCGGAAAAAGTTCATTTTCCATTCGTTGAACTGACCGGGGATCGAACCCGGGACCTCCAGTGTAGCAGTCCGGCGTGATGACCATTAGGCCACGGAGGGAGAGAGAGGTGGGTAAATATAGGTACTATTAAACATTATCCACTATGAAGGTAATAACAAGAGAACTTATAAGGGCTTAGCACTGAGAACTTGAAACTACTCAACTTGTTTCGAAGTTTGAGTACTGTTAGAGCTTTTAACAACCTATGAGCTTTTTTTTACAGTCATAAAAAATATCGTCGGCGTTTCACAGTATATTTTTCGTGTCTTAGTGGCCGAGTGTTAAAAGTTAACTATATATCTACATAATAATGCATTGTCATCCAAACTAAACGTGTGTACAAATTTTCAGCTCATTCGGTTGAAGATATCCACTTCGAAATTTTAGTTACAAGATTCCACCCGAACACATATACACAGCAAATTAAACAAAAGCTTTTAGAAAAAATCTCTGTTAAATTTAGACTCGATTTTAAATTTTTCTTTTCGAGTTTTTTTTCACATTTTTCGCTTTTGAATTTGATATGAAAACATTACTTTCTTTTTACTCCTTACGAATATATATAAAAAAAATGTAATTACCTATATATTGTCACATTTGGTATTCATGAGAACAGATAAAACAAAAATCACAACCATTATTTAAAATTGAGAATTTCATAGAATTCCGTAGAAAATTCACGTGAACGCACCCGCGTGCAGTAGCTAGTAAACTTCCTCCTTATTTATCGTTTGTCCCAACACAAACGTTCTTAATTCGAAAAACGAATTCGATACGTAATAAAATCAAACATTTATTTTTAAAACTGCCCAGTAATAAAGAACGAATGCAGACAACCGTTAAAAAAAAAAAGGCTGGCAAAGAATTAACCCCACGAAAGCTCTTAAGACGACCATCCCTCTATAAAGTCAACTCTTTCGAAGGCTTACGGGCTCTCATCTAAAATTCAGTTCAGCGATGTCGTAAAAATTGGCATTACTTCACACTTAGTGGGCTCTTAAAATTCAAGTCGCGAACACTTTTTGCATTGGCGGAACCAATTACCTGCCATGTGTGACCTCTTTGATGTAGAAACTGGAAGTTTCTCTATGGTTGTAGTAAAGAATATTTTAAGGCGTCCTCTGTGAGCGACTGAGAGCAGCATGACAATACGACGCGGTGCTTATATCTCTTTCACATAAACATACTATTAATAATAATGAAATTCATTTATTTCAGATGTCAAAGATAACTAGTAGGTAATTATAAATTGGATTGAATTATTAAAAAAATATAGATACATCAAATAAAAAAAAAACAATCAATTAATCTCTCCGGCACAGGTACTGTGAGATGTCTATCACAGCTGTGGCAGAGGTAAGGACAGTCTAGTCTGTCAGCAATCATTTTCAGATTGATGTTGGGGCTAGCCCGCACCCTGCGCACGAAAGACGCACTACGATTTATAGTATACACCGCATATGTGATTGATCGGACTGTGATTCAGAGAAAACCGAGGTCATAGTAAACAAAGAAGCTTGAAATTTTTAAAACCGACCGTGATTTTACAAACGGCCGTATGCCTGATATTAAAACTCCTTAGGAATGTCATTGTTGCCTGAAAAATAACTATGTGTCACTAATTTTATACTTTCGCGTTGCATTATATACTAAACAGCAGGTATTAAACGCGCACATACCTTTTTTATTTCCCAGACTTCGTCCCCAGTCGCCCAGTGCCCACTTATGCAACAAGGTCCCAAACGTCTGGAAAATAAAAATAAGGTATGTGCTCGTTTAATATCTGTTGTTTTGTATATAAGGCTATGTGTCCCTTAGTCGCCTCGTATGACATCCACAGTTGGATATGGGAGTAGTTCTATACTACGGTTAAACCACACCATAAATTATAATTGTATAACATCATCACGATATTATCACATAAAAAAACAATAAACTAAGACACTATACGAAAAATATCACTTTGCATTGTAACAATAACCGTTGCCTTAAACAAAAATTATTCGACGCGAAAATGACCTCAATACTATTTGTATTATTTCAATTTATTTTATCTAGCCTTTAGTTTTGTCATTGTTTTGTCCCATAGCTGAGCAAAGGCCTTCCATTAAAAAAAAAACATTATGGAAGCAAACATCGACAATTCAGAAATAGTCTCCGCAATAAAGCCTATATCATAACCAATACTAGACATTCCTACGCCAACTGTGGCAGAATATGTTGTACTTTTGTTTGTTGTCACATATTTATATCACCATATTCTTTGGGATAAATGATTTCCATTCTGTTAAAGCCGTGAAATTAGCATTGACTCGACCTTAACCGTTGCACTTAAAAAAAATAAAATTTATTTTTAATATTAGTTGTGACTGTTACCCCAGAGATTGTTAAGTAAAAGAAGATCATTGACAGACTCATTCCTCCCACTACTGCTAGGAAAAAGTAAATATGTGTACAACAATATTGGTGGTGTTGCTCGAGACGTCGTCGCGTCGCTGAGCTAGGATAGGTTAGGCTTCCGAAATGTGTAATAATGTATTGGGTATTGGGTCGGGTTATGTATAGGCGTAATATTGAAGGTAATGAAAATATTTCTATACCTTTCGCCGCTGTTAAGTTATGACGTAGTTTTAATAAAGCTCCGACGTCATAATACGTAGGATATGGTTGTTCAGATTTTCTTCATAGTCGTATTCCTTATGGCTGGGGGTCGCGGTCATTACGTGGAATTAAACACACACAACAATTTTCTTGGCATTCAAAATTGAAAATTATTTATTCTTTATCAGTAGGATAACAAAGGTAGGTTGCATTAGTAATGGAGTGGTTTGCCATTGCCTTCTCCATTTCACACGCAAGTTAATAATCAACCAGTGTGCAGGTTTCCTCACGATGTTTTCCTTCACCGGAAGCAAGGGGTGGTCGATTAAAACTACTATACATGAGTCAGATTGATATACAAACTCATTTGTGGCACGAGTAAGATTCGAACCTGAGATCTTTCGAACCACAGGCGGCTTCAGATATTTGTTGTTGTTCAGATACTTTTGTTTAAATGTCATAAACAAAAAATTATATAAGCATTGTATGGCGCAGTGAGAACATGTGACGCAAATCAAATTAAATAATTTATTCAGAAATTAGACTTTTTCACTTTTTCACATTAAAATGTGTAACAAATAGTAATTTCTGTAAATGAAAAAGCATTATCTATAATGCCGGCTCCACACTGTCGTCGAACTGTTTGTCAAACTTTGACCGATTCGGTATACATTGCTGGTTTTTCATTGCGGTAAATAACAGCCGAAATTACTGGGCATAGAAAGATAAAATTTTTATTTTTAAAACACACGGGAAACGGATTTTTACTCACATACGAAGTTGTGGGCAAAAGCTAGTTTTATTATATGCATCAAAAAACAGTGTACCTAAGTATAACAATCAAATACGCACTGTAATTAATTTTCACTTGCGATAAATACGTTTTATACGATCGGAATACGAATTTAACTGTCTTCTCAGTACTAGCGACAATTGGTTTTATGAAAGATACCTGGAGAAACGTGATATTACACAAAAAAATATTAATAAGACTTACGCTCATATCTTTTGTGGGTAAAAGATCTTTTGAAAGGTAATACCGTTGTATAATAAATAACTTGGAAAATGTGATACTCAAAGAACTTCAGAAGACAATTTTTGATTAAAAAAACTAAACAGGCGGTGGACTCGTGCTCTGAAGGTTCTGTAAAATTCATTTTATTTTTGATACATGCAATATATTATTATATCTTGCGAAATTTCATGATCAATAGAATCATCAATTTTAAAAACGAGTGCCTTGTCGTTGGTAGTATTTTCCATTCTTATTTATTACTAGCGAAGCGGTGGTGGTGTAATGGTTAATACGCCTGTGGATCGAAAGGTTTTAGGTTCGTGTCCTACTCCTGCCATATGAGTTTGTATACAAATCTGACTCATATATAGTAGTTTTCGTAAACCACCACTTGCTTCCGGTGAAGGAAAACATCGTGAGGAAACATGCACTACCTCAATACCTTTTTTTTTTTTTTTTTTGTTCTCGCAGGAAGAAACCCATTTACGGGCGACCCAGGGGAAGAACATCTCCCCCGGAGTGTGGGGCTCCCAGGCCGCTGTCGGCCCGGACTACCCACTAAAACCTCCTGCGGCGTTTTCCGTCCGACCGTTAATGGGGGCGCCATGGGATCGCGGACATTTCACCACGACGCCCCCCGAAACCACGACGCCCCCCGTCACCACGACGCCCCCCGTCACCACGACGCCCCCCGTCACCACGACGCCCCCCGACACCACGACGCCCCCCGTCACCACGACGCCCCCCGTCACCACGACGCCCCCCGTCACCACGATGCCCCCCGTCACCACGACGCCCCCCGACACCACGACGCCCCCCGTCACCACGACGCCCCCCGTCACCACGACGCCCCCCGTCACCACGACGCCCCCCGTCACCACGACGCCCCCCGTCACCACGACGCCCCCCGTCACCACGACGCCCCCCGTCACCACGACGCCCCCCGTCACCACGACGCCCCCGTCACCACGACGCCCCCCGACACCACGACGCCCCCCGTCACCACGACGCCCCCCGACTACCTCAATACCTGCCCCTAGAAGACGTTAAGTAGTTGTAAATCTACGTAATCGTCATGTCAGATGCCTTTAGGCGACTTGAATAAAATCACCAGTTGTTGACACCAGTTTTAGCAATAACATACTCGATATGATGACGACTAGCTATTGCCCGCGGCTTCGCTCGCGTCAATTTCCCACGGGGAGAGTACTTTTTCAGAGATATAAGGTATATCATTGGAATAGAAGCTTGAAGAGGAACATACAAACTCACTTTAACTTTCTCTGATGTATTTATTATTCAGGGTTTCCCTTGTATTATATACTAAATAACAGGTATTAAACGCGCACATACCTTTTCTATTTCCCAGACGTTTCGGACCTTGTTACAAAGGTCCGTATGGTCACTGGGCGACGGGTATGTGCGCGTTTAATACCTGTTAATTAGTATATATTTTCCCTTGTATTAGTTTATATTTATGTACTTACTTTCTAACAAATAAATTATTACAAACAAACAAAAAAACAAAATAAATATTTCTTTCATTCTAAAAGCAACATTTTAAAGCTCTTAAGGTTCTTTCCTGGAAGATGTTCTCATTTAAGAAACGACCTCTACTCGCGTTTTAGTCTGATGTAAACCTACAGCTACCATTCAACATTCCTTTTACCACAAAATATTTATATTTTCAACGATACCCGTTAAATTCATACTACTGGGGTATTATTATAATCTGTGTCCATACTATTATTATAAATGCGAAAGTCTTTCCGTCTGTCTGTCTGTTCCGCTTTCACTGGACTGATTTTGATGTTATTTAGTATGCATACAGTTAAAGACCCCGTTCAAATATAGGCTAGGCTCAAATATAGCTTTGTTTATCAATAATTAACCCCCAAATAACTATAATGGGTGATGAAAGTCAGAGAAATTCACGCGGGCGAAGCCGCGGGTAAAAGCTAGTGAAGAATGATTCTTTTTATAAGAATAAATAATAAATAAATATATTAGGACAAATCTCACAGATTGAGCAAACCCCAAAGTAAGTTCGGGACTTGTGTTATGGAATACTAACTCAACGATACTATATTTTATAACAAATACATATATAGATAAACATCCAAAACCCGGGCCAATCAGAAAAATATCATTTTCCATCATGACCCGACCGCATACGTAATAGCATACATTGTTGGGTTTCCATTGCGGTAAATAAAAGCACTCATACAAACTGTGCAATATGTACTTGGCCTATTTAAGCATTGGCCTATTATATATTAGACGACCTCGGTGGCGCAGTGGTAAAGTTCTAGCCACTGAACCGAAAGGTCCTGGGTTCGATCCCCGGTCGGGTCATGATGGAAAATGATCTTTTTCTGATTGATCCGGGTCTTGGATGTTTATCTATATATGTATTTGTTATAAAATATAGTATCGTTGAGTTAGTATCTCATAACACAAGTCTCGAACTTACTTTGGGGCTAGCTCAATCTGTGTGATTTGTCCTAATATATTTATTTATTTATTATTATTTATTTATTCTATTAAATGCAGCTGAAGTTTTAACGACCTGTAGTCACCGTGGTCGAAGCCGAACTGGAGTATATACGTTGTGAAGACCATTGCGTCATTGAGCTAAACGAAAATTTGAAAAACATTATACGAGTTCCACACTGTCGCCGTACTCAGACACATGCCTGCAGACGCGAATGCGTAAATAAATATATTAGAACAAATCACACAGATTGAGCTAGCCCCAAAGTAAGTTCGAGGCTTGTGTTATGGATTAATATATATAGATAAACATCCAAGACCCGGGCCAATCAGAAAAAGATCATTTTCCGTCATGACCCGACCGGGGATCGAACCCGGGACAGAGGCAAGCACTTTACCACTGCGCCACCGAGGTTCGTGAACCATCAGTTGGAGCACGGGACCTTAGAAGTCCCCGTGCTTCACCCAGGTGAAGAACTTTTGTGAAGCACGGGTCCGGACTCAACATTTCTTAGTATAAGTGGTTTTATCTTCCTAATATTATAAATGCGAAAGTTGGTGATGTAATGTATATTTGTTACTCCTTCACGCAAAATCTACTGGACCGATTGTTATGATTTTTTTTACACGGGTAGAATATAACCAGCAATATCATATAGGTTATATTTTATTTTGAAATTCCCACGGAAGGGACTAGGCTACATTTTATCTCGAAATTCCCACGGGAGCGAAGCCTCCGCGCTCAGCTAGTTTACCATAATGAAAAACCAGCAATGTATATCGAATCCGCCAAAGTGTGGCAAACTGTTCGGTTAACAGACTAAGTAAATGTAAATCTGACCAAGACTGGCAAACAGTGTGGAGCCGGCATTATTCTAAATTTCATTCAGAGGAAAGCATTACTATCGCGTGATCTATTGACCCCTCAGTTATTTAATCCTGGAATATTCAATGTAGAATCCTGGAGATTCCTGACGGCATCACGCTCGCTTGAGCTCAAATAAGATGTTCTCAAGAGGATACGGCGTTTTTATTGTGTGGTCCAAGTCAGAGGATTATCATCATTTAGCACACGGCGTCCGAGGAATCTAAAAAAAAACTGTTTATTAGCTCAAACATTACCAATAGCGCAATAACAAGATTATTTGTTAGACAAATAAAAAAAAACCCCTTTCTATATTCATTTCGCATTTCAGCCGTTCATAAGCTGTTATAAGCGGCTGAACCGATTTTGATCAAACATATCTAAGAACCACCGTATAAAAATTAACTGTCAAATAAAAAACAATCGCATCTAAATCGGTTCACCCGTTGATGAGCTACGGTGCCACTTACACAGACAGATACACTTAGCGGTTAAACTTGTAACACCCCTCTTATTACGTCTGGGGTTAAAAAGCGATAGAGTTACCTCAAATCTTGTTTTTTTTTTGTACTCACTCCATTGCGTTGCTCAACCAGAACTCTGAAGACTGTATGTCAAAGTGCCTGTAATCCCCTAAGCCTGGATATCTTAAGAAAGATGAACAACTCCATTTTAAAGGTTGGCTAGGATAACTTTAATTTATTATTAAAATATCTGAATTTTCTTGCTGATTAACATGTACTAATTTCAAACCAGAAACAAATGACTAAATAAATGAAATATGAACCATTACATGACATTTATTAATTTATTGTTAAATATTTATCTAGTTTCCTGCCTGGGCATTCTCATTTCTTATATACTAGCTTTTACCCGCTGCTTCGCCCGTGTAAATTTCCCACGGAAATATTTATTTTATAGGAAAAAAGTACCCTTTTCCATACTTCAAACTACATGTATGCAAAATTTCAAGATGATTGGTTGACCAGATAGAGCGTTACGAGGTAACAAACAAACTTACTTTCGTATTTAAAATATTAGGATTAGGATACTTAACCATCAACTCAAAAATAGACCCGCCGCCTCAGCGATTCTTAAAAAAATACATCTGAACAAACACTTCGAATAGAAACTAAGTAATTAACTAATTTTACTACAATATATTTGCAATATAACTGACTAGCTGCCCATCTCAGCTTTACTTAGGTAAAATCCTAATAAATAATACACTAAAACCTTCCTCAGAAGTCACACTATCTATAGGTGAAAGTCGTATGAAAATTCTGCCAGGTCTTTGAGTTTCTCACGTTCATACAGACAAACGCGACAGGGAGACTTATCTTTAAGATGTACTATACTCTTGTGCCTTGGACCAAATGCGAATACTTCCGAGTTACGTATGTGAGAATACGTGTCTACCTACGCCCTTAGAGAAAATGAGTAATCAACTTTTTATTTCTTACTGTTTTTTGTCCGCGAAATTCTGTATGTTTTTAGTTTGATTCATTTGTAGGTGTGATATTAATTGATTAATCGAAAATTAGAGAAACCGGGTAACATTGACTCTTTGCGGCGGTGGTTCCTCCCTAAAATAGGACCACTCTATATACTCCTAGACGGGACTAAGGGACATAAAACCTTAATAACTGATAGGCAACGATGGCATTCCCAAATGGCGTCAGGCCGGTTATAAAATCATAAATAAAACCTTTTTTTGGGCTTTAGGGTGTCACAGCTCCGAATGCGTAGGAAACACGCGAAGATAATATAGAATATAACACCTTTTCATCTTATAACTTGGACCACAGGCTACCACTCTAGCTATGTGAGAAAACGTCTCCCTTAGAGAAAAATGTGACGTCAACATGCTTCCCGAGTGGGAATTTTAAATTTATTTTTATACGGTATTTAACTAGATTTCCTGGTTGTGTGTGATTGAATTGTTTTGAAATAATAAAGTTATTCTATTGGTTACATTTTCGAAAAAAAAATACGGAAAAATTATTTCATATTAACTAGCGGCCCGACCCGGCTTCGCTCAGGCAAACCATAATAAATTATACACCAAAACCTTTCTCGGAAGTCACACTATCTATTTTAAAACCCGCATCAAAATCCGTTGCGTAGTTTTCAAGGACCATACACACGGACAGACAGCGGGAAGCGACTTTGTTTTATACTTTATTTTATCTATGTATTCATAATGGAATGAATGAACTGGACCACAGTAAGCCAGCTAACCACCAAAATCACAGCGAATAAATTTAAGAAACCATAAAAATATATCTCATTTAATATCCAGAGTCAGTGGAATTTATCACTAACAGATCCTTTGTTTTCTACATTACGATGGATATAAAATAGAGAGGTTATAGATGTAGATACCCCTCTTATTCTTATGCTAACATATAGTGAACGATGACGAGCGAGCCTAGGGGCGTAGTGGTGATTAAGCCTAAAAAACCAGTCTTTGTATTTGAATATTTATTACTAAATGTCGCCCGGGGCTTCGCTCCCGTGGGAATTTTGAGATAAATATAGCCTAATAGCAATCTTGGATAATGTACCTTTCAAATGATGAAATAATTTTTGAAATCGGTTCGGTAATTTCAAAGATTACCCGCCTCAAACATACTCTTATAGCAAACGCTTACCTCTTTATATTAATGGAATAGACTTAGAATTAATTCTTCACGGGAACAGTTATTTTTTCAGGATATAAAGTACCCTATGTCCTTTTCCTGTACTTCAAACTACATGTATGTAAAAGTTCAATAAACACACTTACTTTCGCATTTATAATATTAATTAGGATAATAATAGTTAGGATACTTAACTTTACGACATTAGCCGACAAAAAGGAAGAAAGCAAATATAAAAGGGCCTGTCCTGCAATTTATAAAAAGGATATGTCACTGTGACAATGACAGTGACAGCTGTCATCAAGTTTATTTTAATGAGAGCTGTCGCTAACACAAATAATAAAACAAAATGGTATGCCGCGTCTGTTCGCGATAAAATTAAAAACTACAGCACCAATAGATAGTGTGATTTCTGGGTTGTTTAGGTGTTTAATTAATAATGTTATTGTTATATGTTAAAGTTCTGTATTTTCTATATTTTATCACGATGAGGGAGAGAAATGCGGAATTGAGATAAAAGCTATATTGATGAAAGACAATGGTTGTATTCCATATGAATAAAGGTCCATGTATAATATTAAGGGCTATACAAAGAAGTCGCAAAATTCGAAGAACTTTTCAGATTATTCAACGTTTCCAGTATTTATAACGTTTACATTAAGAGTCCTTTTATTAATTTCATGACCTGATGGTACACCTAGAGTCGGCTCCCGATGAAAGAATCACTCAACGGTTAATAACACGGTCAATTTTTTTTCAACGTGACATTAGTTCCGATGGCAATGCATTATTGTGATGAACGAGACCTGATGATGGACCAGGATCAGCTTTCAACGCGGGATCTCCTCAACAGTTTACTGAACAGACACGAATTTTTCCTCACGCGGTGAATGAAACAAGAACTTTCGCAAAAAAAGCATGTTTAAAATAAAATTTAATAAAAACTTTACGGGAAGTGAGTTTGCTTTATCACTGGATAGTATAAAACAAAGTCGCTTCCCGCTGTCTGTTCCTATATATGCTTAGATCTTTTAAACCACGCAACGTATTTTGTTGCGGTTTGTTTCAATAGATAGAGTAATTCCAGAGGAAGGTTTATATATACCTATGTAACATGCATTATATTGCACCCGGGCAGGTCGCTAGTTCTAACTAATATTATAAATGGGAAATTAAGTTTGTTTGTTACCTCTTCACGCTCTATCTACCTAACCAATCTCCTTGAAATTTTACATACATGTAGCTTGAAGTATGGACATAGGGGCATACCTTTCATTCCGGAAAATTAACGCGGGTGAACTCGCGGGCAAAAGCTAATAGTATATATAATTATGTCAATATTATAACGTACGGAGGGGTAAGTGCGGGTTTGCAGTGTGGTTGCGTTGCGTCAAAATGGTGCATTGTGATTGGTTCGCTGCGTCTCACTTCGAATCGACTCGATGGTGACAAGTGAAATGCAAACCTGAACTAACCCCTCAGAGCATTAATACGCCTCTAGGATTAAGATTACCACTCCCAATCGGTGAGCAAAACCTACGTAACATAGATATATAACATCGAGTCCAGTTAGTCCAAATCCTGCAGGGCGAGAAATCACCGGGAGGTCAGAAGAAATTTGGAGATTTCACAGTATAGATATATAAGAAAAATATGGGTCATTCGCGAATTACTATCGATTGAAAAATCGATTATAGTTTCTGTCAAAGTTTCAAGTAGTAGACGATACCAAGAAATTTGGAGATTTCACAGTATAGATATGTAAGAAAAATATGGGTCATTCGCGAATTACTATCGATTGAAAAATCGATTATAGTTTCTGTCAAAGTTTCAAGTAGTAGACGATACCTTGTTCAGATACTTACATATTAATAAAACAAAGTCCTTTACCGAAGATAAACTCAGTAACTACTGCACGGATTTTCATGCGGTTTTCACCAATGGATAAAGTGATTCTTGAGGAAGGTTTAGGTCTACAATTTATTAGTATGTTTTTACCCGAGAAAAGTCTGAAGAAGGTTTAGTGGTATATTTTATCATGTTTGTACCCGAGCGAAGTCGGGACGGGTCGCTAGCATATTATAGAAGGAAAGGTGGAAGGAAGAAGAGGCCCAAGAAGACCAAGAGACAATTACACCAGGTAAATAAAAGAAAAAGTGCGAAGCAACAAGCGTTGCCTTCAACCGTGCGAAGTGAGAGATTAAAATCTTGGAAAGCGGATCCTGGGCTTTAACGCTCAATGGCTGAGGAAAGGCTTCGTTTCTAACCGATGAGTGGCTTCGTTTCTACATCCGTAGCCATCCGAGGTAGAAGTTCAGGTTTGCATTCAATTCTCACTGTCAAATTGTTTCGCAGTGAGACGCAGCGAACTAATCACATTGCGGTGTGGTCGTGAGCCCAATTGACTCTCATATTTTTTGACCCAATCCTACGGGAATCACGTACTTTCTAAACAAAAATTACCCTATGTATTAATCTAAGATATCAGCTACCTCAATAGCAAATTTAATAAAAATTGGCTCAGCCCTTTTAGCGTGAAGAAGTAACAAACATACTCAAACTTTCGCCTTTGTAATATTCGTTGAATGGTTCCAGAGTATAAGCTCCTTGGAACTAACAAGATCATTCGAAGCTTCGTTCGGTGTAGAATTTAATCCGTCACATAAATCCAATAGCAATTTTTAGCGGAAACTCAAAATCCTAGAAAAGTAATTGATTGAGGGCCGCTGGTGAATTTTTATCTCCTTCGTAATTCAAATCTTCTAAAATTCTTAGAAAGTCTAATAATAAAAAAATAATAGTAGATGTAATTCAATAATTCACGACGAAATTCAAGTAATTCATTCAACTTCTAAGCGTACTTTAAACTAAAATATGTTTTGTCACTATCGCACGTTACAATATTTGGCATAGGCAGAATGAGACAAAACATTGTTTAACTTAAAGTACGCTTATGCTTGGTATGTTTTACAATAATATAAGTTGTACCTAATAGAAAAACCTCGTGATTTTATTCTAGTTAAAAGAGATCTTTGTACATACACAAAAAAAACAACCGTGCTTAGATTCATAGAGTCAATAAATAAAATATATTAAATAAATATATTAGGACAAATCACACTGTTTGAAGTAGCCTCTCAGTAAGTTCGAGACTTGTGTTATGGGATACTAACTAACTCAACGATACTATATTTTATAACAAATACATATATAGATAAAAATCCAAGACCCGGGCCAATCAGAAAAAGCTCATATTTCATCATGACCCGACCGGGGATCGGACCGGGGACCTTTCGATTCAGAGGCAAGCACTTTACCATTGCGCCACCAAGGTCGTCAAAGAGATAAACGCATGAATCTGTTGTGTGTGAATGGTTTAATATCAGATTCGTGCTTATCAAAATTACGCATTGTTATCTAAACTAAACGTAAATTTAAAAAATCAGATGGAAGATGTCTTCCCCCAAGATTTCCCCCGAACAAACATTGTTACCCTATACATTTAAGTTAAATAAAAAGTATGGGGTGGTACTAAAAGGGCGTAAATAAAAGGATTCGAACGTGGGACCTTTCGATCACAGACGTCTTCATCACTGGACAACAACCGCTTTATACGAAATTACCTAAAAAATGAAGGAAAGCATTATGTAAAAACTAATATATAAAAAACCGTTAGGAATTCCCGATTCTATGCATAAAACTTTGCAAATTCTATATTTTCGAGAGAGAAAAAGTCGTCATGACTCTGATCTCTCTTGTTTCACACCCGCTGATTATCTTTCGACTTTGGCTTCATTTCAAAAGATTCACTTGTTCATTCACCTCTTCCATTCACTGGGTTCGCTATCGAATGCACTGAATGAAAGGCTGAGCAAGGCCTGACATTTAAAAAAGGAACGCAACGTATTTCAGATTCAACCGCTTTTTATTATCGCGCCTTTAAAACCGATGCTCTTTTCGTACGTTCTTTTTTTAAAAATGAATCTATATTTTAAAGAGAATCAGATTTGATTTTTGCAGCTAGATCGCTGTCCCTGTGCTCGGGTGGAATCTTGAAAGTCAATTTTGAATCAGATATTTTAACCGATTGAGCTGAAATTTAGTACACATGTTTAGTTTGACTATCAATGCATTATTATTATAGGCATGACCTGGTAATTAAATTCGTTTAATTAGCAGTACTGAAAGAAATTCTTGTGCGTTTCGACGTACAAGAATTTATTCAGTACTCCATTTTTTCGTTTCATTATTTAAGTTTAAAAAGCATGTGTAACATGCAAATCAATATATATATATATAACTCTTGCGTTACTGAGTATCTGACTGACTGACAGACAACGTACAACCAAAATTAGGTGTGTAGGTTCTTAGGACAGTGTAGGGGAGTGTACTAATATAAAATAAAATCATTATTTTAAACTAAATAAAGCACTATTTGAATCAAGTCATTTCAGTCGAGAATTGCCTCCCTTATTACTTTACAAGATAGCAGATATCACTTTTCATGTTTTATCGGTAGTGACGATAAAAACAAATGGAAGAACTCCATAAAGTTGTTTTGTAACTCGTAAGTACCTATCTTGAGAAGAAAATCTATGTCTACATATAATAAAACCGTAAATCGGATTATGTTTGTACATATAACAGTTAAAGAAAAATATTTATGGTCTTCATGGGACTAATATAAGCCAAAACAATGTCGCGTGTCACTCAAAAACTACTGTATAGAAGTGGATAGGGTTTTCACAGTTGTATAGTCAAATTGTTGATAGTCTAACTTAAAATCTGGTATAGGTTTCATCGCGATACGTCTCTTAGAACCCGAGATATTAACAATAATAAGTAATAGTAACAATTCCTTCGCGCGTGCCGAATAAACGCGAGCGAAGCAGCGAGCACTGGAGAAACTAGCACTCATTATTTTATTGCTTTAAGAATGACTTTAGTTATTGATTATATAGCAACTAAAGATCATTACGATTTGGAAACTATACAGGATGATTTAATTATTCTTAATCATTTTATTCTTTTAAGTATATCATGTGTCTGTCCGTGTCATCGTAGCATCCACACGGCTTAAATTAAATGAAACGAAAATTAAAATAAATTTTTATGTGACGAATGTGTATTAATAGATCTGGTGGTAAAATAAATATACATCCAGATATTTCTGCGGATGTGTCAGCATGCAAATATTATCTTCTCTTCGTAGTATTCCTCTTGGCTGAGGGTCGCAGTCATTACGTGGAATTAAACACACACAACAACTCTCTTGGCATTATAAATGGAGTGGTTTGCCATTGCCTTCTCCATTTCACACACAAGTTAATAATCAACCAGTGTGCAGGTTTCCTCGCGATGTTTGTCCTTCACCGGAAGCAAGTGGTGGTCGATGAGAACAACTATACATGATTCAGATTGGTATACAAACTCATATGGCATGAGTAGGATTCAAAACCTTTCGATCCACAGGCGGGCGTCTTAACAATTACACCATGCAAACATTATAAAGAGAATATTTTAGAGAAACACAATTAAGTTTTACATGTTTCCATATGTTAGTCAAGTAAAAAAAAAAAAACAATCGAATTGTATTTAAATATTAGAAATAGTGAGTATACTACCTATATATTCAAATTGAAATTGACCTGACTGAATCGATTTTGATCTAGTTTTTTTTTTTTTTATATTTGAAAGAAAATGTAAGCCTTTTTGAAACCGTCAGCTTTTTTTAGCGCCTAAGTGATCTAAGTTTTTGGCATAAAAGTAGGTAACTGCGTAGACAAAGACAAAGATTATTTATTTGCAAAACATTCGTTTACAATGTGGTGTTAAAAGAAAAACTTAATCCTACATGTTTCACCGTCCACGGGTATGCAAATTTAAATGGAGAGCGTGCTATCATCCCACAAAACATGATCGAACAAATAAAAGTAACTAAATTAACTAAAATTGTCTATCATTAAAAAAATCGTTCAAATTATAATAACATTTATCAATCAACCTGAGGTTCTTTTTAAATAAATTTATATTCAGATCTTTAACTTGTTGTGGAATTTTGTTATAAATTTTAGGTGCCATACATACAATACTTTTACTGAGTGATGCCGTTTTAGAAGGGTGTAAACATAGCCTATAATTATCCCGATGATTTCTTAACACAACATCACAAAGGCGTGGGAATAAAGGAGCTTTAGATTTTCGTAATCTTAAATTTTTATTTTTTATATTTAAATTGAAGATGTTTGTCTGCAAAAGCGACCTACTTTATAGCGACAATAATTCATTGAAACGCAAAAAGCAAAAACAGAAAATTATTCACTTGTTTACAAAATGAACAAGCTATTTCTGGTGAAATGTCGAATTGTCGACCTTTGCAGAAATAATGGTTATTTTTCACCTCTTCTAGTTATTTATAGTCTTAAAAGTAAACAAAATCTTTGCCCTAGGGCCCATAAAAAAGACGAATGGTCTATTACAAAGATGTATCGGCATTTCTTTCTTATACCATTCGAAAAAGGGCTTTTAGGTATCGTACCTGAAAAGGGAATTATAAATATTTTAAAAACACGCGCGAAACGGAACTTATATCAAAAAAAATAAAACGAAATGTAAAAATTTAAAGTTATTATTATAAACTTGACCTGATAGTGCACCCAAGATCGGCTCCCGACGAGGGAACTCCTCAACGGTTTACAGCAATGACAAATTTTTTTCTATCTCTCCGACGACAGAACACACAAACAGCTTGTGGCAAAAATGTCATTTTCGTAAAAATTACTAATTTTCCAATAGTCAGTAGAAACTTTAATCGACCAATTACAAAGCAATTCTGGCGTAAACCGACCAATTTGCGTGGGGTAGACAAATTCATCAGATGACGTCATCCGTCATGGCAATCCTAACGGATGGTACATCCAATAATGTTCGGTTAACCATCTCATTAGCGCGCGTTAGATTTGGGAATTATGTACGGGACACTGAACCTCTGAAAATGGAAGGGTTATTGTTATTGTTTACGAGATTGACACGTTATTTCAAATTTCAATTATTTTAAAATAAACGTTCGCCGCGAATTTAGACCTCGCGAACACAATATTTTTTTTTTACAAAACTGTGAATATTTTAAAAGACTACTTAAACGATTTTGTTGCCACACGAACTTAAAAATTCTATTGACAGATCTGATGAAATTTAAAACGTATGTAACCTTTTAAATTTAATTAAAATCAGACCAACGGTTCGAAACTTATCGCGTTACATACTATACAATAAAAGTATCTTTTGCCCCAAGTTGATTTGTAGACAACTATCTCCCTTCGCTCGCTCGATCAATTACGTCAGATATTAAAACATGGTAAAACGAATTCTTGTCGTTGCGAAAATTTAACAAATTGTAATGACAGCGCGACCGCAGCGGTCGAAACGCTCTGAGAAACAAACAACAACTTGTCAGTCAATGCAACAACTGTTCGTAGTACGGGAGCAACTCCAAAATCGCGAATAAAAGTAGCTGTTCCACAAAATAGGGCGGAACCACACGTCATATGCTAGTAGTTAACAGAGTACCCTATATATAACTACGTTAAAATAACGTATTTTAGAAATTATATACTTTTCACACTTGGCGACCTCGGTGACACAGTGGTAAAGTGCTTGCCACTGAACCGAGAGGTCCCAGGTTCGACACCCGGTCGGGTCGTGATGGAAAATGATCTTTTTCTGATTGGCCCGGGTCTTGTTGATGTATTTGTTATAAAATATAGTATCGTTGAGTTAGTATCCCATAACTCAAGTCTCGAACTTACTTTGGGGCTAGCTCAATCTGTGTGATTTGTCCTAATATATTTATTTATTTATTATACTTAAAACGCCGGCTTTACATTATCGCGAAACAGTTCGCCGATCTTTGCGCACTCGGCTTACGCTATTGGTTTTTCATTGCGGTAAATAAAAGCACCCATACACACACTAAGCATTGTTCGTGCATTCGCGTCCACATCTGTCTGAATTCGGCGATTGTATATAACCTGCATAACACAAGTCTCGAACTGACTTCGGAGCTAACTCAATCTGTGTGATTTGTCCACACATATTAATTTAAATGGCTCGCTTCCAGTATTTCATCACCTTTGACACAGCCAATCCGTCGGAACACTATTACACGGTGTAGAATTGTTTGTTAATTAATAATTGACAGCAGTTACAAGTAATCGCCTAAACATTTGACTAATGAAAGTGTTATTTGAGTGTTAACACCTCTTTTGTCCACCCAATTACGCGGCTGTGATGCCTTGAAGCCTGGGCTCCACTTAAAAATTAACCTTAAAGGTCATAGCTCATTAGAGCCACCCGGCACCCACTCCGCACCGCCTCGTCGCACGGCGTCAACTCGTTGTCGACAGGTGGTCCACGGGTGGACACCGTGTTATCACCAATAAACGTCGCGCGGTCAACCAGTGGACCTCGCATCGTCACCCAGTGGACCCCGCGCTGGCCGCTGGTGGACGCCGCGTGGTCTACCACTGGAGACCGGTTAGTCCAGGAATTTTCGTGTAGTCTGTTAACAATTGGCACTACGTCTACACGTGCGCTTCATAATGTTAAATTTTACAAACCGTGAATTGGCACTCATAGCTGTAGCGCTTGATGCAGAAGAAAATGAAAGACCCAAGAGAAAAAGGAAAGCTTATTGGGTGCACGAAATGTTTAAACAAAGAAAAAAAGAGGGCGAATATTGGACAGCTCGTAGGCATTTGCTAGCCGACGAGAAAAAATTTTTTTCCTACTATCATATGCCGCAAAGTGTGTTTTATAACATACTGTCTCATATTGAAGACTCCATATCTAAGCAAAACACAAGATTCAGAGAAGCGATCACACCCGAAGAGAAATTGGCTGTGACTTTAAAGTAAGTAAATAAAGTTATTACTTTAGTTTTTTTTACCTCTTGGTATGATCCATGTGTCATTTTAATAACAATTTAGTTTTTGACCGGTATATATGTAAGTATGTATGTGTGTATAAGTAAAACAATGTAAGAGTATCTTAAATCAACCTTTATTTTCGTAATATTGACATAATTTTGTCACTAATTAAGTACTTACTAATCACATTTTTAAAAATCAGGTAAATCTTTTTCAGTATTTAAAAATGAGGTAAATTTTTTTCAGTATTAGTCAAGACTGGTGTGTTCACCTCTGTGGCATTCCTTTCTGTATCATAATTCGTTGTAGTACTGTATCCAGAAGGGCCTGCTGTTAAATAATTTCCCGAAGGTCCTGGCGTTGAATAATTATTACTGTCGTAGTAATTATTTCCTTTTTCATTGATTTCTCGGAGTTCCATTTGCGAAACAATATTAAAAATTTGAGATTTCATAATTGCTTTGTTGTATTCATTAAATTTCTTCACCGTTGCAGCTATACCATAAAAAAATTTGTCAATATCATCTTCATTTTTTTCATCTTTTTCTTTTAATATATATTTCATTAACAATGACGATGCAGAAGATCTGTCTTCGTCAAGTACTCTGGGCTTTTTTATATTTGAAAACTTGGATTTCTTTGTAGAGGACTCAGATAATGTTGGACGATCTTCTATTATTGAAATATCCGATTGGCAATCGGGAGCAGACAACTGCGAATCTTCATTGACGGTACTTTCTGTATCATCACTATCTCTGAGTAGTGAAGATACAGTTGCTCTTTCTTTATAAAAGGGTGTCAAAAAATTCATTTCATCCTCGAATTGCCATTTTTTAACTGAGACTGCTGCTTGACCGCTTTTGGTATTTTTTTTCTTAATAGCCCTACGATGAGCTTCCCTTAAATTGGACCACGTTTTCTTGCACATTGGTACTGAAAAAAATAAATAGTCAATTAAATACAATTCACTTTTTTACAGCCTATTTTGTGTAATACAAAATTAAAAACTTCTTTGTTTCAGATATTTGACGAGTGGCACTTCAGTCAGAAATTTATCTACAAGCTTTAGATTAGGCGAAACAACTATTAGGTCAATAATTAAGGAAGTGTGCAAAGCTGTTATTGACAAAATGATGAGTGTTTATATGCCAACGCCTACAGCTGAAGATTGGGAAAAAATTACGGAAGGGTTTAGTGACAGGTGGAATTTCCCAAACTGCATTGGTGCCATAGATGGCAAGCATATAAATATAATAGCTCCACCCAACAGCGGATCGCTCTACTACAACTATAAAAAACATTTTTCGATAGTTCTCTTGGCCATAGTCGATGATAAATACAGATTTACAGTTGTTGACATCGGTGCTTATGGCAAAAACAGCGACGGTGGTATTTTTGCATCTTCAAAAATTGGAAAACGAATTCAAAATAATAGGTTCAATATTCCAAGTGACAAAGCATTGCCCGGGACAAACGTAGCACTTCCACATGTTTTCGTGGGCGATGAGGCATTTCCGTTACAAAAGAACATAATGAGGCCATATTCTCGTTCTCAACAACTATCTCAGGACCAAAAAGAATTTAACAATCGCCTGTCACGCGCACGCAAAGTAGTCGAAGATGCATTCGGAATATTATACCAAAAGTTTGAAATATACAATAAAAATATTCGTTTAAATCCAGACATGGTTGATAATGTTGTTTTGACAACATGTATATTGCATAATGTAATGCGAACTTATAATATCGAAAGTAACGAAGAGTACTGTTCCAGACCCAGGCCAGCGCATCATAACCTGCATCAGGAGGCGTTCAATGATCTACGTCACATTGGTGGAATCACTACTGCTTTTAACATACGTGATTCGTTTGCTGCTTATTTCAAATCATCGGTTGGACAGCTTCCATGGAATACTTAATTTGCTTACTCGTATTATCAATTTTTTTATGAATCACTAATCATCAAATGTCATATATGTGGATCTCTAGTTAATAACGAATTATGTGGTAGTACCTTGTTTCACATAACAACGTTTGAAACAATATGGTCTCTTGTTTGATTTACATTGTAGGTTACATATCATTTTTGTCCATTACTAGCTTGCAATGTTACCAAATTAAAATTAGACTAAATGAACATTATGCAAAACAAGGGACAACCGAATTAAGCACCAATCTGTTGTACTATCTTTTATTTAATATTTTTAATACATAAATAATACCCGTTACCTGTTACCGCTAAGGTGTTGCTTATTTCTGTCCATGCTTCTTCCTTTTTTACATTGTCACTGTACTTCGAGTCACTTAGATCATATAATAAAGTATATTTACGAACTTCTTCGATAAGTTTTTCTTTATTCATTTTAAAAGTAAAAACGATACGTCCGCTTCGTTCGAAAGAAAGGCTGGGAATGAAGGGAGGGTGGGGAGCGGCGCATCGCCAACGCATCGCCCTCGAGTGAATCACTGGCAGGCAGCGCGCGGTCCACTCGTCGGCAACGCGCGATCAACGTGCGGCAAGCATGCGAGTTGCGAGTTGTCACCAAGTGGTCCACTCGCCGCCCGCGCGTGGGCAACTTGCGAGCGAGGCGATCCGGAGTTGATGTAATGAGCGTACATCCATAGAAATCCATACAAACAATATCAACCGCACTAGTTGAGGCGGTGAGGGTCGGGTGCCGGGTGGCTCTAATGAGCTATGACCTTAAGAGCGCGATACCATTGCTCAGCCGTACTACATTGTTTTGACATTAAATAGGGTCAATAATTTGTTAGAAATATGTTTAATCAAGGTAATATAAATATACTTAAGATCATTAGGATAATTAGACTCTAACAATGCAGCTGAATCGTTATACTTACGAGGATTTAAATTTGTTTAAATAGTTCATTTAAAAAAGTAATAAAATTATATAAATAATGTCCACCATATTGAAAAACTTTTTTTTTTACGTTTTTTATTATGAAGACATAACCGTAAACGCAATATCGAAGATTTCTTTGCAAACATTTTACCAAGTTTGTATGAATGTTTGGACGAGTACAAAAATGTTTTGTTTGGGTCAAAATATCATTTTTTTTAACCAATAAGTATATCTACAAATTTATTTACTTTTGACATCTCTGAATTCTTACATAAACTAATATAAAATGTCCAAAAGCAGCTTCTGAAACATTTTCATAGTTCTTAAACCACAAAATAGATGGCGCTTAGGGTTTAATTCAGAACTAATCGTACTCGCCGAATTCAGACGAATGCCGAAGCGAACGAATGATCATTGTATGGTTTGTATGATGCCAGCTCAACACTGTCGCCGAACTCAGATACAAACCAATGCGTAATTTGTATGAGAGTTTTTAATTACCGCAATGAAAAACCAGCAATGTTTACCAAATTCGCCAAAGTTTCGCGAATTGTTCGACGACAGTGTGGAGCCTGCGTGAGAGTTTTTCATTACCGCAAGGAAAAACCGGCAATGTATACCGAATCTACCGAATTTTTAGATCATTAGATCATTTTAATGTGAAATGTGCAATCTTACAATCAAGTAATTTTTTTGTAAACAATTTTCACTACGTCACATCGTATGGTTATCAATAGGTATGGTTCTTCTGGCGCCTCTTCAAATGTACTGTTGACAGCACATGACCTTAGCCAAATTCGTTGCAAATTCGCCCCTATTACAAGCATCATAAACATCCAGCAAGAATAACTTGATATGCAGGCGGCTGTACGATATACTAGCTAGGTCCAGCCACAGATTAGACAATACTTCCAATATAGTCTAGCTAAAAAAATAATATAACCATCGAAGACCGGCAGCACCTAGGTCTTTAGTTTATCTGTAACACATACAATATAAAAGTGAATTTGTTTGTTTGTTTGTAAGCTCTTTATTGCACGAAGAAAACATATACAAACAAAGCAGTAAAATAAAGAAAGTACGCGTATTTCATGAAAGACGGAGACTATTTATCGAACCAATTAGAAAGAAAGAAATAAAGAAAGAAATCATTTATTCGGCAAACACATAAAATCCAAACATACAAAAGAGTAACAAATATAGATCGAATAAAATATGTAAGCCGAAATGGCGACCAGCTCAGCATGGTGCCAAGGTATCAAGCCAAGGCGCTGATTTTCAGCTGGAACCAAGTACAAAAGTAGGTATGGTGGCAAAATAAACAAGTTAATATGTACGGAAACAGAAACAAACAACAGCAAACAATAGGATTAAACATATGACTTAGGAAAACATGTAAAAAAAGGAATAAGGATAAATTACATGGAAGCTAAGCTATATATATATATATATATATATATATATATATATATATATATATATATAAGTATAAATATGAACCTAAAAATAAAGACTTTATATATATATATATATATATATATATATATATATATATATATATATATATATATATATATATATATATATATATATAGCTTAGCTTAGCTTCCATGTATAAATATGAACCTAAAAATAAAGACTTATATATATATATATATATATATATATATATATATATATATATATATATATATATAAGTATAAATATGAACCTAAAAATAAAGACTTTTAAATCAGAAACACAACCAAAGGAAATTGATAACATATCAAATAGATAGCTAGATAGCGATTGAGCACGTCGACTTCCGCTTAAAAAATATAATTATGAACCTATCATGGATTAAACTGATAACACTATGAAAATCGCCATTAATTATAGACCTTCAATGAAATCTATGATTTATATACTCTCTGCAAGGGGTTTGTGAGTCACGGAGATGACAACGCTCCGTTGGATATGTATGTCATGTCCGTGACACAGCAGACATACTCCAGGAGCGCCGCCTGCGCTGGTACGGCCAAGTCTTGAGTATACCGGCAAGTTACGTAGGGCAATTATATACAAAAGAAGAGGTATTACACGCGCACATACCTTTCTTATTTCACGGACCTTATTACAAAGGTCACTTAAAAAGGTATGTGTGTGTCCAACACCTGTTCTGTAGTATATAATTATGCAACGTGAAAGTTTAAAAGTAGTTAAGTAACATAGGGAACAAATGTCTGGCTATGCCGCTCCCGCCTGACTGTCCTCTCGCGGTATAAAGCCAAGAAATGAAGGGTTTGAGTCGACAAGGATGATTTGCGTCTGACAACTAGGGATGCCAACGACCGTGCGAAGTGGAGACGAAAAAGTAGGAAAGGGGTACCTGGGGTGTGACACTTGACTTGAGAGATTATCGATATAATCTTTCTTACTCTCATCAGAATGTTTTCCTCAGGCGTCAAGTGTCGGAGTTGTAAATTAATAACGATTTATTCATGTTATTATATATATATATATATATATATGTTATTATTATTGCTAATTCATTAGCACTAAAAATACAATTAAATAATTTTGTTTGACAGTTTTTCAGGCGATTTGGTCTATCTACAAAAACTTAGGATTGTGTTGCCTGCACAGATAAGGATGTTAAGAGACGATACTTGACAGAATAGAATATTTAGATGAAGTTTGAATGGTGCTCCGGTAGTTAAGAGGGTAGAGGCTTTGACTGGGTAGAATCAGCGTAAAAAACATTTTTTTTTTAATGATACGACTGCCCTTTCTTGGGAATAATATTATTGCTATAGATGTCAAGGCAATGTGACCGTAAGAACGTGTTCCTATTGCTCCGTCGTGCTCAATTGTTTTCTATGGGGTTTGACCATGGAATTAGTAGGTACTATGTGTACGAAGTACTTACTAAATCCATGGGTTTGACACTGAAATGCGTTGACGTACGTCGAAACTTTATACAATTTCTACGTTCTTCTGCGTCGATCCGTCGACGGGTGACAACATGACGGAGGTCGCAGCGCAATCGAACAATGGGAACACGCTTTGTTGGCTCGTATGAAATCCACGGGACCATCCTATTTCAGGGCGGAACCATATGCCATAAGGCGAATATTTTTTTTTTTTAATAGTTATAATTAGAACGAAATGGCGGGCGATATTGACAAATTTCTACCTGGATGGCCAGAACTTGCTATGAAGAGAGACGAGTGGAAAAATAAGGGGAGGCGTTTGCCCAGCAGTGGGACATAGCACCTACAGGCTAGATTTAAAAAAATATTATACAAACAATTGTCATTTTTATTGCTTCTTAGAATTATTAATTTTCATATTCAATAGCAATCACTGCTATTTCCATACTGATAAAGCGATTAGTAGCAAATATCTGATCGATAAGATATTAATTCGTGAATTTGATAAAATTAAATTATTAAACACATGGTGCTTTAAGGATATTATGAATCAACGTACTTTTTAAAAACTAGGTTTTACTCGCAGTATCACGTTTTTATACTTCATGGAGTAAACTGTATAGAGTTATATGATATATTATCTGTTTCTTTCCTTTCCTTATTATCTATATATATAAAAGCGAAAAAACACTCACTCACGTATCACGAAATCTCGAAAATTACTGAGCCCATGAACATGAAATTTGGCAGGAAGGTAGATTGTGACTAGAAGGCGTCCGCTAAGAAAGGACATTTTGAAATTCCATCCCTAAAGGGGTAAATAGGGGTTGCCAGTTTGTATGAAACTTCGTCATTTCTGAAGGCAGACACATGAAATTTTTAATTGTAAAAAAATAATAATGCATTAATTAGATTTTGTGGGGTGAAATAGGGGTTGCAAGTTTGTATGATCATCGTCATTTGTGGTAGAGGTGGAAATTTATGTGAATCTTTATTTTTTTTTAAGAGAGGTCCATGAAATGTTTGGCGCGCGTTACGGGAAGAGCGGGAGTGGGACACGTAGCGGGAAATTGGATGGGGCACATTGCGGGAAACGACATGGGATCATTTGCAAGAAACACGACTGTACAAATTTCCGAACGAGACACGAAGGGAAAATCGTAGCGGGAAACGGGGAATAACTAAAGATGACAAAATACGAATTTGAATCATAGTAATAAATAATATTTACCAGTCTTAGAATACGCGATAAAAGAATAACTGAAATTTTAATTCGATTCCTTTTAAGAACTGAAATTCACGCGTGCAAAGCCCCGGGCAAACGCTAGTATATTATAAAACAACTGCCGCGTCTGTCTATTCGCCATAAACTCAAACTCAAAAACTACTGATTTTCATGCGGTTTTCAACGATAAATAACGTGATTCCTGAGGAAGGTTTAGGTTGTGATCTCCTTTACTCTCAAAGTACCACTTTTCTTGACTGCTAATGCCCATTTCAAGAAAATTTGCACGAAAATCAATTCGCAAACAGAAGATCTAGACCTAGAATGATAATTATAATACCTAAAAACCAATCACCGACGATAAACTGGATTATAACCCAAAATGTTTTTGATAAACGTTTACCGATTGACTTATATAACGAAATTCACTTGCTGTTGACATTATTGTGCAACAAAATGAGGGGTGTAGTAGTGTTTTGTTTTTTATTTGCTCTAGCGGTTGCGCAAGAGTTGGCAGAACCGTGTGATGAAGAGGCGTGTCAACTGCCAAATTGTAGATGCTCAAATACTAATATACCTGGAGGTCTGGCTGCTAGGGATACGCCTCAGGTATGTTGTCTACAAGAACATTATTTTTAGATATCACTAGATATTACTAGTGTCGAAGGGATGGCTGACGATAGACAGTTAGATATAGAAGTCACTCTAATATTTACTATTTATGATGAATAAGTCAAATTAGGTTCAAAAATTGTTCTCAAATTTAGTGAAAATATTGCGATATTTGTTCTTTTTTTATCAACTTCTTTTGAAACTACTAATTTTTGTGAAAAATTCAAAATTTACACCCTTTTTTATATGAAGCTCGGAAATTGTGAATAATAGAAACTCGTAGAAGTAATGGTTTAGGGATCGTTGCAATAGCTATGATAATGTCACGAATGAATTTAGCTCAAGTAAATAAGTAAATGTAAATTTTTATTCATTGATAATTTAAAAATGGTAGACATTTTTATGAAAAATCAGGGAGACAAACAAAATATAAAGGTATCAAAAGAATAAATTGAAAGAAATAATATTAAGAAACTGGTATTATAGTTATTTGTGTGTCAATACGATGTGGTGCATATAGTGTAAGTAGGCGATATCGATTAGTTTTGATTTTATTTCAATGATATCTGCTTGTGACGTTGCACTGACTAATTGTATACTGATAAGATTTCAATACTGTACATTTCAATCGTTCAAAGATATTAGTATATCTTATATAATATATAAGTAAACTGAAAGCTAGTGCTTTCAGTTTACTTAAACAATGCTTATTTAATGTATTAGAACCCAATTAAGATTCAATGATTGATGATATTCATAATTTTCTATTAGGAAATGGATTCAACCACATTGTAAACCATTTTTGGACTGATAAAAACAATTATTTCTGAAACAGAAACAAATAGATACGTTACAAAAGTGATTCTAATATGAGAAGAAAGTATACGAACATACGAGTATCTAACTGATAACTATAATACGTCATCATTCTGCTTAGAACCAAGTCAATAAGGTAGATACGGAGCGTTTAGACGAGTTCAAAAATGTGGAACTTTATTTCTGCCATATCTTTAAAAGCATTGTCATTATCAAAATTTATTTCAACATTTTTTATTAGTGTTTCTAATAATATAAGCCTTCGAATAGTCACCAAAAACAAAATTAGTCATTATACCCTATTATCTCAACCAATCTGTATCTTACAGGCGAAAAAAAACATACTAAATTGGTATTACTTAATTCGTTGGCTCAGCTACCCAAAATAATTTTCCATTTCTAAATTAGCATTATCAAATAAATCTCGTTTATCTTCATATTTATCTTCCAGTTCGTCATCCTAACCTTCGACGATGCTGTCAACAACATCAATATAGAAACCTACAGGGATATCATTTATAACCGCCGGAACACCAACAACTGTACAGCTGGTGCCACATTCTACGTCAACCATGAGTACACCGACTACCAACGCGTCAACGAATTGTACAATCAAGGCTACGAAATCGCTCTTCATTCGATCTCCCATGTCACCAATCAGACGTATTGGGCTGAAGCGACTTATGAAGATATGGCGCTGGAGTTCGGAGAACAGGTTGAACAGATGGCTCACTTTGCTAACATCCCTGCCGACAGTGTAAAGGGTGCGTATTTTTGTTCTGATAAAATCGTGTGAGGCACAGAAAGCTTCGTCAATGAGGATGTTTAATTAAACATATTTTACTAATTATGAAAAATGACGATAGTTCGACGTCACATATGATTAGGTACCATGATTGAATGACAATTCATTTATATTCATGACATTAATATATGTGACTTACTTAATTATATTTGTAACAACTATGGAATTAGTAGGTAGGTACTGTACGAAGTACTTAACTAAATCCATGGTAACAACATAGTCATATGCACCTTATCAGGCGTTGCGATAGGCGAGCGGGAGATAGACAGTATTTTCATTATTTGATCATAATTTTTATCATGTATATATGATACTAAAAAGAACATATACATAAAAGCCACCTCTAATAAAAAAAAAAATAATTATTAAAAACCATTTTCCAACTAGGTATTCGGATCCCATTCCTTCAAATGACTGGCAACGCCAGTTTCCAAGTGATGGCCGACTACAACCTCGAATACGACTGCTCCTGGCCTACTGTTGCCAGCATCAACCCAGGATTATGGCCTTACACCTTGGACTATGCTTCGACTCAGGACTGCGTCATTCCTCCTTGTCCAACTGCTTCTATCCCTGGAGTTTGGGTGTTGCCTATGGTAACCTGGAGGGATCTCAACAATAACCCTTGCTCTATGGTTGACAGCTGTTTAGGAATGTGAGTATTTTGAGTAGCTTTACTCTCTAATACTCCTGGCCAATTTTCACTAACATCAGCTGCAATATAATGTTATTCCCTGGAATATGCTTCCACTTAAGAATATTTTGTTTCTCCTTTAACAACTGCTTTGATTCCTGGAGTATGGACCTGGTATGGGTTTCTTAGAGAGATCTGATCTATATCTATAACCCTTGTTTAAAAGTTATGTGTCTAAATTGCTTTTGGGCCATCGAGACATTGGACATCAAGCTTTAACGTTTACCTTACCTTTTACTTTCGGTTTTTTCGGTCCTACTACAGTTTTTGCACACACACACATACCCACAATCATAGCATAACATAATTTAACGCCGGACCTGTTAAAATTATTTCTGGGAAAAATAGAAGCAGTGGTGGTGTAATGGTTAAGATCTATAAGGCCTGTGGATCGAAGGTCTTAGGTTCGTGCTCATCCTACTCGTGCCATTTGAGTTTGTATACCAATCTAACTAATTTCAATCACTAACTAGTTCGCTAGCGTGTGTAGCGACTACATGCCACTAGATGGCGGTATGTAGTTGTAAAACTCATGTGTTGTGTGTGTGTAAAAATCGTGTGTTAGATGCCTTTAGATGACTCGAACATAATCGATGATCGATCGATCGATCGAAATTATGGGAAAAAACTTGTTCATATTTTAATATTTCCAGTCCGAGCACCGAAGACGAATGGTACCAATTCATATTGGAAAATTTCGAGCGCCACTACTTGGGCAACCGCGCACCGTTCGGCTTCTACATCCATGAGTGGTACATCAGGGATGACGTCAACCCCCACGTCCGTAGGGCTTTGAGAAGGTTCTTGGACTTGATCAACAACCTCTATGACGTCTTCATGGTTAGAAGAAATTTTAAACTTGTTTCTCAATATGCTTGATGCTTTTTAATTGACTTTGACGACCTCAGTGGCGCAGTGGTAAAGTGCTTGCCTCTGAACCGAGAGGTCCCGGGTTCGATCCCCGGTCGGGTCATGATGGAAAATGATCTTTTTCTGATTGGCCCGGGTCTTGGATGTTTATCTATATATGTATATATTATAAAATATAGTATCGTTGAGTTAGTATCCCATAACACAAGTCTAGAACTTACTTTGGGGCTAGCTCAATCTGTGTAATTTGTCCTAATATATTTATTTATATTTAATATACCTTTACTCGATCGTATACATGTCAAATTTTTTTGCATGTTACTCAACCTAAAAAAATATTAGTACCACTGTTATTATTTTTTATTTAAGCAGACATTAGACTTAGGTACGTTGAATTTAAAATTAAATAGTGTTTTTCAAAATGCTACATATCTAGTGGCATTTTGGAACGACCGCTGCTGAGAAGAAACGCAAAAAGATAATTATTTAAACAGTGTTGGTCCCTATCCTGCCAGAAGTTTGTATAGTGTTCCGAAATGCTTGTAGTGTTTAGCTGAAATATTGACTTGGCTATAGGTATTTTGTATATTGTCGTATCGGGAGCTGAAATCGATGGCTGAGCACAAAATAAGATCGAAAATGTTTCACCGACAAGAACAAAGTTACTAAATTAATTGATGATGATGATATAAGTATTTTGTAACATCCTGTATTAAAAAAAAAACTTACTAATTCAAACTGATGTTTTCAGGTTAACTCCAAACAGGTCATCGACTGGGTGAAGAACCCTGTCCCCCTAAATGAGTACATCCAACAGCCTTGCAGAACATTCACTCCGACCTTCTGCTCACCAGCCACTTGTCCAGTCGCCGCTGCACATAACTTGGTAATTAAAACATACCACCAAAACTTACAAATGTTAACAATAAAAAATATATAATTCTGGGAGATAAATAGACAATACAAAACAAGTTACACACCACGGTTATATCGCGGGTCTGATGGATATAAAACACGGAAACGGGCACATCACACCTAGAACCGCAGACAAATATTTGTCATGCTGGGAATCGAACCCATTTGTCTGCGTATCATTTTACAATACAAATAACTAAGACCGCTGAAGAACGACGAACGCTCGTTGCGTCGAATGCTCGTAACGAAGAACGCTGTTAAACACTGAATTGACAAATCAGCTGAACTTTCACACGTTTTTCTTTTTTTTTTCAGAACGTTTACTGGATGTCTATCTGCAACGTTTGCCCACGAGTGTACCCATGGCTGGGTAACCCCCTCGGGCAATAAGTTTACAATGTAATTTTTTTTGGTACATCTTTTTAATAAATAATTTATTACACAATCAAATTTTCTTTTTCATTTCAAATCATACTAAATATAAAATGGCAAAAACCCGAGTACACTTGGTTTTTTTTTGCTTTAAAGTTGTCCTCAAATGACTTAAAAGTAAAAAAAAAATACTTCTAAATGACTAGATGTTGTCCGGGGTTTCGCTCCCGTGGGAATTTTGAGATAAAATATAGCCTATAGTAATCATAGATACTAAAACTTTCTAATGGTGAAAGATTTTTTGAAATCGGTTCGGTAGTTTCGGAGATTATCCGCCTCAAACATACACAAAGTCACAAACGCTTACCTCTTTATAATAATAGTATATAATGGCGAAAATAATGCTTAAAGCATCTCCCAGCTAACCATTAGGTCACAACAAAATAATTGTGCAAAAAATGTGATACTGATTCAAAATGAAAATGGTTACACCAAGAAATTATCATACTAATGTTATAAATATGAAAGCTCGACGCTCAATGGCTGAGGAAGTAACCGGTAAAGCGCTCAGATGAGGTACGGATTATAAATGCGAAATAATTATATAACGACTAAATCGGTGAGGCGACTTTGATAAAATTTGGAATAGATTGCAGACTTTTCCGACTCTGGGCCAAACTTAAACTGCCGCAGGCGAATCTATAAGTTAATTTCATTTTAAATTGCAGATAAACATTTTATTATGACCGTCCAAGGTTTTAAGTCAATAGTTGTAATAGTAGTTCAAAGAGTTTAAAATGAATATCTACATTTGACTAGTTTGAATGGAAAAACCCCCCTACCGGATGCATCAATCACTTTGTGTTTCCAAAACATATTTGCAACTGATTATAAGACCGTATTTTTCATTAACAGCCCTCGATTAGAATCATAATTTGTAAATTCTTAGTATTTGAAGATATTTTCAAATTTAATTCATTAAATTAATGATAAGATAAAGAGATTTCCTACAGATACAATATGTGGTGATAGTGTTTGTCTATAAATACAAGTTTATTCAGATAGTTTTATTAGTTTGTGATAGAAATTAGCTACAATGAAGGGAGCAGTACTATTAACTTTGCTCCTTGCAGCATATACATCTGGTGAAGATGAACTGCAACTAGCAGATGTTTGTGACCCGGAAGCCTGTAAATTACCAGATTGCAGGTGCTCCAATACTGAGATTCCTGGAGGTTTAGAAGCTAGAGATACTCCACAGGTTAGTGTTTTGTTTTCTATATATCTATAGGTAGTTGTAACAGTCACGTCAGCTACCTTTAGGTGACGAATAATATTAATAGCAATTGCAATTTAACAAAGAATAAAACACATTTCCACTCCGCTTGTGTAAATTCTTACAAAATTCAATTTGTTTTTCGTCAAAATCACGATTCGCAGAAACAACTCATCAAATTTTAGCTACACTAGCATTTCTGCACTGTTTAAAATAATTCGAAAGTAACTCATTTAATAATATTGGTCCCTATCATATTTATTTTATCTATGGTCCCTATCATGCCAAAGATCTATCTTTCTCTTGAAAAAGAAGGAAGCACCTACATTAGCATATATTATTTTGTGATATTAGATTGTTAGTTTCAGCAATTTTTCTTAAAAACTCCACGAATATATTGAATTTTTCCATTATTTGTTTTGAATAAGTATAAGTTAAAACTTTGTACGTTGGTAGCAACCATAATTGTAGGACAAATATTTCTTAGTGATTGATAAAAATAAAAAGTTAGATAAAACAAAAACTACTTATCAAAAGATAACTGGTAATTACGGATTTAGAAGCATTTAAGCATTCTAATACAAAATTAAGATAAACAAATTGTTGGCATGATTCTTTACGATCAATCATTTCGTTTTTCGATGAAACTTACACCGAAAACCTATACGACTTCTTAGTTATAAACGGTATGTGGTGCCGCCCTAGAAAAGGACCTAGAATAGAATATCCTCCCATGTTTTTTGTTTAAAGTAACTAAGGAATATAAAGCCTTGAAAGATGACAAACAACAACAGCAGTTTCAAAAAGGTTTGATATCAAGCTGGTACGGGCATATTTTAAGAAGAGATGAAAATCACGTCACTCAAAGGGCGTTAAAGATGGAAGTAAAGGGTTCCAGGAATAGAGGAAGAACTAAGAAGAAATGGATGGAGTGTGTCAAGAATAGTATGAACAGGAAAGGAGTATCAATGGATATGGCAAAAGACAGAACAAAATGGAAGGAACTTACATACTGTGCCCACCCCACATGCCACATGAGTGGGATAAGGTCAAGAAGAAGAAGATCAAGCTGGCTTTACGATGCACGCGAGATATTTGGAATTGGCTTAATATTTTGTCGATAGAAATAATTATAATAATGTCAATTCCCTAATAATCATAAGAATATATATTTACATAATTATATTCTGATTCCAGTTTGTCCTCTTAACCTTCGACGATGCTGTCAACATCATCAACGTAGAGACCTACAGAAACACCATCTACAGCCGTAGGAATAAGAACAGCTGTCCAGCTGGAGTCACTTTCTACATCAACCATGAGTACACTGACTACCAAATCGTCAACGAACTGTATAACCAAGGGTTTGAAATCGCCCTGCACTCTGTTACACACCAGACCAATCAGACTTATTGGCAAGAGGCGACGTACGATGACATGGCTAGAGAATTCGGTGACCAGATCATCCAAATGTCACATTTTGCTAATATTCCTTCTGATGCTATCAAAGGTTGGTATAACAAAATGCATTGATATATTTATTTCGTTATATTACTCATGTATGGCCCTTCTGGCATAATAGGGACCAACACTGTTTGAATGAGTTTCTTTCGGCATTTTTTCTCAGCAGTGGTCGTTCCGAAATGCTAGTAGTTTGTAGCTTCGGTAAATATCATTTAATTTAGAATATGACGTGAAAAAGTGCCTGTGAATGCCTAAATTCTGAATAAATGATTTGATTTTGATTTTATATAGAAAATTAAGCGCATGTGGTCCGAGTGCCCACTTGAAATCCTACTAAAATATGCTTGAGATTTAATGAACATTCCAAAAGAATTGTGAAATATAACTGTAACACAGATTAAATAATACCCCAGTACCCAAAGTAAGTTCGAGACTTATGTTATGGGATACTAACTCAACGATACTATATTTTATAACAAATACATATATAGATAAACATCCAAGACCCGGGCCAATCAGAAAAAGATCATTTTCCATCATGACCCGACTGGGGATCGAACCCGGGACCTCTCGGTTCAGTGGCAAGAACAGCCATAATATAGCCTATAGAAATCTTGGATAATTTACCTTTCTAATGGTGAAAGAATTTTTGAAATCGGTTCGGTAATTTCAGAGATTACCTACCCGCCTCAAACATACAAACTCACAAACGCTTACCTCTTTATAACAATAGAATAAATTATATTTTCTGTCATTGTAGAAACACCAATATTATCAAGTTCTAAATTATATCTATACTTTAATGCACATCTTAAAATGTCATTGATATTCTCTTCTAGTCAAATCTTAGGACCAAACAGAAAATTGCAAAAACTTCATAAAAAAAATAAAACAAAATGATAAATACAAGTAAAATGTAACTTAAATACTCGTAAATAGCTTATAATAAATGACTCACTATCTTATCTATGTCTATCAATCAAAATCAGCTCAGCGACAGCCATCTCTGGCTAAAGTCGTCACCAGAGAGCGAAGTACGGATTGTGATACCGATGCATTTCACTTCTCACTGTCGAATCCGAACCAATCACGTTGCGTCGTTGCGTCACAATGGCGCATTGTGATTGGTTAGCTGCGTCTCACTGCGAGTCGACTCGATGATGGTGAGAAGTGAATTGCAAACCCGCACTTCGCCCTCAGTTTTCAGTTCTAGCATTTTTTTTATTGATATTCGGATCTTAAATAACGTTTTCCATCTAAAAATGTTACTTCTTTAGATATTAAAAAAGGAAATCGGCACACTATAAACTCAAAAAGCACCGAATGGATTTTTATACGGTTTTTTACCAATATTTATTTATTTTTATTTTTTTTTAATTATTGCACAACTTACAAAAAAATATGATGGACTTTAATGCCATATGCCATTCTCTGCTGTCAATTATTAGACCAAATAGATTGTTAAGATATAATAGGAGTGTGAGGAAGATTTAGGTACTACATACCTATATATTTACCAAAGGGAAGCCGCCTGTATTTTAAGTAAGTTTTACTTACTTAAAATACAGGGCTGCTGGTATTGAACGCATAACCTTCCAAAGACGCAGAAGGTACATAAAGACTAACATCTTTTGTTCTACGACTTTTAAATACAATTTTTTTTTTTTAATTTTAATGTCGTTTCTATAAAACGTTTAACGCTACTGTACTGTCTCGTGTTGCTTGGCTATTACATAGAATTAAGATGTGTAGAATCGCAAATAAGATTGTTATTTTTTTATTTGAAAAAAGAAACTACGAATCACGAAAAGTCGTAGAATAAAAGTTGCTTGTTTTAATGTGCCCAAGTAGTCTTTAGGAGGTATTGCGTTTGATACCAGTAACCCTGTATATTCATTACATTCCCAGGAGTACGCATCCCGTTCCTCCAAATGACAGGAAACGCCAGTTTCCAAGTCATGGCTGACTTCAACTTGGAGTACGATTGCACCTGGCCTACCGTCTCCCACATCAACCCTGGTCTCTGGCCGTACACCCTGGACTATGCTTCCATCCAGGATTGCGTCGTTCCCCCGTGCCCTACGGCTTCCATCCCCGGACCTTGGGTGCTGCCTATGGTCACGTGGAGGGACTTGAATGGAACTCCTTGCTCTATGGTGGACAGCTGTTCAGCAGTGTAAGTATTTCTTCTATTATTATTATCATGTTAATCAGGTAAAAGTTTAAAGAAAACTTACATTCGGTCTTTGATGAATAATTGTGCAATAATTGGACTTTCGTTGCTATACGCCTCATTGGCCAAGATTTGGCTGTTTTCATATCAACATATCTGACGTCAACCCTCTTCGGGAATGTTGCGTCTCAGATGTTAAATCTTTTATCTCTTAATGACTTTTATCTACCATGAAGTAAGTGTTTCATAAACATACTAGCCGCCCGTGCCTTCCTCAGGAATTACACCATCTATTGGTGAAAACCGCATGAAAATCCGTGCAGTAGTTTTTGAGTTTATCGGGAACAGACCGACAGAGGACTTTAATTTGTAATATGTAAGGAAAAATATAACTTTTCAGGCCCAGTACAGAGGAAGAATGGTTCCAATTCATCCTTGCCAACTTCGAGCGGCACTATATGGGTAACCGAGCCCCGTTCGGCTTCTATATCCATGAGTGGTACATCAGTGACAACGTTAACCCTCAGGTCCGTAGGGCTTTAGTCAGATTCTTGGATTTGATCAACAATCTCAATGATGTCTTCATGGTGAGTTAAAAATATAATTATCTTTTGCTGTAAAGATTCTTAGCATGTTATAAATTGATAAATAATATTAGTCGTATTTCTTAAACTAGATGGAATAATTCTGGAATCGAGCGGGAATCGAACCCAAGCCCCTGTCTATCCGGGCACTGCCCCGGACATTATTATTTACATTTACAACAAATAAATAAATTCCAGGTCAACTCCAAGGAAGTGATTGATTGGGTTAAGAACCCTGTACCACTCGACGAGTACGTACAGAAGCCATGTGCCACTCACATTCCCACCTTCTGCCCGCCCGCTTCTTGCCCCGTTGTCTCTGAACACAATCAGGTAATTTTAGAGATACATGAACACATTATTGCACCATTTATAGAGGAATCATAAGTTATATTAGGTATTCAAACATATGGTGCGACGACAAACGAAGCGGTGGTGGTGTAATGGTTAAGACGCCCGCATGTGGATCGAAAGGTCCCAGATTCGAATCCTACTCGTGCCACATTAGTTTGTATACCAATCTGACTCATGGATTGTAGTTTTCGTCGTCCACCACTAGCTTCAGGTGAAGGAAAACATCGTGGGGAAACCTGCACACTGGTTGATTCTTATTAACTTGTGTGTGAAATGGAGAAGGCAATGGCAAACCACTCCATTAATAATGCCAAGAAAGTTGTTGTGTGTGTTTCATTCTACGTAATTATCACGACCCTCAGCCATGAGGAATACGACTATTAAGAGATTCAAACATAAGTGAGCGTAAAAGGCGGACTTATCGCAAAATTTATTTCTTCCAGCCAACATTTGGGTGGAATGAAAATGAAGTGAACTAAGAAGGTGCACTAAACTTAATTTCAATGATTTCTCTTTTTCTACTTTCTACATTTTCAACCTTATTGGACGTCCTCCGTGCTGGAGTTTCTGGGTTTGATTCCCAGCGTAGGCAATTCGTACTTGTGATTTGTCTACAGTACGGTGCCGTGCTGCCATTTTCTTAACACAAAAAGCAAAAACTGGAATGGTAGTCCATTGGAACAAATTAAAACTTTAGCTTATCTTCTGACTCCATTTGCTCGATGTAATCGATTCTCTTTCACGTCCTCACGTATTCTCGCCTGAATTCTAATAAGTCGGCTGTAATTTCACCGGCCACCTGCTTAATATATCAACATTTTAGCGGTCGCTCGACGAAACACAAAATTAATTAATTGTTTTAATTTCCAGAGCATTTGTGTCCAAGAATGTGTCAATGTTAAATTTTTATACTTGAAATAACGGTAATATTTGTCTTTGATTTCAGAACACTTACTGGATGTCCATCTGCAACGTTTGTCCTCAAACCTACCCTTGGCTGGGGAATCCCCTTGGACTTTAACCCACTTGAACTCTTTTTTTTATAACTGTAACAATAGATAATATCTCAACGTCGTCAATGTGATCTTTATTTATAATAGGCAAAACTCAATCTAAAACTAATTGTGTATTAAAAGCGAAACAATTAAAAACTGGATAAATACAAACATTTGTTTTGATCGTACTGGCCGAATTTCTTCCTTGAATAGCCATGGATATGGAAATCCTTAAAAGGCCGTACGTTACTAATGTCCACGTGTGGACGCAAAACGTGTAGAATAGGCATGTTTATATTAATGAACGCGATTAGAGCCGAACTCAAATGTTGTGCTAACTGAAGCTAAGATTCTGACAGGCAATATAATTTCGTTTGTCAAAGAATCTGAAATTCTATTGACTTCGGCTGCATAGTACGCCAAAAACTTACCGAATGATTTGATCAGCTCATAGTAAATAAATATATATATATTAGTACAAATCACACAGATTGAGCTAGCCCGATGTAAGTTTTAGACTTGTGTTATGGGATACTAACTCAACGATACTATATTTTATAACATATACATATATATAGATAAACATCCAAGACCCGGGCCAATCAGAAAAATATCATTTTCCATCATGACTCGACCGGGGATCGAACCCGGGACCTCTCGGTTCAGAGGCAAGCACTTTACCACTGCGCCACCGAGGTCGTCAAAATCCATCCGTTTTGAGTCCATTATTCTAAAACTAAAAAATCTGTGGATTTTGAAGTCGTATTAGAACTAGACTTAATGAAATAAAATTAAAAAAAAAAACATAAGTTTCAATACATTTATTTTACCCCATTTACATCAAGTAGTAATTTCGTATTCAAATGGTAAATACTAAGTCTTTGCATTGACTCCGTTACAATGTTATCCTACAGTTTACAACGATTAAGTACTATAGCGTGTATTGGTTCACATACATCTAAAACTGGTTCTGTAGGTCTTTCAGATATAGTATTATCAGCCAAAGATAAAGAAACTTAAAGGCAATAAGCTAGCTAGAACACATGAGATAGAACTGTTTAGTACGCTCACTCGGCGTATCGGATTGGCTTTCCTTGTAAAAGCCTGCTTCGTTCGTTCCTCTGCGTGTAGTAATATTCGCTTCTCTTTCTTGCTGGAATGAAATAGAAGATATAACAATGTCTATAGCTTTCTCTGTCTACAATATTTTAAAGATATGCGACTCTTTATTTAGGCATTGTTTCAAGAATGATTTAATTCTTCTCTATCTAAATCAGTAATATTATTATCTTAATAGGTCTATGAACGTGACATTTCCAGAAAAAAGTTATTATCCGGAGGGCAGTCGCTTACGATGTGCTTGTGCACATCTATATCCCACCGGACGGTACATTTGGTAATGGAACGTCCCAAATGTGTATTTTTGACATTTGGTATAGTTTTCTCACGTTAAGCTTGAGGTTAAGTTAACCTGCGCAGACAAATGCAAAGTACGCCATTTTGTCAAAACGTCCGCCACGCGCAGATAAAGTTTAAGTCAAAGTCGACTGGTGTAACTCACGCTTAAACTGTTGGACATTTCGTGGAGTATTTGATTTTATGTTTAATTATATTTATTTTATAAAATCTTACAAATCTAATTATCCAAAATGCGACGGAGAAACAACATTGAGACACGAATACAAAAATTATTTTACATCATTAAGGAGTATTTACAATTGTCACTACTAAAATAGTTAAAACTATACGAACATATCGAGTAGTACCTAGAAGTTAAAGGAATAACGCTATCACAATATCCAATAGAATAAATTACTTAAATTTAAAAACTACGCAATTTATTTACAACACTATTTAAAAGATAGAAGCATTATTACCTTTTCGAATCTCATGCCGGCTATACACCATCAAACAGTTCAGCAGGCAAATTGACAAATTCAGCGTACATTGCTGCTTTTTCATTAGGGTAAATGAAAGTTCTCATACAAACTATACGCAATGTCACTTCATGCATCTGTCCGTGTTACAATGCAGCCGGCATTAGACTGTAATAACAAATGAATTCTAGATGAGGTAGAAAACAAATTTTTATGACACTAACAGATACAATAACAGTATCAGGTTTTAATCCCTTACGGGGAAGACAGAGTCGAGCCCGCTAAACGTGGCCTTTGATTTTTGCGACTAAATTTTAAGTACTTAGAAATTATTTACAATATTAATTAGTAATGCAATATGTCTAATTATATAAATTTTAAAACTATAATAACTTATCTAATAACAAAAGTAATATTTACACATTTGTACATTGAAAACAAAATAAAAATAAGTTAGTAATACTGTGTAAATATTCTTAAAGCTTTATCAGAAAATAAATTTTTCGTAATACTACAACTAAATCAGTCTGTTAAAAGGGAAATTATAGACAATAAAAATAATGATGAAATTGAAAATTTAAACACATTATATTTAAGGAAAACAATTACAATAACATATTAATTTTAGAAGAACACAAGTAATGGCTCATTTAATATAATAAATTTATTGGCAAGAGTCCATTTAAAACATGAATTAATGCAATAAAAGCCACAAAATAAAACGGAGTTATCATAAGCCTTAATGTAATTGTTTTCATACTATCTTCTGCATCATTGACATAAAAAAATTTAACGGTAACCTCATTGATGTTAAAACAAAACTCATGAATACACAAATGAAATTCAAACCGGTTTAATACCAGTAAATTTTGCAATGAAACATTTTAACGATCACTTGGACTATTAAAAGGAAATAAAAACTGAAGCAAATGTGAATACAGATATAGAAGAAGCTATCTTCCCAATCCAATCCCATACATTTGATATTAAATATGACATCGACACAGACAAAATTGAAGTTCTAGTAAAATACATAGTAGTCTATTTACAACAGCAAAAGTATCATTGGAAAAAGATATCAGAATGTTATAAAATGTGTAAAGAAACAAAGTAAAGATCTCAGTGTAGGCGAATGGAATCAATGGTCTTTGAGAGACTTCGAAGAGTTACAAAGTTGATATAAAAACGAATGAACATCAATGCACATTTAAGCAAAAAACTCGCAGTAACACGTTAGAGTGAAATAAATACAGAAATAAATCAAGATCTAACAGGGAATAAGACTATCTTTGTAATAGCAGTAATATTTACGATGATGTCTGCTTTTGTTAACAAGACCTGAAAATATAAGTAATTAATAAAACAATCAAAATAAACTGCAAGCAAGATGACCTCTTTTATACCGGTAGATGTCGACAGCAAACTTGACAAATCAAACGACAACACCAAACAAACAGTATCAAACAAATAAAAAAAAGATAAACAAGACATGATCCCTGATCCGTGTCTGTTACACGTGATTCTAGTATTAATAGCCATATTTCAAGTTCTTATTGAAGACAAGGTCGTCTTTTATACACCAGTTAAATTTACGATGGACATTAATCAGGACATAAAATGAAAGTCTACGAAACAATTTAATATCTGATTGTAGAAACATTGGTCTTTCTAATGCCAGCAGATCTCATTATATTCCTGGCTTTAACAAACTTACAATTGCACTATGTTTTGGTACACTTGATTACAAAGTAGTGAAATGAAATATAAAGAAAATACATCTGACAGCAGACACGTTACGTCTACTGCTACTGAGCCAAGGCTCAGTACCTATCTCCGTCTCGCCAGCAACATACACCAAAGATCTAAACAAAATCCAAAGAGAATCCAAAGAAGTTCTTCACACACCAGGAAATATCGCAATGCACCTTACAGCACCACACTTTCACACTCTTCGCACTTTCTAATTCTCATTCGGCATCTGAAAGAAATCAATACCGCAACAACCAAAGATCTATTTGAAGACATTTAAGCGTTTGCGTTTAAGACTGGCATTGATCTGAATAAACAGAACTAAAATTACAAAACAAATGAAGATCTAATTGCAGACGTGGTGGTCCCTTTTGTACCGGCAGATCTCGCAATGTACCTTACAGCACCAGACGAATTTACAGTTACACTTTTCCTCGTGATCCCTGACTCTGGTCTGGTAGCCGCGGCCGCAACAGAGAAGTCTGCAGCCGTCGAGACCGGCCGATGTCCTGTTGCAGGTGCGGCCTCGCGTGCCGAGGATTCCTAACCTGAAAATTTTAAATGTATTGCTCATAGAGGCTCGTGGACATAACGTGAAATAAATCACAACAACTTTCTTGGCACTATTACGACGTGGTTTCATTTCACACACATGTTAATAATCAACCAGTGTGCAGGTCTCACCATGATGATTTCCTTCACCGGAAGCAAGTGGTGGTGTATGAAAACTACTATATATGAATCAGATTGGTATACGAACTCATGTGGCACGAGTTGGATTCGAAACTGAGACCTATCGACCCACAGACATTCTTAACCATTACACCACCACCGCTGATAATAACACGGTATAAATGTATTGTAATATAAATAGGTGAACAAGAAAAATTATGTAGTTGTATACGAGTGTAGGAACAAAATTTTTATTTTTCCTAGAATTTTAATCCAAATCCAGTACTCACTCATCGTTGGGTTCACAATAATCGGGTGAGTCTTCTAAATATACCAAGTCAGTTTTGTTCGGTTTCTTCATGTCAGGATGCAGTGGTCGGAGTTTTCTAATGCTCTTCCCCCGTTTCCTTTCTACCACCTGAAAATTGAATCAATGGAAAATTTAAAAAAAAACTTAACTTATTTTATTTCAATTTAGCTTTTTTTATGTTCTAAATCTGGGAAGCTATCATAAGGACATAATAGACAGAATAGACATTTTGATCTGTTAAAACATGTTATTGCATCTACACATTCGCTCTTTTTTTACACGATGCGTGCGCATGTGGACGTTAGTAATAGTGCTGTGTGTTTGTATGATTCGCTCCCGTGGAAATTTCGGGATAAACAGTACCCTATGTGTAACTGGTTACATTCTACCAAATTTCATAACAATCCGTCCAGTTGATTTTGCATGAAAGAGCACACATACATACATACATACATACACACATATACACATCCACACATACACACATACACACATACACACATACACACATACACACATACACACATACACACATACACACATACACACATACACACATACACAACATACACACATACACACAATTACAGGGTTCTCTGGCAAAAGACCCTAGGCCACAAAGTAGGCAACGCGCATGTGACACACCTGGTGTTGCAGCGTTCGTGGAATGAAACCACATCCCATAAATCCCAGATGAATCGCATACCTTTGCTTGCTTACTAAGCAGGCATTTATTTTATTAGCTGTTTGAGTCCCAATGCTCGGCAAAAGCCTCCCCTAACTTCCTCCACGCATTCCTATCCTTTGTGTTCTCTTGCCATTATTTGTCGAAATTTTTGATGTCGTCCGACCATCTCGTCCTAGGCCTTCCTCTTTTCCTGTGTCCGTCAGTTGGAGTCCATGTGGTCAATCTGTATGGCCATCTCTCCGGTTGCATGCGGCAGATGTGGCCCGCCCAGTCACGTCTGGCATGCCTTAGTTGCCACATAAACAATGTTTATTATCGAACGCAGCACAGTATTCCTCACTCAGTCGACGAGTTTGAGACCCAAAATGAGCTCTATAGCTTTTTGGCAAACCTTCAGTTCGAACCACGGCTCTTCGGTTAGAAACTGGCACTGGAGATGTTTGGGCACCGTAGGTTAGGATGGGAAAGATGCTTACGCTGACGAGTTTTAGATACCAAGCAGGCATATTGGCGTAAAAAAAGAATACGGTATAAAAAAAGAATAGCAAAGAAAAGAGGAACACAACTTACACCAACCTTAACGTGCGATGCTCCCTCATATCTGATGGTCAAAGCGTCTCCAACAATTCTGAGTTGCGGCAGACGACGCCAGCACACGCGGACCGAGCAAGATCCTGACATGCCGTGACATTTACAGACGCGCTGCATACGACTGCGGACAGCCTGGAATACCAGATCATTGTCAACAGCCATTTAAACCAAGGAATATGGGCCATGATCCACCACGCGCGCCCATTGCAGATTGGCGGGTCTTAACGACTGCAAAAACAATCGGGACTAATGGCTTAACGTGCCTTCCGAAGCACGAAGTTAATACATTTTTGGTCACCCATCCAATGACCGACCATTGTGAGAGTATCCTAACCGCCACTATCACTGGCCGAGCGAGCTAATCGCTGCGCCATTGAGCTCCTCTGAATCGAAAATAATACCCATCTTCTTCTTAGAGTGTCCACTAAACTGTACTCACTCTAATCAGGAAAAAATATAAAAACGCTACTTTCAAAAAACCTTTTGTAGTGGAACGCTTTATTATCCATGGGGTTCGAGACTTTTAAATATATTTATGGTGACCCGTGACCAAGCTGCTTGCATCTTGGGCCAGTTAAGCAATCTGCTGCCAAGTGTTTGGACACGTTGCTGCATGGCAACGCATTTGTTGAACGGATCTATTTCAGTTTTTACTTTTGTTTATTGCCATGTTCAGTTTTGTTTAATTTGTTTGCAACCACTAGATTTGATAAAAGGATTAATTGAAAAAAAAAAGAGAAATGAAATTTACCCTGCGTCCGGCTTCGTGGTTGTGCAAGTTCATCAAGCCCACATCAGTATTCTTGTCTTCCTTCGAATCCACGAAGTCTCGACTGTACATCTCACCATACCTTATATCCTGGAATTGAATACACACATGGATATTCAGAAAGGAAGTACACCTTCATCTCCTTCTATCTGTGCTCATAATAGATAAAATAATCTCAATATCTCTCTCTCTCTCTCTCTCATCAGATCATTTTTCTGGCTCCTTCGTCAGCTGTTAACTTTCTAAGATGAAAAAGTAGGAAAGCGGTCTATAGTCTCAGATCATGAATGGCTGCGGAAGGAACCCCAGGAAGTGATAGGCAACACATTGCCAAGGAGAGTTGACATCAGAACGCAATCGGGAACATACGGAGAGAGAGAGAGAGAGCTTATTGAAGATATATCTTTCTTTGTCAAATACACTAGCATTACCTCCGAACAGCCGCCCCATTGCCAGTGTCGTGGTGTTCGCTTCCTGACCCTAAGACAAAGACAAAGATTATTTATTTGCAAAAACATGAGTTTACATTTTTTTTTTACAAGCTAACCATAAACAAAACCATAGCGTGCATGCTATCGTCCCACAAAACAATATTGAATAAATAAGCTAAATTAACTAAATTTTTATCTGAGTCTACCTTTAAAAAAATCTTTGAAATTATAATAACATTTAATCAATCAGTAAGAATCTGAGGTGCTTTTTAAATAAATTTAAATTCAGATCTTTATATTGTTGTGGAATTTTGTTATAAATTTTGGATGCGATACCTAAAGGAATAAACATAAAGTGATATACATACAATGCTGGGTGTAAACATAGCCTATAATTATCACGATGATTTCTTAATACAACATCACGAAGACGTAGGAATAAATAAGAATTCTTCTTCATAGTCGTATTCCTCATGGCTGAGGGTCGTAGTCATTACGTGGAATTAAACACACACTGGTATTAGTATTGGAGTGGTTTGCCATTGCCTTCTCCATTTCACACACAAGTTAATAATCAACCAGTGTGCAGGTTTCCTCGCGATGTTTTCCTTCACCGCAAGCAAGTGGAACTATGAAAACTAACTACACATGAGTCAGATTGGTATAAAAACTCATGTGGCACGAGTAGTATTCGAACCTGGGACCTTTCGATCCACAGGCGGGCGTCTCAACCATTACACCACCACCGCTTCAAAAAAAATGAACATTAGATTTAACAAATATTAACCTAACGTCGCAGGAGCATTCATTCAGCTCACCACGACTGCACGCCCTGGCCACAGTGTGAGCTAGTGCTGCAGCAGACAGAGCGTGGACGAAAGCTGATTCCCGGGACTCTGAAAATGATGGAATAATTTATTATATACCATGACTGAATATCTTAAGGAACTTTTCACCAATTTCTGATTATCGAAACATTACATTGTAATCAGACAGAGTAACTGTTAGATCAGCCTGAAGCGATTGGCCAGTTAGCCATAATACAAAATTAATTTTACCTCATAACCTTGGATCCAAGATTTTATCCTCAGCCTTAAACTTGTATAAATAAATATATTAAGACAAATCACACAGATTGAGCTAGCCTTAAAATAAGTTCGAGACTTGTGTTATAGGGATACTAACTCAACGATACTATATCTTATAACAAATACATAATATAGATAAACATCCCGGGCCAATCTGGAAAATATAATTTTCCATTATGACCACATGACCGGGGATCAAACCCTTGTATAAAACACTATCTGTTAGATATGTTACATATAGACTATTAGATACTTTATCAGAAAGCGGTGAAACAGGTAATAATAATCCCCCCTAATCTTGTCGATATTATAACAATTTTATTATATAGAAATTTTATATTAATCCTTTCTATAAAATCCTACTATCCTAATTATATATTTAATGCGATATTTTGATGTGAGTGTGTATATATATTTATAATGTGTGATATTTGTTATTTGGATGAATTTTGGTATATGGGTAGGTATATTAAAGGATTATATACAAACTGGTCTGCCAGCCCCGGCATTTATCCACAAAAAATGCTCGCTGATATTTCTTTACATAAATGTTTTGCAGCTAAAAACTATAGCTTGTAAATTATAGCTTGATACCTGTAACAGATATCAAATGAAAAATGACATCTGTCTCTTTCGCTCTCATTTCTATTATTATTAGTTCTACCTGTTGTCACAGAAAACCAAGCTATATTTGATAAACCATACACGCCTATAATACAAATTTAACACAAAATCTGAAACTATTCCAAAAACTTCTAAAAGTTCAACGACCATCATTGATACCCGCACTGTCCAGTGACTTTGACCTCCACTTTTCTATCCTTACCTATCACATGTTTCATCTCAACAAGTATTTTTAAGGAGTGAAAGATCAGATGTGTCTGGTCATGTGGTTTGTTCACGCTGAGCCACTCCATCGGCACGTTTGCACGTGATAGACACTAGAAAATAAACAGTCGATGCAGTGGCGTGACTTGAGACATGGTCGCCCTGAGCCGATTTGTAATTTGCCGCTCTTTCACCTCATACAACACTATCGATACTAGTGAGGAAAACGGGGAAATGTTTATTTCAAAATTGTGTAAAAATTAATTATTATTATGTTTAAAATACACACAATTATGAACAACATTCTTAGCCATTCTCACATAATTCTTATTCGTAACGTCAACGTAACTTCTTCATCACACAGAAGAATTTTATCCGCGACATGCTTCGTAAGAATGCTCCGTTTAAAGTTTTACAAAAGTAGGTATATTGACAAACAGAATGTTTCGACATCGGGCATTTGAACGACAAAACCCTTCATCTACGAACGATTCGCCGACAGAATGTCTCCTTTTGTCGGTGAATAGTTCGTAGACGAAGGGTTCTGTCGAAGCAATTGTCGGAGAACCGTTTCAAACTCAAAAGAAATTGGCAAAAATATGATGGTAGCACTAGTATACAATATAGCCCAGTCTTGGAAAAGTCACTAAACTGGAACTGTACAATTGTACATGTACATTCACAATGAGGCTAATTAAGGCCGCCCATTTAAGGTTGGCGCCCGGGACGGCCCGCTCTTCCACCCTACCCCTAGCTACGCCACTGAATCCATGAAGATATTCCATGAAACATCTTGAAGTAGACAGTTTAAAAAAACGTATGTTCGGATATTTTAAACTTGTAGTAGCTAAATGATTCGTTGAGCTAAACAAACTTGCACTGGAAGTACCTACACATAATACTCGTATAATAGACATATCCAAATTCATTACAAATTCGACACAATTACTGCGGTAAAGGCTACTTTTAGTATCACTGTAATCTTAGACACTAAAAGTCTAGTTGTTGACTTAATATGATACAGATATACAGATACAGTAACACATTTATCCCATATGGGGTAGACATAGTCAAGAATCGCAAGACTCGAAGACGTTTTCTGGACATATGCCAATCCCAAATAGCAAAATGTAACGTTGTTCTATCACCGTATAAGTAAATTTTGTCCGTTTTAACATTTTTGACGTCATTTAGTTGTGTCTATATAAAATTAAACAGAAGGCCTACCACGAAACATACAAACACGTAGCACGTTACTGATGTCCACGTACTCACTTTTTCCATATCGTGTACTCATTCAAAAAAAAGAGAGAACTTGTGGTGGAATAACGTGCTACGTGTTCCAAGATAAACCCTTTATTTATCTCCCCTGAAAATTTGCTGAAAATTACTTTCGTGGTCATAGAACATAAACGTCGAATACATTATAATTTCATTCTTGTACAATTTCACCTTTCCAATACAAATAAACAGCTTTGAAAGTGATTTCAAACAGTAAACTTCAAAGAGGATTACGGATGTTATAGTTTACGTCAAATCCCTTAGATCTTACGAAACGCGGTTAGGAACGCATTAATATTGTGATGTTGTAAAGTGAAATGTGATAGAATTCCATTGAATAACAAACAATATAAATGAATAAACGAATTTAATGTTGATCGTGGTTTGTGAAGACCAATTATGGATTAAAAGAAATCAATCAAGAAAAATAGGTGTTCCCATGGGAAATCCACACGGGCGATTCCGCGTGCAAAAGCTAATTTAAACATTAGAACCCCGAAACTTACTGAATTTGAGCACACCCCCGAAGATATCTGTGCTGTTCTCGACCGCGGTCGTGCTGCAGTTCCAGCGACTATGTCTGAACTGATGCTGGCATTCCTCCACAGCTTGAAGAGCACCCGTTTGCAGGACCTGGAATTATCGGAGTCAGATTTATTGAATGAATTAACTCTCTGTTTTACAATACACCATAAAATTCTTCCTCTTCCTGCTCCTTACGTATGGGGTCGGGGTATAATGTCTTTCCGTTCCATAATTGTCTGTTTCTTTTCATACCTTCATTTAATTTTAAGAATATCATTATAATCAAGGAAGTATTGTCAATGTTATCGCTAAAAACTATTTCTTCCAGACAATCGATGGTTCGTATTTTATTAACGTTTTTTATAATTAAATTTTTAGATATTTTTAGACTAAAACTAACTCGAGACATAGACGTAATTAATGGAAATACTGGACACTCCTGCATGTGTGACGATTATGCATATCACAATACATTGTCAGACATAGGGACATAACGACATACACATATAGCTACATTGCAACTTAAATAAAAGTCTGTAGAAAACAAGAAAGTGTGACGTCTATTAGTTGGAACATACACAACGTTTTTCATGACAATTTATGGCCGTCAAGATCCGACCCAAAAGCAAAAAAAAAAAGTGTTTGTTAGACCTCATTCAAGTACAATCCATTAGACCTTATACAAAATAACAATATTAAAGGAATGAACAGTAAGACAATCGTAAAAATTGTAATCTGCAATCAATTTGATGGCTAATTAAATGTTTTCCATTACTTCAGCTATTACTGCCTAGTATACGGCTATAAAGGAACAATAAAAATAAATATTACGATTTTATCGTTGGAATAGAACGCTTAAAAATTGTCTACTTATGATAATGTGTAATACAAAATGTGTTTTTTTGCGAAGTTAAAGTTCTTTTCATTCGTTCTTCGCAAACGGACAACAAAATGATCCGGCAAAGGTTCAGTTTATATATACGTGCTTTTACGTTTTAAAAGTTAACCTTGATTTGTACTCTCAACGCGTCACGTCAACTTTTGGAAAACCTAAAATTAATCAGAACAAAATTCAGTATTATTATATTATAATTCAGTATTAATATATTATGACAAATCACACAGATTGTGACACACAGAATATGTATTTATTGTAAAATAGTATCGTTGATTTAGTATAATCCCATAACACAAGTCTAGAACTTACTTTGGGGCTAGCTCAATCTGTGTGATTTGTCCTAATATATTTATTTATAATACCTGAATCATCTTATCAGATAGTAGACACAGCTGTTTCTGCCGCTCCACCAAGTACTCGAGCCGATGGCAGTTGTCTTTGTGCAGTGCTGCAGCAGGCTCAGAGGAGTTGCCGGCTGGTTTGGGGTTCCTCACTGTTGCTAGGTTCCTAGAAAATAATATTTAAAATAAGCTATCACGTAAAAAATCTTGTCTTGGTGAGCTCTGACACCGACAGCCAATGTGACCTCTCCCCAAACCTTACTGTCGTACCCTACGTGCCCTGAAAAAGCTGTATAACACCACATATAATGCGTTATCAGTAGCCTCTTATTGGTTCTCACAAATTTTTCCGAGTCGAATTACAAAAATATCATTTTTGACACAAGCTTGTATTACCATCAGAGATATTTCAGCATTTTTTAGCAACCAAAGCGCGACAATAAAATCATATCCATGTTAAATATTCAGAGGTTCCCTCGTAGGGAGCCAATCCTGGGTTCTGTTTACCATAAAAATGCGTTGAAACTAAAGCGACATTTTATATCTGTATCACAAGTGAAAGTAAGTAGGTGAAATTTAACTCCCAAGATTTGATTACAAAGAGACGGGACAGTTGGAACTAATTAAAAGTTATTATAAACGGGTGCTCAGTTTAAGATCAGAAATCTTATCGAGACGATCGAAATAAAATTTCAACAATCTTCTATTGTTTTTCCATCTTCATAATCAGCTCAAGCTCAAATCAAATCGAGAAAGTTGGTACACACAAAATACTGTAAAATATTCCTGTTACCATCCAATAAAAGGTAATTGAACTTTTTACCTTCCCCGAATCTACCGCTATTCATAAAATTAAAATCAATAAACGATATTCTCTCATATCAGTCCCACAATTGGCGAAACGAGCCCCCATCGCGCATACAGGACTCTGCCCCCATTAAACAGGATGAATGCGTTTGCAGAATACACGTGCAACACTCAAGGTCTCAACCCTTTACACATCCTCTCAAGCTTGCAATTAAAACGAAAAACCAAGCGAGACAACAGCATCAACAAACCGCGCGCGCGAACGAGACGAAACGACTCATTTGCCCGAGCACTTTTTATTTCCAGTTTCACTCGAGGTCCTCGGCCAATCAACGTACTGTACTACGCCCGTTCCCATTGGCTGAATAGAGAATGTTTTTTTCAAAAATGGAACAAAAGATGAGGGTAGGTAATAGCGAGTTTTCAAGTGGCATTTTCCTATTTGAGTGGCCGATGCGGAGCGAAACGGACGTATTTTCAATTGTTGCTTACAAGGGCGCTTAAGTATGAATTTACTGGTTGTTTAACATTGTTATTTTATTAATGTACTCGAGGAATTACCGAGCAAGCAAATTAGCGTTGTTTATGCCACTTCAGGATCTTGTCTGTGGAATATTTGCGAGCAAGTGCCTATTATAAGTTAAGCACACTTGAATAAAGGTTATATTTTTACGCAGAAACTTCTTTGCAGCACAATATCATGCTGGGCGGGAGTCTTTTGTTTTGTATCTGGAACGCTATACGACCCTTGTGTTATAGAAATGCCAGATTTTCGTCAAAATATTCAGAAAATTAAATAATTTCATTTTAAACGGTTTTCAGTGAAAAAAATATTTGCTCAAAATTTTGTCCCGTGAATTGAAGTTAATCTATACTATTATTATAAAGAGGTAAGCGTTTGTGAGTTTGTATGTTTGAGGCGGGTAATCTCCGAAACTACTGAACCGATTACAAAAATTCTTTCACCATTAGTTACATTATTCAAGGTTTCTAGCCTAATATTTTATCTCAAAATTCCTACGGGAGCGAAGCCCCGGGCAACATCTAGTTGGGGTATATTCCTGCTTTTATACTCAATTGAGCATTTTTTAGCTATAGCAAAATAGGTTTTACGTTTCAACAAGCGACCAGCACATTTATGTTGGTATTACGTTCCGGAATGCGGAGTGAATTTTCTAAATAACTGCATCAAAATCTGTTGCGTGGTTTAAAAGAAGAAAAGTTTAGAAACGGCTGGACGCGGAAAACGATTTTGTTTTGTACTATGTAGCGATTTAATTTTGGAGTCCATAATTATTTATGGTCTAAACTTAACATTGAAATTTAAACTAAACTAACTCAAATGTTTGGTATATACAATTTGCAATTTACTAAATAAACTTTGTTTTGTAACATAAGTAGAAACGTAAACGAATCGCGGGTCTTGGCTAATTAACAACAGCATTAAGTGCGTATGAGCACGACGGGCTATATCGGAAACAGAGTTTATATAAGATCTGGGACCAATTATAAAGTCGGCGTTTATTTCATCACGACGACAACCTCCATGGCTTACCGTAGTCACCACGCCCGGCGGCTATCTGGAGGTAAAATTTCATGAAAAGTTCTGAATAGGTTTATATGGGTCCCGCTGTCTGTTCTGGTCCTGGCTTCAAACCCCGGTACGGTGAAATGTATGTAACTGTGATTACGTATTTGTCGGCGGTTCTAAATGTGTTATGCTCATTTTTGTGTATGTGTCCATCGGATCCGCGATACAAGTATAGTGATTAGTGTGGACCGTTGAGTGTTTTCCATTTATTTATTTATGACATTTCACACTATGCCATCTAGATGGCGCCACATGCCGGCTGATCCGTACAGGGGAAAAAATTAAACTGCATTTTATCACACCCGCAACGAGCGTGCATACACCATCTTAAGATTATAAATATTACCAACCGTAATACAAAATGACCGGAAATAGAGTAAAATGGCGATGAGCCTTGATTGTTGGCGACAATTAATCAGTGTTGGAAACTTTATGGGATCCAACACGCGATTCTTAGGTTAAATATTTTTTTGCAATATGTGAATGACAATAAACAAGAGAAGAAAATAGAAAACCATTAACGCGGCGTCGACGTTAAAGGATCATGCTCCATTGTCACGTTGCGCTCCGTTGCGACGACGCATCACATTGCGGCCCCGCCCTGTTGTTTTCTTTATTGTCTATACACATTGAAGTGCGTTACGTGCGTACGTTGAAACTCCTCCATATACTTTCTATGTTTTTCTAAATTATTATTCCTTGACGTAACCGTGACGCACGACTGAGCAATGGTTCCGCGCTCTAAAGACTGAAGAAGCAACAGGAAACACGGTCAAATGATAGAGATTTATTTAAGCATACTAGTACTACCTATAGCTGCGCCCTGGGGCTTCGTTCCCTTGGGAATGTTGCATCTAACAACATTCAGTTTAGTTTTTATGAATATTTACTACCGGCAAAATTGTCATGTGTCTGCCCTTCTTCCTGTGTGTGCCACAATAAACGCATCGTCTCGAAGCCTGCGACCAACCTAACCTAGCAACACAAATACGACGACCTCGGTGGCGCAGTGGTAAGGTACTTGCCACTGAACCGAGAGGTCCCGGGTTCGATCCCCGGTCGGGTCATGATGGAAAATGATCTTTTTCTGATTGGCCCGGGTCTTGGATGTTTATCTATATATGTATTTGTTATAAAATATAGTATCGTTGAGTTAGTATCCCATAACACTCAAACTTACTTTGGAGCTAGCTCAATCTGTGTGATTTGTCCTAATATATATATATATATATATATATATATATATATATATATATATATATATATATATATTATACAGTCCAACTAACAACCTGAACAGGGAAATTGGGGATAAAAAAATATCTTACGTGTTATTTTAAGGTTTCAAATTGTAAAACACCGGAAGCAAGTGGTGGGCGATGAAAACTTTTATTGATTTTAAGGTGGCGCTAAGCGCTAAATGCTAATAAAAACTTTGTAATAAAAACATTAGATGGCGCTGTGTGTATTTCAAACGCGCTACGCGCTAAATTATTTTCTAGACATCAAATAAAAATTGGGGAGTATAATACTCCACCACAACTCAAAATACAGTAAACTGAAGAAGTAATTTAACAAAACGGGGTTCCAAACACATGTATTTGTGAACAATACGTCGAACTATTCACTATATTCTTCTAACCATTTGTAAATAAGGAAGCTTAACAATCGGCAGTCGCCAGGTGGAAGAAATTTCACGGCCCGTCTCATCATAAAGGCCTATATGGAGAATCGCGTATTTAAACAAACTGTGCGCGGATTCCTTGAAGCCTGGATGGATTGTTCAATGTTTATGCTAGCTCACGTCTTTTTAGATTTTGCCGACATTTTTTTACTAGATTTTAATAAAGAATTGGAAAAAAATACGCATTTTATTTTAATAGTCTTTATGAAAATACTAGCTTCGCTCTGTGGCGTAAAAAGTACCCTATGTGTTATTTCGGGGTAAAAAGTACCCTATGTGTTATTCCAGGTTATATTCTACCCGTGTACCAAATAACCGTAATAATCTGATTTTGCGTGAAAATATAACAAACATACACACACACACACACATAGGTACATCCTCAGAAACTTTCGCGTTTATAATATTATCAGGATGTTACTTAGTAACTATTTATCGGTGTTTTTTTTTTATTTTTTTTTTTATATATGCTTTGTTTCTGATTTAAACAAGAATAACGTTAAATATGAAATGATTTATGCCAAGTACTTTCCGGATTTCTCCCCAAAAAGTCCACAAACGACCCGTGGACTAGTGGTCACTACCCCCCTGCGCTATCTGGATTCGATTCGGTCCTGGGTTCGATTCCCAGCGCGGGCAAATATATTTGTGCTTGTCGATTCAAGGTGTGTTTTATCCGTTACTGTGTTTATGTCCATCGATGACCCATGATACATTAGGGGTCATGATATATCTTCGTGCTTTGTATAGACTATTATCGAAGCATAACTTAAATGTAGACTAACGGCCAGACCCGGCTTCGTTCCGGTAGAAACATAATTATATATATTTTTTATTTTTATTTATAAGTCTTTATTGTTCCAAGTAAAAACATACTTATAAACAAATGGCGAACTTAATGCTATAAGCATTCTCTCCCGGCTAACCATTACGAGAAACAGAGAAAAGTTGTGCGGCGCAAAAAATATCTTAAACACAAATAAGTACTACCACATACTCAAATACAATAATAACTACATATATAAAATATAAATATAAATAGCAATGCATATATACATAAGACTACATATATATCAATATATAAACACATACAAACCAAAATAATAAAAATTATGTCCAAGAAATACAGATAAAAGCTAAACAGAAAAGAGAAAATCAGGAGGAAAAGGAGTCCAAAAGATGAGCATGAACTCTATATTCCACAGAAATCACACTACCTATTCGTGAAAACCACATAAAAATCCGTGCGGTAGTTTTAAGACAGACAGACGTGACAGAGGACCTTGTATTATAATATTAGTTTTGTATTATATTTAGTAATGACAAAGGATGGGTTTGTGTCTGTTTTTTGGGGAAGAAACAACTGGGAAGAAAAAATGGAACGTAAACTTATCTCTCGAACCATTACATCCAAGAAATACAAAAATACATCAACGTACGTATACGTATTACTTAATCTTATGTAATTTTTGCATAGGATTTTGTTCCACATAACATAAAGTGTTAACAATCACTTATGTAATTTAGCATAGTATATTGTTACACATTACGTAGTGTTAATGTTAACAAAATAGGTATGATTGATAGGTCCAAGATTGTACACTTCAAGACTTGACAGTTCGACCGCCACCGCTGAAACTTGCATACTAATAGTGTTATTTTACGTAATATTCAGCTCTAAATATCCTTTTTACGTAAGAAAGCTGCGTGCTATAGTTATTTCTGTCAAACTAAGAGCGCATGCGCTGGTTTGTTCGCACTATATCTGCCGTGTAATCGTTTTGTCTCGCTTTCGTATTCACCTAGCGGTTCTATGAAATGGACCGACATTGCGAATTTGCAAATTGAGAGAATTCGAACGTTGGGCACTGCGCTTCCGTGACAGGTCCCAAAGTCGACCGATGATGTGCTGTGCTAAGCTAAGTGTTGCTAAGGGCCGGACTCGAAAGGAGCTGTGCTATCCTATGCTAATCGAAGCTAAGTTTCGAACAACCAATAGAATTTGGTTTGTAATAGTTACGAAATTGTATTGCTTGTACGAAACTTAGCTTTACATAGCGAAGCATAGACGCAGCTTCTGATAAGTTCGGTCTTAAGTTTCGATTCAAATCATTTATTCAGAAATTAGACCTTCACAGGCACTTTTTCACGTGCAATTTTTATATTAAATAGTTATTTCTCAAAAGCTACAAACTACTGGCATTTCGGAACGACCACTGCTGAGAAGAAATACCGGAAGAAACTCATTTGAACAGTGTCGGTCCCTATCATGCCAAAAGAGCTTACTATTATTGTTTCTTACAATTTTTTAACGATACGAACGAAATTTCGGATAATATTGGCATGGTGTAGTATTGGTGGAGATCAAGCAAAATATATCGTTGTCAAGGATGATACGTCTGCCAATAGTCTGAATACTAAGTAGGAAAGTGGACCCTGGGCTCCGACATTTTACGGCTGAATTCACAACATACGAGGGTCTATACCATATTGAAACAAAGTAAATCCTCGTAAAAATTGATGTGAGATTCTGCGCCGGCTACGCAATTGTAATAATTACGTATACAATGCTCGCTTTACATTGGACTAACATTACAGCCAAGCTAATAGACGTACATTGCGCTTAGTTTTAAGGTGATCCATAAAAAGCAATATTCGATTGACATGTGACAAGGTGGTGAGCAACAAATGCGGATAGGTAACACGACGCGGCGCGGCAACCGGAAAAAAATTTGAATTGAAGCCAATTAGAAAAATTTTACAATCAATAAACAAAGCACCGATAAAATAATAATATTTGCATATACTTCCTAAATGTTAATAACTAATATAGTAAATAAATAATAATGAACATTTTCGGGCGATGTTTGAACTAGCAAAAACGCCCCTTACTAATTGTAGATTCTTATAACGATATCAGCAGAAAATTAACTTTTCCATAAAGTTTTATCTTTAATAAATCAACCCAGGAGTAATACACAGGCTGAAATTGAGTGAGAGATGAGTTTATATACGTTCTATCATATTATGGCAGTTTCAATGAATTCTAAGTATCTGATAGCAATCTCATCAAGATCATCGTTCCAATATCTCGAAAATCACAGTATAAGTAATTAAGTTACGTTGATTATACCTACACACGCACAGCGTTGCATTACGTATGCAGCGTTGACTCGCTCACCTAGGACTACCAGGTCAGAATAGCGTTTTCTCACCGGGCCGCGAACTCGTTAAGATATAAACGTAGATCTTGCATTTGTTTACATGAATACTGACAGTTAGACATGAATAATAACGGTAAATTAACAAATACATAACACTAGTTACAAGCTTTACTTGAATAAGATACTAGCTTTTGTCTGCGGCTTCGCCCGGGTGAGTTTTCCACTAGAACATATATTTTTCCTGCATAAATGGTACCCTATGTCCTTCTCCGTAATTGAAACTATATGTCTGCAACATTTCAAGAAGATTTGTTCAAATTAAATTCAAATTCAAAATTCTTTATTCAATTTAGGATGATATACATCACTTATTGACGTCAAAAAAATTACTTAAACTAAGTCTACTGCCGGCTTCCAAAGCGCATGTGAAGAAGAAGCGGCGCAACAAACTTCACCGCAGCCTTTTCTCCAAGGACGTCAATTAACAAATATAGGTCTTATACATATATTAAAAATTAGTAGGACGAATTTACATCATTATTAAAAATGTCAAAATTTGAATGAATAAATAAAATAAAATATGTATTTCCAATAAAATTATTGAAAATTGTCACACAAAATATATATATATAAATAAAAAGCTAAATGTACAAAACGTACGTAATAATGTCATAAATCAATTACATATGTTATGAGGATACTGCACTTTAGTTTAGTTATGTTGAGTAGATAGAGCGTGAACTAACAAACTTACTTTCACATTTCTAATATTAGTTAGGATTAATATAGTACTCCCGGCTTCCGGCTGGAATAAACCCGGGATAACACAGGGTACTTTTTATCCCGAAATTCCCACGGTACCGAAGCCCCGTGGCGCAGCTAGTTATTACATAAATAAACATTGCAACATAAACATTTTTGGAAATTGTCGTCGCAAAAGTAAACTAGGAAATCAGTTTACCCATGCAGTTCACAACCACAACAACGCATATTCACCCATATCTCCTACGTAATAGAGTCGACAACACCTGCACATTTAAATTTGTAACTAGACACAAACTTAACATGTCACACTGCATTCTCACTCTTATCATCGTTAACATAAAGTTGTAGTGAACTGCATCTTGTAAAGTTTTTACAAAGACGTTTCGACACCGGACGTTTAAGTTCCTGTTGATAAGTATTTAGGCTAATTACAAGTACTTGAGCCAATGTCATTTATGTCAATAAAGTTAATATGGGCTAATACTGTCCACAATTGGTGTAATCCAACCAATTCAACTGATAATTTATGAGAATCAGTACCACATATTCCTAATCCTAATATTATGAATGCGAAAGTAAGTTTGTTTGTTTGTTACCTCTTCACGCTCTATCAACTCAACCAATCTTCATGAAATTTTGCATACATGTAGTTTGAAGTATGGAGAAGGACATAGGGTACCTTTCATCCCGGAAAATTAACGCGGACGAAGCCGCGGGCAAAAGCTAGTAAGATATAGTTTACTAGCTGTTCGCCGCGGCACGAGAGACGTATTGTTCCAGAATGAAAGATACCCTATGTCTTTCTCCACACTTCAAACTACATGTATGCAAATTTTATAGAGTGTAAAGAGGTAACAAACTTACATACGCATTTATAATATTAGCTTTTGCTCGCGGCTTCGCCCGCGTAATTTTTCCACGGAAACAGTTATTTTTCCAGGATGAAAACTATCCTATGTCCTTCTCCATACTTCATACTACACGTATAGAATATTTCAATAAGATTGGTTGAGTAGATAAAACGTGAAGAGGTAACAAACAAATCTACTTCCGCATTTATAATATTAATTAAAGATTAGGATAGGATTCTTCTTCTTCTTGACCTTATCCCACTCATGTGGGGTCGGCACAGTATGTAAGTTCCTTCCATTTTGTTCTGTCATTCGCCATATCCATTGATACTCCTTTCCTGTTCATACTATCCTTGACACACTCCATCCATTTCTTCTTAGCTCTTCCTCTATTCCTGGAACCCTTTACTTCCATCTTTAATGCCCTGTGAGTGACGTGATTTTCATCTCTTCTTAAAATATGCCCGTACCAGCCTAACCTATAACTATGTAATTTCTCATTAACTGGTGATACTTTCATACTTCCTCTTACATACTCATTCTTTATTTTATCTAATCTAGTTACCCCGCACATCCATCTCAGCATTCGCATCTCTGTCGCATGAAATTTCCTTTCGTCCGTCACTTTCGTCGCCCAACATTCAGATCCATGCATTATGACAGGTCTTATAACTGCCTTATAATTTTTTCCTTTCAATTTAAGGGAAATTTAAGGGGAAGGATTATAAGCACCTAAATCTACTAATATTCCATTATTGTCATACAAGCTCGGCAACAGCGAGTGTTATATAAAGACTTAAGCATAAAATCTAATATTACAGGTCGTAACAGTTTATTGAAAAAAGTTAAAACCCCATGAGACACCTTTATCGCCTATAAAAGACAATATTGGTCCACCGTACTGCGCAAAGTATAACCAACTCATAAAGTTGACCAGCAACCTTTATGCGATGGTAATAAAGGCGACTTTGCTATTAATTTGAGCTCTTGGCTATACCTAATAAAGGGCAAAGGTTGAATGTATGTTATTTTGCTAAGAATTTAATATTAATTGTTAGTTGTAATAGAAAAACAATTCTTAATTAAAATTTGTTATTTAATTACCGGTATCTAACGCATAGCCTTCAAAAGGGGCATAAGGTACATAGAGACTAACATCTTTTGTTCTACGACTTTTGTCTAAACGTAACGTCGTATCTATAAAACGTTAACTCTATGTTCGATTCCGCTACATAGCGCTACTGTACAGTCTCGTGTTGCTTGGCTATTACAAGTAGTCTTTAGGAAGTTTTGCGTTTGATACCTGAAACCCTGTATAAGATTTTATTTTATTACCAAAATCAAAATCAAATCATTTATTCAGTAATTAGGCCTTTACAGGCACTTTTTCACGTCATATTTTAAATTAAATTATATTTACCAAAGCTACAAACTACTAGCGATTACGACTGTTAATCATATATTTTTTGCAGACGCAAGACAGTTTTTCAGAAGACCTGTCACCTACATAATCTATATGTATATTTGAAAAATTACTGAAATCCATAGACACAATGTTACAATAAAATACCGTACAAACCACATAAAGTTTGTAATGGTTCAAATAAGTACAGTCACCGCACAAAGTCCTTACATTATTACAGAAGAAATTACCTACAATAAATATAGCAACATGTGTGGTGCATTGTAAATCTCAAACCTCACTTGTACTATAAAGATAAATTATAACAGTTATTTCTAACTTGACGCTTTAAACGGTAATTGCTATCAAAAGATTATAATTAAGTTAAACTGTTGAAAGCAGATGTTATAGTCAAGTATAAATTATAAAACATTAAGAATAATTTATTATGATAATGGTTTTATTAAACCCGGTGTTTTATGTATCCAGATTTTTATTGATATACAAAACGATATAAATATTCTTTATTGTCAAAAGAGAGATACAAAAAAATCATTAAATGCACAAGGCGATAAGTCCGCTAAAGCGAACTCTTTCAGTCAACCTTAGGGTGGAGCGAGAAATTTAAATAAATATATAAAAATAAATATGTATGGACAAATCACACAGATTGAGCTAGCCCCAAAGTAAGTTCTAGACTTGTGTTATGTGATACTAACTCAACGAAACTATATTTTTAAACATATACATATATAGATAAACATCCAAGATTAAGGCCAATCTGAAAAAGTAAATTTTCCATCTTGACCTGACCGGGGATCGAACCTGGGTCCTCCAGCAGCGTAGCAGTCCGCCGTGATGACCAATTAGATCACGGAGGTCGTCACAATAGAAGAAAGATTAAAAAATGCGATTGCGCAACCATACAAACAAACATAAATAATTATGTAAATTTAAAAAGGGTTACTTATACCAAAGTGCAACTTTGATATAATTATTATGTTTCTATTCAAAATTTGTGCATATCTGTAAAATGTGCTCTCTTCCTGGGCCTATTGTAAAAATCAATCAAGGGATCTTCCTTAATTTTTTACCATACGTTGAGATAGTTTTCGTCAATTAACCTAAAATATGTGAGGTATAAAAAAGTCATGTTGTGTCCAAGTGTGCCTAAAAAACGTCGCAAATTCTGCTAAACATTAAAGAAATATGGCGACTTTAAGTTAAAAATAATAAAAAGTACACTTAATCGATCGTTAATAATACGGAATTTATTGAAACAGTCGAAAGGAACTAGTAATTTTCGTATAAAAGCATCGATAAATATCACTTGAGAACGCTAAGGACAGCAAAATTACCGTTCTTTTGTCAGAAACAATTGATAAATGTGCTCCGAAACATCTAATATTTCGACACCAATCCTATATATTTTACATTCAGTGCATAATCTTACTAAAAATCATAGCAAAATCGACGGTATTACGGTTGTATAAAGGTCAAAATATGGTAACTTGATCTCCAGTTAACAGTACACACGTTCGATGAAATTGAATATGAATCATTATTTAACGAAAATTGGTTGTAAATTGATCATTTTGCGCACGAATTTTGAGACTTCAATTGGGATGATTAAAAACATTGTAATTTTTTTCGCTTGTTCAATTAAAAAGTTGTAATAGTGGTGATTGAAAGTGTTCGTTGACCTCTCCATTCAGCTGTAACAGAACCGGGACATTGTATAATTTTCGCATCGTAACTATTATTATAAATGCGAAACTAAATTTGTTGTCTTATATCTACTCAACCAATCTTCTTGAAATTTTGCATACATTTACTTTGAAGTATGGAGCAGAATATAGAGTACATGAATATAGAGCAAATGAAAGAGGGCGAAGCCGCGGGCAAATGCTAGTATGTCTATAAGCGAAAATTAATGCAATGTTCCAATTCCAATGTTTCATCATAAGTTAAATAATAAAAAAAAAAAGTCTAATACTTAATACATATGTAGGTTCCTTTTTTATGAATGTAATATACACACACACGCGTATTTTACTACAAAAAATATGTTCGGAAGGTCGTGTGGTCCCGCCCTAAAATAGGACAGCACTATATCCTCCTGTCGATGTCGTGTGAATAAGGGATACATGGTCTAGACATCTGATAGGCAACAATACCGTTCCTAAGAAGGATTGACGTCAGGCGAATCTTAAAAATTGAAAAGTAGTTTTTTACGCGGACCCCGGCATTCGTGGCGTCAAAACCAGAAATGATCCAGGAACATCCTGAAATGTGAGAGATATATACAAATATATTATTTCCTTTAATTCGTAATAAATTTTAATATTGTGTTGAAAATAAACATCAATTCGTCAAGACTAAGTAGTACATACAACGACAGAAGTTTTAAGTTGATTCAATACAAAGCGCTCGACGTTTTCTCATCTGTCAAAAAATATGATGGATCGTTCTTTAGCAAGGATCGAATTACAAAATTTGTTTAGCCCCATTCAGTTTGGTCGATTGTGATTCTTGATTAAATAGTTCTGGTTCTTTTCTTGATAAGTTTTTATTGGTTTTAATTTATATGCGTGACTAAAGTTTAGTTTTTTTAAGATCAAAAATGTTTGATCAAAATTGGGTTTGGTTAAAAACGTTTATTTTTACAGTCCTTCCTAATATTGTAACTATGAAAGTGTGCTTGATGGTGTGGTGATAGCAGAAGGGCTATGTTATTGTTATAATAATGATATATCATTACATATCTTGTAACGCAGCTACGCTTTGTTTGGAATCTCTTTCGATGTATTCCGCATGCGCTGGCACATTTGGATCTACTGTTATAAATTTTAAGATTCTAAATCCGCTCGAACACTTTGACGCGTAAACATTACGATCAAGCTAGCGCGACAAGAGGGTGGCCGTGATAAATTTATAAACATTAAATAAAATAATAAGAACAGACCCAATAAGGGTAAGTGCTTCATTTATTGTGAATATATATAATGTATCACCTAATTTCTATTTTAGATTTTTAATTTATATTTAATTGTTCTAGGTCTTACCTTAAGTTTTATAATAAACTTAGTTTACTACCTACTGCCTAATGCCTATTTACCATACAACCCACGATAAAACCCCGACAATATGATGATATCATTTCCACGAAAAAACATAAATCATAATTTAATAGTATCATTTCCAGATGTTGCAACTGTTAAATGAACTTGATATAGTGACTGTTCTTTTTTTCTTACGACGGCTCTTGGCGGATTTGGCATATATTGCAAACTCTCATACACTACATAATGTTCGTGCATTCGCATCGACATTCTGTCTTCGGCGGTGTAGCCGGCATTATAAGGGACGCCGCAGGTAACAGTTTGGTTCTAATAATATAAATTAATATTATATCAAGTCCAGAAATTATTATTAAACATAGTGTTTTATTGTCAATAGATTTCTATACAGCCTTTTATTTTTGTCTGTGCAATTTAAAAGCAAAGCGTTTTAAAAACTCCAATAAAGTTAACTCTATAAAGCAATTTCAAATAATTGCATGGCTTTATGGTCAAAACACAAACATGTAGGGACTAGTTCTATAGCACTCATAAAGTTAATAGGGTATTTGAGTGGTCTGTATGTTTTATAACAATGTTGCCTCTTGGTTTACCAGTTTTCAATATGGTATTTGCATAATACAATTCGCACTCGGTCAGATTTGTTCATAAATGTGCTGTTTGTTGATCTATGTACATGAATTACTACTAGTAGTACTCTTAAGTACTACTTTAGACTATCCATGGATTATTTTAACCTAAAACCTTGTAGTTTTATTGAGGAGTTGTCAGATATGATATAAAAAATAATGTAATCGAATTTATAAAAATGTAAAAGGCGTGGGCCGGGTCGTGAGGTTCCCTCTATTATGGTTGGCTACGTGATGGCTGTCCCATGTGTCAACTCGTGAACGGGTGCTGCCAGAGGGAACTGGTCATCTCGTTTCTCATATATTTTTATGTAAGTTAATTGTGTTTATATATATATATATATATATATATATATATATATATATATATATATATATATATATATATATATATATATATATATATTATAATCAGCACTCGGATCACAATCATAACCTGTTTTGATATACCTTTTGACTATATACATTATGTACTTTTATATATTATTAGAAAAAAACATTGTAAGAAACAATAATGTTAAGCCCTTCTGGCATGATAGGGATCAACACTGTTGAAATGAATTATATAAATATTTATAATTAATAATTCTTCTCAGCAGTGGTCGTTCCGAAATGCCAGTAGTTTGTAGCTCGTGAGAAATATAAATATAAAAATTGACGAGAAAAAGTGCCTGTGAAAGTCTGATTTCTGAATAAATGATTTGAATTTTGAATTTGAATTTTGATTTTTTTTTTAAAAAGAACCTATTTCAGTATATAGTTCGGTGGTTGATCAAAAAATCATAATTTATATTATAACGCACAAAATTTTAGAATGCGGTGAAAGTGTAAACAACTTTCAGGATTATAATACCTATTATTATGATCAATTATAGATCAACAGCCTAATTATTTTTTAAGATGTACTTGCCTTCGTGATAAGTGTAATGATGTAAAAAAGTTTCCTATGAAGAAAGGTGATCTTCCATACTAAAAAAAATTGTGATGTTAAAATTGCAGAAAATTGTTAACGATTCAAATTATAGTGTTAAATATCTCATTTCCCTCTATTCGTCAGCCAAGAATAAACAAATAAATACAAACGAATGTCAAAAAGTCGAAAGACATTTTAGGAATTTCGAAAGTAGGATTTATACATTTTTGTTGAAAATCAGATCAATCATTTTCTATAAAAGTGCTTAATTTGATAGGTAGCGGTTACCTTATCTCATTCAAATGTCATTATATCAACAATAAATTCAATGATGTGGAACTTTGTACAGTCGCGTACAGAAATACAAAAATATTTTAATTATTAACAATACACTTTAATAACAAAATAATGATTGATGATTTGTTTCAAAGTAAAACTTTTTACAAAACATTACATTTTCAAATATTTATTTCTCGTCAAGTTTCCCTAATTTTTATTTTTATAGTTTCTTTTTGAGAAACTTACAGTTACATAAATAACAAAAGAGATATTACCAATCACAAGTTTTCACTGACAAATAGCTACATTAACATAAAGATATACGTAACGTAAGATATTACTAATCTTAATTCTTTTTGCAACAACGATTAGTTTCAATTTAAATGTCTGTTGTTGTCCAGAGATTGATGCCATTTCATGAGATGGTTCAGATGAATTCAGAATTCTTTGATCAATGCTTTGATAGAATTCGAAATTCTTATTCGAAATCACTTGTGGACCCGCCTGTACTGAAATGCCATCAATCTCTGGACGACAACAGATAGTATTTGGTTTTTTAGTCCAATATTTGGTTTGGTTAAAAGCGGGCGACTGAGACTCAACAGGCACGGGACAAACCATGCAATCAAACTTATCTGGATTTTAAAGATGATTTTAACTGTTTTATAAGGTTCCGTACCCTAAGGGTAAAACGGAACCCTATTGCTAAGACTGCGATTTCCGTCCATCTGTCTGTCAGGAACAGGAATCTAGTTTTCATGGCATTCAACGTGAATTTCCTTTCAGCGAAAAAGTTATTCTAATAGAGATTGAAGTAACCGCTCCAAAACTTTCCAACATTCCCTTCAAAATTGGGAGTTAGATCATAAAATTCACACTATGAGGGGAGTAGACTCCAATTTATTTTTTCAATGCAGGGCTGCAGTAAACTCGGAATCGTAAAGTGCGTCTCACACCCCTACCACGTTACTAAGGGCATTTCTGATAGAACATTTTTATTGAGAAACTTTTATTGGCATAATAAAAGTGCGATTTTAGGCTGTGGCTGTGGATGCGTTTTTTTATTTTCTGTGTGTATTTTTTTTTTCTTTTTGTGCCATGCCGGTTATTCATCATTCATCATTCATCTAACCTAACCTAAATAATCCTAACTAATATTATAAATGAAGTGAAAACACGAAAGTGTGTTGTTACCGACTGTTCAACCTATCTTCTTGAAATTTTGAACACATTTAGTTTGAATTATGGATACAGATATAGGATATTCCCATCGGAAAATCACGCTGGCGAAGCCGCGGGCAGAATCTAGTCGAATTTATTAGCTAGTTGATTGGATCTCTTCACAGTCGTATTCCTCATGGCTGAGGGTCGCGGTCATTACGTGGAATTAAACACACACAACAACTTTCTTGGCATTATTAATGGAGTGGTTTGCCATTGCCTTCTCCATTTCACACACAAGTTAACCACAATCAACCAGTGTGCAGATTTCCTCACGATGTTTCCCTTCTCCAGAAATAATTGATGGTCTATGAAAACTACTATACATGAGTCAGATTGGTATGCAAACTCCTGTGGCACGAGTAGGATTCGAACCTGAGACCTTTCGATCCTACTATATCGCTACTTGTTGATTAGCTTGCTAATTGAATTTATAATATTCTTTATATTAATTTTTTTATATAATATGATTTAAAATTTAGAATACTTATAATATTATAGTATGAATGTATACTCTAACTCGAAAAATTCCGTGGTATGGGACGATCCTACAATAATTTTGTATAAGGATAATACATGTTCATTTTTCACTAGTTCAAATTGGACACGGTGGCTGGCTGCGTTTTTTGCTGCATCTCCCAAGGGTTGGCCCCACAAATTACACCTTGAGATGTGAGAACCCTACAGTTAAAATGTTATAAAGGAATTGTGGAATGTGATGTCCTATAATGTCGGAGAATTACGTCTTAATTGGAAGCTTACAGTTGATCTACAAGTCAGACGATTAAAAGTAACTATTGGCCCGTCCCGTCTTCGCTCGGGTAAAACTATAAATGAATACACATGAACCTTCCTCAAGAATTACACTATTTAAGACTAAACAATTTGAGACTTTTATTAAATTATATTTATTTTAGAAAACCCAAAAGCAACTTAGTTGCTTGATGGTGATGTCTGCTCATTTTGTGTGGCGTGTGACGAGTGGCTTGTATTTGTCTGGTGCTATTGTGTTAGTTTCGGTTTAAATTGAATTCGTATCCGTTTAGTCTACCTCCTATTGTCTTCATAATATTAGCAATGTTATTATTTTAAATGTGTTAAGTGTGCATCATTAATTATATGATTACTATGACCGTCTTCGATATGCGTGAAACCCCGTGTACCCTCTGTGTTGCGGTGGTATCTGAAAACCAGTGCCCTGCTCTCTTTGTCGAGCAGAATATGCGCTGAGATACTGCCCTTTTATATCACCGCGGCACATGATTGTATAGTTACGTAGAATGTTTTTTGTGTATTTGTCCTGTATATTAATGGTTCACTGTATCATAAATGTATATTGTGTGTCCTCGATATAAATAAACAGTTTATCTATCTATCTACTACCAACGCTCTATTTAAATGGATTTGTTATACATGTTTCTCATTCTTTTAAACTTATTTTTGATATAAACAATGAGATGAAAAAAATCTGGAATCGAGCGGTAATTGAACCCGCGCCCCTGTAGTGCGCGGACGCGGGTTTGGAGGTAAGTAGTCGTAAAGTCATGTCAGATGCCTTTTACATGAATAAAATCCGACACCAGTGTTAGCAATAACACACTCTATATGATGATGATAAAGACAAACGCAAACTTCTTTTTATAACATAAAAGAATTGATATGTAACCTTGTATTGAATGTTTAAATTGTATATTTTAGGCTCCGCACATCGACATGGTTGTGTAAAACGAAATTGATCGTAAACTAACCCTAAGTCGTAACACCACCCTAACACTTGTTTCATCAATGCTTTATTAGGGGGAAAGCCGGGTGGAGTCATAGGTTCAGGCGAAAACACTACACTTCGAAAAACATCAGTTTAAACTGACTCATCCGATCGGTCATAAAATACAGTTATTATTAAACTTTTTGACACTTTTTTGATCAAATTAATAACTAAGACATTTTATTGCATATTATTAATATCTCAGGTTCTAAGCAACGTATAGCTATTAAATTTATACCAGAATTTAAGTTAGATCATCCACTTTGTAACTCTCTGAGCTGAACCGCATCAAATTCCATCCAGTAGCTTTTGTGTAATGCGCGAACAAACATACAGACAAAAATTGACAAACACAAATTGTTTTAGCTTTTATTAGTCACATGAAGTCCCATAATTAATTTTCTTTAATATCTCCTGTGCAAAAACAGAGCCTACTTAGTTTTATTGTATGTATATAAATAGATTTTTGATCATGGCGCTAACTATCCTTACTGATATTATAAATGAGAATGTACGTTTCTTTGCGTGTTGCGTTTCTTTGACGTCAAAACATTATTTTTGCGCTAATTCCCGTTCGTCAGCTCCGGTTTTGTACCCACCGAGAATAAATGGGAATTTTAATTTTTTAAAATACAAGTTGTCGCCGGCTTGTCTCCTCGGTTGACAAATAGAAATATCACTTAGGAGAATTTGAAAAAAAGCGTAAAGTTTTAAAAACCAGAAAAAACCGGACGGGAATCACTGGATTTTTCGTGTGGAGTGGCAGGATGGAAGGTGGAGTACAGCCATGGTACCCCAGAAAAGGTAGACGAAGTGTAGGACAGCCTACAGCTAGATAGGTCGATGATGTAAAGGATATTGCTGGCCACAAATGGATGAGGCTGGTTGGTGATGAATACACAACAATTGATGATTGTATTCCAGCGATTGTGTATGACGTGCGTGTGGTCTGAGGGTCCACTTCTTGTTATTCTATGAAAATATGTTTGGGATTTAGTGAACGTTCCATGTGAATTGTGAAAGTTGTTTTACTATATACTTTCAGTACATTCTATGACCTAGCAATATGAAATAGTGGTGTCTGCTGGCACAGGCATTCAAAAGTTTTTTGTGTGACAGATGTGTAATTAATTACTGAATTGTCTTTTTTATTTTTTTATTTTACCGGTACATGCAAAACTTATGAGAGTTTGTAAAAAGTCGAAAATGTATTTTTGGACTGAGTGAAATATCTGTTTTTACACCACAGACCGTAATTACGACAACAAATTACATGTAATCGCAGCTGTTATACGGGTAATGTTAAAACACATCGATTAACTTTTTTTTTTTCAACATTACAAAATGCTAGTGAAACGTGATTTTATTCGTTAAAGAGATTTAGCAAAAGTGTGGACTTTTATACTGGAAATACCTGCTATTTTTATCAGATTTATTTTTTTGTATGATCTTCCAATACGACATGGTGATTTCAAATACGTGTAACTAGAAATAGATGGATACACTGTACTTATCTCTACAATGGTATCTGCTACTGTTCCCGAGTGAAAGGCACGCTTGCAAAGCCGCGATCAAACACTAGTTGATAAAATATTTCCTTCAAACATTAAATAATTTTTCCACAAAAACATCTAATCCCCAAAGCAACGGGTCGGAAGACGATCGTTCGGACGGAGCTTTTTGTCTGAGCCGATTGCGGTACAGTCAACAGCACATGAACCTTCTTTGCAAACTCGTCCCTATTGCCGCTGCGTGGAGATCCAAGTGGGGCAACTTGACATGCGGTCGACTGTACATAGTCCATTAGCTGCTTCGAAATTCTGGTCGAAAAGTTCACGTCCATTGTTTATTAAAGAAAAATTGGGGTTCTTTGTGATTTTTGTTTACATTACAGTCATCAAATATTGGTAGCATCTATTTCCTATATCACTATATATACTCGTAGATAACGATCTCCGTGGCCTAATGTTCATACCGCCGGTCTGCTACACTGGAGGTCCCGGGCTCAATACCCGGTGCGGTCAAGATGGATAATGATATTTTACCTGGGTCTTGGTTGTTTATTTATATAATGTATATTATGTCCAATACCTTTGGGGCGAACTCAATCTGTGTAATTTATCCCTATATATTTATTTATTTATTATAGAAAAATCTAACCAATATTTGAAAGAAAGAAATAAAGAAAAAAAATATTTATTTGCCAATAACATGAGTACAAATAGACAAATTGATGTCAAAATGAATTAGACCTACACGTTTTACCGAATATAGGTATGCAAATATAAACAAATAAAGAGGAGCATGCTATCCACTACAAATCCAAAACAAAAAAAGAATTATAATGTACTTGTACTAGCCCTAAATTCTATCCGAGTCTATCATTAAAGAAATCATTTAAAGTATAATAACATTTATCAGTTAATAAAGACTTGAGGTGCTTTTTAAATAGATTTACAACCACATACATTTAATTCCTGAATCAATTACATACATTAGCATATTTAGCTATTCATTTCGCAATAAAATACAAATTATTATATGTAATTTTGAAGCATTTATCACGTTAATGATATTGCTATATCATATTTTTGATTTCTAAAAAAACCTGTACCAATTTGTAACGGAATATAAATAAATGACAACATATTAGAAACATAACATAGTAACGATACTAATAACATCATTTTTCATTAAAAATATCGACTAGAATTGCTCCTACATTTTCAAAACGCACAGAACATAAAATAAAAAGTATTTAGAATTGTACATTTGATTCAATTACACTTTTTTTACTTTAAGCACAGAGATTATCCACACAGAGCTCGTTCATTTTTTGTCAGATCTGTGGTATCACAACTTTCGTTTATTTTAACATAAATCCAAGATAAATTAGGTAGTTAAAATATAAGATATATTCACTATTTCAGGGAACTTGCTAGCAACAACAGATTGACTGATAAATTCTGTGAATAGCCAACGTTTGCATCTGCCATTTTGATTCATCATTATTACAGCATATTCACATAATCTAATTTAATCAGAAGACATCCCATGAAACATACAAATACGTAGCATGTTACTAAGGTCCGCAAGCTGTCTCTTTTCCCCATACGCATGTTAAAAAAAAGAGGTTGTGTGGACGCAATGACGCGCTACATGTTTTATATTTCATGGAAGCCCCCAGATTGCTACAATTTTACTCCTATATATTTTTTTAGCTCCTACTCCTACTACCATTTTTTTTCATGAACGAAGTTACCTAATCATTTTCTAAATCAATAGCATAAACCCTAATGAAACTTAGTAAGTTTAGTAGAGTCGCAATTTCCCTCATCTTATGTTATGTGACCGTCAAATAATGCTAATTCTGTAATCTCCATATTTTAATTCAAAACTTACTAACCAATATTATTTATAACTTCCATCAACTATTTCTCATGTATATCTCCCTATCAGTTATATTAAAATGATATTACTGCCAAATATGACTTCCGGACAAATCCAGTTTTTAGAACTCATACGATTAATTACTGATATTTTTAATGCGAAAGTTTGTACGTATGTTAATCAATCATGATTCAACCATTGAGTGGATTTTCATAGAATTTATTATACGGATAGAGATCATCGGCCATTTTAATGTCCCCACTGATGGGTATAGTGAATGATATTAGCCTTCTTGTGAATGGACTAGATGTTGCCCGGGGTTTCGCTCCCGTGGGAATTTTAAGATAAAATATAGCCTATAGCAATCTTGGATAATGTACCTTTCTAATGTTGAAAGATTTTTTTTAAATCGGTTCGGTAGTTTCGGAGATTACCCGCATCAGACATACAAACTCACAAAAAATTACTTCTTTATAATAATAATATAGATAAAAAAACTGGTCCTAGCGGAACGGGCGAAACAAAAACCAAAAACTTGATGTCGTCAAGTATACTTATTTAGTTTTTAAACCCAAAAAGAACTAACTTAAGTTAGTAGCACAGACTTGTTAGTAGAACTAACTTAAGTTAGTAGAACTAATTTAAGTTAGTAGAACTAACTTAAGTTAGTAGAACTAACTTAAGTTAGTAGAACTAACTTAAGTTAGTAGACAACTTTTTGGACTTAGTTTTTTAGCATGTGTGCCAGTGGTCTGACCAAGGATGCTGAAGACCATGCGAAATGGAGAAGAAAAAGTAAGAAAGTGATCCACACATTTACATTCCATCCATTCTGTTTTTAACTTTTTTCTGCGCTGCATTAGTTATGGAACAAACTTCGCTAATGGGTTACATTTCAGGGTCTTTAAGAACGGACTACTTCACGTCGCATAATTACGTTTATCAAAATATATGTTGGCAAAACTTTCTTTGGCATAACAGTACTTGCGCAGAACTCGGATTTTATAAATATATTTTTACAAAATTTGTACATTACAGGTTTTGTGAGTTTATTTGTGACCATAACGAAAGCGAAGCAAGTGGGCGTTCCTTATAATTATATTACAATAGCTACAAATTATAGTTTCAAAGTAAATGCAATGAATAAGTTTACTTATTGATTTATATAATTGCGCTGTTGGGAGCGCGAATCACGACTAAGATATGAGGATTCAAATGTTTTGTAATACTTCCCACGACTTCTTGAGTTCTTGCTCAATTAGTCATACCATAGTATAACGTTTATAGCACATTATATTATAATGGTTACAACACTCGTCTGTGAACCGAGAGGTCCCAGATTCGAATCCTATTGTAGATAACAGGTAAATTTGGTCAAACGCCGCTTGCTTCCGGCGAACGAAAACGTGGTGAGGAAACTTGCACTCCAGTTGATAAATCTATTGTAATAAGAGCAGGCCCTATATAGATCACACTATTAATTTATAGTCACAAAGATTTCAACGTAGAAACTAGGTATCTTCTTCATACTCGTATTCCTCATGGCTGAGGGTCGTGGTCATTATGTGGAATGAAACACACATAACAACTTTCTAGGCATTAGTAATGGAGTGGTTTGCCATTGCCTTCTACATTTCACACACAAGTTAATAATCAACCAGCGTGCAGGTTTCCTCACGATGTTTTCCTTCATCGAAAGCAAGTGGTGGTCGGTGAAAACTACTATACATGAATCAGATTGGTATACAAACTCATGTGGCACGAGTAGGATTCGAACCTGGGACCTTTCGATCCACAGGCGGGCGTCTTAACCATTACACCACCACCGCTTCAAGAAACTACGTACCGCAGAAACTACGTATCTACGTACGTTTAATAAGAAATTATATGAAATCATTCAACTATGGCTAATCACTTAAAATATAGTAGCGCGTTACACACAGTGGTCCGAAACCCAGGAAAGCCGGACAAAAAGCCATAATAGCTCCTCACAGGGCATAATCGAACAAAACCACATTATTTACTGTTAATCGCCACTGGCCGGGACACAATGGGTCCAGGATGGGTCCGCCACTTTGTCGGCACCTTTTTTGTGGCATCGTCTCTAATGTTGACCAGATAGCGTACTTGTGAAGTTTAGATAGTTGAAATATTCAATTCGGGTTCGGTTGTGTTGTAGAAGAAATACTTCATGTTATATGTGTTTTTATTTAGTGTTACATTTTGATATAAATTGTTAATTAAATTTATATTGACATAGATTTCGTGTAATTAATTTTTGTCTTAGTTCATACTTTGGTTAAAAGTATAATTAGTAACAGCATATTAGTGATAATTCTATTATGTATTCCAAAAAATTTGCAGGAAAGATATAATTATCGAATAAATACATATTGTATCTTTTATTAAAAATAAATTGTCCTAATGATTTTTAAACATTGATCTTGAAACAATTTATGATTAAGCAAATAAATAACTAGATTTTTCATATACTGCAATAACATTTTTTACTGCACTGAAAATAGCTAATTTATCAAATATCAAGACACACTAAGGTCGGCATTTTGCAGTCTCCATAATCTTGTTTTGGTTTTTTTTTTTGTCCAGGCTACGTCGGCGCGACCTCACTGTGTTAGATACTGACAAGTTTATGAATAAATAGTCCTTTTCGGCTTTTCACGGGTTTTTAAATGATACTTAAAGATGATATACAAGATAAAATGATACTAAAGAACAAGTTCTTTTCATATTCTCATTTATTTTAATTTGAATTTCGTCTTACATCGACATAGTGAGAAAAAAATGTAGGTAATGTTTGAATAAAAATTCCCAGCATTTTAATTTTCCATATACGAGCGAGACCCACGGATATGACAAATGAAATTTAGATTAAAATTCACCCTCAACCATAAAAAGCACAAAGGAGTATGTTATTTATTTATTAATAAACCGATAAGTGTTTCCCGGCAAAGTCCAATATTTATTAATATCTAAGTACTTTTAAAGTTTACTAAAACTGTGTTGAACTGGGTAAATAAATTCAAGCGAATTAAGTTCACGGAGAGGTTTAGTCTTATTCAAAATAACTTTAAACTAAAAGAAATAATAAGAATGATATCAATAGAATGCTAACCCCAAGCTTCGCTTTTGGCTTTATACCAATGAATACAGAAATAACATTTAAGTAAACAAATTAATTAACAAGTCGAGTTATCGTGATGGCGTTAAGTAAAAGCTAACGGCTAACACTTTCGTAACTAAGTTTAAAGTTTATTAAGCTGTCTCCCAGTAGAGAGCGATGCCAGATATTTTTATCCCTCGATCGCGAAGATCGGTATCTCGACCATTCATAAATAATTGTGATGGCAACGGGTTAAAATTTAGTTCTATTGTATATTAGACGACGTGCTCGGTTTCGTACTGGTGAAATAATTTTGGAATATTATAAGCAGTTCCGAAGATTACTTTCTACACACTTACAAATATTATCTCATTATAATACCTATTAGTGCAGACAGCGTAGCTAAATTTACGATGCTAACGGCAACATTCAGTAATTATCCTAATGCTAACTAATATTATAAATGCGAATATATGTTTGCTTGTTTGTTTGTTTGTTACCTCTTAACGCTCTATTTACTCAACCAATCTTTTTGAAATTTTGCATAGGTACATCCCGGAAAAATAACTGTTCCCGTGGAAAATTTACGCGGGCGAAGCCGCGGGCAAAAGCTAGGTAAAAGTAGCTTAGATATATAAATAAGTGAATATGCATACATATTATCACACCTATTTCCCACTGGAATGGGCAGAGACTAGGAATTTTCAATTACCACGGTCCTGACAAATCTGACTCGCTATGATTATCAATGTAAATATATTTGAACAATCTCCATACAATTAAATAAAGTGCTGCATAGCTTGCAATGGACGACAAGCACCCAGGAGTTGCATCCTAAACGTGTTTGCATTCTACAATAAATGCTGCCATTCAGACGTTGCTAAACATATCACAAAGCACATGCATCAAGTGCATTTGAGGTTTTGAAAACCCGTGAAAATATTCTGTTTATTTTTTAAAGCTTTATCAAACCGCTACAGTTGTACGCGAAATGGTGTTAATTATATTTATTCACAACAACAAAAACAAACATCAAAATGCTTTTTAGCATAAATCAATATAATTAAGTAAATCAACATAATTTAAGATTTTTTTAGCATTGTTATCAATATTATAATTATTAATTTTAAAGTGCAATTGAACAACACATTCATAAAACACATATTTTTATTATAAAACACATATTTTTATTTATTGAACAACACATTCATAAAACACATATTTTTATATATTAAAAATATTGGAAGTTTTAAAATTTTACTAAGATGTAAAATTTTAAAACTTCCAATATTTTTAAAAATTGCATTTCATTTGCCCTAACCTCGTGTAGGTAAATAAATAAATATATTAGGACAAATCACACACAACAGATAAATACTGTTTAATTTAGAATTTAGAATATGACGTAAAAGTGCCTGTCTAATTTCTGTATAAATATTGTATTTCATTGATATAATTAATAAATAATCAGGTATAAAATCACAGATTGAGCTAGCCCCAAAGTAAGTTCGAGACTTGTGTTATGGGATACTAACTAAACGATACTATATTTTATAACAAATACATATATAGATAAACATTCAAGACCCGGGCCAATCAGAAAAAGATCATTTTCCATCATGACCCGTCCGGGGATCCAACCCGGGACCTCTCGGTTCAGTGGCTAGAGCCTTACCACTGCGCCACCGAGGTCGTCAATGAAATACAATATTTAAAAAAATGTTGCAGTTTTAATATTTAAAATTAAGATCTTTATAAATTATATATAATTCCAACTAATCCAACAGTTCTAAAGGGATTTTACTTGAATAAAGTAGATATTAAAAAAACGATGTTGGTAACAATATTGTGACTATAACATTGCGTTCCACCATACGTTGCACACATTACCATGTGTGCAGATTATAACGTGTATGTTGTGGATTCAGTTACAAACATTTATTGAACAACACTGTTTGAATGAGTTTCTTTCGGTATTTCTTCTCAGCAGTGGTCGTTCAGAAATGCTTGTAGTTTGTAGCTTTGGTAAACATCATTTAATTTAGAATATGACGTAAAAAAGTGCCTGTCTAATTTCTGTATAAATGATTTGATTTTTATTTTGAGTTAGACAGAAAATCAAAAAAGTCGGGTTTATCGGTGGAATTGGGATTCTATAGATATTTAAAATATTTTGTTTTTTTACTTTTTATTTGAAAATATATACAATTATGTAACAACTAAAAATAGTATTTTCAATTTAACATTTCATTCATCTGTTATGGCTGTATATATTATTATTACTTAGCTAGCTACTGTAAAAAAGAATAATGTAATAGATTTAGAAATTATTTCTTGTAGCAGGCAAATGTAAATTTGAAAAGCGCGTTTGTTTTGCCATATAATAGAAGACTTGTCACGTGTTCACAAAAAATCAGGTTAAATAGTAAAATTTCACGCTAACAAATCAGTTATTTTCGGTATATTTAACACGAAACCTGGGTCAATGTGAGGTGCGAATGGGACCACCGCAAGGGCCACTTACCACTTAACGTGCAGACCAAGAAACGGGCCAGAAAATGGGCCGTAACTAGCTTTAAAAAATAAGTCCAATTTTGGTCCAAAAGATTTAAATTGAGATTTTAAATGGGCCAGTTTCGGCCTCGAGTTGGCCCACTGTGCAGTTAGTATTGCACAGTGTGGTCCAATTTACAAGTCGCACAATAACTATATCGAAGAAAGGTTTTATTGTATTTCCTTCGTCATTATCACATGTAGGAATGCTGTTAAGTTGTGTGCTTTTTATTGCATTTGAGGGTAAATATTTATATGATATTTTGGACTTTACATTTTCCAGGAAAATATACAAACCGGGAAACAGAGATATACTTACATAATGTGCAATAAATCACGATTTTGAATTGCATAAGCAAGCTTATGACCTTAAATATCCAGAAAATGTATTATTTTTGTTAAAAAAAAAAACTTGTGAAAAGTAACTTAATAAATATTTAATTATTTCATGAAAACCAAAAAAAATATTGCATTCATTCTTAGAAATCTTTTTGACAACTTTTCACGTGAATCATTTCCTTTTATATTCGAGATATGTATATAATGTGAACTATGAAAATGAGTTAGCAATATACATTTAATGTAATCGCAGCGAAGTATGCGTAATCACGAATTGTTTGGTTTGTTAAATAATGGTAGGTTTTATGGTGCATGTTTATGGCAACACTTAGCATTTTAATTTATGATAATTTGGCCTCTAAGCAATATGTAAGGGCCATTTAAACAGCGTATGCTGAGAAAAGTTACAATGAGAGGGAATAAAACGAAATTAAAATGCATGTCCATACTTTAATATATGAAAATATGTTTGTTTGTTTTTCTTTTACGACAAAACGGATTTATGTGATATTTTTGGTATTTCATTCCCTCTATGCGGTTAATTTCACTTAAGTTTACCATTTACTTTAATATTACTAGTTTTATATTCGAGACCTGAAGGCGTCAGCTAATTATACCCTTTAATATTTTTTCAACGCTCTGAGAACCGTCTCAGAGCGTTTCGACTGCTGCGGCCCGCGCTTTCATCACGATCCGTCAATTTTCTTGGACAAGGAATCATTTACATAATCAATCATTCATAAAATTTACATTACCACAGTACAGATAAATTGTTTTAAAGTCAGATAGTAAAACTAATTCTTGTCTTTATTACAATTTAAAAAATTTTATTGACAGCGCGGCCGCAGCGGTCGAAACACTGAGAACCAATAAATTAATGCAATCGAATCGCCCACTTATATTTAATATACATACTTATAAGATTTGTCAATTTACTTCTTTGGAGAAAATGCTGCGATGAAGTTTATTGCGCCGCTTCTTCTTCACATGCGCTTCGGAAGTCGGCAGTGGACTGAGATTTTAGTAAATTATTGACTTCAATAAGTGATGTATATCATCCTGATTTGAATAAATAATTTTGGATTTTAATAACTTTTATTATAAGCGTCCAATTCCTATCAGCCCACATGTCAATTAATTCATTTCCAACCAAACAATTTAAAAAATTACATTCAGAGTCTAAGTTTAAAATTTCACTTGGATCATGAGTTATCGAGTTTTTACATTTAACCATGCATTGTGTTGGTATCATATCAGCAAATGCCTTATTGTGTAAGTTGATGTCATGACATTAGGTTACCGGAGCCCTGAGTTATATCAGTATGTACTAACCAATAGGTTAAAGTGGCGGTAAGTGGATTTTGACTCCTAGAGTTAGACCACACAATGTGAAAGTTAAGAACAAAGTATGGCTACGCTGTTCCCGCCTGGCCCTGGCAGAAGGCAAACCCAAGAAATGCTGGCTTGATGTCGTCAAGGATGATATGCGTACCCATGGTCTGACAATTAGGAATACCGACGACGGTGCGAAGTGGAGACGGAAAAGTAGGAAAGCGAACTCCGGGCTCAGACGCTCAACAGCCGAGATAGAAACCGGGAAAACCCTCAAATCAGAGAGAGCACACGTTAATCCCAAAATTCTCAAGGGAGCGTCAGTTTCGAGGAACAGCGTTGAAAATAATAAGACTAAAGTTAAACGATTTTTCCCATATTTTTCCGAGTATTTTAAAAAACACATGCTATCACCAATACGGTGTTGGCGAACGCCGATATTGAGAGTTCGAGCTTGATTGATACTATATTTTTGATAAAATATCCGTTTCCGAAGAATACGTTTTTCACCTAAAACTTTTTAATTTTGTTGTCAACGCTATGTTTATAGGTTTCGCTTTAAAGATAATAACAGTTAACAATGACGAAGTTTCAATAACAAAAATAATGAGAGAAAATTAGAAAAAGAAAAACCGACGCATTCACCTTTTTATGGTGTGGTTAAAATACAAAAAAAAATCATTAATATAGGATATTATTTGAGGGTCGAAAAACGATTTCTCAGTTTGTATGGCGCAGTATACGTTCCTCTTAAGTTACTATGAATGAAACAAAAGATAAACGCAACACCCCCATCACTTGTGCGTTTTATGTAGGATGTTTGTTTGTCTGGTGGCTCAGGGTGCGCAAACTTTCGTGAGGGCTAGTTGAAATACATTATGACATGGTCGAGTCGTGACGACGCATACGAAAGGTTGTGACCCAAGTGAGAAGTCCGAGCGATTTACAAAGAACTTAACTAAGAAATTAAAGTAAAAATATTTTTTTTATACTCTTTAATGTTTTTTAAGATTGTCAATACGTTTCTTATACAACATTTATGATTTCGGAGGGTATTCAACGATTCTATTCTTTCATCATCCTAGCCATTTTCACTTCACTACATTCTTCTACTTCATCTCACATTCACCAAATATGCTACTATAACTATATAAAAATTCTTTCTTTTGATTTTTTATAATTATTTGTCACTTCGTTCCTCACGTTCTAGTGGAGATGTCGACTATAGTTACGATCTCATTAAGAGATTGATCTCAAGACGAATGCTTCTCGGCCGCAGTTTTGGCCAGGTGACTAATTTTTTAGAATTCAGTGGTGAAAATAGTACAAACGAGTACCTACTTTTTTTACAGGTCAATCCAAAACATCCTTACTTCCCTTACTTCTATGTAACTGATTAGTTTTTAACTAGCGTTCTTTCAACATAATGAGGGGAATTTAACATACCGCACATACACCAATCTGACAAATATATGAAGTAATAAAAGTTTATTCAAATCCGCTATCCGTTTGTGCCTTCCCACCCTAAGTTAGGGTGAGCCATGAAATTGTGCATTACCTTCGTACCATACTGTCGCCCAGGGAGCTTCGACCTCTGTAATGATCCAGGTGTCAGTTGTATTGTTGAAGGTGTCAATCGCTCAGTTTATTGTCCATACAATCGTTTCTATCACAGTTTTATACATCCTGCTATTAGGACGGTCTATTGTATAGTGGAATACCGAAGGTTGTCGTCCCTTTTAACACTTTTAATAAGTATTTTATATCGGTTCATGTTAGAACCAAAAGTTTACCAATCCGTGTATTTAGACGATGATTTTGATGAATTGCATAACGTTGCAAAAACGCACAATTTTTATTTTTATTTCGTAAATACAGTCGCGTAAAAACAAAAGATTAAAAATAAGGCTATTCTAATATATACCTGTACATCTCCGAGTGGAAACGCAGCCTTATTATTGAAGCATTCAGCTTGAAAGGCAAGCCTCTTCAAAAAATTTAAAGACAATTAGTCTACTAAATTAAGCTCCTACATCTACTAAATAGCAGTTTTTAATAGACGAGACATCATATACTGGACCCATCAAGATGTAATTATGGCTATCAGGGCCATGGGCAACAATCATATTTCTTGTTAGAATTTCTATTAGTCCACTGCGATGATAATGCGAGTCGTACAGTGGTCGAGTGACCGAGTAGAGTTGCGAGACAGAAGACCTATATTTGTTAATTGACGTCCATGGAGAAAAGGCTGCGGTGAAGTTTGTTGCGCCGCTTCTTCTTCACCTGCGCTTTGGAAGCCGGCAGTAGACTTAGTTTAAATAATTTTTTTGACGTCAATAAGTGATGTATATCATCCTAAATTGAATAAAGAATTTTGAATTTGAATGTTGAATTGGGAAGATTCGTTGACCGAGGAAAATATAATGTAATGTATAAAATGTGATGTATTTCTCCAACGGGAAAACTTAAACTCAAATAACTATATAGTATAAAATTGTATACCTCTGTCTGTCTGTCCCTATGCTTAATTAAAATAAAATAAAACTTAAAACTAATAATAAGCAGGTCATAGTTCAGCGAATTTCTTTGCTCACGACTGAGATGAGCAAAACACTGATTTATCTGTCGTTTTAGCGTATAAATTACAACAAAATAGGCTATCGTTAGCATAGGTCGAGAAATTGCTTTGAAAGTAATATAGCTTACCTTTTTTTGTTGTCCTGATAAAACAGCCTAAATATATTTCTCATAGAATTGTGGACAAACGAACACGCTGATTACTTGATGATAAGCAAGATGTCATGCAAATCTAGTGTTTTAATTAAACTAGATATATCACTTGACATAATTTAATTAAGTAAGCACGTATAATAGATTTTAATAAAACATTTATCAACACTTGTAAATATATTTAAATTATGTTTACCCCGTGCATCTCACAAAATTGCAAGGCATCAATAAAAGCGTTTAATTTATATTATTTATTTCTATCAATTGAAATGAAATGCTCCTTTGCGGGATTGGAATCCAAGAACTCGAAAAAGCATACTTGATTTGTCAAAAATCTCTCAATGTGAACTAAGTATTTGAACGGAAAGTGGCGCGTTACACTGTACATTAAACAAAATATTATTGCATCGCAAATTGAACGGATATGGCAAATTTGTTTTATTATTTTTTTCTATTCTGAATTTAATAATGGCCGTCGTCATTAAACGGACTCTGGGCTTCGACGCTGAGCGGCTGCGTATCCTGCAATAATCAAGTCTCGAACTTTACTTCTAAATCAATCTGTATATTTATCATTACATAGTATAACAAATTCGCTTCCCGTTGTCCGTCTGTCGCTATGTATGCTTAGACCTTTAAAAAAGCTACGAAACGCATTTTGATGCGGGATTTTTAATAAATAGAGTGATTATAAACGAAGGTTTACATGCATTGTACCCGTGCAAAGTCGTTATAGGGTAGTTTTTATTTATTATTTAGAGGTGTTGCAAAATCCATTTATACAGGCAGGCATTTATACCATATCCAAATGTTACGATTCCACGTCCAACTGCTGTCTAAATTACAACAATTCATCAAAATAAACAGTCATCTTTTCACGTTTGAATAAATTAATCACTCTTCATAGACGTATTGAAGAATTTTAATTACATCTTATCAGATGAAAAACCATAATAAATATTATTGATTAATTAATTAATCACAAAATAACTTGTATTGTGGATATAATCTGGTTTTCATAGTCAAATCATATCAGCAGTGGCAGTATGTCTTACGAGGCAGATTAAGGGATACAAAGACTTGATAGCTGTTGCAACTATCGAATATCGTGCAAAATGGAAGAGAATGTACTTACAAAATATTATATTTTTGTCACAATATTTTATTGTCAACAAAACGGTAATTTCAAACGAAATGGACGCTAGATAGTGAATCAAATTTAACTTGATCTAACAAATATATTTTCATCTATAAACAGAGCAAAGTTAAATAAAATCTTTTTATAATAACAAGCAGGATATTGGACCTTGGGTTCCATGGTTAACGGCTCAGGAAAAAGCCGAGATTCACATTATATCCCTTCCTTGATTTCTTGTTCTAAAAAGTTACTTATTTAAAAAGATAAACAAACAGCCACTTAAATAACACAAAAGCGACACATTGTTATCGAAACGATAGTGTTGAAAGTACAATCTAACACTTTTACTTTTAAAGTGAATCAATTTATAACTTCTCTTTGATAAAAAAATAATGGAGTCCCATTTGAGAATAGTTTGATAAAGAACAGTGAGCATTTTTTTACGTCTCTGCCCAAATAAACTAGTGTAATGTTTAGCTGTTCTAATAAAACAACCAAAATGATATTACATATTTGTTTAATTAACATACGTAAATTACACAAATATGAAATACCGTTTTGGGTGTTTTTTTTTTTTACAAAAATACCGTTTTTGCTAAAAGCTTTTATTGTCGTCATTCAACGCCTGACAGAAAAACCAAGGTACGTGCTGTAAACCGTTTAGGAGTTCCCTCGTTGAAAGCCGATCCTTGTTGGCACAGGTCATGCTCGTCACAATAATGCATTGTCATGGAAACTGAAGCGACGTGGGAAATTTCAACTCTGTAGGTCAACTAGAAGATGAGAAATCTAACTTGCAAGATTTGATTACAGACAGACAAACAAACATTGGGACACGGGTGAAACTAAATAAAAGCTTGTAAAATTTAACTCTGTAAGACAAGCGGAGTATGTGAAATTTAACATGCAAGATTTGGTTACAAACATCGGGAGTGAAACGAAATAAAATTTGTAACAATTTTATTTGTTAGAAAAATTAAAAAATCCCCGACTTTCAACATTCATTTCGCTGCAACTTTTGAACGGCTGAACCGATCTTGATCAAACATATCTAAGAACCACCGCATAAAAATTAGCTATCAAATAAAAAATAACGCATCCAAATCGGTTCACCCGTTGTTGAGCTACGGTGCCACGTACACAGACACAGATATACCTTTTGACTATGTACATTATGTACTTTTATATATTATTAGAAAAAAAAACATTGTAAGAAACAATAACGGTAAGCCAATCTGGCATGATAGGGACCAACACTGTTCAAATGAGTTTCTTTCGGCATTTCTTCTCAGCAGTGGTCGTTCCGAAATGCCAGTAGTTTGTAGCTTGTGAGAAATAACTATAAATATAAAAATTGACGAGAAAAAGTGCCTGTGAAGGTCTAATTTCTGAATAAATGATTTGAATTTGAATTTGAATTTGGTAAAAAAATGAAACAAGGAAAACATACGGACTTCATAACCATTGCTCCAAAACCATGTAATAATTTGGTTTTTTCGTCGCTGTGACTCCTAAACAAGTAAACCAATTTAGCCATGTGAAGAGTTGTACGGTTTTAAAATTAAATCTACCATCTTATTTAGGTCTCCTAGCGATAGACAAAATACTATGACACGTCTAAATCGAGATTAACATTAAGCAGACTTGCATTTGTCTGTGGGAACGACCTATTGCATATTGCAGCGTTATGCTGTATCAGTTCGTAACATAATATTGTGTCGTTGGAATATGTATTGAAGTTCAATTATTATTTGGGTAAGCATTTTGTACTATTGACTTTCGTAACTAACTATATATGGTTTATATTTAGTCTTGCAATCCGTCTCACCCTTGCAACTGTGCGTTTTTTCGGCTGCTTCCACAGCTATTGAGCGTCTGAGCGCAGAGTTCGCTTTAGTACCATTTTCGTCTCCATTACGCATTACTCACACATTTATAATAATAAAAATTCGAAAGTTGGTAAGGATGTATTTGTATGTATGTTTGCTCTTACATGCAAAATGTACTGGACGGATCGTTATTACACGGATAGAATATAACCTGGAATAACACATTGGATACTTTTTATTTTATTATTTTATCGAAATTCTTCTTCATAATCGTATTCCCTCGTGGCTGAGGCTTGTGGTCATTACGGATTGTGGACGGGCCCATACTCAAACACTGGACCCAGATTCATTTAAATAAGCTACGAACATAGTCTTAAGAACATTGTTACTAACATTCACTATGGATTATGTCCAAAATAAAAAAAAATATTATTATCACGTGTAATGAAACACACATAACAACTTTCTTGGCACTATTAATGGAGTGGTGTGCCATTGCCTTCTCCATTTCACATACAAGTTAATAATCAACCGGTGTGCAGGTAGGTTTCCTCGCGATATTTTCCTTCACCGGAAGCAAGTGGTGGTCAATGACAACTACAGTATAAAAACTCATGTGGCACGAGTAGGATTCGAACTTGGGACCCTTCGATCTACACGCGGACGTCTTAACCATTACACCACCACCACTTGTATGTAGTATATACTTAATCAGCATGTTTGACAGATCGATTCATTCATTAACATCGCAGATGAAGCGTTTCTGAGACATGGACAAGACAGATGGACAGACAGCCCAGATTTATGTGTAGCGATTGCCGGTGTTCTGTTTTTGTTCGGATTGTAATTGTTTTGGTAGTTTTAATGTGTTTCGAGTATCGTAATAAATTGTTAGATAGACGAAGCTTTTGATTGTAATATTCGTACTATCTATATATTTATTTAGGAGCAATTTATCCCACAAATGGATATACGATCTGCGTTAATATCCATCAGTTTATACACTTAGGGTATTTGACACTTAGGGTGAGATTCACCGTCAAATTTGACGTTGGTTTTAACCGGCGCGACCCTTATGTTATACAAAATGCCGTACTTTATCTTTTTATGCGCACGTTAAAGTTAAGGTCAAAGTTGACGGTGCAACCCACCGCATAGAAACTTTAGATATCTCAAGGTTTACAGTACTAGTATATGCCATCAAAAACATGCTGTAAAAAACCCAAGTCTCACAGGTCAGTTTTTCTACCGTAAAAAGTTGTGAGATCCATGTAATACCAAGTCGAATTATTTATTTAGTCCCTACTTAAGGGACCTTCTGTCTTAAGTTATTACGTAAGTTATTATCATATCAATATTAAAAATCTTTTAGGTTTTAAATAAATAGATCAACTTGGCCATCGCATGATTAGATTGTTTAGTATGTATCAAACCATACAGCACTACAGAATTATGTCACCCGATGAGACGCTTGGAAAAATTAATTACACATTCGTTTTTGAGACGAGAGTTTCAATCGCGTGGAGCGCCATAGACTAAACAATCTAATATAATATGTATTACTTGTAAGATACATTGTTTTCATGCGATGGCAAAGTCGATCTATTTATTTCTGTATCTGTACCACAAAAATAAGTATTATTTATTATAATGACATGCCCGTACTTCATTTTATTTTACAAGTAATGAGGGCCATTTGATTGCATTTGATAGCACTATCAAATAGAATCACGATTGATTGCTAAACACAGTGTTGCCAGCAAAGAGGACACAGCGCCCATTTATATTCTACTATACATAAACACTATTTAAAATTTCAAATTATATTATTGAATTGTAACATGGTGAAACTATGAGATTAATTGAGTCTGTGTAGGACCCCAAAAACAGATGAGCTCCAAAAGCCTTTAAAATACTTTGAGAATTTCAGATTTCCTTAAATTCATCCGATGTTTTTACTCTCAGAGCGAGACAACAGATTGTAAAGTAAAGAATTTACCTCATGCGTCTCTTTCGCGCAAGGGCGTGGCTCTTCTTCAATAACGCTTGATTATAATTATAGGTTATGATGACGCAAGGTAAAGTTACCTGGTATAATGTTGCTTTGCGATATTCGTTGTTTGATGAATGAGGCTGCTCCCATGGTTAAAATTTTTACCCAAATTATAATTGTAAATGCGAAAATGAGCTTGTATATATATATTGTTTTTGCCCCGGCTTCGCTCAGGTAAAACTATAATGAAAGTAGCCTATGTCTCTCCTGAAGGTTTCGTCTATTTCTTGCCTTTAATCAAAATCGGTCCTGTAAATTTTGAGTTTATTCATTACAAACAAAACAAATTTGTTTTGTTCCTCTTTATAATATTACTGTGGACTAACGGCCCGTACCGACTTCGCTCGAGAAAAAACATAATAAAATTACACATAAACATTCCTCTTGAGTCGTCTAAACAAAGCAAATATCTCAACAAAAAAAAAACACATCAAAATCCGTTGCGTAGTTTTAAAGATCTACGCGTACAGGGGAACAGACAGCGAGAAGCTTTCCGAATTTAACTTTTACGGTACGGAACCCTAAAAACAGATATAAGTTATTCTATTCGCCCGCGGTATGCCACAGATCGGGAGGCGGGTGTCCCGAATGCTTGCACAGATTACAAAACGTCTTCATATTGCCGTCTTCATACAGCCCAAATTTACACACTCGGTTCACATGAAGCTTGCGAATATCCAATTTGAATAAAATCAATTTATTCAGGAATTAGACCATCACAGGCACTTTTTCACGTCAAATTTTATATTAAATAGTAATTTTTCACAAACTACAAACTACTGGCATTTCGGAATGACCACTGCTGAGAAGAAATGCCGAAAGAAACTCATTTGAACAGTGTTGGTCACTACCATACCAGATGGGCTTACCATGATATTTTTTCGTCCAAACATTGTTTCTTACAACTTTGTTTATTATCAACATTCGATTTGTCCTTCGTTATTTTATGTAGATCGGTTCGGTGTGTGTATTGCGACTTTGCTATTTACATATAATCATCTAATGGAAGATTGAAAGTATTAAAAAAGCGACACAATTGCCTACTTGACTGGGTATAAAATAAAATTCATACGTACGACATACATTAAAAAAAAAAACTACTTATAATGCTAATTGTATGCCGAATGCACCACAACCGCTGGGACTTTGTAGCTACCAAGCGGTATCCACATGGCGGCTACAGAAACAGATGAAGACCACGAATAAGATGGAGCGACGATCTGAGAGCATTCAGAAAGAACTGGTCGAAAGTTGTGCAAGATAGAGAAATGGGAGGGAGACCTTTGCCCAGCAGTGCGACAAGAAGGGTTAGCAAAAAAAAAGTAAATTTTGTGAAAAATAAAATAATTTATTTTATTTTCTTTTTCTGTTTCACATGTAACCCAACCCTAATCCTTCAACAAATATTCGGCTTCGCGTACCCTTCAGCCCAGACATTGTGATCTTATATTTAATTATATTGTAAACATGTTTTGTGTTGGAAATTAAAGGCTGAAGGCCCTAATTTAAAATACATTATTGTATAGTTGTATCGTCGCCGAGGGAACCCTGCCAGCTATCTCGACATGGTACCGGATATATTTTCTTACGGGATACACAGAGCCGAGAGTTGTGATGGCTGCATTTAGCACTATGATAGTCTCATTGTTGGAATTTAGATTAAATTAGCTAAGCTAGCGAAGCCCGGGTGCGCACCCGGGCTTCGCTCCCATGGGAATTTCGAGATAAAAAGTATGTGTCATTCAACCATATGTGTTATTCCAGGTTATATTCTACCCGTGTACCAAATTTCATAACAATCCGTGCAGTAGATTCTGCGTGAAAGAGTAACAAACATACACACACACATTTATCCTCACAAACTTTCGCATTTATAATATTAATAGGATATATGTATCTTATTTGTATAATACATAAGTATATAGAAGTATATGTAATAATCTTCACAGAACACGCGTGACAACCCTGGTAGCAGACTGTGGGGACCGCACACCAAGTGGGCCGTATGTCTGTTTGCCTATTTGGTATCATAAAAATACAAACAAACAAGACAATTATCTGTATTAAATAACTTTAAGCTGAGTCAAACTGTGGATTAATTTATATCAGCAACTGAGAAACCAACGGTTTAACAAATGAATTGATGCTTTGATTCACACTGGACAAGTGTTGAAGCGAGTGAGCTGATATGGGAAGATTTTCTTTATTTTTAACTAGCTGTTTATCACGGCTTCGCTCGGCTAAAACCATAATAAAATAGACTATGTTACGCCTAAAGGTTTCGTCTATATCTGTGTCAGATTTAATAGTTAAATTAGTTTTTAGAAGTTTATTCATTACAAACAAAAAACAAAAGATATTTTTTTCTCTATGTAGAATAAATAAACTTCTATAAAAGATGAGCCATGAGGTGGCCACCTCATGGCTTCCAATAAACAGGCGGAGACAGAGCAAGCCAAAAGCCAGATGGCGAGATGACTTGGACGCAGGTTCCGCAAAAACTGGACGACTACAACACATGACAGGACCAAATGGAAATAATAGAGGTAGAATTTTACCCAGCAGTAGGATACTTGATGGCTCTAAATGAAAAAAAAAAGAACTGTTATTTAAATTGCAAATAAAAAAGTAAGCACGCGGGCACATTGCGGATTGGCGGGTTTTAACGACTGCAAATATAGCCGGGACCAAGGACCATTAACGTGTCTTTCGAAGCACGAAGGAGCTCAAGATAATAATGTTAGTCATTATATCATCCAATAACCGATCATTGTGAGAATGTCTTAACCGACACTATCACAGGCCGAGCTCGCAAACCACATTGCCACATATTGAGCATTAATTTCAAATTAAATTGATTTCAATTTTCATTGGACCAATGTGAGCCAACTCGGCTTAACACTTAATTAATGGTCCCAATAATCCACGACTGGTTTATGATTGTTTCTTGAGATTTAATTACGATATTTAAACTGAATTTCGCGTTTGTCAAATAACTGTTACAAATCAATTAACTGTTACATGTCAAGTTTAAATTAAGTTGTTAGTCCAATGTATTTCATTTAGATATATTAAGTATATAAACAGTAATTCATTACGTGATACTGTTTAAGTGTTAAGTAATTTCTTTGGAGATAAAATTGACTATAACCAACAACTTTTCATACGGTTATTACTAGATAAAGACACGTTCTTAAATAATAGTGAGTTTGTTTTATTCCCAAGGAGAGTCAGGTAGGCCGGTTGTGAAATCACAGCCGAATATATTAACTGCTACATTACGGCCGCATGGCGTTAAGTCCAAAATGTTGTACAATACATTTTTAAAGAAAATAATTATGGTTTACTTTTACGCTGGTTCAGGGCTTCGCGGCGTTACAGCCCATAAAGAAACCGGGAACACGCGGAGATGAGAGATTAGAGCCTCTATTTATTTTCATTCCATTTTTTTTTTAATATTTATTTGTTTTTAAATGTTATATTTTCAATAAAAATTTGAATATGAGGCGACATGTACAAAAAATCCGACTCTACTGGGCAGATTTCGATGAATTTTGGCACACGGGTAAATAATGCTAAATATCACATACCTATATATCACTTCGTATCTCGTATTCCCACGGGAGCGAAATTTCGGGACGCAACAATGATAAAACAAACAATAATATTTTTATAGAGTCATTTAAACATAGTCCCGAGTGCCGAACTCATACAATCACACAAAGTACATTCAGACGGCGGCTGTTGACGACCGATAAGGTACAGAATGCATCGTTGGGAGCTAGGGTTGTCACTCGTAAGTTTTCGGATGTATTCCGTTTAGGGCGCCAGCTTAAATGACATAATTTTCAATGAGAATGCAATACAAAATACTTCATTATACACTATAAGTGCATTAAACATTTAAAATTTTTACAAAATTCACACTTTCATTCAAAACAAAAATAATAATCAAAAAAAAAATATGTTGAAATAAAAAATATATATATACAAATTGCACATTATTTTAGATATATATTTTTTAAAACAAACAAGGCAACGCAAAAGGCGGCCTATACTAGAATAAAATTAAAATTAAATAAAATATTTACAAATTATTTCCTCCTGGAGCTCCTCGAGCTATGTACAGTCAACAGCACATCAACCTACTACCCAAATTCATCGCCGCTATTACCACGCCATAGAGGTTCATGCAGTGTAACTTGATGTGCCTGTTGACTGTACTGGTGATAAGGTATGTTTGTTTTAAAGATATAAGAAAAAAATGGCGGGATCATGTTGACAGTTTCTTTCGGCAACAGGCTACAGAGATTCGTGGTAAAATTAAGGCAAAAACCCAGCAGTAATACTTCTAGTGGTATATAGTAGTTTTCATCGACCACCACTTGCTTCCGGTGAAGGATAACATCGTGAGGAAACCTGCACACTGGTGGACAGTTTAGTTTACAAGTGTGTATGCGACTACCTGCCACTAGATGGCGGTAAGTAGTCGTAAAAATCATGTCAGATGCCTTTAGGAGACTTGAATAAAATCTGACACCAGTGTTAGCAATAACTCACTCGATATGATGATTATGAGTAACATGTCGATAGTCTAATAAAAATATATTTATTTTTGGACAAGATTTACAATCTATACTATTATTATAAAGAGGTAAGCGTTTGTGAATTTGTATGTTTGAGGCGAATAATCTCCGAAACTACCGAAGCGATTTCAAATATTCTTTCACCTTTAGAAAAGTACATTATCCAAGACTGCTATAGGCCACATGTTATCCCAAATTAAAACTTCTAGTGTTTTGATAAAAATAACTTTAGCGAAGCAGCCCTGAACGCCGTTGCGAAAAGTGCAAACGTCTGCATCTGCCCTATAACAGTCGCATTGTGTAAGGAATTTATACACGATTGTAGCAAATTGGATTTCTTCGTGGGACGTTATGTTGCCATACAAATATACACTAAAATACTTTTAGTATTTCTTTCAGGAATTTTCTTCTATATAAATAAATATATAAGGACAAATCACACAGATTGCGCTAGCCCCAAAGTAAGTTAGAGACTTGTGTTATGGGATACTAACTCAACGATACTATAGTTTATAACAAATACATATATAGATAAACATCCAAGACCCGGGCCAATCAGAAAAAGATCATTTTCCATCATGACCTGACCGGGGATCGAACTCGGGTAATCTCAGCTCAGTGGCAAGAACTTTACCATTGCGCTACCGAGGTCGAAATCAAAAATATTTTTTTCTTTATATTTCAGACTATACTAGACGCCCGTCCCGGCTTTGCACCAATAAAACTATAATAAATTGCAATGTCTTCTTCGCTACATAGTATAAAACAAAGTCGCTTCCCGCTGTCTGTCCCCATATAATGCTTAAATCTTTAAAACTACGCAAAGACTGATTTTTATAATAGATATGTGATTCCCGAGGAAGGTTTAATAAATTATGTACCTAAGTATATAATTTATTACGGTTTTACCCAAGCGAAGCCGGGATGGAGTATATTATATATCAGGATATATTTAAATATATTCATCTACATATAGAACACATTCACACATACCAACATCCTGGACATATTCTCCTAATTAAGAAGTTGATACTTGCTAAATAGTTGAAGTAAAAATATTACGTAGTCAACTCCGCAAGCAAGCGATTATGTCTCAATGTAAACAGATAAGGGTGACCGCCCACTCAGTCGGCATTCTCAAAGAAGTCATTTGGTTACTATTTTTATGTTGGCAATACCGAAATGTGTTTACTACGTTGTCTGCTAATTGTTTTCACAAGTCAGCTAATAGTGAATAATCATTTTACATTACTGTATGTATATAGTAAAACCCTTATTTTTTTGGTTAGTTCTATTTTTGCGGTAATTAGGTAATTTTTTTCGCAACGACTACCGCGTCATTTCGACATTTAAAGATTCTCTTCCTGGGTGGAAGGGATAGACTTGATTTTGTTTCCCAAAAGTCTAGATTGAGGTCAAAAGCACGTATTTTTTTAATAAAAAGTAAGCTTGTATAAAGGTACAACAATTACATGGTCCAATCAGGGCGTCGGTCGCTACTGTTGAATTAAAATTTACAAGAAAATATGTCTTGTTTTGATGAATTTAATCATTCTTGGTTACCGATGAAAGAAATCTTACTATTATTGTAAATGCGAAAATTTGTGAAGTGTAACATACACCTACAAAAGAAGAATCTAACTATATATGTATATATCCTATTAATCTATACTATTAGATATTGTAAAGATCGTTTGTGAGTTTGTGACTTTTTGAGTTTGTATGTTTAAGGCGGGTAATCTCCGAAACTATCGAACCGATTTCAAAAATTATTTCACCATTAGAAATGTACATTATCCAACATTGCTATAGGCTATGTTTTATCTTAAAATTCCCACGGGAGCGAAGCCACGGGCAACATCTAGTACTTTATTATAAATGCGAAGGTTGACGATGTATGTATGTTCAAAATCTACTGGACGGATTGTTATGAAATTTGATACACTGGTTGAATATAACCTGGAATAACACATAGGGTACTTTTTATCCCGAAATTTCCACGCTAGTAGTACTAAATATTAATACCTTTCATCAAAAAAATCTTGGGAATAAAGCTCCAGTATTTCTACTACTTCATGATGGAAACTGCTATAACAAGAGTCAAATTATTATACAAACTCACGAGTGGGATTTTAACTGGGAACTATCGTTTCACAGGCAAATAAGTAACAAGTCTATAAAATACTTAACAACAGGACATTCACTGCCACATCATCATAACCAGTCGATGTATTCAACCAAATGACCAATTCATATGCAACCTTTCAACATTTATGCAATTTTGCAGTGTTCACGTATTCGCTTAAAAATACGTTTAAATCCTAAGGCAGTGCATTAAAACCTTTTAAAAACCAGTCGATGATATGCAAGCTGATTTTATATATATCGAATGTAAGGGTCGTTTCACACTGACAACGAAAAATAGTAGGAGATAAACTATATCTGTTGTCACACTATTACTCGTAACTTTTTTACAAAAATATTTTTTTACACATGTATTTATTAATGTCATGATCTTATTGCATTCAATATGTGACAAAAAAATATGTCCGTGTAGTATACCGTTGAGGAGTTCCCATTTATGGAGTCGTTTCTGGGTGCACCATTTAGGTCATGCTTATCATAATAACTCATCATCATCCAGTACCAAATTTCAGCTCAATCAGTTGAAGATATCTGCTTCAAAATCGAGTTGCAAGATTCCACCCGGGACATAGTTATACATTGCAAATTGAATGAAGCGGTGGTGGTGTAATGGTTAAGACGCCCGCCTGTGGATCGAAAGATCCCAGGTTCGAATCGTACTCGTGCCACATGAGTTTGTATACCAATCTGACTCAGGTATAGTAGTTTTCATCGACCACCACGGGCAGGAAAACATCGCGAGGAAACCTGCACACTGGTTGATTCTTATTAACTTGTGTGTGAAATGGAGAAGGCAATGGCAAACCACTCCATTAATAATGCCAAGAAAGTTGTTGTGTGTGTTTCATTCTATGTAATAATAACCACGACCCTCGGCCATGAGGAATACAACTATGAAGAGAAGTTGAATAAAAGCTTTTAAAAACAATGAAAAACTTTACTATGGAACAAACTTCCTCAGCGGTGTTCCAGCTTCAACATTGAAGAAAGAGATAGACTATTTTCAAGAATATAAAAACAAAGATTATATATTTACAAAAACATGAGTTTAAATTTTTTTACAATGTGGTGTTAAAAGAAAAACTTAATCCTACATGTTTCACCGTCCACGGGTATGCAAATTTAAATGGAGAGCGTGCTATCATCCCACAAAACATGATCGAACAAATAAAAGTAACTAAATTAACTAAATATTTATTTGGGTATAGTCTATCGCTTTCTCAAAAGTCGGCAACGCACCAGTGACCCGTATCGGTTTGCCGGTGTCCATTGGCTGTAGTTTTTGCTTACCATCAAGCAACATGCATGCTCGTTTGCCCACTATACTATTAAAAAATGTAACTTTTACGTAACTATTTTATTTTTATTTTACTGTTTTTTATTTTATTTTTTGTATATAATTTTTATTTTTATTATAATAATGCATATATTTTTACATTTAAATTTTATTTGTAAAACATGTACGTGATTTGTGATGTTCAAGTGTCTGAATTATACTTCTATTTCGACGAATAAAATTTGTATTTATGAAGTCATGGGAATCGATTGTGTCATGCTCACTCAAAGGGTCAATCTTGTAGTGACGTCGTGGGCCGGGTCGTGAGGTTCCCTCTATTATGGTTGAGCTACGCGATGGCTGATCCATGCATCAACTCGTGAACGGGTGCTGCCAGAGGGAACTGGTCATCTCGTTTCTCATATATTTTTGTGTAAGTTAATTGTATTTCACATCAATATATCACAATCACAATCATAATCTGTTTTGATATACCTTTTGACTATGTACATTATGTACTTTTATATATTATTAGAAAAAAACATTGTAAGAAACAATAATGGTAAACCCTTCTGGCATGATAGGGACCAACACTGTTCAAATGAGTTTCTTTCGGCATTTCTTCTCAGCAGTGGTCGTACTAAAATGCATATATAACTATAAATATAAAAATTGACGAGAAAAAGTGCCTGCCTGAAGATCTAATTTCTGAATAAATGATTTGACTAAACATTTTAACAGTCCATCGAATCGAGTCCAGCGAATCAGCAATGATTTTGTCTAGATTGATTAGCTGTTGACTGTACCAAGTTTACCTAATACAGATCATGGATTTTTGCATCAAACATATACGAAGGTCCGTCGGTAAACTTTCGTATTTGTAATTTTAAGGTTATAAGTATTTATTTATGTATATTTTTGTGTCTTTCTACGACCTATGAGTCACAATACCGTATAGAAACTGCTTTTAATGACGCTTTTGCTAAATTAGTTATCGATATTTGCATTAATTTTATGTGTTTTCGATATTACGCTGTTGTAAAAGTTGTTTTGAAAATATCTGGCCATTGTGGATTAAGTATTTACTAATTTGCGAATAAAACCGGTCGATTTGTATCTTGAATTAATTCGCTAACATTTTTTTGTAGAAAACATGAACAATGTTATAACTATCGTTAAAAAAGAAACAGAAAAAGAAAAAGAAAAAGAAAAAGAAAAAGAAAAAGAAAAAGAAAAAGAAAAAGAAAAAGAAAAAGAAAAAGAAAAAGAAAAAGAAAAAGAAAAAGAAAAAGAAAAAGAAAAAGAAAAAGAAAAAGAAAAAGAAAAAGAAAAAGAAAAAGAAAAAGAAAAAGAAAAAGAAAAAGAAAAAGAAAAAGAAAAAGAAAAAGAAAAAGAAAAAGAAAAAGAAAAAGAAAAAGAAAAAGAAAAAGAAAAAGAAAAAGAAAAAGAAAAAGAAAAAGAAAAAGAAAAAGAAAAAGAAAAAGAAAAAGAAAAAGAAAAAGAAAAAGAAAAAGAAAAAGAAAAAGAAAAAGAAAAAGAAAAAGAAAAAGAAAAAGAAAAAGAAAGACCTCAAGGTTTAAGATGTTACAAGCAAACTAAAACAATGCACATTCATAATATATTTACTTGCATTGTGGAAGACCCCTAATAAGTCGTTTACGCCTAATAGTATTTGTCGATAACGGAACTCATGCGCAAATACAGGAGTGACAGTGACCAGACACTGAACTTGACGGGTTTATGGTAATCGATGAAGGGCCGGTTTTTATCGATTATATTGTTAGTAATCGATATGTGATTGTCTACATCCGTACCTGAACACTGGTCATGCTTTTACGGCTTTTGATGAAAATTTGAGATTGAAACTAGATGTTGCCCGCGGCTTCGCCCGCGCAAACCTTCCACGAACAATTATTTTACAGGATGAAAGGTGCCCCTATGTCCTTCTCCGTACTTCAAACTACATGTATGCAAAATTTCAAGAAGATTGGTTGAGTAGATAGAGCGTGACGAGGTAACTAACAAACTTATTTTCGCTTTTAGTTAGGATCTTTTTTAATCAATTAAATTCAAATCAAATCGTTTCTTGCCATTCATAGAGGACGTAGGTATGGTACCTTTCACCCCGGAAAATTAACGCGGGTGAAGCCGCGGGCAAAAGCTAGGACTCGACAAATTATAAAGATACACCACAGATAAGATAATCATATCTATGATATGAACAGTGTATAATTTTCATAACTTCATTGGATCCCGGTCAGTGGTCGTCAACATTTATTAATTTTCTCCTTAATTGCAGTGGACGGCTATCAGGTGGTTAGACTGCAGTGGCGTAGCTAATAAAGGACAAGAAGTCCCGATGCCCGGGGCCGCCTAGCTAAGGGGCCCTCGAAGCAGCGACATGTTTTTTACTTATTCTTTCATTCAGACTGTCTTATTGCTGTTTTATTATATATTATTAATAATAGAAATTGCATGCATATAAGTAACTATTAAAATTTAATTTTTATAATAAATCCGCATGCCGTTCCATATTCTTGTCGGCTGGGTTCTTATTGTACCTTTTATGTAAACAGTGTTAGCTAGCTAAGAGAACTTCATATTGTACACAATATGAATGGCAATAAACGAATTGAATTGAATTACCAGTGTTAGATTTTATTTTTAACTGAATACACTCAATATTTTATTGCGTCCACAAAGTTGACATTATGAAACAGAAAATAAAGTAGATTTGCAGACTCTGTCCGGCACAAAAATTAAAGTAAAATTAATAAAGTAAAGTTATAAAGGTAAAATTAAAGTTTTTTCACTTCATTAAACTTGTGGCGACGTCGCCGGTCTTCTATATACCTTGCCGCTTATAAAATGACTCCAATATGGGACTTATAGCCTTAGCAGCTAATAGACAACGACAGCATTACCACAGAGAGTAGAGATCAGTCAGGCGGACAGTTTTAATAACAATTACAGCCGAAACTTCTTTCGAAAATAATTTTAAGGTTTATTTTTACGCACACTCCGGATTTTGTGACTACAATTCTTCTATAATTCTACAACAACTCTACTATAATTCTACTTTAATTCTACTTGGGGCAAAAATACATTTATTGTATGTATGTTTGTAACGTGATAACTTTCGAACTGTTGGTCTCATTTTGATGAAATTTAAAAGGTATGTAGCAACCAAAATTGGTTAGGCCGTTTCTCAATTTATTCACAATTTTGTAAAAATTTATTGTGTTCGCGAGGTCTAAGCGAACAACACACAATATGAGAGAGTTTAAGAAGGGGCCCTCGGATTTTTTAATATATTTACCAAGGCAATATATTTATCAACTACGCCACCTTTGGACCGGACTGTTCATGATCTGATGGGCTCATCATAAAACCTTAATTATTTCACTTAATACTTGTGGAGATCCTGTCCTAAAAAGGCTACAAACCTTATTCTTAATCCGCCAGCCTCTACTGCGAATAAAATCCTTGTTTCCAAAACACGATGGAACGAGTTAATTTTTTTTTAAGATTGACCCGAAGTCTCTTTAAGTTAATATTACTATCCTACTAATACTATAAATGCTAAAGTTTTTGAGGATGTATATAAGTTTTGTTACTCTCTCACGCAAAATCTACTGGACCGATCGATCAATTTGGTACACAGGTAGAATAAAAACCTGGACAAAAGCTAGTTTGAACATAAACAAGCAACAAAGATGAGTGAATCACGAAACATTGTACCGTCGAAGCTAAATTAAGTATTAAAATTCCGCTCAGTCTCGCGTTAATAGTGGTTTCACATTAAATTGAGTGGATCTTATCTTTGTAATAACTTCTTCGGTAGTCCTTGGAGCAAAAAAATTGATGAAAATCGCTCTTTGCTCTTGGGTGGCGGCGAGGAGGTGGTGATTATAAAAAAAAAAGTTTTAAAAAGTTAACTGAATGACAACCTGAAGCACAGGTTAAATAAAAAAAATTTTACGAAAAAAAAAAATAAGTTTTTTGACACAAGTTTTTATTGTTGTCAAAGAGATCTGATTCAATGTGTGACAATAAATCATGTCCGTGCAGTAAACCGTTGAGGAGTTTCCCATGTCTGGAGCCGTTCCTGGGTGCACTTTAAGGTCATGTTTATCATAATGTATTGTCATCCAAACTAAATGCGTGTGCTAAATTTCAGCTCAATCGGTTGAAGATACCTATATATTTTAATGAATAACAGTTATTCTATTATTTGTCACTAAAGCCTATGTGTACCTTATTCACCTCATACGACATCCACGAGGGGATATGGAGTGGTACCACTCTAGGGCGGGACCACACGCCATTTTATTAATTGTAATAGACATACCCCGTTTTAAAAAAAGATAAAGCATTCTTTACGCCAAAATATGTTTGTCCCTATCGCACTTCCAATATTTGCTATTGACAGAAAGAGACAAATCATATTTTATCTTATGTTTTAATTAGTGAAACAGGTATAAAAGACAATTTGTTTTATCTACTTAGAGGAAAAACGAAATTTGGATTACTATACAAATCCTTATTACGTTTTTTTTTTTACTATCAGTAATTTAATCTGTGCCCTAATCTATGCTTATAACCACTCGACCGCTAAATCCTTGAAAAAATCCATTTTCATTTTATTACTCATATATTTCACACGTTGAAGGATCCGAACGGCGTTTTTTTTTTTTTATTTTATGACTAAGACATAATATGTTAGGCCACCAACCCTGGTAGCCGATTACCAAAACCCCTATTAATTTTAAATGATGTCAGAGCTTGTCAACAGTATTCTTTTTTTTTTTTTTTGAGGTTATAATTTCATTCGATTTATGTTTTCGATATAATGATTATAAAATGTTTATAATGTGGTCTGGTAGATTTATATTTTTGTGGGGATTCATATTGTGATAATTTCACAGTTTTTTTATACTTGGAAATATTTTAATAAATTAAAATTAGGTCGGTATGTGTACGTCGCGATTCAGCTTTTAAAATCATCTTTTTATGTCTGTAAAATGCGACCAAGTTAAAAGTAATTTTAGACCTGTGTGTAACCCTGTGTTTTTCAAATAAATATAGTAAATAATATTTATTTATCAACATTGACGTGTCGTGACAGGCAATTCAATATACATAGGTACATAACTAGTTAGATAACTGATTTTAGTGTCGGTCTAAATTCTGAACTCGGATAATATATTATTTTGCCGTGAAGTGGTGATAAAAAGTACCTACTCCGACGTTTAATGGTGGTGGATGTAATCATGAAAACGCTCAGATGAGAGAAATATATTATTTTGCTATTTGTCTTATTTATAATCACACTATCTATCGGTGAAAACCGCTTGAAAGCGTTGCTCCGTGCAGTTTGAGTTTATCGCGAACAGACAGACGCGACACAGGACTTCGTTTTATAATATGTAAGGAAAAGGCAAGGAAATACTTAATTCATAAGCCATTTTTAGGTTTTGGTTAGAAAGGCAGCCTTTTATTTTATTTTATGTTTTTATTTCGGAAATATAAATAAAATATCATATCAGGCTTAATTTTTGTAAACAATAATGATAATGATCAGTCTTTAACTTTCTTTTTTGTAAAAATCAACGTGTAAAAGATAAAAAAAAATTGTCTATACATATTTATATTTATTTATTTAAAACGATACACAACTTTATCCTGTGTTAATCGAGTAAAATACCCGATACATACGATTCTAAGTAAAGCGTGTTTTAGTTCGAGTAGAATTCCTGGGTTTCCAAGAAACGCTGTGAGAATGAGAATCAAACATCCCATGTATGGAATTTTTGCGGACAACCGTGTGAAGTGGAGACGAAAAATAGGAAAGTGGACCATTGGCCCGGACGCTCAACGGCTGAGGAAGAAACCGGGGAAAAGATTATATAAGCGAGAGATTTATTCTGCAATTCTCACTGAAGCTAAACATGTATATATTTAACGAAAGTATTCTTTTTTGACATTTCTTTCATCAGAAAATATATTGGATCTAATTTAAAACGCACCACGTCTTTAAACGCCTTTTTAGTCTAAAATTTGTACACAAATTCGCATTGTAATTGTACTGGAATTATCTCATCAAGACCATCTGGCAGATCAATAAAATAAGATACAAAACTGCCCAAAGTAGAAAGTTTAACGGTCGAACGACAATGGTCGGAGCCAAGTACATAATTGCAACAATGTTGAACAGTTTCTCCATTTTTTGAGTCTCATTTCTTGTTTTGAGACTCAAAAAATGCCTTTGTACAATCGACAGTACACCAAGTTACCCTTCATGAACATCTATGGTGCTATAATGGCGGCGAGTTTGCAATGAATTTGGTTTGATTTGCTGTTGACTGTTCCTTGCCTATCTGTGCGAATTCCCAGTTTCTCCCGCGCCTATAGAGCGTCGATGTTCAGGGCTTTTCTACTTTTTTTTTCACTTGGCGCGGTCTTTGGCTTCTAAGTATCCTTATCCTTACATATTATAAAACAAAACCCTCTAACGCGTCTGTCTGTCTGTTCGCGATAAACTCAAAAATCTACTGACTTTTTAGTTGAAACTCCAAAAATTAATCACATGTGAAGTGGCGCTAGTGTAATCGCCTAACAAACAGCTGTTCCAAAATTATGCTAAAATATTGAACTAAATGACAAGGGATGTGAAAATGCATATATTATTTGCTTCAATGGTGCATGAAATATAAGGGAAGCACCCATCTGAGATATTTTTTTATTATGATAATATATATCATTTAAGTTTAAACCACAAATTTGAATTGTACAAAATTATACGAGCAAGACAAACAAGTACGCGCACGGAACAGAATTGACATTTGTTTGAAAAATAAATACCTATTTTTATTATTTACCATTCTTCTTCATAGTCGTATTCCTCAATGGCTGAATGTCGTGGTCATTACGTGTTATGAAACACACACAACAACTTTCTTGGCATTATTAATGGAGTGGTTTGCCATTGCCTTCTTTCATTTCACACACAAGTTAATAATAATCAACCAGTATGCAGGTTTCCTCACGATGTTTTCCTTCACCGGAAGCAAGTGGTGGTCGATGAAAACTACTACATATGAGTCAGATTTGTATAGAAACTCATGTGGCACGAGTAGGATTCGAACCTGGGACCTTTCGGTCCACAGGCGGGCGTCTTAACCATTACACCAGCACCGCTTCCATTTACCATTAGGTACACTAATAATGTAAAATATGTCATTAAAATATTATATTGATTTTTTAAAATAATTATTCAATCAAATTCTACGAGATGTACTCTGTTATTTATATAAAAAAGGTAAAGCATCTTTAAGCTAAAGTATGTTCTGTCACTGTCGCACTTATTTTATTTTGTAATGGACTGAAAGAGAGAAAACAAACTTTAGCTTCAAATATGCTCTAATTGGTATGTATAATGTACAGTTCAATGATCAATTCAAATAAATTCCCAACTATTTATTTCAAACAAACTCAAACTTCGCCTTCAATAAGTCAGTCATTTTGAATTTAAACCGTTCCGTTCCAGTTTGGTTTTTAAAGTCAAACAGAAGAAACTAAACACCCCGAGTTATATGAAAAGTTGCTGAGATCAACGTAAAGTTTCCGCCAGCCAATATTATTAGTATTTGCTTTCCTCCAATAAATGAAATGGAGTTTAATATTGCCTTTTTGGCGCGACAGAGGGCGTCCATTGTAATTTAAACAAAAACCGGCCATAAAGTTTAAAAGTAGAAGTTTTTTAAACAATCCGAATTACTTCACATTTATCCCGCCAGAGTACAGCACTGTATGTGAAGTACACATAAGCTTTGCCGCCTTTTGTTATGTCGATTAAAAACGTTTTTTTTACAGTACTTTATTAATCCTGTCATTATGTAAGCATTCGTTTGTGAAAATATACAACAATGTAGCATATTCGGGTGTCGATACATTGGGAAAACTCGTTTTCCATAAGATAAAAAACTTCGAAAACTAATAAGCAATACGCCTCACGCTGTAAAATTTTCGAGCCAGTAAATAAAAGCTCGGAACAATTCACACGTGAACACTTATTAAAATATGGACTTTATACAGGTAAGATCTTCAGTCAAAATCACTTGATTTTGACTGAAGACTTCAGCCAAAATCAGAAGATTTCAGATTATATCAGTTTATGACCACAGTTGACTAAATAATGCAGAACATAACCTAAAATAGTGTTATTACCTATTTTCAGGATAATCCACTTTATCCTTCCTTTTTCCTTTAAACTCGCACTACGTTTGCGTAGAAGATATTTTTGTCGTAAATCTGCAACAATATTGAAAATTGGCGCTTTTTGCCTCCATTGGCAATGTTTGTGTACCTTAGTTGTATCAGTATCGCCATCTGCGCTGAGATTTGCGTAATATTCTATGTCATGCAGAGATATCATATTTTTAAAAATATTGATAATACGTAGCGGCTTGGCAGGAATATCTATTATCAAACCAGCCGGATGAACAATGTTCGAACATTCATTATTCGAAATTCAAAAGTGATGTGCAAATAATATAAAGAAAGTTGCCAGCAATTTATGCATAGACACAGAGAATAAATATTATTAGACTATAACAAAAATAAGTTCTAATCTTAAATATGCCTTAATCCGTTGAAATATGGGCTGTTTTAGCATAGCAATATGTTTCATAGATAAACTAACATGAGTAATCTTACCGTATGCACTTGGTACCCCAAAACTATCACATGCACCCCCATTTTGACAACACAGCATTCGGGTAACGAATGCAAATCGCCCAGGGTTGTGAAATATACGGCCAATAAATAAACAAGACCAAAGGGGTGAAATTAAATATTCATATGGGCTAGTGATGGGACATGATATGACGCGTTGAATACAATTTATGGTATTTTCGATATTTAATGTTTTAAACTGTGTATAATTTATCAGAAAGTTAATAAGGTACTAGGGTTTTTGACTGCTTCAATAAATATATAAGTAAGTATAGATATTTGTTTCAGCTAAATATTCCTTAGTTATAATTCTTTGTAGTGGCTAGTAATATTTTGATCGATATATTTATGATAAAAAAGTGTACGTGTAGTACCTATATGTATTTTTTTGCATAAATCTCTTTGTTATACATTTTATATTACCCTATAATCATAAACTACTCGATGACTAGTAGAATCTAAATATTTCGAGGAATTAAACTGTTTTTCGAAAATATTTAATGAGACCAGAAAGTCATGTTCGATTCCCACTAGAGTCCAGAATTTTTCATGTCATGAAATATTTTCAACATTAATTAAATAGTGACATGTATTTAGGACAAAGCTGTTTTTACAATTAAAAAAAAAATTAAAAGCTCGATTAGAAGAAATAAAAAAAATATTGCCCATCACTATGCCAGTCCAATATTGTAATAGGCAGACTAAAGAGTGAGGCGACTTGTATAACATCACCAAATTAGCCAATGTGCACTAGCCCTCCGGCGATCACAGGGTTGCCACTTTGTGTTTTTTTTTTTGTTAGAAATTATTATTTTTTTAAGTTTTTTAAAAACTGAATATTATTCCTAACATACTTTATTGAAAATTGAATTTGGGAGGGTCAGGTTATGTTTATATAACATTTTATATTTCTTTTGTGTTGTTTATTTGTGGAATGATTAAATGTCTTCTATAGAAGAGATTTTGTTAGATATGTTTTTTTGTCTTGCTTACAGAACTACATATTAACTCGTTAAATGGTAAACAAAAATATTAATTAAACTTAATTGTAGTGCATATTTTACAAAAGGTAACGAATATAAATTTTACATAATTGACGGCGACCGAAATACCCACTTTTTCAATGTCAACAAATTGATCCGAGACATTTATGAATGAAAATAAAAATGTCCGATATTTTTCGGACTAATTAACATAAAAATATTTATCGGCCAGCCCCAAATTAAAGTTATCTTTGTAAATGAAATATTACGGTTGGCACAAATAAACCTTTGTGATATGTAACAATTAACTCAATATATTATGTATGATTTGAATATTTAATGTTAAAGTTAATCTTTTAACTATTTTTTTATAGTCAAATTTCTAATGGCTGTAGATATAATAATAATAATAATAAGAAATCATTTATTGCAGGCACTTGTAAAATACATGACCCATATCACACTATAGACTAAAAAAAAATAAAAAATAGAAATAGTACCTAATAAATTAATATTATTTACTATTACTGTCGCGATGCACGCATATGCATATTATGTATGCATACATAATGTCCACGATCCTGAGCCATGTAACACATACAACGACTTTCTGGGCGATATTAAGTGGTTTGGTTGAGGAGTGGAGAGCAAATACTGGCTGATAAACTATCAACTAGAGTGCAGGTTTCCTCACGATATTTCCTTCACTTAAAGAAAGTGACTTTAGAGATCTCTTAATCATTTTACTTCATTTTTATTTTTTTAAAGATTTCCAAATTATTTTCATAACTTCCGGTCCTTTGTGACCCATAGGACTTAGTATTAGTTATACGCGAGTGAACGATTCAATGGATAAAAGTATCTTTATACAATTATGGCCATGTGGAAACCCTGCAATTTTAACCCAAAGACATGTAAATGCCTCGTGACGCCTTTATAAATGATTTTATCCAGCGTGTTTTGTGTGAAATATTACGATGGCAAATTGAATTGGACGCAATCTGGCCGAGAGATACGCCGTCACATGTGCTCTAAAACATAATAGGGTTATTATACAAATCATGGGGTGAAGTTGGTCCAAACATTTGTAATATTTTCGAACGAGTTCTTTGAAATGGCGTATTAAAATATAATGTTTTTGTTACGACGCTTGTCGGCTTTTGTCGGTAGGACACGTGGTTAATGTCAAATAGTCAGAATGTGTCTTTTTGTGCTCATCGCATTCTGGTATATTACAGGGATTATTCATATTCCATTTTGAAGGCGTAATCGATACAACATTTTCAAAATAAAATTATTGTTTATTTCTAATATAAAAAGTAATGTAACATATATCTTTCACTTTTACTGGATTGTAATTTATTTAATAATTTTTTTTACTAAGTAGATGCAGCGATTAATAAAAAAAAATAGAAAAGAAGCTTCAGCATTTATAAAAATAACAGTAAAAAGAGACCACAAACAATTTACTATAGTTTTAACGTGACAACCCTGATGGAAATTTATACAGTTTAAATAAATTAGGCATTCGATAAGGGCCCGTCTACACGATCTACGAGTTTCGGCCTCGTTGCGCTCACCTTTGCACCTCTGTGAACTGCGATAGGCCACGGTGTGAGCGCGCCCAAATTTATGGGCATAGACTGTATTGCCATACGAATGAAGTATTCATGAATGTAATTTTTTTTTTTCAATGTTTTATGTACGATCCAATTTATGTAATTATCCATGAATTCCAGAAAATAATATTCGTGATTTCTAAAACCAAATGCACATAGTTAACTTTTTAAAACACTTCGGTATATTTTTTTTACTTTTAAAATTTTGTCCAAATTATCGAATCAATTTAGAGATAAACAAACATCACAATCAAATTGAATTTATCGATTATAAATCAAGTTGTTTCTCTTTTCTTGTGTATGTCACAAATCACAACAAAAAATAAACAAATCAAGTTATTGAAAGCTGCAAGTAAAAAAAGAGTTAAAAACTTCTATAATTTCGACACGGTTTTATTGAGGATATGTAATTAAAAATTAAAAGCTCAAATAAACAATGAACAAAATAAATTCGCTGTCGAAACTCATCCACGTTATCTGACCATCTCAATAGAACAACAAGTGGTAATACAATTAGCTGAATGTTGAACGGTTGATGTATTGCTTCCGGCAGCTCTATGGCAAATTAAAAAGAAATTAGGCCATTTGAATTCAAATGTTTTTGCACCTGTAACTGGCCGAAATTTTTTTTTTAATGATGACGTTTCAGACTCTTAGAGGAAAATCAATAATATTCCAAAATTAAAATACCTATACATTAATTTTCGTAGATTTCCAAAACCGGTGACGTAGCTACCCAGGGAGTATACGGCGCGATGCCCGGGCCCTTAAATTCAAATAGACTCTGGCTAATAAACTATAAATTGAACTAGTAAAAGTTGTGTTATATTAATACCAACCTACCTAGGTACCCACGTGTTGAAATAGTACGGTACATAGTTTTACCATCTACATCATTATCAACCTAAAATCATTACAAATTCTCCGTTATTACTACCTACATACACATAGAGATAACTTGACAGTTAGTTGACTGTACAGAATGTACAATAATTTACTCTATGACAGCACCAGAGAGACGGCTACTCTATTAGTTACACATTTTACGATTGTTTTACACGAACAGAAACGTTTGCCCGCCATTTTGCCTTGCACTGCCACCGTATATTAAGAAAATTGCCCAGCGCCGAGTTAATTAAAATATTCTCTAATTCTGGCAACACAGTAGATAGACTAAACACACACAGGAAAATCCGTAATCGAAATCGATCGACTCTAACAAATGAAACGGCTTTAGGAAATAGCATTTTGAATTTATTATTTTATATTTATTTAATGTCGGAAACGGAACGTAATTCTTAGTAAAATGATTGGCGGTGCGTTTGAAGTTAACGGAACGTTTACATTGTTGTTTGAAATAGGAATGTGTGTGTTCTATTTTTAGATTTCGCCCAATGCCCTTTGAGGTGGGACATAGTGATTTAGATACTGGCTGGTTGTACTGTTAATGCTTCGTATACCCGACGCATTGAACTTTCCTTTTTTTTCTATACATGTGTTAATTGTCTGTAGGTACTCATTATGTAGAAGTGAAAATTGTGCATTAAAAGGTCTCTTTACATTTATTATATCTAGTAATCTGGCTGAATTAGAATTCAAATTTCGTATTTTGATTTAAAGCAATCCGTACTTTGTAACGTGTGAAACAATGCCACAAGCTCAATCCCTTGATTACAAAGCTATATATGAGAATTCCTTGTGTACTACGGAACCCTAAAACGAATATATCACTGTACTGAGTAATAAAAGGCTCCATTAATGATCAATAAAAATACTTAATAAGGCCAAGTGCAATTTAGCCTTATGGACTATAAATTCTATAAACGCATTAAATAGATTTTTCTATGGATATAGTGTGGGCAAATGGGTTTAGATGTGGTCTACATATTAGTTCAAATATTCGTAATTAACCATTACAAAAATTAATTATTATATTCATATCTACATAGTCGTATTCCTCATGGCTGAGGGTCGTTGTCATTACGTGGAATTAAACACATATAACAACTTTCTTGGCATTATTAAGGAGTGGTTTGCCATTGCCTTCCCCATTTCACACACAAGTTAATAACCAACCAGTGTGCAGGTTTCCTCACGATATTTTCCTTCCTTACCATATATGAGTCAGATTGGCATTAGTAACGGAGTGGTTTGCCATTGCCTTCTCCATTTCACACACAAGTTAATAACCAACCAGTGTGCTGGTTTCCTCACGATATTTTCCTTCCTTACCATATATGAGTCAGATTGGTATACAAACTCATGTGGCACGAGTAGGATTCGAACCTGGGACCTTTCGATCCACAGGCAGGCGTTTAAACATTACACCACCACCGCTTCATTTATAATAATTGATCTATATGTATACAGTTTTGTATTATTATGCACTGTTGTTTTTCGGGCAATATAAAAAAAAATATTACTTTTAAATAATAATATTGAAAAAAAAAATGCATTTTCTTTGAATTGCATCAGTGCAAACTTAACTTAACAAACACAAGTTTGTATGTGCACTTTTTGTGGAATCGAAACAAAAAGTAGCCTATTCTTGATCCCGGGTCTACAACTATAAACAGATCATCAAAATTCAGCAGTTTAGCTGTGAAATCTTGACAGACAGACTTTCACATTTATTAACTAGTTGTTTGCCTGCGGCTTCGTCCGCGTAAAATTTCCTCGGGAACATTTTCTCTGTATTCATTAAAATGAGTTAAAGAAGTATCGATACGAAAACCATACCAAATGTCTTTTTCTTATCAATTGTAGGTAACAAAAAGCAAGGATTTAAGTATGTTTGTTTAGTTTTTTTTTATTATATTTTTTTTTTATTAAGTATGTTTGTTTAGTTTTTTTTTATTATTTTTTTTTTTTTATTAAGTATGTTTGTTTAGTTTTTTTTTATTTTATTTAAAACGTGTTTAGCATTAGTGCAATTTAGTCAAAAAGAGATTTTATTTCAAAGTTCAAATTAAGTAAGTTATAACTTTACAAGCGAGGCAGAGGTACGAGCCAAGACAAAAAAAAAATGAAAGTTATTTGCGAACTAACTTGGTTCAAAAATAAGTTTAACTGCTGTTTCACTTATGCATACATCAAAGCTGCTGTGAATTTCAAAATTAAAGGAACAACTTAAACAGATTGACTCATAATATTATATTATGTGATCATTAGTAGGTCCGTAGGCCCAGCATTGGGACACGGAGGGCTGCAGATGATGAAAATGATAATATTATATTATATTATATATATATATAATATTATGGACATCGTTTTATCTAAAATAAATAATTATATATGGACAAATCACATATTTATATTAAGTTAGACTTGTGTTACTGGATACCGTCTCGATAATACTATATTTTATAACATAATACACATTAATATCAAAGACCCAAGTGAAACGGACGGTCAATATCCATCATGATCTGAAAAGGGATAGAACTCGCGACTTCCGCTGTAGCAATCGGGTATGATGGCAAAAAATTTAGAAATTATATTAAAGAAGTACTTTGTAAAAAGGCATATTACAAGTCTGACGATTATGTGGATGACAATAATGTTTGACCCAAGCATGGTGCAGTATCCTCATAACATATGTAGTTGATTTATGACATTATTACGTACGTTTTGTACATTTAGCTTTTTATTTATATATATTTATTTTTGTGTGACAATTTTCAATAATTTTATTGATATAAGACCTATATTTGTTAATTGACGTCCTTGGAGAAAAGGCTGCGGTGAAGTTTGTTGCGCCGGCTTCTTCTTCACCTGCGCTTTGGAAGCCGGCAGTAGACTTAGTGTAAGTAATATTTTGACGTCAATAAGTGATGTATATCATCCTAAATTGAATAAAGAATTTTGAATTTGAATAAGGTTGCAGAGGATATCATTTAGTTAATAATAATATGTAAGTAACTAAGTAGAACAAGCTCTCATTGATCAAATGAAAAAGCCCTTACATTTTTCCGTCTTATGTCATTAATATAACGTAATAAGTTTTAACGTCAATTTTCAATTTTTTTTTTCCAGAAATCACTCCCACAGATTGTTAAAAAGGAGGACTTATGCCTTAAATTCCAATTCAATTCATTTATTCAGAAATTAGACCTTCACAGGCTTTTTTTCTCGTCAATTTTTATATTTATAGTTATTTCTCACAAGCAACAAAGTACTGGCGGGCCTTACGGGGTAGACAGAGCCAGAGGTTGCAATACATCCATAAATAAAGTATGTAGCTAGTTAATTTGTTTTATGACCTGTAACTGGAGTCAATATATGGGAAACGCAAGACCAGGAGAATCAACTGCCCGGTATAATAATAATAATGTCCGGGTAATATCGGACGAGTTATGTAAATCACACAAATCACTGTCAAACAAAAATGTTGAGTACAAAGCGAAATGTAAACACGAAATTATTTATGTTGGGAAACTATTTTTAGATAAGCCAGGATTGCAGTGAAAAACGAACATGGCGGAGTTTATGACATGTCACAATTACAGTCTTTCATATAAGGTACCTTACTGAATAAAATCGTGATTTTAAATACCATGTACAGCATATTTTTTATACTTAAATAAGTAATTATCCCAGCCTATCCTTGCATATTGTAAGTCCGTTACCGCGTCTGTTTCCCTCTTACTATTATTAGATTTCGATTAAAATAGGAGAAATAATAACTTTAAATGTTGTTTTATAATGTGTTACTCTTTCAGAGCAACGCAATTTGCTTTTATTTCTTCCACTTCTATGTAACACATTATATTAATTATTTGAATAAATAAATAGTTTTGAGTTTGAATAAAAGTTATTAATAAAAAAATGTTTGATAGCCGCTGTCGCACTCTACTTGAAATAATATACAAAAATCCATATTTTTAATAAACTTGATAAAGAAAATCATGTTTTTAATATTGATTTTATTATTTTCTCTTTTCGTCCACTGCAGGTATTTAATTTGTAGAGTTACTTTATTCTTTCGCCGTCGCGCAGAAACTTGGTTATAAAAGTTGCTAACTAAGTATTGACTGACTGTTGAAGAACAAAATTCTTTTAAATACACAATTATTTTTAAAAAATGACTTACCACCAACTTCCCACGACAGCCTCGATGAGTAGAAGCATATAGCACAGAACTTTCCAAAAAAGCTTCATAGTGCCAAAAAAATCACAAGATTTCACTGTCTTCAAAGTTAACTTTTCAAACTCACTCCACAATTCACCGCAAAAATACTTCAATTTAAACGATCGCAATCAAAAACTGAACACTAAACAATAACCACAGAAGCGAACAAACATAACAAAGTAATCACAAAACATTTCCAAAGTGCTGGTCGAAAAGAAAAACGTAAAAAAAGAAAAACTTTTTAAGACAAACTTCGTCGAAAGTTGTCTCTGGCCATCGGGATTTTAAAAACAAAACACATGACAATTAATTAAAAATCAAAGGTGATTATCAAAGCAGTTCGAAATTTAAAATACGCAAAAGGAATTCGGCGGTTTGAGCAAGCGTTGCGTCCGAGATCCGAGCGCATAGGGCTACAAAACCAGACTGACTTGGTAAGCCGTTTTGTAAGTATTCCATAGGATTCGCTGGTAAGGGGAAGGGTCGGACAGCAACGGAGGGCGTATAGATGCATGCACTGCAAGTCCTTCAAGCCCTTACCACGAAACGACAGCCTAAAGACTTCAAATTATCCAACAAAATGTCAAAGACTACAAAACTTGATTTTGACGAAGCGAGAACTTATAGCAATTTAACGTAACATTTGCCTCTTATGGCCATCAATTGTGGGTTTAAGTCTTTAGTAATGCGCAGAAATATTATCGTTTTGAAATTGATTTGCTCAGGTTTAAATATAATGTTGTCGTAAATGTTGATGGAGGCTTATTTATGGAGGGTATAAACAACAAATCATGTAGTACTACAACAGATATAAGTTCTTGGGAGAAAGGATATTTATTTAAGTATATTGCACAATTTAGTATATCTAAGTCAAGGAATATATGTTCATAGTTGAGTTCTTTAAAAACTAAATCTATATCACATTGTTTATTTTATAATATCATTATTTATTTTGATAATAATTTTATTGAAACATAAATTAATTAATGTATAACTATATTGTTATATACTTACCTCTATCAAACTTTTAATAAAATAAATCTTTACATAATACATAAATTCACACACTTATCAAATTTTATAAATGAGAGTAGAATTTATCCAAATTAAAAAGCCCGCGGCCATAAAATATCACCTATCCCAAACTTCAATTAAGCATCATTAAGAAATAAGAGACAATAAAAAAACTAAACCCCAATCTTACCTTCGAAAGAACCGCATTGTAACCAATTTTGAATGAGAAAGTAAAAAACTCTTGTGGAATATTAAAAAAACCACGACAATGGGGTGTACCTGGCGTCCATTTTGTTTCTCAGTTTACGATAGCCGTAAAAATATAATTGCTAAAGATCAAACATCCCGACGGGATTTCGAAATGTTCCAAATTCAAACTTTATGGTAAAGGCGTAGGGATAGCGGATTTTAGTTACCTACATTGTTAGTCTATGGCGCAATGGCATACATCTGTTTTGAATTTACCGAATTTTGAACTTCGAAATGGAGAATGAGGATAGATTTAGATCCTAATTTAAAATTCGAATTGTTTGCGAAATCAATTTCGCAAATATTCAAATATTTACTTCATTTATATATTTTTCATTGCTTTTTTTAAAAGTTGGTTGATAGATAATGATTTTAGCATTAAGTCTGCCCTTTGTACCATATAGATAGGTAACTAAATAAGAAATTGTTGGAATAAATAAAATATAAACATACCTATTTATTAAATAAAAGAGAAAAACTTGGGAGTCTAGACGTGTAAAATTAATTTTTCTAATCGTAAAAAAAGTGAAAAAGCCAAACCTAACCCAAATTTTTTTAAAAACTGAATATGTATAGTTACATCCAATTAAACATTAAACTAGACCAGCAATATTTATAGTTTAAACATCGCAGACTCAATTGCTTCCAACGACTAAAGGTGGGTTGCGCCGTCAACTTTGACGTTAACTTTAACGTGCGCAGAAAACACAGTACGCCATTTTATATAAACGTCAGCGGCGCGCCGGTTAAAATCAACGTCAAATTTGACGGTGCAACTCGCCCTTAGTAACAAGAAACAATGTCATAAGTATTACCTCATTGACACTATTGTGGACTGGTTATTAGTACTTCCTCTGATTGTGAGAGACGATAGATAACATCCATCCATCGATACTAATGTTATAAACTAACTGTGCCCCGGGGCCTCGCTCCCGTGGGAATTTCGGGATAAAAAGTACCTACCCTATGTTATTAGTTTTACTAGTTATTCAAGGTGCGCAGCTGCTAGTATAGCAATATTTTCGTGAAGTCATAGCAAATCCGCTGGACCGATGTCGATGAAATTTTGAATGAATATAGTAAGATCCGAGATAGAACAGTTTGTTTTCATTAAAAAAAAAAAAACAAATATTTGGTGAGAATGTTTTTTTGATTACTTTCTTATTTTTTCAAAAAAATCTTTTACTTCATTGCTTGTATTATCAAAAAAGCTTGAAAGCCGCTGCCTTTGATCACCGTTTACATCTTCAAGTATAATCCTCTAACAATTACATCCTTAGGGTAACTTCAAAAAGGAAGTGCATATTATTTCTTCAAATAATCCAGTATATATAAAAGCAAACACACAAAAAGCTTTGTCCTATTCACTAAGTAATTGAACAAGGGAGTATCTAAACAAATTTAAAACTTCGAACATGCAACATATCCGAATATTTTACTGTACTACAGAATTTTATTATTTAATAAGGCACCCTATATACAGCACAATAAGGTTGAGACTAGTTCAGTTACAGCAACAACCAATTAGATATATTCGTACAGTTTCCAAACGACTGCTGAACAATAACATAAAAGAATCGATACAGAAGATACAAATGAATAATCTATAAATACAATAAAGACATTCATATAGATTTAAGAACTTTTAGAGGCGCAATCCGAAAATATCTTGACATTACTTTTTTAAGGTATACGTGAAAATCCTTAAATAACAATTAACGATTAGGATTTTCAAAGCTACAAAATACTAGCATTTTGGAACGACCACTACATAGGATAAATGCCGATAGAAACTCATTTAACAGTATCGTTTCCTGTCATTCCATAGTGGCATCTTTTTGCTAAAAATGATTAACAGTGATTAAAAATATAAACCCGATTGGGTTTATATTTTTGAGGTTATTGTATATAATTTTCTTTTAGCTGTGAAACTGGTTTCTTATTAAAAATGCAAATAATGTGACGACGTGTAACAATATGACGACCTCGGTGGCGGTCATGATGGAAAATGATCTTTTTCTGATTGACCCGGGTCTTGGATGTTTATCTATATATGTATTTGTTATAAAATATATTATCGTTGAGTTAGTATCCCATAACACAAGTCTCGAACTTACTTTGGGGCTAGCTCAATCTGTGTGATTTGTCCTAATATATTTATTTATTTATTAAATAATAAATCTTATACAAATAAATTGTTAATTAATACTAAATTATACTAAACAAGTTATTAAATTGATATTAAAACTACGTATAAATTAATCAATTAATTAAATCAATAATTATATTCGTAAAACTAAATCAAACTTCGTAACTGGCTATTTTTCATAACAGACATAATACAGATAGTTATCCAAGCACACTATGTGTAGGTATGTAACCTAATAATTATTCGAATTCAAATTATTTATTTCAGAGTCCAAATGACGTTTTCTGATAATGGCTGAGAAGCCATCAGTGTGTGCCTCCGCAAATATTCCTGAGGCACTGTCACGCCAGAACAATCCCAACGTTACCCTGAAAGCATTATTATACTGGACACGCAACTCACTGTATGCCCACCCGTAAATTAGTAACAACCGTAATAATTCAGTAAGAGTTAAAATTCAATAAATTAACGTCATATTAGATGTTTATTCCATTTTTTAAGTCTAAAGTACCTTTCTAAAATAGTTTCATAACATTCGTAATGATTAGGCACTTGTAAAAATAATTTCGTATCTAATAGTCGTATAACAAATATTCGTTTTTCGCATTCATGAAATATATGCGTATTCAGGAAATTTATTACTAAATTACACTTAGGTAGATCACTGGGGGCTTAATATTACTTAGATGATACGATGATATGATATCATCAAAAGAGAATATTATGAATATAAAAAATAAAACATATTTTAAACACAAAAGCAACAAACATAAATCGTACCGAGCGTATATACGTTTAAAAGTAGTTTTTTTTTAATTATTTTATTATTAATTCTCCTTCATTTCTATGAATTATAAGGTCTATGGCAAAACTTAATACGATCCTGTTATTAGGTCTATAATAAGTCGGCATATTCCATACTCAGCCCGTTTTCGCGATACAATCTCGCTATTTTTATTTTATTCATAGAAGACAATCTTTATTCTTTTGTTTACTTCCATTCTTCGCCCGAAATGTCAAATTGGCATCTCTATACGTCGTTAAATCTTTGGTTGATTGGGAATTAATAATAATTAATCACTTAGGTGAATTGTGTTTTTGCATTTTTGGGGAAATGTGATTGTCACATTCTTTTAATTAATGGAATATTATGACACGGAGATAAAAGAAAGATAAAAATTAATAAAAATAATAATTAAATGTATTTTTAATTCAACTCTATGCTCTTTCGTAAACACTACAGACTACCTAAGATTTTTGCGTAAAAATCTATGCTTTTTCGACATCTCCTAACATTAAATATTACGTTTATGCTGACGACTTATTAATAGAAGTTGTTTCAAGATTTTAGTTTTTTACTATGGTTGAGTTAATTTTGATATTTTTATTGGACTCTCCAACCAACTTTAAATGTCTATGAATTATCACAATGCTCTTAAATATATCTATTTTATCTAGATTATACATATTTTCTTTTCAATTTTGAGCTTGTAATCAATTAGGTACAGTGGAAACAGACCTAGAGCGAAATTACGTTTATTTTTTAGACAAATTAAAAATCCCCCGACTTTCTTATTTCTTTCAATATGCATTTCGCTACAACATTTGAACGGCTGTACCGATTTTGATCAAACATATCTAAGAACCACCGCATAGAAATTAACTATCAAATAAAAAAAAACGCATCCAAATCGGTTCATCCGTTTATGAGCTACGGAGCCACGACAAACAGACACACTTAGCGGTCAAACTTATAACACCCCTCTTTTTGTGTCGGTGTCTAAAAACCATATTAAAGCTAAATAGTTTTGAAGTCGTACAGACGGACGTACCCCGCGGCCTAAATGAAAACACTTCAGGTAAACGATAGTTCACTGTAAACTGTTTTTTTTTTATAGTGCCGGTCGTGATGTCGATTTTTTATCGATACATTTCAATGTCGATAATTTTTTTTTTTAGGTTAAAATATTTTTAATAACGTTATTTATTGCTCTATTTTGTTTATTATTCGTTGCAAATAGGTAAAATCAAAATAGACTCTAAAAATTATGAAATGGAAAACTTTTGTACTTACATAATAATAATAAAATAACACAAGAGACAAAATAAAAAATGAGATATGTAATTTAAAAACATTAAATTTTAAAAATGCATTAAAAAATAAATAATAAAATTGAAAATTGCATGGAATATGCAAAAGTATCATCTAAATATATCATTAGGTACATGAGACTGATGTTTTATTTTGTTACAGGAAGGATAAATGTGTAGGCTCTCTTCTCTGAATGGAGATTTTCCTGTGTAAAAAATTTACGCGAAAGAAAATATTTAAAAAATGAAATCAAATACTTTACTTAAAATTTGTTGTTAATTTATAATTTATTTTACAAATATAACAAATGAAAATAACTTTTTTTTTTTATAAAATAAATATACCTATTGCATTGGTAACATTAATAACGGTTTTGTAATCATTTTAATTATCAAATAAATCGAATTATGTGGTTTTAAAAGGAACGTTGAAACTACCAAAGTATATAACACAAGCCCAAAATACTTACACGACAGAGCCGTTATGAAACTCGATAATATATCGATACCCCCATAGAACATCACTAGCGTCTAATTCTAAAATACTGGCTTGTTTCACCAGTCGATCATAGCCGTGTCTTCCCATCACTCACCGCCTCCCATCAACGCATCGGTCTTTATAAAAAAAACCACGGATAAACCCAGGCGCCATTAATAAACTTTTATAGAATATTTATATGTTTACGTCTTAAACCTGGCCGAATTTACGAGATATAATAAAACTAAGCGTTTAGTAGATTTTAATCTATTTTGCTACTTTTCGTGAGGAGTTCCGTTTTGCGCACCAATTCAAATAGATTCGAATAGCACCTAAGAGTTCCGGCAAGGACGTCAGGGATGCTACCATGAAATTTAAAGCGCGTAGCACGTCATTGCATCCACACGTTCTGTCTTTTTTCACACGTTGCGTACACGATATGGAAAAAAAGAGATGATTGAATATTTCGTGGTGGGTATTCAGCAGTAAAAATCACATTTGAATCTCAGATAAAGTTATTTTCTACGCCGACCTCGGATTTCGCGGCGTCACAGCCCCGAACTCATCGAGAATATGCGGAGATGAGAGAAAGCACCTAGCGATTTCCATAAATGCACCGGTTGATATATTTTCTGGAAATTTTGTATAGTTACGAGAAATACCTATAAAATGTGTTCCTCGAGATGAGACGTTACTAGTGAAGAGGACTATCTGTTTTGGAGAATTATAAATAAATGCAATTATACAGTACATTCTTATGAGTAATGTACTTACTTACATAGCCTTAAGTTATATATTTACATAGCTAAGCGGGAAAAAATATTGGGACACGTTTCAATTAATCTACGAATGGCGCCTGAAATATATTGGCGGATGCCCAAAGCGAAATCGAAAGGTGCTATTGAAATTGACACGCAGAACGGTATACTTTTTCTGCGTGTTTAGGATAGTTTGGATGACTGGAGTTTTTGGTGAATAATGCTGATGGATCTAAAAGTTTACGTTAGTTGAATGTGGGAGCAAATTGCATTGTTTTATAAAAAATCACGTATTAAAATTAAACTTTTCCCTACAAGAACCGTGCGATTCGGAGAAGAAAAAGTAGGAAAGCAGACCCTGGGCTCCGACGTTTAACGGCTGACGGAAGTAACCGAACAAATACGCCTAATTTAGAGAGAGAGAGAGGGAGCACTTTGAAAATTATCACTCATTTTTATTGATAAGATTATCTATTCAGCGATCGTTAAAAGCGTACCTAATTTAAAATTATACCTAACCTACACAAATATACACACGATAACCAAAAGCTAAAAAATAAATTATATCACATAACCTATTGAACGCATTGCATAAATAAATACCCACATGGAGTAATTGTATAACCTCTTCTTTGTTTTAACCGCACGGCGAACCAATATGGCGGACAGGAACGTCATCGAAACAATATGGCCGCGCGCGGTTATTGTTTGAATAGAGTCGGGTTATGCTTTCGACTTGTAAGGTTTTGATGGGATATTCTCCCGAGCAAACATCCGTTATTTGTAAGTTGTAATGCTTTTAACTTAACATCATGTTACATAACTTACAGGTTTGAGTTTTAAAACTTTAAGAAACTATTACAACTTCATATTTTTTTATTAAAAATGAAATGTATTTAAGTATTTTTTAATCGACCTATAGTGTAAAAAATGCCTCAGACAGAATCAAGTTTATTTTTCATATGAAGATATATCCGCCTTATATGAGGATACTGTGTCGAAATGAAAAAGAACAAATAGGGAAGCAGGCCCCAGAACTCCAAAAAATAACGGCTGAGTAAGACCCATTTTAGGGTAAGCTATCTGATCATACCAGTTCTAAATTGAGCCTTCCTTCCAGTTCACAATATCACGTCTCCATTTATCAGGAAAGAAGGAATTTCATACAAAACTTGAAAGATAGATGCCTGCTAAACGTGGTTGGTATAGATTCGTATTTGAAGTATTCAGATTCTGCAAAATCAGGTACTGTGCTGACATCGACCACGCGAAGAATCTCTCGAATATAATCAAATTAAATCAAAAATATGTATTTGCAATTATACAGGTATAATATGTATTTGTAATAATCCTTTTTCTTAAGTGACTTTTACTCAGGAAAAGCACTTTCATTTTCTTTCTGTTATTTGGCCAAAAAATACTAGCGTCTCTTGCAGCCACCATGTAGTCCCGTCTGCCCCCGGCCAGGGATAATACAAACCAACCATTAGAAACTTGGCCAGACTTGTATCACCTTGTACTAAACTGAACACAATATGGTTGCGTTATCTGAGCGCATGTGAGCGGAGCCGGCGGTAATAAGAAGTCAATATTAGTTGGGCGGGCGGGTTTAGGATAGGTTAGTATGGAAGTCGCTTGTAAAACATATTATGCAAGGCACAAATATGTGCCTATGACCCAGCAGAAGGGGCAAACCCAAGTGCTTGGTTTGAGGTCGTCAAGGAATGCGTGCGAATGGTCTGACAATTATGGACGCCAAAAAACTTGTGAAAATGTGGACAAAACGTGGAAAATGTACTCTGGGTTCTAAAGCTCTATGGCGGCGGAAGCGACAGGGAAACCCCGTAGAGAAAGTCCCATTGTTCTTCTCACTACCTAATAAATTATCTAGAATGTAGGCATATCTGTCAATATAGGCTTTTTCTATAACGGAAGCAAATTTATGAAGTCAATCTTTAAATTGGTTTGAAATGAGAAATATCTTTGTCTATTTCATTACAAAATAAAATACAAATAATAGGATTAATAGAAAAAGAAAATATGTTTATGTCACCTTGAAGCTACAAAAACTGGAGCGCCACTTTGATGACAAGAACTTTGATGCAACGTAGAATTTTTGTATGACGCGTAACGCCAGTAATTTGTAAAGATTACTAAAATCCGATGCGTGTTCTATTAACTATAAATTTGTGAAATAGTTACAATATATTGCTATCCCTTATTTTTAACATACCTAATTGAAATAAGACAGTTACAATAAAAAAAAATATATTTTTTTATTGCAACTAAATTGTTTTTAATACAAAGTGAAATTTCGTAAAATTCATCTGGTATAAATTTATACACATTGTCTTGCATCAGAAATTTCTTAGCAGTGCGAGGCCCAGTTATCTTAGCTTTATGACACGGAGCAATCCCTAAAAAAACTTGAAAAATTGTTCGTTTCCATACCAGCCAGCGCTCGGGGGCTCCCCGATAACACGGCGCGTTTACACAACGCCAATTAGAGTGAGCCCCGGGCGACGTGCCTGTAGATGCGGATTTCAGACAAACAACTAAATAAATATAACTTTATGATATCTTTCAAAGCTACAGAACTCCTAAACATGTATAATTAATAATTATTTATTTAATACGACCAACCGACTACCTCCGTGGCCTAATGGTCATCACGCCGGACTGCTACACTGGAGATCCCGGGTTCGATCCCCGGTCAGGTCAACATGGAAAATGTTTATCTGTATATATGTATATGTTATAGAATATAGTATCGTTGAGTTATAGTATCCCATAACACTAATCTCGAACTTACTTTGGGGCTAGCTCAATCTGTGTGAGTGAAAATAAAAAATACTATAAAAGACTTACATTTGTTAATTGACGTCCTTGGAGAAAAGGCTGCGGTGAAGTTTGTTGCGCCGGCTTCTTCACCTGCGCTTTGCGAAGTCGGCAGTAGATTTAGTTTAAGTATTTCTTTGACGTCAATCAGTGATGTAGGTATATCATCCTAAATTGAATAAAGAAATTTGAATTGTTTTTTTTTTTTATGACTTAGAGCTAAGTAACAAGTAATAGAAATGACAGTATGAAACAGAGAACTAATTTAAAATCTCCACAGGTAAAACAGAAGTAACAAAGAAATTGAGAAAACCAAGTAGATAATCCAAAGTATCTTTGGATAAACACATAGATCATATTGGACAAAACACACAGCCGCAAAAAATATCTCTAGTGTGGCATAGTTTGTAAAGGTTACTTTTTATCTTCAGCATGGAAATAAATTAAAAAAATGGCGCTAGTTGCGTGTTAGGTAGATACTTACATCATGGCACTTTTGTGTTTGTTCTTTCACGTCAAAACTCAGATTGGATTGGGCAGCATTGATTTTTGGTGTGGAAGATAATCGGAAAGGTAAAGAAAAGAATGACATAACTCCTTTTTGCCCAGGACGGAGCCGAGTGCAACAGCTAGTTTACCATAAAACATACCAAAATTGCACTTGCCATTTCCATCTTGCGACAAGCTGGATTCTGGAACGCTGCCAAGTGGAGTAATGTATTGCATAAGGTCTTAATATTCATACTTATCAATGTTGTAGATCGTAAACATAGTTGTTTATCGATTAAAGACTCATAATTTGTAGATAAAGATCTAGGCAGACTGGATACTTTTGTCCCCGAAAAATATAATGTACTCTAAGCTTGTTACGGATTCAACGAGCATTAAGTGCGTTCTATATATTTTTTTCTACTTATATTCAGTATAAAAAAACATCGTGTTTATAAGTTTTTCTTTGTATTGGTTTAAGGATAGAAAAAATAGGTGTGTGAATAAAATATACTATTCAATCTTTAAAAAAAAACTATTTAGAAAAAGCTATGTAACTACTGATATATATTATTTAATCTGTGACAGAGTTAAAATCTTTTCGGTACAAACTAAATCGAAATTTATGTATTAGGTACCGAGAAAATAATAGTAAGTTAGCCGAATGATGTTTATTTAAAATTATATACTTACCTAACTGATGAAAATTTTAGTATAAAATTAATGTTCTTTTTAACACCACTATGAATGTAAATAATGTAAACTCATGTGTTTTTGCAAATAAAATCTTTGTTTCCGAATGAGACTCAATTCCATCCATACTAAAGGTAGGTCAGTCGCGGACAAAAATAGTCGCACGCCTGAACAAGGCTTTATGTCTTAATTTGCGGAAGTTAAATTTCACATACATTTTCTTGTAACTTTGTATTTTACCAATGTAATTAGGTAGGTATAATGTTGTGAGACCGGTGACATAATGAACTGAATGTCAAATAAAACGAGAGAATTCCTCTCGATGTTTTCCTTCTCCATCATGCAAATGGTGGTCTATGGTATAGACCATAGACCAACAACATACAACAACCTACTATTGTTGCAACCTACAACCTGATTCCGGCTCCACATTATCACTTTTGTAATCAACCAGTGTGCTTGTTTCCTCACTATGTTTCCCTTCGCCTGAAGCAAGTGGTGGTCTATGAAAACTACTATACATGGGTCAGGTTGGTATACAAACTCATGTGGCATGAGTGGGATTCGAACCTGGGCTCTTTCGATCCACAGAGAGATCTTAAAGATGACGCTCCATAATTTCGAACAACAGATGAAAATTTTGAAACAACGGATCAAAATAAAAGTAACCTACATAAAGTAATTTAAATATTTTCAAAAAGATCATCCAGGGTATCTAGCGAGTTACGAGATAATTGTCAATAATTTAAACTTACACCGACGCCGCCGATGTCCGCCCGTCTGTCTGTCAATATTGTCCGAACGATAACGTGTAAAAGAGTTAAAAGACCCGCCAGGCACTAACTATGACAAACATGGCGCCGAGCGGAATTCGAGAGCTGGTATTTTACACGATTCTGAAAAAAAGAGGGTGTTATGTTTTCATGATCCATGTTTTTGTGTAAGTATGTGAGTTTTGTCCACTAACGAGGTTTTTTTTTGACGAGATATTAGGGGGCAAAAATTGTTGTTTTGACCATATCTATCACCTAGTTTTAACTCGCAATAGATACATAAAAAAAAGAAGTTTAGCTACGGATACCTAAAAGAAATAGCTATACCTAAACGTACCTTGCATTAAAACTTATATTAGGTAAATGTATCCTCTCAAAGTATCACTAGTTGAGTGAAAAGATCCCTTCATTCATGGGATAAGTCCGCCATTGTTCCTTCTTGTTACGTGTGAATAATATAGATATTAGACGCAAAAAGTTCTAAGCAAGTCTTGTAACTTTGTCAAATCAAATAGTTAATTTATTCAGAAAAGCTTTTTATTAAAATTGTTTATATAAATTTATCGAATACGAGAAATAACTAAATGGCGTTTGGAAATATATATGAGAAAACGCATGCTGGTAAACACACACCGGCACCTTAAATGTTTGTCCGTCTCAGGCTCTAACCAAGAAAAAATAAAGACGCCGCGCGCCGCGAATTACAAAGAGCCACGCCCCTTGCAGCGGACGATAAGGTATCGCGCGGGGCCCTTCTAAATCTGTGCCTTTCATTCAATTCAGTCGTGTTCCGTTGCGATATTGCGACCTACGTGCGTAGGTAATGCGTACCTACGGCACGGCTGTTGTTTTCAGGTTTTGACAGTGACGCGCGTTGACGTAGGTACGTCGGAACTTCATACAATTTCCACGTTCTCTGTCGACGGACGTCAAAATGACGGAGCGCGACTTAGTAATGGGGCATGGCTCCAACTCACTAGCTAAGTATACACTCACGAGGCTATATATAGGGTAATTTTTTATTCACAGTTTCATCATCCGTATCTGCTCACACAATTGGTGCAGTGTAAAAAAAATAATTAGATGAAAAGAATTTAAAAATCTTTTAGACTCTTCAGAAGGCCTACCACGAATCATACTATCACGTAGCGCGTTACTAACATCCACATGCTATTTCTTTTTCCAATATCGTGTACGCATCGCGTAAAAGAACATGTGGACATAAGCGTGCTATAACGTGTTTTATTATAAGTTGCATGTTGGTCCCCCAGGACTTTAAAGATAGTAAATTGTACCTGACCCGCAACACTCAATTTACATGTTAAAAGCTAACATGTGCCATTGGTTAGGCTCGTAACAAACAGCGTGGCGTCTTTACATTTCTTATTTGAGCCGAGCTTATGATGTCTGTTCCGTTTACTTTGTCGATAATGCATGCAACCAGCGATTGTGGAATACCCTGACCTTATACATATTTCCTATTTTTTCTGAATTATAAACACATTAGCTATAGGCCGCGTCTTCGCCCGCGTTCCGTTCCGTTCATACAATCTTTCACAGCCCTTTAGGGGTTGATTATTGAAAAAAAAACGGTAGCCTATGTTTGAATTGGGTTCTTCACCAACATACATTATAAATGTCCAGCGGTTTAGCCGTGAAAGCGGAACAGATAGACAGACAGACTTTCGTATTTATAGTATTAGTATGCATGTGAAAATGTGTTTGTCCTTCTCTCACATTAAAATGGAGCATTAGATTGTGGTAATTTTTGGTGTGGAGATAGTTGGACCGATGGAGGTAGGTAACTGTTGGCCATTTTGTGAATTTGTCCTTTTATTAATTTTGCGATTTAGTGTGTATGTATTGCAAATAAGATTTATATTACTACTACTTTTACAAAATCTTATACCTTTTAAATTTCATCAAAATCAGACCAACGCTTCGAAAGTTATCGCGTTACAAGACATACATACATAGAAAAAAATGTATTTTTGCCCCAAGTAGATGTAAATTACCAACCTACGGCACTACTAAATGTATTGTTTAAAGATTGAAACACAAAATAATACTCAATCTTATTTTATTATCACAAGACAACAACTCCGAGTAAACAGCAAATTAAATACTTACATCAATCGCTTAGAAATGTAAATATTTACATATTACAACTATATAACCTGTACAAAAAAATAAAACAAAAAATTATCAGAACTTTTCTCCAATTTTCGACTAGACATCGGAAAGAAAATGAGGCGCGTGCTTCCCGCCCTGAGATAGGACCACTAAACATCCTTCTGTGGATGTAGCAAGAGGCGGCTATGGGTTAAAACAGCCTTGACACTTAATAGGCAACAGGATTCCCTGGACGGTATTGATTTTAACATTGAATCTCCAAAATGCAAAGTTTATTTCTTATACGAACTCAAACCGTCGTAGCCGTAGAGAAATACAGCCATAGATTTTATATATCATTAAATTTATGATTATTTTTGATAATTATTATGGAAAAAAAAATTGAGCTACCGCAACTGTATTACTGATAGATTATGTAGGTAATAATTCAAGTGCGTTTGAACGCAACCTAGCCAGAATGTAAGCATAAACGAGGTTTTAATTCGGAAAGAAAACAAAACGAAAAACAAATCGACTACGCGTTTCAATTCGACGCCGGCGCCATCTATCGGCCGCCGGGGAGACTACAATTAGTCTAACACGATGACAGGCGGCGGGTCGGGTCAGCTGGCGTGGTAGAGCCCCGCAAACGCATCCTGCAACGCCCGTAGACAAGGTAGAGTTGATGAATAACCGCCGGCTTTTTCTGTTTCCGTTTCCGCCCTGGAAGGAAATATTAAGGCTGTTGGAATACAATTAGGATAGTTGACAAAGTCAAAGAATTATAATACATATGTATAATCTAAATAAAATAGATATATTTAGGATCATTATGATAATTCATAGACTGTAACAATGCAGCTGGATAATTACGCAAAGATTTAATCTTGGTTGAAAAGTCCATTTTCAAAAAGTATGAAATTATAAAAACAACCTCGACCATTATAAAAAACAAAAATTTTGTAACAACTTTTATTAAGAAGTCATTACCATAGACGTAATATTTAATGTACTGTTGAACAAACATATCTTTTTTCACGAACATTTTTTTCATTTTCGCAAGTTACGTCACTTGTTCGTGTCATTTAGTACGGAGCGTTTGGACGAGTACAAAAATGTGTGATCTTTGAAAGTATTGTAATTATCACAGTTTACTCTATACAGTGGCCGCGCCTGTGAACCTAAAGATCCCAAGTTCGAATCTTACTCGTGTCACATGAGATTGTATACCAATCTAACTCGTGTAAATTAGTTTTCACTTGCTTCCGGTGAAGGAAAACATCGTGAGGAAACCTGCAACTCTGATTGATCATCGACATGGGTGTGAAATGGTGAAGACAATGGCAAAATCCATTAATAATGCCAAGAAAGTCATTTCACGTGATGACCACAAGTCTCAGCCATGAGGAATACGACAATGAAGAAGGGTTCTCACTTGACATGAGCCAGATAGTGCATGCGCAGGATGTCGGACTCGGCGGGAGGCTCGGGCCCGGCGCGCGCGGGCGCCGCGGGCGCGCTGTAGCGGAACAGCGCCGCGGCCTCGTCCGCGGCCGCGCGCGCGTGCGCTTGAGAACCCACCGAGAACTTCACCCCTGACGAGAACTGACTCACCTGTTCCGGGTCATATTGTCTGATTAGTACCGGAGGCAGGGAGACGTGTGGTTCCGCCTTAGAATAGGACCACTCCATATCCATATGTGAGACGATTAAGGGACAAAAAGCCTAAGCATATAGGCCGCAATAGCATTCCCAAGGAGGGTTTACGTCAGGTTGTGAAATCACAGCCGAATCTTCATAACTTTAAGGTTATCTTTACGCTTACTACGGACTACGCGGCGTTACAGCCCCGAGAAGCAACCGAGAACATGCGGAGTTGAGGGAAAGTAAGGAAGCCAGGGAGTGGATTTCGTAAAAGTCTGACTGAAATACCGAAATATGATCCATCTCATAGAATAAACACATAAAAAAGACAAAGAACAGCTTTCGAAAAATAACTTATAGATACATGATAATATACTGCAGCGCCCCGGGGCTTCACTCCCATGGGAATTACGAGGTAAAAACTACGCTATGTCTAATTTCAGCTTATATTCTAGATATTCTAAAGGAGATAACTTATTAATTGTAAACAATCAATACAAAAGATTTCCAAAACATTTAAAGTATGCAAGTGTTGAGCAAAACATCAAAAAACACAGGCTAGATGCTTTATGACTACGTTTCATAGACTAGGTAGACAAAAAAAACACTATGAACACAACATAAAATTTGAACAATGATATTCATCACCTTGGGCACAACTGACACGGCTTCCTCCTGCTTGTTGGCAATGGTCTGAGCAAATGTGTTGAGTATATCCTTCGCATCACCTTCAGCAAACATCAGTTCGTCTATTAGCGCCTCTTTTTCCCTTATCTTTTGTTTCTTCGCCTCCTGTACAAAAATGATTAAATTTATGAGAACACTAGCTGTGTCATGGGGTTTAACTCATGTAGAAACTTGGGGGTAAAAAGTACCTAATGCAATGAGATGAGCTGGCTGGAATGATCAGCAGCTCAGACTCCGCACGCAGAAAGGGCCCAGACAAGAGGCCTAACTGCGGAAAACAGTCCTCGAGGGAAGTAAGTAAGTAACCAATGTGTTATTCCTGTTATGAGTTTAAACAAACCTGTTCCATGCGAGCGATTTCAGCACGACGGAGATCTTCCATCTGCTTCTCTATTTCAAGGATCTCTTCCAGCTCCAATTCCTCTTGACCTGGAATCACAATTATAGCATATCATTTAAAAGTTATAATGAAGAAAACAAATCATTATCTTTTATTTAATTTGACCTTCGTGGCGCAGTGGTAAAGTGCTTGCCTCTGAACCGAGAGGTCCTGGGTTCGAACCCCGGTCTGGTTGTGATAGAAAATGATCTTTTTCAAATTGACCTGGGTCTTGGATGTTTATCTATATATGTATTTGTTATAAAATATAGTATCATTGAGTTAGTATCCCTTAACACAAGTCTCAAACTTACTTTGGGGCTAGCTCAACATAGCGCTGGGGCTTTCAGTCACGGCACAAAGCTGAGCTTGGACCCTTTTCGGCATATGCCCCTAGTTCGTACTGTACATGTATAACAAATGTAAAACTGTAACTTTGTTTTTTTGTCTAATAAAGCATTTTCTTTCTTTCTTTCATTCATAGGTTTTAAAGACAATTTTAATAATAAACCCTGTTAAAAAGTTTCTCTAACTTTTTGGTCACTTCCCCAATGGTTACACATGAGATACTCAGTGTTTTGCTTCCTCAATGGTAAAGCTTAGGAGACCCAAGATCCACTTCCTTGTTTATTCATCTCTTTTAAGAATATCTATAGGTACATATATTATTAAATAGTTAATTTTTCAAGTCATCATAATCACAGAACTATAGAATAGCAACTAAACATATTTACCTATTTTGGCTTTATTCTTCATAATAATTTCCCTATTTTCCTTTTTGTACTGTTCTATTTTCTTATTTGTGTTAACCACATCAATATTATTAGTTAAATTGAATATAATAGTTTCAATTTCTTCCAAATAATCGTTATACTCTCGCAATGTGGCAAAATCTTCTTCCTTCTTGTTGTAATCCTTAAGGACTCGCTTGCGAATGTCTATTTCTTTCTCTACCATTGGATCCTCGAAGAGCTGAACACGGAAATTACTTCTTCTTAGAGGCACGTTACATTCCGGACAGGATCCTGAACCTAAATAGGACAATTTTTTATGTTTTATCATAAATGCATCTAGTTATTTACACCCAGATGCAAAAAAAATAGTTTTTATCTGTTGATTTAAGTCAATACAATGAGACTTACCCTTTAAAAACAGCAAATCAACACAACTTTCGCATAAAGTGTGACCGCACACGTTTACCATCAACTTTAGAGATGGGTTTCTGTATTTGGTGGTTTTACACCGCGGACAAGCTTGGTCATCCATTGTTGTTAAATTGTGTTGTAGTAGCGTTTTTAATTATATAAAATAAATTTACTAAAAGCAAGCAAGATTCGAATACAATACAAAACCCAAGATTCGGCGTAAGATGCAACGCAAACAAAAGCAGAAATAAAATGACACATGACAAACAAGCTAGGTACCTAACTGACATTGACGATTGCACAGGTCTGACTTTAGTATATTTCAATGTGTAACGTGTAAAGATCACAATCATAGATACAAATTTTGCACAATATTAGAACGGGGCGCGCGTCTCGTTTCTTTGTGTTTGCTAATTTGAGTTCCTAATCTTAAAAAAGTTGCAAGCAAAATTAGTGTAATATTGCTAAATTGATTAATTTAATAAAGAGCTTGCAATCCAACTACGCTTGCAACAAATTGCTAATTATGTTTCACATTTCTAGTTTTGTATTCACAACCATGGAATTAGTAGGTACCATTGACCTGAAATAATACAAGTACTTATATTATTGTAGGTACATACCTGCTCCGTATTTATTCTATAAGGTAGGTAGAGGTAGTCAATCCAAGCTCACAACATAAATCCATCAAATGAAAATTTTGACATTGACAGATTTATTTAACCTTAGCATTTTTTTGTTCAATTAATTTAATTTAAGTACAAAAATTGAAAGTTGTAAATTTCATGTTTTGCTTTTTATTTCACTGTAATTATTGTATAATTTGATTAAAACAAGTAGTGAATTATGAATTTAGTTTTAAGGCAAGCCCTAACAAGGCAAACTTTTAGGCTATGTGAAAGAAATACATCCAAATGTTTACCAAAACAACTGTCCGTAACCTCAACTTACAATGTTACACAATTCAGAAATTATTGCCAAGAACCAACAGAAACAAAAAAACTCCCTCAACTCATGGAATTTCCGCCGGTGGTTTGGCCCTCATTCGTAAAATTCATAAAGAATTGGATGTTTGCAAATTTTATTATTCGTCCGTATTTTGAACCAGAATTTAGTCTCGGAGAGTTTATAGAAGCTTCAAAGCACGCTGTTCAGGTTTGCATATCATTGTTTCTTATCAAAGAATAGCGAGCCACAATTTTAGCTATGTAGAAAATTTTTCTAACCTCGTGGTAAAGGTTAATATTTAAATGTTTTATAATGCCGTGCGCAGCTCTCACGACGGAACAAGTTGTCTGTTTTTCATACAATCTTTCACCCCAATATGCTTTAGAGATTATTTTTTTAATAACAAAGTAGTAGTAGTACTTGGCCTTGGATCTTGTAACTATATCTATTCCAAATTTCAACTAAATTAGTCCAGCCATATTTAGTACCTGACCGAGCCGTGCCTTGACTTCGTTCCCGTGGGACTTTCAGGATAAAAGTACCTTATAAAGAATGCTACAATTTGAAACAGATTGATATTTAATAGACATGCCTGAAGACAAAATAATAAATAAATTGCATTCAACAAGATCACAAATCTCATGTAGGTTGTTTCAGACGCTTTACAACGAAGCGACTTCAAGTCACTAGAAGGACTAGTTGACAAAGATGCCATTACTGCTTTGAAGAATGCTGTATCGAAGCTCTCCGTGTCCCAGAGACAACTTTTATCTGTTCAGAAAGATGATATTTTCTATGCTTTTCCATATCAGGTATGTAGGAGTGAGGTTTTGTGAGGCTAACTTTAATATTTTTGACAACAACAACCATAGAAAAATATGTATAAAAATAAATATAAATATATATGTTTTTTAATCAATTTTTTGTCGAGGCATCAGATGCTTGGTGCAACTATGCCAAAAAATATGTTATACCTATAAAAAACTAGCTTTGGCTTGCCTAGCCTTTCGCCCGCGTAATTTTCCCACAGATACAGTTATTTTTCTGGAATGAAAGTACCCTAAGTAAGGACTTAATCTTGAAAGTTTGAAGTATGGAGAAGGCTCCATACTTCAAACTTTCAAGATTTCAAGATGATTGGTTCAGTAGATAAATAGTGTGAAAAGGTAATAAACTCATATATAATATTAGTTAGGTGTTAGGATGTATTATGTACCATTACAAAGACGAAGTCGCTTCCTGCTGTCTATCTGTCTCTATGGTTAGATCTTTATAACTACACAACAGAGGGTTGCTTTGATTGATTCAAGTAGGTTTATATGCATAATATTGCAACTGTGCGAAGATGGGTCCAGTAGGGTAGTTAGTGGTTATAAAAAGTTATGTTTATGTAAATTTTGTCAAGTACACTGTTAATAAAATGATTGTCTAGTGTAGTAATTTTCAGTACCACTTTTTTAGTTTTCACTATAAATTGACTTAAATAAAATCAAGTGATCAAAACAAAATATAAAATAGTAATATTACTATTTTGACAATATTGTCGCTAGTGAGCCAGGCTCGCACTTTTGATGCTCGAGACTTGTGGAAAAATAAAAATGGATATATTTTATTTACAAGTTAAACAAAGGAAGATTACCAATGAATGAGTTTAATGAACTGACCTACAGTTATCTTTGTTATTTTAGTACAAATATAATATTTTTAGGCTATTACCCAACAAATTTTAATGTTAACCTTCAAATTACATCATTTATTTATCACCATGCAAAGATTGACAATGGTCGTCGAGAAAATTTATTATAATTTTATCAATATCAAAACTTAAAAGAGAAATGTTGTATAATTATTGTCCGTGATTAATAAATTTACTGGCTACTTGTTCTGGGTGTAAAATAAAATGTATATAATTAAATGCTACATGGAATGTCGCTTTCATTGATCAGTTCAATTATTTACGAGGTTAACTATTTTTTTCGGTCCCATTAGAATAATAGAAATGCTTTTTGACTCCAAAATCACAATACATATACAACTTACAAGATCCATATAATACAATTTAAATTACACAATTACTCTCAAAGCTACAAACCACTATCACTGTACTTGCAGGTGGGTGTGATGTTTGATGACTCTGACAAGCGCTGGGTGGAAATCACAATGTGCTACCACGTGCTGAAGGGGCTGAAGAGGATGCAGGAGACTGGCGACCTGCCGCCTATTTCACTAGGGTGAGTTTGTTTTATTATCCGGCCGGTCATAAAATCACAGCTACATCATAAAACATTTGTGGTTTACCTTTTACCGGAATTTTGCAATATTTTTACTTGAATGTAAGTATCTTTTTTTTTTTCAGTGTCCAACCGGAGTACCAAGACAAAATCTTTATCCTGAATTACAGATTTATTAGGGAGTTCACAAAAGGGGTTGAAGACAGCTGGTGGGTTAATATAGTCAATCACTTCCAACCCCAAACACTGGTCAAAAAGTAGATACAACAAATAAAGTCAATTTCTAGTGCAGATGTAAAAAGAAACAACTGCTATAGTCTGTTTCTATTGCACAGAGAAAAACATCGTCCATTACAAGTTGTAACTTCCGTACACATATATACGTATTGCTTTATCACTCGCTCAAATTTGGTGACTTAACATTTTATTAATATTATTGATCACCAGTTTTATAGTCCACAACTGAGACTGACATGTAGAACTAAGGTCATATGTATTCGTAAAGAGTTATCATCGATTTCGCAGTGCTTTTCAAACGAGTGACAAAAATATTGTAGGTAGTTGGAAAAAGTTAAAAATTGCACTTAACTACGCCCGAAGTTCATAATAACATCACATAAATGTTATGTGTATGTATTTAATGTCTCGACACTTTTTTACATACTAAATACAATAAAAAATTGACGGAAATGTCCTTAAAGATTTTGTAAAGTTTTAATATTAATCACAATTCGTTGATTAACTTTATTTATCTTACGGACACTTGTTCTCTTTTTCTTTCTGTCTCTGTCTTCCTATGTATGTACAACTGTCAAAAAATGAGATAATAAATATGAAGCAGAATATAGAAAAACTATAGTGGTGTTCAGTACCCGGGTATAATTTGTAAATTGACTTTTAGAAAGAGACAGTCTATATTATCCTATCCCTCCCACATTATCCAAAACCAATATATTAATAATAATATTCAGTCGTTTTACAAGAGTGAAATAGATATATTTTGAAAACCGATTAGCCGATTGTCTCTTTACAAAACTCAATATGGGTTCGTTGCCGAGTACTGAAATTGCGAAAACTTGTGCAAGCCAAAAATATTATAACCAGGAATTAATAAAATTCAGTTTTATTGTTTGTTTGTTTGTTTTTTATTATTTCAACCGTTTGTCAAAATGTTGTAAAATACAAAATAATGTAATATTTAATCATAACAATAATTATTTATTAGGCATATCACAGCAACGTTTTACCTGAAATAAAAAGCATATTAATATACTTACCTCACTGTAAGCTTACACTTAACTTCTGCCTGGTGCTATTGTCAATGACACAAAATGGCGCGCACTCCACTAACACTAACACTCGACAGACAGGTGGCGCCACTACGAGGCGGATAAAACTACGAAAACTGATACAATTCGACGGAAGTTGGTCACACTGTTCTCATTATAAAGCTTCCAGTGACGGTTCAAGTGTTTTAATAATTACTTAGCTTAGCACCATATTGAATTGTTATTTAATTTTAAAATGCAGAACAATAATCGTCGTATTGTTTTGTGAATTCCTTTAATGTTTTCAAAAGCACTTCAGTGTCCCCTGAAAAAAGAAGGAAATATTACTTTTATGAAAAAAAATAATAATTTTATACCTCAAGTTTAATTTTTTTTTCATTAGTTTTTTAGACTTATTTAGTTTTAATTACTTTTTTTTTAAATATACATTTTAGGATTTAATTGTGTCTTTAATATTTCAAATAAATTAGAAATGAAATAATTTAAATTATAAATATATTAACCTAAAGGTGGGTCATACAATGACCGTTTATCGACGCCCCATTGCACTTTTACTGGTTTTTGTTTTTTCATAGAATTTTCAACATCTGAAAAAAAACGTTTTAAAAAAGCATTCGTTAGTCATATAACTTACTAGCTGCGCCCCGGGGCTCCTAAGGAAATTTAAAAAAAATGTATGTTAAAGGTATTAAAGGAAAGTCGTGAAAAAATCCGATGTAAGTATCATTTTAGTACAGATTGAATTTAGAAAAACATGGTTCGATATTTTTTCATTATGTATCTGTCTACGGTTTTCGGATATATGATAGGTTGGGTGAAATGGTCTCGGAATGGGAGGACGAGTCTGGTGCTTGCGCTGGCTTCCCCTATCAGAAAATTATACGAATATCCCTAGTGACAATCTCAAAACATGCGACATATGTGTTCCAAATAGGCCATACAGACGGACAACTAAGTGATCCTACAATTTTTAAAAATTAAAAATACATTACCTCCGTGTACTTTATCAAATAAACTATTTATATCCATCTTATCGCCGAGCCTTGTACACAGGGAATTAACATACTGACTGCCACCAGGAACTATCCTCGCGGAGTCACCCGTCCTCAACTCATAAGTCTCATTAATAGTGGTCGAGCATTCTATTTGCAGTACTTCGTATGCAGCTTGGGAGGACTGAGTGGAGTATGTTATTATTAGATTTTTGTGGACATTGTATGACTCTGTTGTGCTTATAGAGGAGTATACTTCAGGGTGTACAGTCCTGGAATTGAAGAATTAATAATATCATTTAACCAAAAAGGCTTGTGAGAAAATAAATTAATAAAACTCCTAGTTCGTAAAAAAAGTTTACGACGACGTTAGCGCTTTTTTAACGTTTTCGACATACGTGTTATTCAAAATTGGACCTACGGTCCAACATACTACGCATAAAATACGATAAAACGCTGCCATGAGTCATGTTTTATTCCATAACGCGCGTTTTATCATGTATTTCAAAATATTTTTTCAGAGATTATTAATTAAAAATTATTAATTAAAGATTATTTATTTTCATAAGCCATCAATATTTATACATAACTAGCTTTTGCCCACAATACACTGTCCAAGCAATCTACACACCTAATTTCAGCTTTCTACTCCCAGTAGTTTCGGCTGTGCATTGTCTGTCAGTCAGTCACTCAGTAACGCAAAAGTTTATATATAGATTGACTCTCTCTTTCTCATCGTGAGTGTTTTCCGGTAAGCCGTTGAGCGTCAGAGCCCAAGGTCCGCTTTCCTACTTTGTCGTCTCCACTTCGCACGGTCGCCGGCATCCCTAGTTATCAGACCATTGTCACCCACCTTCACTAGGGTTTGCACCTTCTGACTAGACCAGGTGGGAGCGGCATTTGTCTCTACGCATGACATGTCTGTACCTGCGCAGGCGGCACTCCTAGAGATTCTGCTATGTCACATTCATAACTGTCTCGTATCACAGAAAATTCATTATAATTACCTATCCAGATTTATTCTGCACATGTCCATAATCAAAATACACAGGTCAGGTTTACACTTATAAACTTGTTCGAGTAGAAAGTTCTCCGTGATACAATGTTCTAGAGATATGTTTTCTGTGGGACAATCTATCCCTAACATACATTTGGTGTTGACTAACTCACAGCCATGGCCAGCGTAGAATATGAAACCTGAAAGTAAGCATAATATATCTATACTATAAAGAGGTAAGTGTCTGTGAGTTTGTATGTTTGAGGTGGGTAATCTCCGAAACTACCAAACCAATTTCAAAACTTTATCTCACCATTAGAAAGATATATTATCTAAGAATACTATAGGCTATATTTTTTGTCAAAATTCCCACAGGAGCGAAGCCCCGGGCAACATCTAGTCACTACATAGTTTTCTAAGAATAGATGAATAATGTAAATGGCTTAAATGATGTAAAGGGTCTTATTAATAATACTCACAATAACTATCATCAGATAACAACTCAAAAAGTCTTGATAAAATATCTCTCAAAACACAACTGCTGGTATTCTTAATCATAACAACAATAAAACCTAGATTTTTCAAATTTGATGACAAAGAATCACAATCTATTGACGGTGTTGCCAGTTTTGATAAATATTGGTATTTATCATTTGCTATGAGTATGGCGACCTTTGCTTTTGGACGGTAGTATACAACAGTGTTCATTATGTCTTCAGCAGCTGTTAAGAGGTGTCTGAACGACTTTATCGAGCACCCTTGTCTGAATAACATCTTCATTAGAAGTTTACCTGGAGGCTGACTGTCGTCGAATGAAATTCTGCAATTTTTCAATGAAAACTGTTGATTACTCTAAACTAAGAACTGAGAAGGATATATATCCGGTTCAGTGATCAAAATTGACAACTTTCGAAAGTATTCAATGGAGATTTGACATACATCTCTCTTTAACCTGAGAGTTTCACAGTTGCTTCCTCAGCCATTGAGCGTCGGAACCCAGGGCCAGCTAGATTTGACATACATGATGCATGTTAATATTAAAACCAAAATACCTGGGCTTTTGTATATAAATGAATTATAAATTTAACAGCAGCGATTCCGTCACCAGGCCAGATACACTAGTCAATCTGTAAATTACAACCAACCAACCTACTTTATTTATATAATATACATATATACGGTTACTATCGGTCTTCTACACAAGGCAATCTTAGAAAGATTATCAAGATTAGAAAAGTAGGGAAAGCTATCCGCTTAATTTCAGACCAGGACAATCAAAATCAAATCATTTATTCAGAAATTAGGCCTTAATAGAGGGAACCAACCGACCCGACCTTCGACACCTCCACCGGTTTGACCATTTGAGTGTGCATGACATACTCATATTAGATACCTATTTTACTTTCGGACACTTGAAGATCACAAGTCACATATATGTTTTACAAGTAAATGTCAAAATATATGCATTAAACATGTCAAAAAAATAAATAAATAATTATAAAAAGGTAAGATCAAGTGTGAGAGGTTTTAGGAACGGTCCAAGTTTTTTTTATCATTTAAATAGTTGCTAATTGTGTAATAAGCATTAACTATCAAAGCATTTTTAATATATGATTTAAATTTTGACATTGGCAAGTTAATAGCCTCTACAGGGAGTTTATTGAACAATTTTACACTTTGACCCACGGAAAACCGCCTAACCTTTTTAAGTCGGAATCTGTTCATATAAAGTATATGCCTATTACGAGTGTTTACACTGTTAACATCGCTCAATGGTGTAAGTTAGATTTCACAAAAATAAGTACGTCGAAGATGTACTGAGATGCAACAGTCATAACATTTATCGATTTGAATAATTCTCGCAAGGAATCCCGTGGCCCATAAACAAAACGAATTGCTCGTTTATGTAAAATAAAAAAAAATCCTATATCAGTTGCATATAACAATATTCCGTAAGACATTATGCTATGAAAGTACCTGTAATACATGAACCTACCTGTTTCGATGTTTGTACACTGAAACTATTAATACTCACTTGATATTTGCTAGTTTAGCAATAACTTCGCAATGTTCCTTACTGAATTTTAAAGCATTTTGATACTCTAAATACGGCATTGCTTTTAGATGAGTGTTATCATGACCATCTTGCTTAGACATTGTTGATTTTTAATTAGTAAATTGAAAATACAAAACGTATGTAATCTATAATATAAAACTGGTTGATAAAACTTGAGAAAACTGATTATTATTGAGGTTAGATTGAGGGAAAAATAAATGTAAACAAACAAAAGATTTGGGATGCAACGATATATCGGCCAACCGATAATATCGAAACCAAAATATCGATATTTTTATTGATATTTGTTCTATAACGATACGATAATAACGATATCACATCCTAGAAAAAAAATTAACATAGGTCGGTAATTCACGACCTTATATTCACGGCTGTATGGAATTTGAACATCCTTTCCTTGTTAAGCAAACAAAAACATGTCTTGCTTTGTTTCTCTTTTCTTTCGTTTTTTTTTTTTTAGCGTGGTCTTGTGGATAATCACAAATTAAGTAGGTACTTTATTATATTTTCGATCACTGCGTATATTTTTAAAATAAGTCGATTCTTTTGTTAAAATTTAAATAAAGCCGATATTATCGACCAAAATCATCGATATTATTAACGGTCGATAATTTTAAAGAAAAATGTAAAAAGCCGACCAAACGCAACGAATAACAAGTCACACAAGTGATCCAAGACTCTACGAACAGATGGCACTACGGTCGACTCACTACCAGAAGCTAACAAGCCTAGACCGCGCAGACAGTGCGTTTTCGATTGGAAGCATAAATACAATATATAATCCGACATAACACCGTTGGAGCCGTGCGATTCCCCAGGCGCAACACCTAGCCTGGCGGGAAGATCTTCCCTTTGTAGCGGTCGAGTATGATAACCTAGATCCCGCTACAATTTCATTGCCTCGATATAATTATCGACATTTTTATCGATATTACAAAACCTCACATCCCTACTTGTGACAGCAAGTTTTTTTTATAGATATACCTGGAAACCCATTCGGCCATGAAAACGAACCATTCCGCCTTGTAATGAACTACCAGGAAAGCCCGATTCTCATAATCAAAGTTCTCTTCATTACTTTTCTCTATTTTTTTAAAAGGTCAAGCGTGAAAGAACCATGCGAATGCATCGATCGAGTTTTTATTTGTAAAATTACCACCGAAAAAAAATTGGAGAAAATTGATGAAATTAACTTCTATTGCGTGAGAGTCGGGACCCAGATCCAGGCATTATGCGTTTAAAGCAAGATATCATGGGAAGCAGTATGCCCTATTATATTAAAGAGATAAAACATAATTCAGATTTTAAAGTACGTAGTACGTGTCTCTCATACATGGATTTAGTATTTGTACGGAGTCCCATTCTCTCATATCAACGCAAACGATGCATTTGTGTAATCTATCAATGTCAAAATCGTTACATAAACTTCAAAGGTCAAAACAAACATGGCTATCGGTGTCGATTCTTCAAAATGGAAACCTAGAAGTATTTTAGGGACTCCTGCTGCAAAATTTAGAAATTATCTAGCAGTGGGTATTCTAACTATTGGACTGATAAGCGGTCTTACATTTCAGTAAGCTCTTATTTCATTTGTTTTGGATGTGTACTAATAATTTTAGGTTATTATATTGAATAACAAAATCGTTATTTCAGTTATATTCCCGCAACACACAATCTTCGTAAAACTTCTGAGAATTTATTGGAAGATCCTATAGAAGAGGTGGAAAGAAGGCAGCTTATTGCCAGTGGGATGTTCTATAGATCATCTGCGACCATACGAAAGCATATTGAAGAAGAAAAAAGATTTGACCGTCCGGACAGATAAAGAAATTATGAAAAATAGGTAGTACATACTTAGTAGGTAATGTAGAAAGCTTGTAAGTTTAAATAAAACTATCAAAATTATCAAAATAGTTTTAATTATTCCAGTAAAGTTATTCGCAAATATTTTTCAAGTAAGAGTGGCATGGATGAAAGCTTATCAGACTTTCAAGAAAAGAAACAATTTCTTGCACCGAATTTTAAACCAGTGAAAACCAAAAACAAAAGTCAGAACACTAAAAAGACTCTTAAAAAGCCAAGAGGACAGAGAGATATAAGGAAAGCTCTGAAATCGAAAACAAGTGACATAGTTACAGATTCAAAAGAGTTTGGCAATGTTTGTAAGCAGTCTGGCATTGATGTGGATCCGGAGCATTTACAGTTGGCTATAGCCTTGTCGAAATCTATTCAACCCACAAAACATGAAACTCAACCGTCTCAATTCAACTCCCAAGAAAAAACTGCTAGAATTCGATCAACTTTGCAACAATATGGTTTCACAGTACCTGAAATAAAAATCTCAAATAGCAGGAAAATACGAAAGCCAAGGAATAATTATAAACTGCTATTGTTATCAGACTCAGAAAAACAAATAAATATCGCCGATAGATATTCTCAAATCTTATTACAAAATATCTGTCCGTCTCGGTCTCCAACAAAAAATGTTGAATATATTCATTCAGATTCTAAGCTGTTTCATCTAACAGCTAATGCATCTTATGAAATAATTAAGGATAACAATTTATATTATCTTGAAAACTTACCTTTAGAGAGATCAGTACATAAAGGCAGCCTTTTGCGAGATTGGTCTGAAATCCCCGGGCGGCCAGTTAGTCCTAAACTAGGAGAAGTTCCAGCTATGGATGTAAGTGAAATACTGTGTTCACAAGAGGAATTAAACATTATTTTAAGTGGTGCTCTGACAAATGCTAAAAATGTAATTAATAAAATAAGAGCACTTCAAAAAAGTAAAGATGCTGACATAGAAATTACTAATATTAACGAAAAATCTAGTGATAATAATTCTGATAAAGTAAACAAATCTTTATCAACTCAATTTATATCAGGAAATACAAGAAGTTTGTCCCCAGATATGTTTGATGATGATCATTCAGGGTTTCAAGATTCAGCGGCAAGTACTAGTAAACTTGATTTCCCAGAAGAAAATTTACCTAACAAAAGTATAATACTAACTAGTTCTGTAACTACCAAGAGTAAATTTTCACAAAGATGGAATATAACAAGGAGAAAGTCTCACAATGTTATGGAGTTGACTGATTGTGTGGGATTGACCTTAAATCCTAGTTGCAATTTGACAACAAGAACAGATGCTACAAAAAGGAAATCCAATGATTTTATGGAATTAACAGAATGTATAACACAACATAAAGATAATATTGATTTCAGTAAAAAGTCTGAAGAAACTGTTACAGAAAGAAATGAAACTGAAGAAAGAAACAATATTGTAGTTACTGAAAGTATAAATTTAACACAATCTTCAAATTCTAGTGATTCTTTGCCATTTGTCCATGTAAGTGGTAAAAATAATGATTCTTTAAATGATACAGTAGCATTGAATGACTCTGAATTAAATATTGTCAATAGATCACCTGGAAATAGAGATGGTTGGACAGAAACAAGACATGTAGTTGACAACAATCAGATAAAATCCTCATCCTCACATGATCTGACTTCACTAATTTCTCATGATAAAACACCTTCGAAAGAAAGCGTAAGTGTTGAAGATTCTTCAAATGATTCCTTTGAAGATTTTCTTTACAACCATTCTAATAGTCCTGAACAAAATAATATAACTGACAAATCTGTGCCAGACTTAGTTCCTGAAAATGATAAAACAGAAAGCCCCGTCTGTAATAATGATGAACTAGAAAAAACTGCACTTTACTTAGAAAATAAAAATAACTCTACTCGAAACTCTACAGACCAAATTGCGGCTTATAACAATGAACGATGTGATTTAGGCATTAAAAATAATACTGAAATAGATTTGATGGAAAGCCCAGAATATAATGATGAAACACTAGAACATTATATCTTAGAAGTAGAGAATTATGAAAATATAGATTTGACTCAAAATTCAAGTACATCTGAAGAGGTATTCATTGACAATATTTTAGTAGACAAAGTCGAAAACAATCATAACCTTGGGAAGATTGATAATGTTTCTATAGATTACGATGAACTAAGCTCAAGTAATGTAGTGTCTAACGTAAATAATACAAATATGTTTGATGTCTCTGCTACGGCTGACACAGAAGAGTCTCAAAGTGATTCACTTTCAATAAGCAAATCGAACACTACTAATTCTATTAAAAATTCCGTAAATGTTGATTCAAGTCAAACAAGCCAAGATTCTGAAGTTTTTGAGATTTCAGACAAAGAATTAGATTATTCAATGCACAGAAGTAGATTTGGTGATTGCTTTGAAGTTAATTTTGGAGGCATATCTGTCATTGATAATATTAGTGACAGGAATAAAGACAACGAAGCAAATGACAATCAATCTACAAATGATAGTTTTTTACCAGAAGTAAATGTTAAAACACACGAAAAACCTAATAAACTAAGCAATTCAGTCATATCACCCATCAGACTAAATGACTTTGATGATATTATCGAAACACCAAGAAATTCCAAATATGTCAGAGATAAAAATCATGAAGTAACTAAAGAATCATATAGAGAAATTTCACCTATCAAGAAAAATGATGTATATGATATAATAAAAACTCCTAATAGTAATGAATATGTTATTAAGACTGATCAAGTTACTCCTATGGGAGATTACAATGCTATGTCCACACCGGACAGAAATAAGGAGTTAGATAAATATGGACTGAAACCACTGAAAAGGAAAAGAGGTATGTATTTTTTTTTATTTATTTATTTATTTTATGACACTTTTTTCTTTGTTAATGAATATGTTATTGCTAACATTGGTGTCGGATTTTATTCAAGTAGCCTGATTGCATCTGTCTTACGAAAACATTGTTGTGTTCCGGTTTGAAGGGCGAGAGATTCGGTGTGATTGCAGGGTACTGTGGCAAAACATCCTAGGCCACAAAGTATGCAATGGTCGTGTGACACCCGTGTTGTTGTCAGGTGGGCCGCATATCTGTTTGGTAGGTAGTATAAAAATATCGCGTACACACTTGCAAACTAAATATTTATCACTATTCCAGTGATAAATATTGATGTAGTCTGGCAAGTGGTGGTCTGGGAAAACTGGTATTTGTATATAAAATCGTGTGGCTCAAGATGGCGTCAGAATTTTTTTAAATAAATGGAAAAGATACTATAACAATGTCAGGTGGCGCTAGTGTGCGAGGAGTAAAAAAACTATAAAATTAAATTTGCATTTTTCATCTAATATTTTTTTAACTTTCAGCCATAAAACTACTCACACACATATACAATCAAACCCATCCAATAGTCGAGCCATGCACATCAGAATTTACACAATCGCCTACAAAAAAACGCAAAACTGAATCGACCACACACAAATCTCAGACGAAATCTAAAAATCAGATTACAGAAACAAAAATAGACAATAAACAAACTTCACCGAACAAAAGAAAAAATGTTATATCTCAAATTGAAAATGTAGATGGAGATATTGAAATAAATGAAAATATTTATGAAGTAACAAATGATAAAGTCGAAGTGAGGAATTTAGATTGTGCTGAAGATGAATGGGTTTTCCAAAAAAAGGAAAAATCGAAGGTATGGTGGACTTATTTGTAGTATTCATTCTCTCTGTCTCTTATATCTGAATGTGCCTCGTTATATTCGGGGCTGTGAGTCTAAGAAGCCCAGAGTCAGAGTAAAAAAATAATTTTAAATATCTTTTTACAATTCGCTGCCTGCTCACTGCTGCGCTACCAGCTGTCTACGCTATCCCTTAATCGCCTCGTACCACATCCACGATCCATCCTTTCTAGAGCGAACCATATATCACAATTAAAGTTAATCATTAGATTTTTTTAATAAGCTAAATTAGACTAGCTTTTGCCCGCGGCTCCGTGCACGTTAATTTCCCACGGGAGATTTTTTGGGATAAATGGTGCTTTGTCCGTATTCAATTACAGAAGTCCATACTCAATTACAAATGCAAAATTTCTCAAGAAAATTGGTTGAATAGATAATATATGAAGAGGTAACAAACTTACATTCGCATTTGTAATATAGATTAGAATAAGGAACAGTATATCGCGTCTTTATCTCGGGGGGGCTATATAGCCTTATCTATAATACTTTTTACTAAAATTCTTAATCTAGTATAGCTTAATCTGTTAAAATAAATTTATTAATTTTCACTAAGAAATAAAAAGAAATTAATAAAAATGTTAGGTGATATATATTACCAGCAATATGTTAAGTATAAGTATTATACTATACATAACACTATTACTATAAGATTATTACTGTACTAAAATTGCCTTCGCTCAGCGTGATCGTGATGGTCTGAGCCATGACGCCCGGAAAACCATAAAAGGAGACGAAACATTTCAGGTATACTCTTGTCGTGTCCCTCTACACATAGCGTTTCATAACTACGTGTCGTGTCGACGTGGTCTGCATGAGGCTATACTGAGATACGAGCCGGTAGAAATTGATGTCATACACAAGGGATTGGTGACAAATGGGTGTCGATATGATCCTAAGGTATGTATGTTAATATGTCAATTGTCTGAAGGATTTATTGGTTGCTTCCTCAGTTAAGCATCGGAGTCCAGGGTCCGCTTCCATATTATTCCTTCTCCATTTAGCGCGGTCTTTGAAATTCAAAATTCTTTACAGCAGTCTTGTCAATTAAGAGAGGAAAATGGACGGACGATTTAACGAACAATTTTTTTTTTTGCCATTGCAATACCGAATAGAATTCTCAAGATTGGTTCGTAAACGCCCAGTGTTGCCAGCCAACAGGAGACAGCGCCCTCACTCATTTTCTTCATTTGACTATAAATCACTGAGACGAATTAACATGATATACGTAATATGACGTAAAATTAATTCACAATTATGAGGATACTATTCTTGTCATTAAACATATGCCTATGCATAATTATAATATGCCTTTTTACAAAGAATTTTTATACGGATACTTAGTTTAGTTAGCCTATTGGCACAATCTTCATTAAACTTGTTTTTTTTTCAGGACCTGTTAAAGTTTATGGACAAGAAATGCATTACAGTTAAGACTGCAGACAACAATGCCAGAAACAACAAAAAATAACATCAATATAATAATTATGAATATTTTATATAAACATATAAATAAAACAGATTTATTTATTTTCTATTGTTTTATTTCTCCGTCGTCGCCTGACCTCAGGAATCACACGATCTTTTGGTGAAAATCGCATGAAAATTACACGGTTTTTCATGTGGTGTTAGAGTTTATCGTGAACAGACGCGGCAGTGCACTATCTTATTATTATTATAAAGAGGTAAGCGTTTGTGAGTTTGTATGTTTGAGGCGGGTAATATCCGAAACTACGGAACCTATTTCAAAAATTCTTTCACTATTAGAAAGGTACATTATCTAAGATTGCTATAGGCTATATTTTATCCCAAAATTCCCACGGGAGCGGAGCCCTGGGCAACATCTTCTCATAATATGTAAGGAAGAATGAATATTTTATATAAGTTAAATAAAACAAGATTTACATATTTAATTTTACCTATATCTATTGAACAGTTATTAATGGTTATACACGTATTTTGATAGACATATTTATTTTTCATTGCGCTAACAACAATTTGGCTTCATATGAAAGGTAGTCCGTCATGAAAGTGAAGAAATTATATGAGCGCGCTGTATCCTGTTGTCTGGCAACACTGGGTGTTTATCAACCAATCTTGACCATTGTATTTGATGCAAAAAAAATGTAGTTGAAGAGCTAAATGTTTTTAGTTTTCACTTTCTTGACGGACTTTAAGATGTATTTATACAATATTTTTTATGCCAGCGCCACGCTGTCGCCGAACGCCGGACACACGCCGACGCGAATGCGTGAACATTGCGTAGTTAGTACGAGTGGTTTTAGTTGCCGCGATGGAAAAACCAGCAATGTATACCGATAATTCGATGACAGTGTGGAGCCGGCATTAAACATTAGACTAATTATCACAATACGCTTAGTACTTAGACTTATATTTTATTTAGAAAATTGTGTACCCATTTTTCTCCTTTAATGACGACGAAAAATTTATATTTCCCATTACACTGCGATAATTTTACTGGCTAACTTTAAAAAAACACCATGGATACAATTACTATCATATCGTCTACATTACTACATGACAGACATGCATACGGCCCACTACGGAAAAAGGATAAATGGACACTGAACTTCTAAACATATTTTCATGAGATATCCAGATTACAAATCGTACATATCTAAAAAACGTGTCACAATATAAATATAAGGCACACGTGCCTTGTAATTATTATTATTATACAAAATGCACAATCACAGACACCATAATGAGTACAGAAACCTTAGTAGATCTTGAGTTGGGACAGTCATTTTCAAAATCGAAATTAGATTATTATGTACAGTTTGTCTATAGAGAGTAGAAAATAAATGAGGAACTACGTTTTCTTACCTGTTTTTCTTACCAGCCAATCACAACCATGCGATTTGGTATTGAAATTATGAAAAAAAGTAGTTTGTCAAAAAATATTTTTCTACGCTTTATAGACATAGTGTAGTATCATAAAAAGTAAGGGAATAACAGCATTTTTTCCATGTTCCTCTTTGATTAACCTACTTCATTTATACCTAACAAATTTTTCTTTATTTTTTTAATAATATATATATGAAATGAAATGATGAATATATATATAGATATATTGGAGTCGGATCTATTCAAATTGGCGCTCTGACAGGAATTTTTAGTCGCTCGATTATTTTATGCAAACTCCGCGAAGATAGACATGAAACAAAAAAAACAATGTAGCTATGTTAATTCCTTTACGTACTTACACAACATAACAGATTAATTAAAACCATAAACTAAATGTATTATTTGCACTACAACACAAAATAAAAACGTTAAGTCTGTACATTCACAACTCTATATACAACAATAGCTAGTACCTACCGTCGAGAAGGTAGATAAAAGGTCAGAATTTTTTTAAAAAATATGTATGCTCTACATATAATAGAAATTAAGATAATTGTGATTTTTCATAGTGTAATAATGCTTCTGGAATATCATACGAACATTTAAAGTAAGTCCCTTAAAAAATAATAATAGTAATAAACTCAAGCTATATAGCGTTGGGAGCTATATCAAGGGTTGCAACTTTTGGAAAAATATTATCCTGCATATGATAATCGACAAGGTCTAATACCTTTAAGCATTAAGTAAAAATTAGTATTTAATTAAAGTTATACTTTAATTAAATACTAACTTTAATGAAAGGACATGTATACATACCCCGTTATTAATAAAAATGTTTGCCATAGACAGAAAGAGACAATACATACTTTTAAACTTTTAATTGTCACTAACAAACGTGGACCTATTGTCTCATATAAATGTTTGAATTTCAGTATAACGTCGTTCATTTTTGACAACCCTGACCGCACTATAGCCGCTGGTGGCTTTTCCGAACGCCGAACTGTATGAAATTTAAAATGGTAGTAGTATATAAACTATCGTCATTTTTTCAACATGCCAGCTTGTTGTAGGACCTGTCTGGTGGCGTTGCTGATGTGACGGAACCTATCAGGACCTAGTTGTATACCGCCGTACCTGGAATTAGACGTTGATATTATTACATTGTTGATACATATATTTTTTATTCTAACTAATATTACAAATGCGTAAGGAAGTTTGTTTATCTGTTTTTTTTATTTTATGTGACTTATTGTGAAAACATGGCGGACTTAAATTATTTGTTACCACTTCTAGCTTAATCTACTCAAGGAATCATCTTGAAATTTTGCAGGCATGTAGTTTGAAGTATGGAGAAGGGCATTTCATTTCGGAAAAATATAAAAAAATAAAATATGTTCCCGTGGGAAATTAACGCAGGCGAAGCCGCTGGCAAGCGCTAGTTGTACGCTACATGTATGCAAAATTTCAAGAAAATCGGTATGGACGAAGAGAGGTAACGAACAGACTTCCGCATTCATAAATTAGATTTGGTGGACGGTGGCGCAGTGGTAAAGTGCTTGCCTCTGAACCGAGAGGTCCCGGGTTCGATCCCCGGTCGGGTCATGATGGAAAATGATCTTTTTCTGATTGGCCCGGGTCTCGGATGTTTATCTATATATGAATTTGTTATAAAATATAGTATCGTTGAGTTAGTATCCCATAACACAAGTCTCGAACTTACTTTGGGGCTAGCTCAATCTGTGTGATTTGTCCTAATATATGTATTTATTATACTTCAAACTACATAATATAATATGTATTACTTGTAAGATACATTGTTTTCATGCGACGGCAAAGTCGATCTAAGTCGTCGAGAAGGGAATAAATAAATTAATCGACTTGGTATTACATGGATCTCACAACTTTTTACGGTATAAAAACTGAGCTGCGAGACTTGGGCTTTTTACAGCATGTGTTTGATGGCATCTCACTTCTTTTTGTAGTCATAAGTCGAATTTGTATGGAAAGTATTTTTTTTTCATATATCGACATATTTTCCTATGGGACTATTGTTCAATTTCATGGGCTGAAAATACCCTTTCCATTATACAGGTACAATGATTCATTGACGGCAAATGTAACTTTGTAATTTCTTATATTTATATGGGATTACAAAGTTTTTAATGCAGTTGGTGTATCTAGAAAACTGGACCGAAATTCTAAAATATTAAGGTTTTCTCTTGATCTATGTCTGCTAGAAGTGCCTTAGAATTTTGATGATCGGTCAATCAGTGAGTGAGTGACAAAATCAAGCATTTTTACAATTTACAATCCTTAAACTACTGGTTCAAATTGAATGAAATTTGAAATTTACAGTGTTTATACAATACCTGCTGAGTTACTGACAATGCAGGCTTCCTGTTTTATTCACAACGAAGTTATTGGGGTTCGAAATTGGCCTGAGTTGCTTCGAGAAAAGGACGGTACGGCCGTGCCGTTTTTCTTTTTGCTCGACTTGCCATGCCCCCAGATAGAGCGTGAGGTTATAGTTAGGATTTATAGACCCACAGTGCTGTAAAACTGTTGATAATGAAGCAATCTCACCATCTGGAGACAACGACGAGCGCCCGCGCCTGGCCCAGCAGCCGCAGCAAGCGCAGCATACGCGCGCCCGCGTGCGCCTCGCCGTCGTCGGCGCAGTCCTGCACGCAGCCGCGCGGCAGCTCAATGCGGTACGCGTACATGTTGTGCGTCGCGTTCTGTATCTTTTTGTTTTGCTTCAGCTTTGCTAGCACTGCTCTGTGTTTGGAGAATTTATTCTTTTTTTTTTTTAATAATATTTTTTTAAAATAATAGTCGCCAGAGCTTACTGGCTTGGCCAAATGAGATAGAAGATTTTTCATACAACTTCCCATTTACTAATCCTTTGTGTTTGGAAATGTTGACAACAAAAATTACATGTCTTGCATTTAACTTGTGATTAAAAAAAACATGTCTGTGCTGTTAAACCGTTCAAGAGTTACCTCATTGAGAGCCAGTGTTTGATGCACCCAGGTTACACTTATAATAATGATGTGTTTTCATGAAGCGAAGCGAAATTTTCAACTCTGTAGCACAAGCAGAAGTGAAATAAATCTGTTCAATCCTGTCCTTCATTACTATATATCTAATTGACGACCTTTCTTGACTTAGACATCATGAGTTCAAAAGTAGGTAAATGTTGTAAGCAAATACTGTTAGTATATCTGATTAAATAAATAGAAACTACTCGGAACTTACTTAACATCTTCTATACTGTGCACCTCAGCGGCGTGACCTTGGAAGGAGCTCTTCCTATCCATAATAACTTCTCCATGTGTGATTGGCGGGCAGTTGATTTCCAACTGAAAAATTAAACTGTCTATAATATTTACTTGTTGAAAATATATTGATTAAAAAAATATTGACAGGGTAAAAGGTAATTACATAACTAAAAATAACTGATATGTAAGTACAGCATTCCCAAAGAGACTAATTGACTTCAGGTAAATTACAGATTTCCGCATTTATAATACTAGTATGGATTGGTAATAAAAAATTAAAACAGATCATACCTGTGCCATATTAATAGTTTCCACTGGAGACTGAGGTTTCTTAACTGGCTCCGGAGACTTCATGGTAAGCAGGACTTCTCGAATTTTCTCTACCCATTGGTATATGACAGTCTCTCCAACATTTTCTCTGAAAAAAAAATTACCTATAAAAGGAAGTCGGTTTACTTAAGTTTTAAGTAACTTTTGTCATCAATAAGTAATGTATATCATGCTAGCCAAGTTAAATAAAGAAATTTGAATTTTTGCATCACATCTCTGAATGATACAAGCCCAATGAAACCTTTTTTGAATAGAACAAATTTTTCTTCCAATTTATATAAATTTAATCAATCCCCTTCAAACTCCAAACCAGACTTATATTTATTTGTTATAGAATTCTGTAGAACATACTGTTTTTTTTTTAATTTAGAAAGAACCTGCTCCAGATTTTTTTAAAGTTAAGCTTTGTGTTTATATTTTTAAAAAGCCTACTTACAAGTACACTTCATCCAATGCACGGAGGAGATTTTCTTTAGCCTTTCTGTCCATCCAGGGAGCTGACAATTCGTATTTTGGTGGTGATGAATTAGGATAAGTTGACGGCATAGTAACATATAGTAAAACTTGTTTTTTACTTTCTTCTATCCGTATACAAAAGGACTTTGTAATATCACTTTCAGTGGTCCAATCATCACCGTATATTGCACTTAGAGCTTCAATTTCTTCAGTCTATATAAAGAAGTATTAATATTAACACGCGATCAAACATTTGTAAACATGTCTTATATCTTTAATATTACTCACCTGTTTAGTTAGATTATCAGAATCCATGTTGAACTCTTGATTACTCCTTCAATTTTTCGAGTGGTTTTCAGTATGTTATATTCATTTATCAAAATATCAAAATAAATTAATAAAATTTTCCGCTCCTCTTCTGTGTTCGAGTTCTTGATGAAAAGTGAAATGAAAACTTCAACATTCAATCAATGCTTTTGACATTTGACAGTAGGTCAAATTGAAAATGACAATGACTTTATAGACAAAGCGCACCTATCCTTTTATACTGCGAACGTTTCGTGTCGTTTTTAAAGGGTAACGCGAAAGTTTAAAATTATTGTGTATGAAATTGACCATTATGCATTATTATTATTTTATTTACATTATGCCTACTTAATAAAGGGAAGAATACCAACCATTCAATATGAGAAACAATCTATTTCCTGGCAACAGATGGCGACAGCGATTTGGTTCAAATTTTAGATCCTTAATTTAAGTAAAATGAAAGGTTCTCATTGAATTGATACATGGTAGTTGACGAATTAAAATTAAAAGTGTACCTATTCCTCTTTATCCTTAAATTACGTAATTAAATGAAATGTTTTTGTCTCAATCTAGCACTAGTTACCCCGGGGATTTCCTATTTCTGTGAAGTGGGTGTGGCTTCTCGACATCCACGGGGTGATAATGCAGTGGTCATATTCTAAGGCGGGACCACACGCTAACTCTATCCATCGTTACCTACTGGAAGTATTGTATAATCTGTATTCTGGTCTAATTCCAGAGCCATGGTCCAACGGGGTAATTCTCCAAAATCCGTTGAGTATCAAAAACTACCTACCTATCTATACTTAGACACTAGTAAAAAAAATATGAAAAAGTTTGTAAAGTACTTATTCTACTTTTATAAAGTTTCACGTTTAAATAAAGCGTTACGAGTGCCTACCTAGTTATTTATTTATTTATTTATCATGCAATGCAGAGTGTGCATCTCTGTGCTTATAGTGCTTAGAATATTTATTAGAAGATAAAAATTAAAATAAGAAACCAAACTCCAGTTTAGCCAACATTATGTAGGTAAGTAAATATGAAATTTTTCCATAATACTATAGGTTCAAACAAAATTATACATGAAAAGAAACAAATTAAGTTTTTACACCGTCCTTTTATGTTTCGTGCGTAACGCCGAAGTCTTGTATGCAAATGTTCAACTAACATGTGTATTATGGAAATGCGCGGCCGGAAAGCCAACAATTTCTAATTCGAGATTGTGCCAGCTAAATATCGGCTTGACATTGTGTCTAGATTAAAAAAACAGAAACTGATGATTAAATTCAAATTTGAAAAATTATAGAGTTGTGGTACATGGATGAATTAAAATACGTATTTAGGTACTAGTTGCACCTCGTAGCTTCGCTCTCGTGGAAATTTCGGAATAAAACGTACCCTGTGTTATTCCAGGTTATATTCTACCCTTGTACTGAATTCAATATCTGGAATCTAAATCGTGAATGTCGTGTCGCTTTAGCCATTTATTGTAGCTGATGATGAGTTCCTGAACCAGCTCATTCTATTTTCAATATCTGGAATCTAAATCGTAAATGTCGTGTCGCTTTAGTTATAGCTAATATTGAGTTTCTGAACCAGCTCAAGGGCTAACTAGCTAGCTGACTTTTGTAGCGTGTAATGAACCAATTGGACGGTTGAACCACGGTCCAACTGATATATCAAGAGGTTGTGCCACGAGAAAGTGACTCTCAGTTCGCTCAGCTGAGCTTGGGCTCCAACTTTCAACGGCTGAGGAAGAAGCCGGAAAACGTTCAGATGAGAGAGAGACAGTCTGGGTTAAATCGGAATTATTTACTTACCAAATTGTAATGGCGTCTCCACACTGTCGTCGAACAGCTTGCCAAAATTTGGCGGATTCGGTATACATTGCTGGTTTTTCATTGTGATAAATAAAAGCAATGTTCACGCATTCGCGTCGGCACGTATCTGAGTTCGGCGACAGTGTGGAGATAGCATAAGGGTAGGTAGGTAGATATTTAATAAAATAAAAATACAAAGTTTATTTATTTGGTTTATTGTGCTGTTTAAATAAACAACTAATTGCGCACCTAACTACTCTAATAATTATTATGGTACTTACAATTATAACGCATTAATACCTACTTTATGACACCTAGTTAAAAAGAAATCATTCATTTTTGCATTATTTTTAGTTGGATTGGACTTTAATGACTTACAATCTGCGCAGGAGGAGGATATGGGATCGAAATAAAGCTGTCGCTGGCATTAGCTGTGAGGGTAAACTGTTTAAGCCATTGTATTGTATGTGTCATCTATATCATGTAATAAAGAGTTTGAGTTTTTCCTGTTTGGGGGTCCAATTCCAGATATAGTGACACAAAAAACGAAACGAACATATTCCTTTTCTTTTGTATTTATTCATTTTGTGTTTGTAATAAACACACATATTATAGCGGAGTTGGTTAGACACCTTCGAATAGTTCGCACCAAGGCCGGAGTCATCGGAGTAATATTTTTGAAAGCGAAAATTCATCAGGACTTATTTAGGTACCATTAAATCCTACATTACTATTCCTAGATTACAATCTACTTCAATATCACAGAATCATACGAATTACCATACATAACTAATAAACAAATTTAATAAGTATTTAATTACAATTTCAGAAGTTATTTACATTAGTAATTAACATTAATCAATAAATTACCTATAATAAATTATTTTAGTGACATGGAATGTAGATAAAGTTTCTACTAACAGTAGAATATTTTTTATTCTTATGTATCTAGAATCTAGATTATGTAACTATATATGGACACAAAAGCTGTTATGGCATTATAATACGAATTTTTTCTACGTACCTAGGTATTGTATTTACAGATCTACAAATATTTTGTAAATTTGTTTTGACTTATAATTTTCACTTTATTTACAACTTAAGCAATGGACAATTCAAAATGGCTGCCCAATAATAAAATAGGCTGTATTTTTTTTTTTCATAGACTCAATTTCCCGCCTTAATTTCTGACGTAACGGAATCGGAGAAGCAATCATTTGAAACCCCGCTTTGTACTGAACAAAAACTGGCGGGAGATGATCTGTCACTTGAATTTTTTTCTTGGCTTTGGAATTCAACCATACTGCCACTGGGTTGGCGCAGGAAATTTTGAAACGCTATCGGCTGTGATCGAATTTTTTCCGGTTTCTTTAATAGTTCTTCTATTGAATATGGGTTTTTCTTTTTCTCATTCGGTGTTTTCCTTTCATCTGTATCAGGTCTGTCTGTGCTATCATCGCTCGCTTCGACGGATATATGTTCAGAATTTTCCGATTTGACTTCGTCTGAGTTTATTCTGCTTAGAAGATCATTGTGGAGATTCAGAGCGTATGGGGAAAAATTTTTGGCGTCGTGATATGGCATCATGATTCTTTGCCAGGGGGATATTGGGTATGGCTTGAGGAGGCCTTGGGCTTGGACCTGGTTGGCCAAAATCCAGGAAGTTGTGATTCGCCGGTCGTATAGTGCTGGGTCTTGCGGAGGAGGTACCCTGACTGCTGTGTGGGCGAAGTAGGAGGGTGATTGCGGCACCGGAGTGGGGGGCAGGGAGGACTTCAGTGACATGTAGTCTATGACGTTTGAAGGCAGCTCCGGTGGCGGGTAATGCTCTGAAAATAAAATGACAATAGTTATTGCATGTAACAATCACTGCATAGTATAAAAAGCAAAGTCGCCTTCTGCGTCTTTCATTTTCTAGCCATGCAACGGATTTTGATGCAGTTTTCACTGTTATTTAGATAGGCCGGGCTGAGTTTAGGCCCGGACCGGTATAAAATAAATCATTTTAGTTAAACTTATGTTTTATGTAACTCTTGAAATATAATTAGGGTGCAATAAATGTCTCCTTTAACTATTTACACTATATCAACAAAAAACTCCACTACACGTAATAAAAGGAATCCAGAAGTTCCCTATATCCAAACATCTGTAAACACACAACAAGCTGTTATTCAAACATAAATAACGAACTACAAGGAATGTATGCAACTAAGTAATCTAATTAGTGGCGAGTCCCTCGCGACAATTTTTGTTTACGACAGTCTATTAGACATTGCGATGATAAAATCAAAATTGAGCAAATAATGGGCTTCCTACAAATGTCCAAGTGTATAAATAACGAACAACTATAATGAAAGCCCAAATAATTTTAAATGTAGGTAAACAATTTTAAAATGGACAACCATGGCCGAAATTTATCTCTTTTGAAAAAAAGAAATGGCTTTTTATAAAGTTTATTGGTAACCTCCAAAAATGTGTTTAAAAATAGAATTGAATCATAGAAAAAAATAGAATTTTGAACATATGACAATTTGAGGACAAATGTCACTGGCACCTAAATAGGTAGGTACTCACGTAGTACCTATTAATTCCATGCTGGCACCTACATTTTTGTGGTAATTAATTAAAAGAACAACACAATGTACTTCCTTGGGTGTTCGCACCTGTTCTAGTATCAAGAATGTGCGTCCGGCTCTATAAAGACGCCGCCATACCAAATGTTTTGTACAAAATTATATAGATTAAATCAAATTATAGTTGACAAAACATGAAAATATAATAATGCATATATATCCTACGTGAATATTAATTTAAGACCCATCAAATTTTACTAGCGTAATTAAGTAAGTAGTAATAATTTCAGATGAGAATTACGAACTGTTATAAAAATTCCAACAAACATTGTTTTGACCACCTACTTATATTTTTATACAAATTATTATTTTTTGATTTGTGCAAATCAGTTACTTGATTCTCAATGTTACCGAGTGGTTGTAAATTTGTCATAAAAGTATGTTTTGACTAGTTATGCTATGTTAAAGCATTGACTGTGACACATATAATATAAACAGTGGATCTTGACATTTAGTGTAAATTTATGGCCATACCACTATTTTATGTCGCCATTTGGTCAACAATAAAATTTAATCTTAATTGAACAAATTTGAAATATGAGTATGCTATGGCATGTCAAAATATTTAGTTTAATTTAATGTTCATATGACACGATTGGCTCCAGCAGGTGTAGTGGAAATTACATTGAAGTACCTACCAAATTATTAGTGTATATTGTGATGTGATGTCATTATTAGTAAACGCACAATGTAATCTTCTTTGTTTGATTTGAATTTGTTTCAAATTAAGAATGTAAGAATGGTGCTTTACAAGGAGGGCAAAACGATGGTCTGAGATATTTTCATCAAGAGAAAAGCATTTTTCAAACTTGAATGAAGACACTAATATACAGGAAAAGAACTCGTGGTAACAAGCATACATAAAAAATAAAGCACAAATCCTTACATATCATAAAACAAAAGTCCTCTACCGCGTCTGGCTCTCTATCTGTTCGCAATAAACTCAAAAACTACTCCAAGGATAATCATGCTGTTTTCACCAATAGATAGTGTGATTCCTTAAGAAAGTTTAGGTGTATGATTAATGTTTTTACCTGAGCGGACGGGCCGCTAGTAAAAAATAAAGGGGCTTTTACCAGCGACACTCGTCAATACCTTACTCAACATCCGATATCAACATCACAGAAGTACCAGGCACACATAAAAACTAAAGAGGCTTACCAGAGCCACTCCTTAGTTGCTTCGGCACTCTCATTTGCAATTTCCAAAGGTGACTGAAGACACATCTGGTAGTCCCATTGGGCAGTGGGGCCACGAACTCTAGTGTTTCAAATTCGTGGGACCATGAGTGTGAGAACAGTGGGACAAAATGCGTGGGATCACGAGTCTAAAAGCATTTATAGAGCCAAACTCGCAGTACCAGGCACACATAAAGACTTAAGAGGCTTACCACCACCACTCCTTTGTTCTTCGTCGCTCCAAGCTAGTCCGCTGTTCCTCAAGATCCTGTTCACTGAAGACACCGAAGGTATGGAGTGGGGCTCGCACACTCTCGCACTGAGCAGCCTCTCGCGGATCTCCCACGCGAACATGCCAGGGTTCTCTTGTTTCAGTCTGAGAATCTTCTTCACCACTGTTGGGGTCGCGACTTGCTGGAAATAGGAGAAGTTGTGATACTATCATCATCAACAGACATTTAAAAGTTTAATTCCTCGGGCACAGGCCTTCCTTATGAATGGATAAAGATTATGGCCCATGACCCACCACGCGGGTCCATAGCGAATTGGCGGGTTCTAACGACTGCAAATACAACCGGGACAAGTTCAAGATAATACATTTTTGGTCACCCATCCAATAACCGAACATTGCCATCAGGCGCCATTGCTATCAGGCGCCAAGCACGCTAGCCAATGCAATTATAAAATGTAATAAATATATAGATAAACATATTATATAACAAATATATAGATAAACATCCAAGACCCGGGCCAGTTCAGAAAAAGATCATTTTCCATCATGACCCTCTCGGTTCAGAGGCAAGCACTTTACCACTGCGCCACAGAGGTCGTATATATAATAGAGAATATAATGTAGCTTAAGTTGATTATGAAAAGTTACTACAATGTTACTAGAATGTAGTTACTAAAATGGACCAAAAAGTACATTCTGAAAATTCCTGGCCTGGTATTTTTTCATAAAACAATCATGGGTTTTTCTGTACAATCTAATCACCATCACACGTATCAATATTTCGATTGATGAAACAGTGGCGAATCTGATAGCGGCCACTCGATTCGGGACTAATGAGCAAAGCCGCGGAACTACACGGGTATTGCCTATGGGCAATGGTCGAGCCATTACACAAACTGTGGCAATCTAGAAAATTCTAATCTTTACTAATATTATAAATGCAAAAGTAGGTTTGCTACCTCTTCACGCTCTAATCTACTGAACCAATCTTCATGAAATGTTGCATACATGTGGTTTGAAGTATGGAGAAGGACATAGGGTACCCTCCATCCCGGAAAAATAACTGTTCCCGTGGGCGAAGCCGCGGGCAAAAGCTAGTTAGGTATATATCTGGTCCTGGAGGAGACCTTTCGCTTAATGACTGCTGACTTTCAAAGCACAAAAGAAAAAGAAGCGGTGCCTTCACCACAGTCTTTGTTCCAAAGACATCAATTGACAAATGTGGGTCTTTTAGTATATCAACCCCGTTATTCTTAAAAAATAGCACTTTATAATAATAAAGTACGATAGTGGCAAACAAAACATACTTTAGCTTAAATTGTGGTATATACTTTAGCTTATAATACTTTATCATTTCTATAAAAGAAATACCTATATTCGTCATAGGTATATGTGATGTCATTTACGAGTGAGTGCTTGGTTTCTATTTTTTAAGTATTAGATCTATGGCATGGAATTAATAAGTATTTCATGAGTACCTACTAATTTCGTGATCTATGGTAAAGAAACTGACAAGGTGACAATGACAAGGCATGAAAAAATTAAACAGTCAGTGTTACTACATGAAAATAATTCTTATGCCTCATACGAGGCAATAACTGGCCGTTTCGCAAAAAGTCCGTTTGTTTTCCGATCGCTGTGTTTCTGAGTCATCAACATTCGCAGGTGACCATTCCCACACACTTTCATTTCACTGATACAAACGAGATAGGGGGCAATATCAGACTTCTACAATATAGTTGTTTGTTTGTACAATACTGTGTTAAAATTCATTAAGTGAAGGGATTCTCTGGTGTAGGTATTTTATACTCTGTCCGCCCGCGTAAATTTCTCATAGGAACAGTTATTTTTTCATATGCAAAATTTCAAGAAGATTGGTTGTGTAGATAAAGCGTGAAGAGGTAACAAACAAATAAAAAACTAAATTTCGTATTTATACCATTAGGTAGTATTAGAGTAAAATTTAAAAAAAAAACAAGTACTTAACATCTATTTAAATTTAATTGATAAAAAAATATTGATTGTTTTCAGATTGTTTCACACATGACAATTTAAGTTGGCGGCGTATGGCGACAATGACAAAGGGACACAGCTGATAGTATTGGGTTGACGTCAAGCAAGCAACCTGTTGTAAAATCAAAGCTCTACGCGACAAGCAATTATTAGATTTTTTATAAACACCATAATTTACACACAACATGGTGCATTTATGCATTCACCAACGATTTAAGACTATTATTTATATGTATACTAACTCTGTGATAGGCTTGAAAATATTATGACAGAATCTTTTCTTAACGCATCCAAAATAATTATAGTTCAGCTTAGACGGAGCGCACCCGTGAATTAAAAATAAAATGGGCTTAAAGAATAATTATCTTCGCCAAAGAGCGGCAACGGAAAAAAGAAAAAAAGAAGATGGCGCTAAAATTGACCGTCACGTTCAATAGGATATCGATTGAGCGTCTAATGGCGTAATAACACGTTTCCGTTAAAACTGACGCCTCCTGCTGAGTATGGGTTCCTGAATAAGTACACCTTCTTCCAAAAGCTACTATTTACACATTAACTTTGACAGAATATTTACAACTCCTGTAATTATTTTTAAAACCACACATGCGTGAGGTAGCTAGATTGGCGGCAAAAAATTGATTATCAGTAATGGATTTCTAACCTCGGGCCATGATAATTGTTTAGTTCATTGATTATATCAAACAGATGCCAGCAAATCGCAAAAAAATCTCCTTTTTGTATTTTAACACTCTCCAAATCGATTATTTACACGAAACTAGGATAATCTGTGTGATTTTGCTTTTTTAATGATTGTGCTCAAGGCAATGGACCAAGGGCTTCGCTTCCGTGGTTTTTTTATGTTGTGTAATCCATTTGTCATTGTGCTTGGTGGTAAAGTAAGTACTACTTTTACTATAGAAGAACAATCCTCACAAACGTTTGAATTAAAAAGTTTTCGCTGTAAGCAGTTTTTTATTTTTGTAAAACTACCCATTATTTTTTGTCTAATGTCTCGTCCAGATTCTGAAAGTAGCATGGCACGAGCATAGCCATTGAAAGCTACAATGTCAGTTCAATTATCAATTATATACCGTGGTAAAAACACAAGCATTGTACTGTATACAGCCACGTCATTCGTCATGAGCCTTCCTGTCTCCAATATTCATTTGCGATTCGCATTATTATTTTTTTATTAAATACTGGCAACTATTTATAAATTTAAACGAGTAAAAACTGTTCAAATTCACATTATAACGAGGTGGACGAATAAAACGCCTGGTAATACAGGTAGCGAGGCATTCCCGCGTCACGGCCGGCTCACCGTTCACTTCGCGACGCTTTTTGCTGCGCGCGCATCAATCATCGCCTGACACATCCAATATCGGTTTTTGCGCGCGCCGCTACTCCGAGATGCCGCAAGATGGCGTTAACTGTCCACAAACGCGTGCACGATTAGCGTTTCTTATTACCGATTTCTATTAGACTTTCCACCTTCCTGATGGGGTGAAAGATAATTTGCCGGGGCGTGAGACCCGTTGCTGTAATGACGGATTGATTCGATATTAATTCGAGTGAGGAAGAGATGACGTTTCTACAGTTAATATTAAGTTGATGGGCTACGCAGGTGCGTTCGGTGGCTGCCTAGGAGTTGACATGTTTTTTCCGATGTAATAAATGGATCAAAACTCGATCATTATGACTAAAAATGGATTTGATGACTGTTTAAGCTTGCGAGGTAAATCGATTATAACTAAGTGGAATGACGGTAAAAACAGTGGAAAAATGATGGAAATTGTATAATTTTCATTTAATTATGTAAAGTTGAGACAATTGTCTTAACTTTTACATAATTAAATTTTCCTTAGATGGATCTAAATTAGATTTATTTAAATAAATCTAAGGAAAGAAAGGGACATTTATTTCAATAAATCTAATTTAGATCCATCTAAGGTAAATTGCTACTAGGTAAGACAAACATTATATTATTTTCTGAAAATTAAGTATTTATAATAATTCCTGGCCTGTAATAGCTCATACATTTTATCCCGCAATTTCACAGCTAGGAAACAACAGCTTCATTTGAACGAATGAATAATCGTAAATTATAAAAAGGAAACCTATATGTCTCTATCTCGTTTGCGTCATTAGATCATCAAGGAATAAAAGAAAATCCGATCCGATTGCTATTCAAACGCATCTCATATATACTTACCATAGACAAAAAGAGTAATGATTTCTTGCGCATCGAGACATTAGAGCGACATCACCGCTTAATGATCTAAGCGCGTTCTAGAGACTAGTTACTTCCTACCTCGTTTCGTTAATTTTGCACGCCCCTTATATAGTGTTGCATGATGTAAAAATATATGGAACATTCCACCATTGGAAATGAGACTTCGATTTTCTCGGAATATACCCGAATATGTACGAAAGTTTGTGACTCACGTTAAAACTGCTGAGTTGAGCTCATAATTAGCGGACCCCAGGCTACGATGGCTGCGGATGAAACCAGGGAAATGATCAGATGAGAGAGGGCGAGAAAATCTTAACGAATGTCATTTAGTAAATGACCTTTAAAAAAAAAAGATGACTTTTCTGGAGCAATTTAAGGCATCATTTACCCCCTGTAATTTTATTGTGGCTAAACTTGTAGCAATTCACAGTGAATAACGTACCTATAACATATTTACTTACATTACCAATTTAATGGTACTTAATTTTGTGGGAATACCACGAACTCATGCGACAATTTGCAATAATTGGGATAGCTTGGTGTTCAGTTGACTGTACATGTTGAATCGTTCAACAACCGCTAAATCGAGCAGAAAATATCAAACATCTATCATAAGTTTATCCTACTTCGAACTACCCACTTTTGCTTTCACAGCGCAGGAGTCAGACATCCGGAAACGACTCGGTTTCAAGGTCGAAGACCAGATTTTTGCAGAACTGCAGGATGCGGCCCTTGAGCACAGTAATTAGGGTTTTTTGTGCCCTCTGATTATACTCGTTTTAATCGGAAATAGGCCATTAAGCCTAGATGAAAAATGCACAGTTGACCTATACGAGGTATTGCAATGAAAATGATAGTGGTTTTTTTAAGTTTTTGTGTAATTTATCATATTTTTTATGAAAATCAATCATACTATGGTTTTGACAATTTTATTCCAATTTCTTGAATGGCTAAAGTGGCCAAAAGGATCTATGCGACCTTTGCCAAATTAAGTTGGGTAAAGCTTTTTCGATACTGGCAATACCTATAACACTCAAAAGTGTTCTTAATTTTAAATAATTTTTTCCGTCGAGTTCATAAACTTAAACAAAGTTTTGAATTTCGAATCATTTTTTTTTTCAAATACTAGCAAATCTGTCTAACCCTCAAAAGCGTTCTTTATTCGAATTTAGTTTTTTAGTTGCGATCATTAAACAAACTTTTGAATTTCGAATACTTATCTAAAACTATCGAGCTAAAAGCCTATAGAATCGATATAGGTAAAATTCATCATTAAACCGCGATGGATTTTCACAACTTATGCGGGATTTACGTCGATAACAACCTTTATAGCGGCATCTGGATTACCCCGTCAATATTATTACTCGCTTCTTAATACCGTAAAGCTGCTTCATAAAACATATTGGAAATTATTGTCAATACGTCCGTTTTATCTCTTTGGATATCGCCACTGAGGTAAAGCCATGGAAGTGATTAGTAATATGTAATAAATATCGATTTATAGTAATTCGAACAGAAGCAATTACATAAAGCAGATGCGTATGCCATTTCGTTATAAAATGTTTACGCTGTAATAAAAAATGACGTCACTAAATTACGACAGCAGCAGACAGACGGAGAAATGGATTTCAAAAAGTGAAGCAAATATTTTCTTATTAGTACTTACCCAATGCATTTTATTTTAGTGTAGTGAGTTTAATCAGAAAAAGTAGCATTACAATCGTTTGCTTAGTTTATAGCATAATTTATTCATCAATCTGTAATGGCCTGGGGAAATCTGTATTCTGGTCGATAATTTAACAGCGTGTACAAATTTGAAACCTTTGTGATATGACAGTATCTGATATGATTATTTGGAAAAAAGGCCAATTGCCAAAAAAAGTTGATTCGTGTGCTAATCCACGTTTTGACACCCCTTGAATTCTTGATTCTTGATTATTTTTTATTTATTTATCGTAGAATCAACAAGGGTTAGTTTAATGCCAGTTACAGATTCTTATTTTGTAAATTAAAAACTTTCACACAGCTTAGAACAGATTAAAAAAAAAAACAAAAGACAAACAGGGACGCAGTACATTATGAAGACATCAACTGTTATCAGAAACGGTAATGACGTTGAAATTTTCGATGTCACCTCTGTCACCTCAGTGACCACGGACCTTTGTAACAAGATCCTAAAAGTCTGGGAGATAAAAAAAGTATGTGTGCGTTACGCGAGAGTTTAAAAAATAGAAGTAAATATAAATAAATATATTAGGACCAATCACACAGACTGAGCTAACCCCAAAGTAAGATCGAGACTTGAACTCAACGATGCTATATTTTATAATAAATACATGTATAGATAGATATACATACATACATATCCAAGACCCGGGTCAATCAGAAAATTATCATTTTCCATCATGATCCGACCGGGGATCGAACTCGAACTCTCGGTTCAGTGGCATGAACTTTACCACTGCACCACCGAGGTCGTCAAATTAGTCACCTCTAGTGATTTAATTCTAAGTCATTTATTTCCTCCGTGTCCAGGTATTGTGGCCTATCCATATTTATTATCCTGCACACTTCACAAGTTAGGGATTAGCGTAATAAAGCTATAAACTTAAGAAAATATGCATGATCGAATGTTTTGCAACTCTATCTGTATAGGCGGATTGTGAGCATAAAACGTTTTGTGAGATTATTAAAATGGTATTTTAGTAAAATACAGTAATCCACCTTTGCGCTTGAAGCGGTTGTTTTTATATATTATTAGAAAGAAAAAAAAAGACATTGTAAGAAACAATAATGGTAAGCCGATCTGGCGTGATAGGGACCAACACTGTTCAAATGAGTTTCTTTCAGCATTTCTTCTCAGCAGTGGTCGTTCCGAAATGCCAGTAGTTTGTAGCTTATGAGAAATAACTATAAATATAAAGATTGACGAGAAAAAGTGCCTGTGAAGGTCTAATTTCTGAATAAATGATTTGAATTTGAATTTGCGGTGTGTGCGTGGATGCTATACAAATTGCTGCGATTTGATTTTTCCGTGTCACCGCCACACAAACATAACCCATCTTTTAACTGATATGTCTAAGTATTAATTAATTATTTTCCTGTGCACGTTATTGCGTCGTTTCTATGGTTTACTCTCTTTTTGCTTAAAATAAATCCTCAAAGATGTTATACTTAGTGTTATATTTGATATTAATAATTAATAACATTAATATATTAGGACATTAATTTAATTCGGTGATATCCTGTATATACATAACATAATCTGAACATTATACTTAATGGATGTGAAAATAACTTATTATTTACCTAAAGCTTATGACAAATCCAGACATCAAAACCAATTTCAATACAGTTATTTAAATTTCGAACCGTAAGCCGTCATCCCTATTGCGGGTTATTAAGACCATAGATAAGGACGGCGATAGGTTGACATCGGTTGACAGGTGCCCACCGCTCCCATGACCCGACTTGACCAATCACACCATTATAAATACAAATTGCCACGATGTGCCCTCCGATTGTGTCGAACACAACTAATTATTCGAATTTTCGAATGCTATCGTTCGATTTCTGAATGAAAGTTTTTAAATTTCTTTCTTCTTTTAAAAATTGGGCAGTGTTATCTGTTTTCGAGGTTGCAATAATTGCGTTTGACATCATGAAGATTACGCTTATCTTTGAGAAAAAAGTATTTCATTAGTTACAAGTCGATACAGATATTATCTATTTATTAACTAGCTAGATATGGAAGATCAAACAACGAGACAAAAAAACACGGAAACAAAACGAAAGAAATGATATTGCATTATTTATGTAAAATTTGTTTGTTCTTGCAATACTTTAGTTAAAATGTATCAAAAATATAAGCATAAGTTATATATCATGCTTAAAATGATTAATCAAAATATGGTCAAAAGTCAAAATACTATTTAAATTTGGAATTGTTTAATTTCTATTTAAAAAAATGTCCAAACATTTTATGACGTAAGTAGATAGGTAGATATCTGATATGTTAGCAAAGCAAGTTGTAATTAAGTAACAGTTCAAGTTACGATAAAACAGTAAAAACAAGCCGTTTCATATCCCCTAAACACCATAGATAAAAGCATTTTGAGCATACACTTTATAATTAAAAAGCAGTAACAAACACGTATAGCTGATTTAAAAACAAACATTCGGCAGTGTTGCTTGCGCCATGACATGGTGTTGCCAGCATAGAATATTCTATTTTACTACGACAGTTGTTAATGTCGATTTAGCATGTCATGCCGAGCATACTGATTGCTATCGCGTTTCTTCAATAATATTCGAATATATTAAGCAATTTAAATTCATAGATTTGAGATTCAAATCATTACTCTTTATAGCGATGATTTTCGCAAATTATATTTGAAGGATTTTTTAAATCAATAATTGGCTTGCTGTAGATAACTGATGGATGGTGTTGCCATCAATAAAGCAATATTATGTAATTAAAAATAATCAACTAACCAAATCTAATTTATACTATCAGGATTCTTTAAAAATAACTAGTAACTCTTTATTTTGCTCTGCTCTATTGGTAGCAAAAAGAAAAGGTGTCTTCATCAGATAAAAGGAAGTCATATGTAAATTGAAATAAAATTTCCCACGCGAAAGAATTCGGAGATATTAGAGATATCACATATAGATCAAGGCAACCAACCCCTAGTGATGTAAGTACGTAGAAAAAAGTTACATATTTTTATCGATGATTTCAGAATAAAATGTAAAATTTGCCAAAAATAACTATCTATATATTGCATTTAAAATGACATTTTGTTGTTGACCATGTTGTTAATAATGTGCAAGTTTTTCTTGTAAAATAAAAACAATACCTGGATTAATATCAAAGTACTGAAATTAGCTTATAAAATGGCTTCACTCCAAAAATAAAATTAATCGCATATTTTAGATTATAATAACGGGGTTCTTCATAAAAAAGATAAAGCATACTTTAAGCTAAAGTATGTTTTGTCGCTGTCGCACTTTATAATATTTGACTTATATAGAAAAAGACAAAAGATATTTTAACTAAATTTGTAATTATACTTACTATAAATTAATCACCCTATCATTTGAATTGAACTATTTGTATATCTACAAAATATGTTAGAGTATACATTCAGAACTTTTCGTAATGCAAGTAATATTTCTGTCATTTAACATGCCCTTTAATTCGATGTTATGTCAAATAAAAGGTAAAAAAAATGTAGCTCAAGTTCCATCGATATCGATGATCGCGGGCATAGATCAAAACACCTTCGATATTAACATGTTATTAAAATAAACGTGGCGGATATTAGGGTGGAAACATGTCGACGACATTTAATTGGGTAGCATGTACCAATATTTGTTTAATTGTGAACATGCACGTTTGAACCATCGGTAATATAGGCTCAGATTAAATTAAGATTAGTTTTTGTGTTGTTTCACGTTTGTGACCGGTACATTTCATAACGATTTTGCTTAAACTTTTGTTTTAGTCTTGACTATTGAGACAGGATTTAGAGAGGTAGGATCTAGAGGTCCGAAGAAGCATTTGTTCGGCAGTATATGTCTAATAATAATTAATAGTAGTTGATATAAGAACACGCAAGGCAACATGCAAGCATCAAGAAGGTGGAATAATATCCGTTTTGTCTGTGTGTGTGTGTGTGTGTGTGTGTGTGTGTGTGTGTGTGTGTGTGTGTGTGTAGTGCAAAATGATGACCTCAAATAGTGTTGTGCGGTGTTTGTTTACATGTCAAGATTACATTTTCACAGTTTATTTTTTTATCCCCCTTTCAGGAAGGGTTGATATTTACTGGAAACTACGCATAAAGGATCTACCTAAGGTTTATCACCCCGTTTCGTATGTGTACGGAGTTTAGGCTATCTAGAATTCTATGGTTCAATCATCATCTAGAATTCTATGGTTTTCCAACCGGATACAACATAAATTATGTACCTATAAAATGGAAAAATCTAGATTCCAAGTAAGTATTTACTTTCAAAGGTCTACTTTAACGGTCCGACCTGGCATGTTTAACGCCCCCCACAATACTTTACGCCCTCATTCCCTGAAATAAAGCCTGTAAAACTCTTCGGGCATGTTCGCAAGTGTACGCTAACCTCCTAATTGGTCATAATACCTTTTGAAAGCAAATTTGTAAAGATACTGTGGCAATCACAACTTTGTAGGACTGTCATGTTAGAGGAAAATTAGGCTTGGAATGTAAGTTATTTGTGTTTTAATAAGAAAATAATAACTAATGAGGTCCCTGTCATTTCCTCTGGAAATTACAACATGGAGTTCTTTAAAAAGGATTAATCAGATGCCGGCACCGCGCGTGTGCCACCCCTGGTCTTGAAGGCGTCCATAGGCTGCGGTGACCACTTCTCATCAGGCGCGTCACATGCTAGGTATTTGTTTGCTCAGTAGTATAAAAAATAGGATCACCAATTAAGTTTTACTACACTGGACCAGATTATCCAATAAGAGTCATGAGATAATGCGACGCCAAGTTATTAAGCAACTTTTGCCCACGTGAATTTCTCTGACGAAAGTCAGGAAACGGAAAGGGGAGTGAAAACTCCCCGTTGTTTGGGGGTTAATTTTTGAATAAAATAGGCTTATTTGAACAAATTTTGTCAAAGTTGATCTAACTGTTTGGCCATGAAAGCGGAACAGACAGACAAGTCTATCGCATATAATAATATTAGTATGGAAATATGGATATAGTATCTTTTCTCGAAGGCCTGTCCAACCTATTCAAGCACACAGCTGAGAGTTTATTCCACAGTTTTAAAAATTCATACCTACTAAAAAAAAAAAACAATAAATTTCACATAAAACAAAAGAAGCGATCTCGTGCCAACAATCAAGTGCGCAAACAAATACAAAACAGCGCTAAATTATAATAAAATTCGGTGTGAAAGTGGTCAATAGAGGGCCGACCCTCATAAAGGGCGGTGGGCTCAGTGCCCACTAATTATGGTCATTTGGCCATAAACGCTGGCCATCGATCATAAAGCCCATAACTCGGAACTAGGCTTGTGAAGTATCGATATTTAATTTTACATTCGAAAAGTATATAGGAAAAATCTATGATTGTTTTAATTTACGATATATTCTATTTTCTTAAATAGTTTCTATTATTTTGTTTTCCAGGTTTTTTTCTATTACCAAAAACATTTCTGTCATTCATTTTTACATAGTACATGTGTAGGATGCTCTTAAAAAAATTACAAGTAGGTAGTAATTTTTCTGAAATATTTTACTTCCAAATATAACAATTTAAGTTGTAATAACAAATGTTTATCAGTTTCACTTAGTTTTTCATTGGCAATCAATCTACTAATATACATTCGTTAAAAACATTTTATTTATTTACAATATCGATAAGACGCACTCGACATTAGCGCATCACTATTGAGCTGCAAAACTCGCGAATAGTTTCCGAACATGCAAATAATATCTGTGAAAATTCTCGATTTACACTCATTGGATTGTGTTTTGATTTAGCGGGCGGAAATTTGAATTTAGAATGCAGTTCGCTTCCATTCTGCTGCCAGTATCATTGAAGCATATAGAAGTTATTGTCCTCGGTGATAGTGAGCTCTCTTCCGAATGACTGAAGTTAAATTATCTTGTCCATGAATCAATATTTCTTCTTTTGTTTATGTTTATTTACGAGATTATTCCACGTGATGTTAATTGTCATAGGTAACGACGGAACCTATATTGTTATTTTAATTTATTTAAATCTCGAACTGGCGGCGTCTCGTATTTTATTTTTTCATACATCTTGACTACGATGCAGTGTCGTCTTTTGGGAAATATTGACAGAAACGCAGGCTTTTCTACTAATAAAAAAATATTGAATATAATTAGATTTATTACTATTAGATGAAATAAATCAATTATTTGGTCTTGAATATAAAAAAAATGTAGCAATTAAAATAAATTACGTTTGGGTACCAACTTATTTTATTTTAAAATAACATTTATTTATTTTAGCAAATCACGTATATTTTAATTCTACTTCAGAAATAAGTAGGATTTTCACGAATTTTCAAATTATCCTTTTGGAATTTTGCAGACCGAAGCCGAAGTTCGCATTGATCTTAACCTAATCCTAGAGCCAAGTAATATACAATTCTGTGCCATAAAATTCCGTAGAGCATGCGAAATTTGAATTAAAATTCATTCGTGTCGAACAACAGTTTTAACGAATATCAAAGGTGCTATTAAAACTTCAATAATTTTAAAAATAGAAGCCCAACCGGCCGAAATCAAAAATAAATGCTTCTGAATCGATCGACTATTATTTTTTAGAAAAAGCGTATCTTATTGATTTAATTGCTACACGCATAAAGGAAGGTTTTATAGGTTTTTCGCTAACCTGCCAGTAACTTGCCACATCTACAACGGTAAATATTTGATACATGCCGTTCAATTTTGTTTTTAAGATTAACTGTGTAAAAATCATCTTTAGAACTTGTACATAGAGTTGATTATAAGTCAGTTTTAGCTGAAAATCAGAGACGGTTGTCGCAAAATCAACTTTAAATGTATCGAAATAAAATCAAATTTTCGCTAGCATAGTTGTTAGCTAGAGTTGAAGTTACTACGAAAAAAATACGATTCTTTTCCGTGTATTCCCACACTACCCATTAGATTTGGTCTTGTTATAATAAATTTGGTGCGCTTAACGAGAAAGCACTTGGAAATTTAACACGCAGAAAAATTACATCTCAAGGTATCATCTCAATATTTGAACGAATAAAATGATTTTTTATCTTCTGGGATTAGAAAATTTAAAAAACAGAAAATACACGTAGTTACAAAGTAAATTTTCTGATAACGCCTCATAGGGTGTAGTCCGTGTACAGAGAATCTACAACTATTAAGAGCCCTGTCCCGAATAGACAGGGGCGCGGGTTCAATTCCCGCTTGATTCCAGATTCTTTTCATCACATTATTACTTTCGAAAATAAGTTAAAAAGCATGTGTGTTATGTATAAAACAAATCCATTTAAATACAAAACTATTAAACACGACATACCTATAACAACTAAATGGCGGCGGCGGGATCCTGTTGATATTCCGCAACCACCATGAAGAAACTATTTTTTAATACTCATTTTTACGGCCAGTATCAAAATCGTCATAAGGACAATTTCAATCGATAAACAAAAGAATCGGAGTAGGTATTAATTCTTTGCCAAATTCGGATTTGATGATTCAAGGTGCCTTTTAATCTTTGACTCGAACGTCCCAGAAATTACCCAATCAAATAATTTTACATGACCGTTAACGCGTTTAAATTTTACCTTTAATTGAGGTACCATAGTGTAGCAGATTTGGTCGTGGTTCGATAATAAAATAAATATATTGGTAGGTATGCGAGGTTTTATTACATTACACAATTATGAATCATTTCTATTAAGTTTATCGCATAAGGTTCAGAACGAAGTAAAAATTTATGATCACTAAGATATAGGTATATAGTATACTAATATATACTATTATTATAATATAAAGGGAAGGCCAGTGCCCCAGCAGTGGGGGACGAATATTTGGCTGATGACGATGAAGATATATTTCTGGAAATGTTTACAGTTTTTCATATTAAAGAGAAAATATATTACAGTGAACAAAAATATACCTACATTGATGAAGATCTATTGAAGGAAGAAGAAGCAAGCAGATGATCAATTTAATTGCTAATATACAGAGTTAGTTCTCTCATGTATTAATTTTTTTAAATTATTTTAAAAAGAAATTTTTAACATTAGGTAATTTAATAAAAAATACAGACACGGAAACGACCTATAACTGACATTGTTAAAAAAATAAATAATTACAAAATTCTGTTTCATTTGATTGAGCTTACATAAGGTTTAATTAATACTATTAATAACTTTCTACGTTTTCAAAAACGATTTTCGATACCAAAATCACAATAGAAATCGTGGGAATTAATTTAACAGACTGCAGATCGCATAACCTATAAAAAATATCTGTAGTGATATCACTGTCAAATCCGTAGAATCAATCGATTATGCCGAGCAATCGAGTGGATTCGAGTTGATTAGTCGTCAATTACGCGTAGCCATAACAGCTCTAATAAAAGTATTCGGTGATTTGGAAGCATTTTGTTGTAATCAAGATGGCGGCATCCGTTTGTGGGCATTGGTTTTTATTGGCGGGTCGAATCGGTGAGGTCGGCGGTCATCGGACCAGGGTTCGATATTTTCAAATCGTCATTTGTTTCGTCGTCAAATGGTTTCTGGAAAAGACCCACAAATATGTGCACGCACATAATTTCAGTGAACTGTCAGACTTAATGAATTGATATACTTATGTACTTGGTATGATTTAATTTAAGTATGTTTTCAAGGAAAGTACAATGACAATATAAAAGCAGACACTGGGCTTTGAGAACAGCGTAGAGAGAGCAGGCTATATTATTACGTAAGTGCTCCAGCTGGCTCTCATTATTCATGCAAGTCTTTTGTTTGTCTATATAAGTTACTAAGTTAAATACAAGGATAGATAAATATATATATATATATATATATATTATCATAGATTTTTTTTATTCAGTGCACTTTCAACATATCTTCGGTACATGGACTACGACAACATCCAAAACAAATAAACAGCGAAAGAACGAAACATTTCGACTTTCCTTACTAGGTCCGGTCATTTGAGCGACCTATTTGAATGGGAGATCAAAATATTTTTTTATTTTATTTTCACATTGTTTGATAATGAATTATTGACTTAGTTTCATCATCTGTGCTCTCTAAAATGCAGTGTAAAAAATATACCCCCGTTTTGTCACTAACACTTTGGATAAATGGTCTGAAATAAACGTATCATTCTTATATGATAAATAGATATAGTAAACATGCGGAACCCTCTCACAACAGTCCAATCGCCGAGGGCGCGGCGTGACGAAACGCCACCGCAAGAAGCCGAAAGCTGCGCAGGCGCAGACGTTTTATAGTTTATAATTACTGTGATCGACGCGCCGCCGCCGCCGCCGTGTGACCCGCGATTCTGAATGTGTAGCGTTTAAATCGTATGGGATTCCAAATTATTCGTTAATATTTCAGATTTCAGAACTTTCCACTGTAACTACTTACAGTGGAAAGTTCTGACTGTAGTTATAATAGATATTTGAGGTTATAGAAAGTTCCTTACACGAATATATTCATATTATAAATGGGTTCTTATACATTTGACGACCTCGGTGGCGCAGTGGTAAAGTGCTTGCCTCTGAACCGAGAGGTCCCGGGTTCGATTCCCGGTCGGGTCATGATGGAAAATGATCTTTTTCTGATTGGCCCGGGTCTTGGATGTTTATCTATATATGTATTTGTTATAAAATATGGTATCGTTGAGTTAGTATCCCATAACACAAGTCTCGAACTTACTTTGGGGCTAGCTCAATCTGTGTGATTTGTCCTAATAAATTTATTTTATATATTTATTTTATTTTTTATTTTTTTTATTTATGTTGGAAACGTTTTAGTGACATTTCTGTCATTTACTTAACAGTGGAAAGTTTAATATCCTCTAGTATTTGGCCTATTTGGTCCTTCTTTTTCATACCTTAATCAATTACCTAAGTCAATACCTAAGTCCTTACCCAAGTCAATTATTTTCTTACCTTAGTCTTACTCCCGCCAATAGAACCAGGTCTAATAGATCCAGTCTCGTAGAACCTCGTCAGGATCTTGGACACACAGCCGTGGGACACAAGCAGCTGCCTGCTGATGTCGCAAGGCCGGACTCCCATGATTGCCAGCTCCACGATCCTCTTGCGGACCACGTCAGGCAGTGGGCGACCGTTGACAAAGACCCCGCCCAGCTGGTTCACGCCCGCTTGACCTGGAGATAGAACTCTTGATGATTCCAATGTTGATTATCTATTTTTTTATTATTATTAAAGAACTTTGATTGCCACAAAGAAGAAAAGAAAACAAAAAGAAATCTTTTCTCCTTTGTTATTACAATTTGAAATATGGAACACGTTCATTCCAAAAATATTTACTCATAATATACTAGCTGGAATTTATTACAATTTTAATTTGAAATTTGGAACACTATCATTCGAAAACTACAATTACACATTACACTATTTTAGATGGATTATAAAAAAATAATTTCTTCACCTTCATTCGATAACACATATTACACCTACTATATGGATAATTTATTCCAAATTTAAAATTTGGAACGCCTTCATTTAATTTAATTTAAGAACTTTATTGCACACAAAATTGCAAAAAAAAAAATGTACAAAATGTGGACTTAACGCAATACGGCGTTCTCTTCCAGTCTACTAGTCTTCATTCGAGTACTACAAAGACTTGATACTTACTAGCTTGATTTTATATTTCAATTTAAATTTGGAATATTTTTTAAATTCAATTTGCAATATGGAGTCTGATGATAAAGGCTATTATTTATTAATTAGAAGAACTCTAATTATTTCACGCATTATCTGGTACATTACCAGTTGGATACTATTAATATTTTATATGTTCTCTGACCCGCTTATCTCATAAACATTTTGGTACTTCGAGCGTTCTAAGACCTAGTAATATAAAGCTTTTGTATGTTTATTACTTAATTACGTTTTAACGACTGGATTTAGCACAGTTAGATATGTTTGCTTGGTTTCTCGATTGGTCATATAAGGTAAAGTGAGTCGCGGCTCTGAACATAGCCAGTTTCATCCTAAATTTATTTGCTCAGCAATGGAACAAATAAAACAGGGTATTCGTTTACATGATTAATCTAATCAGTACTATAATCAATATTAATCATGACTACCGGCGACTTCTACCGCGTGTTTGTCGCAATAAAATCTCTTGGCTATCTGTGAGATAAATAGTCGCTCAGTTTTTATTTTATTTCTTACAAATTATAAATAAAAATATGAAAATTTACTCTTTATATTCTTGATGTTATGTTTCATGTTTGTATGTATGTTTTTTTAATATAATTTATGCCTGCTATTTTATTAGTAACATAAATATTACCAATTTTTTTGGTGAAACAGTTAAAAAATAAATATTTAAAAATAAAAACAAAACAGACTTCCAACCAACCACATCCCATTACTAAGTATTCTTCGATTATTAAAACCACATTTAAACCACGGAACACAATCATACAAAATGGACAAACCGCTCCATTTTTTATTCAACGTTGACAGTCCCTCGAGGTACAATCACCAGCAAATAACAACACACAAATTCATTGCAAACTCGACTCTATTCCGACCACATAGAGGTCAATGCTTAAGGTAGTATGTGTAGATTATGCTCAAGCTGATTACTACTGTCTCAATCGAAATAAACACATTATTTTAGCAACGGTCCAAGTTCACCTGTCTCATTTTAACTTAATATTTATTTGATTGCCAAATTCTTAAACCATTTCTCGTGACTACCTGAGTTGGGAAATAATGATTATACAGATGTATAACTCTTGCTGTTTTTTTATTAGAGTTTAGAAATAATTGTAATAGCCTGTTTAACCGCTTGCTGATGACAAATAGAAATAAATTTATTCATAGCATACTAATATACATCACAGAAAATGAACAAAATTTTAATATTACAAAGTTACAATTAATATGCCACAAAAGCGTACCACTCAGCTTGTGCCGTGACGAAAAGAGTCTTGACGATAATTTTCAGTGATACCAAACAAGATGGCGCTACCAGAAAAGAGTTTGCGAGATAAATCCGCGATACTTATACATACAATTGTATTATCAACATAACAATGTCCAGATGGATATTTGTTAATGAAATTGACAATATCAAACAGACATCATTAAAATTTGTGTTTCATAATTGTCGGAGCTAACTGACCAATCACATCAAGAAGATTTATTTAGCAATCAATTATAAAAGATGACGACAATTTAATTTATTACAATTATCACAATATCATATTATTAATCTATACAGGGGTATGTAAATGTTTTGATTATTGTTTGATTTTAGAAAAACATCACATATTTTTTTTACATACATAGCATTATTCTTTCCTAAGCTACTTTATACAACTAAAATACTAAAATAAACTAATAAAAACAAATTATAAAAAAAAAGAAAATAATTATTTATATATATTTACAAAAATGCCAGTCCCTGCCATTGGTTACCTTGAGGATGATAAATATGACAATATAAAAGAAATTGCCAAGGAAAGCAAAAGGTGCTATGCAAAGGTCTATGGCGGCGGCAGCAACCAGGAAATGCGCAGATGAGCAGGATCCATATTAATATTTATGATTTATTCAATGTTAGTCTATTTGTATTTGTATGTAAGTTTAACTGTTTAATTGTTCACATCGGCGAGTGAGATTCAGAAATATAGAAACTTTGCAAAATTTTCTTAAGCGTAAAACGGAATCGCTATTTTAGGATGGAAGTACAATTTAAAGTTTATTATTAACAAGCTACGCCCCGGCGCTTCGGACCCGTCGGAATTTCGGAATATAAAGTACTCTGTGTGCTATTCCAGTTTATATTCTACCCGTATACAAAACTTCATAACAATCGATCCAGTAGATTTTGCGTGAAAGAGTATCAAACATACACATCCACATACATCCTTACAAACTTTCGCATTTTTAACATTAGTAGGATGTAGAGCTTGTGTTCTAGTCTAATTTTAGTCGCACAAATTTCTGTATAGCAATATACCTACTTTTCAATTTGAGATAGAGCTGTAATGTGAACTTGTGACTGCCGCTATAGTTTCATTTCTGTATTATTTTTAATTTATGTATAATATCCTTACGATCAGAGATAACGTGATTACACCAATTGTTAGTTTGCTTAATTAGGGAATGATAATGATATATTAAAATAGGATATATATATAATATTATTTCTTTGTAAACATAATAAGTATGTCAGGAATAGACTATTTTAATTTTACATTAAAATTGTGTAAATATTTTGGTGGCAGTAATTTTTAGGTTAGATAATTTAATTTAGAGGCAATTAAGTATAATATACTGAAGATGAAGTAATAATGCTATTAAAATCATGAGTAGGTAACATTGAACTATGGCACTAGTCGTAATAAAAATGATAAAGGTATTTTATAAATAGCTATACATTATCCAAATGTCAAATTGGTTTTAAAAAGAAAACTTCAGCATTTTATCCACCTTTGAAATACATTTTGTTTTTGTCATAGGTATCATTTTGAAATTGTCTAAAAAGATATAATATTTATCTGTTATACATCTAATAATAAAACACTCGGGTTTTTGCAGATATTTTGTCGTTGAAAGTGAACAACGAATGAAAGACGGAATCGGGTTGTAGGTATACTGATTTACTGTCAGTGACAGTTAATGACATCGTCATAAAAATACAGAAATAATTGGCCAGTCAATGCCACAGGTTTAGGTTTGACAATAATATATTTGACAACAATAATGAGATGATAAATAAAGGCGTAACGAAGCCTGGAAATGGAAAATCCTTTATCTTGTACGAATTTGGACCAGAGATCTAAGAAACTGAACCTAATCAAGGGAATCAATTCCAACAATTGCATTCTTAAAAGGTATCCAATGGTGGAGCATCATAAAACCCTTATTGAACCGTCTTAACGGCTACCGTACCGTTGTCAATTATAAAGCAATAAAGGGATCGTCAAACGGCGACCGATTTATTACTCTAGTGCTATAAAATTAGCGTTCTAATTTGTTCGTAGCAATTCGAGTTTATGACGTTTCTTTGCGAAGACACGCCGCTCCCAACAGCGCGATTTCATGCCTGTTGTGAATGCCTGACTTTTCTGTCCACGCAAATTACCTCGCCCTTTACGATTTAGCCAGACTTGTGTTGCAATGGTGACTTTACGCGTCCAGGAATTCCGTACAACGATTTAGATATAATACAGATTACCTACTACATCCATACTTACATACTAATATTATACATACGAAAGACCGTCTGTCTGTTCCGCTTTCACGGCTAAACCGCTGGACCAATTTTGATGAAATTCGGTATGCATATAATTAAAGAACTCCGTTCAAACACAGGCTGTTTTTTTTCCAACAATCAACACCCAAATGACTATAATAGGGGGTGGTAGTTTGTAAGAAAAACATCTGTTCCACTTTCGCAGATAAATTCACGCGGGCGAAGCCGCGGGCAACCGCTAGTTACACATAGAAGGCAAACGAACAGAGAACTACAGTACACATAGAATTATATGTAAAACTTATGGTAAAGCCATATTTAAGTTGTTGAGCTTGGGGACTGAGGAAGTAACTCAGAAAACGATAGATATAATGAGAATTACGCAGGGGGCAATTGTTTGGCCGTGTCGCGTTCGTCTTGTTGTTATATATAAATCGAGAAGTGAAAAGCAAGAAAGCGAAATAAATAGTTATCTAAGGAGATACTACTGCCAAAGACTATACACTACCCATCACGTGGTATAAAACAATACTAGCACGCGTGCAATATGCATGTTATGCATGTAAACCTTCCTCTTTAATCACTCTATCTATTAAAAAATCCGCATCAAAATCCGCAGATCTAGGCGTACATACGGACAGCAGCGGAAAGCAACTTTGTTCGCTTGCTTGCTATGTAAATAAAATTTCACATATTATGAAACCACGATCAACTTTTATCATTACGCACTTTCTTAGAATCAAATTTTGTGTAATATTTTAACAATGTTGTTGTTATAGCGACATAGAGCATTGCACGAACTTCGCGGAACGGTCCTTAAACGCGGATTGCTCCTGTCAGACATATAATACATATATATATAGTATAGTATATATCCCTATAGCTGCTAATACGCTTCCAACTTTACAGTTCTGGATCGTAAATACATTTTTTTAGGGTCCCGCTTCGAAGAAACCCTTGAAAAGGCTATCAAGTCTGCCAAGTAGTTCACGCGATTTTTTTAATAATAATAATAATAAACGTTTATTTCAGACCATAGATATATGTGTTAGTAACAAAAATATCCTTATAAACTAGTGTAAGTAAAATACATAATAAAATAAGAATTAAATTAAATGCCAGCCAGCTGGAGCAGCTGCAAACAGTTTACGAAATAACTGCATGCAGCCTTATCCCGCGGGCTAGCATCGGCGAGTCCCAACGATCTGCCAACACGCACAGAATACTGTTGGGACTGTCGCGCATGCGCCTGAGGTGAGAGGCGCATATTTTGCGATTACATAGGGGAATTAAAACCTATTATGAACCCGTTGACCTAGAAACATGAAAATTGGCAAGAATCAACGACTGAAGGTACATTATAATAAATCTGAAAATGAAAGTAGAAATTATATAGGACTTAGAAAAGTACCAAAGCAAATTTTTGCAATCAAAATCAAATCATTTATTCAGAAATTAGGCCTTCACAGACACTTTTTCACGTCATATTCTAAATTAAATGATGTTTACCAAAGCTACAAACTACTAGCATTTCGGAACGACCACTGCTGAGAAGAAATGCCGAAAGAAACTCATTCAAACAGTGTTGGTCCCTATTATGCCAGAATGGCTTACCATTTTTTAAATATAAATTTATGTATAATTTTTTATCAGTTGCGGAACCCTCGTCGCGCGAGGACAACTCGCACTTGACTATTCTTTTTTTTCTTTTGCTCGCGTATATCGGCCATATATCGCGCATTATATTGCTTCTTTTACAACTTATGACGGATTTTACAACACGGCGAAAAAGAAGCACTTTTAACGCTCCTGCGCAGACGCGGGAGTTAATTTGAAGTTTAATCTCTTTTTATAGCTTTTTTAACAGAATTTAGTTCCGCAGCACGCGGAGTAAGTAATTATTTGCGGTATTCTTCGGTTTGTTTTGAAATTGTGAAATTAAATCCATGTGATATCTTAATTCGTTTTACTTATAGGGAAAATAAATATCTAAATTAATCAATATTATCGGCAAAATTTTACATAGATTTTATTTATTTTAGATATTTTTTTTCTAGACGTAGGTAGTGATTAAGGGACCAATTCGGAAGTATGCCCTTTTAAATAATAAAAAAAAATATTTTTTCGAATCGGTCGAGCCGTCTTCACGTATCGAGTAACCTACATAAAAAAATAATTAAAGTTCGCAACTTCCTTTTTTGAAGTTAGTTAAATAACAATAAACCTAAAGCCCTGTCGACGACATTTCAAAATTGACAATAATTGTCAAAATGTCACTTCCGATTTTACAAAAGCAATTTTATTATTTGTCTCAATAAATTTATTAGAAAAATGGACAGGTGCAGGTGTGAAGAATACGCAGTAGCGGTAAAGAAGCTTCGGTTTTATACTGTGGGCACTTTCAGGCCTGATATCATTGATAACTACAGTCGTAAGTAGAATATTTTATTAATAAATAAATAAATATATTAGGACAAATCACACAGATTGAGCTAGCCCCAAAGTAAGTTCGAGACTTGTGTTATGGGATACTATAACTCAACGATACTATATTTTATAACAAATACATATATAGATAAACATCCAAGACCCGGGCCAATCGGAAAAAGATCATTTTCCATCATGACCCGACCAGGGATCGAACCCGGGACCTCTCGGTTTAGGAGGTCGTCATGTATTTTCACATTTTCGTACGTTTTCCAGGAAATCTGAGAAAATATTTGAGGGACTGGTACCAAAGGTTATCAATCTGTACAAATTCTTTTCAAATTGGCCTTTACTATCGTCTCGTCCTTGCTTCGCTTGTGTAAAAAGATAATAAATTATATACACCTGAATCTTCCTCAAAAATACTATTTATTGGTTAAAACCGTACAAAATCCGTCCGGTATTTTTTTGAGTTTATCGTGTTCATACCGACAGACGCTAGAGACTTCTTTTTAATATACTAACTACGCCCCGACGTTACGCTCCCATGGGAATTTCGAAATAGAAATCACCCTATGTGTTATTCCAGGTTATATTCTACACGGGTACCAAATTTCATAACAATTGGTCCAGTAGATTTTGCGTGAAAGAGTAACAAATATACATCCCCACAAACGTTCGCATTTATGATGTTAGTACGATACGGATGTATGTATATTTATTTAAGGCGCAGGCTACGGAACAGTATGGCGTAAACACGGCGTAGATTACGCTGACATGAAGTTCTCCAAACCCTATGCCATCAAGATCCTGGAGCCCAAGGAACTGCCTGAGAACCAGCTCTCAAGCGAAACAAGGAAAGTTGTCCAGATGTGGTGCCCGTACATGACCCCTTACAAGATGGTATCCGACGAATAACATAATTAATATATGTGAATCTTCATTATAAATCTACATTTCTAAATGTCACATCGTATGTGGTACAGTCAACAGCACATCAACCTAACCAAATTTATTGCAAACTCGCCGCTATTACCGCGCCATAAAGGTTCATGCAGGGTAGTTTATATGCTGTTGACTATACCATACATCTTATAATACGATGAATAAAATAGTTGATTAAATTTGGCGTTCCAAGCGTTTAGGTAGTTAATGCTGTATTTAGACAGTTAAATAGTTGGTTGATCATAATTGTTGGAAGTTTTAACATTTCAACATTTATTGGGGGTAAAAAAAATTCAAAGTGCACACTTTAAAAAAATCAAAATTTTTGGGAAACAGACATTGAAAGTTTAAACTGGAATATCTAGAGTTATAGTTACTAAACATACAATTACAATTGCATTTTCTCACGTCGTGTACATGATTTAGGGACGTTTGTTGTATGAAAACGTAGCCCTTTGCATGTTGCATTAAAATCAATTAAAATCGCAAATACAGTGGATTATGTATTAACCTACCCTATTTAAGCAAATATGACAAATGATTTGATTCGACTTGAATGCCAATTTTTCACCCTTTTTCAAAAAATCTCAAATATCTCTGAAACTATAAACTTTCGCTTGGAACGTCACAAATAATTTTCAAAAGGTCACCACTTCTACGGGTCTCATAGTCCTTGGTACCATTTATATTTATGATTATTGACTATGATTGACATAGATAAATAAATAATTTAAAAAAAATCACAACTGCTTTTCTAGATGTCACACTTAACATACTTACCTAGATATACCCTACCTTCAGTTAGCAATGTTCACGGTAAAAGAATGTGGGAGTATTTTCTGCCATCTATATTGAATGAATACCCTAACAATATTTGTGAGAAAATAATTAATTTGGAAACCATTATAACCAAATGTAAATTAATGCTTAAGAACTATATATTAACTGAGTAAATTTGTAATGAGTAGTGACTCGCCTTACCACGTATAAACCTATATAGGTTTTTGTTGGTAGTGCTTGTATTTTTCATATAAATTATTGTAACATAAATAAAGAAATTTAAAAAAAAACACAAGTAGTCTATTATGGAACTATTACATGTATTTGTAAGATTTTCGGGTAAGAATTTCAATCGATTGTATAGACATACTTTTAGAGTTTACAGACAATTATTTTTGTATACTCTTGAAATTAAAAATTAATTTAAAAAAAAACATATGTATTTTTTTAGAAGAATATATTTATTTCATGAATAAAATCTGATATAAAATTGTCTAAATTTATTAATACATACTACTTAATATTAGATATGTGAAAGTCTATCTATCTGTTTCGCTTTCATCGCTAAACCGCTGGACCGATTTTGTTCGTTTTTTTTTTCAAAAATCAACCCGCAAATTACTATAAGGGGGGGGTGAAAGTTTGTATGAAAATCGTGTCCCTTTCACAGAGGAATTCACGTGAGCGAAAGCCAGTTGTGGATAACACGCACCTAACACGTTTTCCTATTGATCCCATTGTTTATTTAAGATTTGAGCGCGTTCTAGCTCAATCTAGACCGATGGGAAGCACAGATGCGGTCTCCATGCAAGTTGAAAAAAATCCTAAATTTATAAAAGAGAACGTTCCTTGTTAACTTTTCACACTTTTGCTAATCTTCTTGAAATTTTGCATACATGTAGTTTGATGGACATAGGAATAAAAGTTCCCGTGGGACTGGACGTGCAAAAGCTAGTGCCCATTAAAAGCACTCGTAAATGAAAGCCAAGAAGGGCATTCCTGGATGAAATATAAGAGAAGGCGGAGCTCGTGTCGTGTAGGGAGGTGACATCGGTGGCTGGAGGACAGAATCGGATGGAAAATGCTCCACCGACAAGAACAAAGTTCTTAAATTAATTTAATTGAATTTTAAATATGTTTTCATAATTTTCTAAGTTGAAATGTAACATTATAAATTATTATTATTATTATTAGTTTATGTATTTGTCAATACATCAACTCAATCTGTGTGATTTGTCCTAATATATTTATTTATTTATTTATTTCACAGTAGTAAAAGCTGTTTTAATACAATCGAATACAGTCGGTATAGATAAAGAGAAACATCAAATCATCCATACATAAATTAATGAACAATCAAACGGAATAAAAGTTTATGATATAAATGGTAACGCAGTTGTAAACAACCAAGTAGAAAATCGAATGTGATGTTGTAGATTCATTTGATGGAGTCTACCGAGCTTGACTGGTGTGTTAGTGTGGATAAGAGGCGTGTGGTTCCCGCCTTAGAATAGGCAGGATATTTAGATTATTTTTTACGAGTTAATGTTGTCACAGCCATGGATACAACCAGAAATACTTGAGGATGAGTTGGTATAGACTATATAGTCAAATAAATATGCATTTAGTACTCAATACATACTATGTGTAGGTACCTATGTAACGCTTTCCTGCCTAAACAGATTTCGATGAAATCTTAATTATAGTTTTCATTAAACAATAAGATTTGGCAAGTCCAAAATAGGCACGACTTTCTTAAGTTTTGTTTTATTTGAATCAAGATTTAAAATAGTGTTGTGTTTTTTTTATAACCGTTAAAAAGTTTAAATATTTGTTTATACCACGTTTATATCAACATCCACATCATCATAAATGACTTTAGTGTTGTGGTACACATTGCTGCTCATCCACACCAAGCTAACGTCAAACCACACTTGATGAATCGATAAGTTAATTTGGCGTCAAAAGCCCGCTGTGCCTTGCGCTGTCACCGATTAAATATTAAAAAAAAAAACAGTTTACAAATCACTTGTCGTTCAATCTCAATGTTGGGCAATGGACCAGCTAAAACTATTCTTATTTAAATCGCCCAGTTTCGGCCTATCGATTGAATTGGGCTGAAATTTTAAAAAAATCCGTACCAAAACAACTTTAAGCAAGTTTAGGTGGAAATTCGGAGCAAACCGCTTGTAATGGGACCAGATTTGATGATATCGTGGGTGTCTGTCTATCATAAATATTGTATTAAATTGATAATTCGAGCGTCATTTTTAGAAACGAATGATTAGACTACTACATTTTTTTGATGATGAGTTATGATCTTAGTATTTTGGAAACAGCTATTTTTCAGTACAATATATATATATAATTTTTATGCCAGGGAAAGATGGCTCTTTTATGGTAATGTTTTTTGTTAAATCGATATTTTTTTGGCGAGGTATCAGTTAAGTATACAATTAGGTACTTCAGTAATTAAATGTTCTATATTGATTTCTTATTTCTGTGGCATATTAAGGTTTGCTAATTTTGTCAGGCCATTTCAGGACACTCGCGAACTCTTTCTAAAATAATAATTTTGAGCGAAGAAGAAGATAAAATTATGAGAACATAATGCTTTTCTTTTTTTGGATTATTTTTTAGACCGAGACAAATTATATTATCGTTGTAGATTTGGAAAACAAATATTTTTTTGCAGCACTTCTCATTTTATTCATACCCAAGTTCGTATACATATAAAACAATTTGAGATAACATAGAAGAGGTACTTAGGTGTTATAATAATTATAACAACATTTTTTTCCCTCCTAGCAGTAGCTAGGATCTTATTAACAATTCAACTATCAAACCAATCAAGCTAAAAACCAGAAAACAAAATGTCGACGCTGTCACCTAATCACTAAAGGTAGCAACATCCAAAGAGATAATGGATTCCACTTTACAGAATAATTTCATTTTATCACAGCATTATCGTAACTCAACTGAGACAAAGTGCCATGAAACCAGAAATTGTCATAAACAGATGTTTATCAAATCTCCGAACTTCGTGTGCGACCAATATTATATCGATCCCATCAAATATTTCTTCTATGCTCTGATATCATCACGTTTACAAAATCACAGATTATTAATTATGAAAATGAAATTTTATTGTCGATAAAAAATATTCTATTCGTGTATCCCAACCCTACGCGTTTGCCATAGAGTTGAAATTAAATAGATGCGTTAAAAGACAACAGCTTAGTTTTTAATAAGGTGATTCGGTGACCGGGGACGTTAAGAAGTAACTAATGTAGTTAAGCATGTATAATGTATTAGATAATGAGTGCTTTTGACGCGGGTGGGCCGACGTTTCGATACGGGTCCGATTCTATCTAAACGAGATTCTCTCGATTCTCTTAATTGCTGTTAATGTGTGCGACGCGACACAGAGTAATTATATGCAGAGAGACCATTCCGAACTATTTCGGTAAAGTGTGGGTGGTGTGAAGTGATCATAGACATAAGTAGGTACTTAAAGTAGCTACCACTCACATGCATGATAATGTAGAATTTTATATATTAGGACAAATCACACAGATTGAGCTAGCCCCAAAGTAAGTTCGAAACTTGTGTTATGAGATACTAACTAACAAATACATATATAGTTAAACATCCAAGACCCGGGCAAATTAGAAAAAGATCATTTCCCATCATGACCCGACCAGGGATCGAACCCGGGACCTCTCGGTTCAGGGGCACTCACTTTACCACTGCGCCACCGAGGTCGTCGAAATAGAAAGAAATAGTTTATACTTCAAATCAAGTCATTTGTTTGTAAATTAGACAGGCACGTTTTCACGTCAAATTTTATATTATATAGTGATTTCTCACAAGCTACTAACTACTGGCATTTGAGAACGACCACAGCTGAGAAGAAATGCCGAAAGAAACTCATTTGAACAGAACTACCTCTGTTATTAACCAAATTAATGGAGTTCCAAAGCGTTTTTGAAATAAGGCGTGAATAGAATATTCATCGGTCCCATGCAGCGTCCATAGGCAACAGCAGTGATTCTCAAGCACTTCCCATCAAGTGGGCCGTATGCATAGCTCCGAGATAATGTTATTGCTCGGTTGTTAGACAAATAAATCCACCACTGTATTTTCTACTCTATGACAGCGAAGCATTCTTTGAAACGCTTATGATTTCGACGCGAAAGGCGGCCTTCGATGAGACACAGTATAGTTTGTATTATCTGTGGCATCACTAGCAACCGTTCGAGTTAATTAAGATTGGTCGCGTTAGGTTGGTAGCTCCTCAGGTTACTAGATTGGAGATAGTCGGTGGTGGTGGTTCAATGAAATTTCGATGTTGTATTTTTATGTATTGATTACAATATATTTTATTTATTTCTAATTGTCTACGTATTTTATTGCAGTTTAGTTGGCAATTTTGAGATATATATATATATTTCATAATAATAATTAACAAGTTATTATTGAACAATTAGTTAGAAAAAGCCTAAGTACTTCTTCTATGCTATATTATTAATAATTATAACACCATTTTTTTCCTCCTAGCAGTAGCTAGGATCTTATTAACAATTCAACTATCAAACCAATCAAGCTAAAAACCAGAAAACAAAATGTCGACGCTGTCACATAATCACTAAACATCCAAAGAGATAATGGATTCCACTTTACAGAAAATTAAATTAATTACGCAATGAAAATGAAATTAATTTAAATTTAGAAACGGTAGCTAATTACCTAAGCAAAGACGTTTTTCTCTAGTTCAGATCAAAACAAAATCGTATCCTTATAAAAATATTACCTGTATGCGGCATTCTGTCCGGTCGCAGATCTGAAAGAAAAAAAAAAGAATTTAATATTTACTACGCAATCAACACGCATTTTTCCTCTTTAGAGCAAAATACTGGCACAAAGTAAAAAAACAAAGAAGTTACATTTTTTATTTAAACCATAAAGAATCAAATCTCGAACGAAATCAGCGCGCTACCAACAAAAATTATAGTGACGTGACATCTATATCGACTCTTTTACCGCCACGATATTACAAAGGCCGTAATCCAACTGTGACATTCTAGCATGAAAACCACGGTCATGATTACAACCCGCTATTAACCAGCGATAACACGCTTAAATAATAATTTATTCAAATTAAAAATACTTATCAAAATGTGATGCGGTACTAAATCAAAAATTAAGTGAGCCGGTGCGTGCCCAGGCGAAAATCGATGCTATCAGGTCCAACAATCACCGTGAAAATCCAAAAAAATATGAATAAAAAAACTAGTGCTCGCACGCAAATATCAGTTTAAAACACGTGCCGTCTTGGTCTTGGGTTGATACCCCATCGATACCGTGACTTGACCATGAAAATTATTCATATTTTATCAATGTTTTTATAAATTAATTACTGTTATTTTGAATTGCTAATGAAAGAAAAAAAAAAACAAGTAAATTACTGATCGATGAGAGACTCTGTCTTATAGCTTGCGAAAACTTTTCAGCCGAATCACTATTTTCACAAGACATATAGGTAAAAGTTTTAACCGTTTATAAATCTTGCGAAAAGTAACAAAATATATGTATTTTGTTGATTCGGTTCTTTAATTAAAATTGCATCTCGGAATACTATTCTTGTTTGTTTGTAATATAATAAAGTATTGCACGAAATAAGTACATTAATTAAAATGATATAATATAATAAAGTATTGCACGAAATAAGTACATTACAAGAGAGATATATGTATTTTTTTCATCTATTGTACAAACTACTTTTAGGTCTGTAATCAAATCTTGCAAATAAAATTTCATCTGCCGCTTGTTCTACAGAGTTGAAAAGTCCCACGTCGCTTCAGTTTCCATGACAATGCATTATTATGATAAACATGGCCTGATGCGGTGCACCCAGGATCGGCAACCAACAAATCCTCGTTGGGTGCCGTGCCCCTTCAACGGTTTTACTGCACGATTTGTTTGTCACGTCATGAATGCAACAATATCTAAATATCTGATGACAATAAAAACTTGGATTTATTTATACATATCACACACGCCCTTTTAACTTATTGATGAAAATTTGAACAAAAACTTGTGCAGTAATTGACATTAAAAAAAAAATTGTTTCTTAAAAAAAAAAACGGTAAAATGTGTTTACGAAAAGTGAGCTATTTATATTGTCCTAAATATGTGTGACCGAGCTTAAAGCTCGATCAGATAGCGACCCGCTACTGTTTTGCATAATTTACATACGGTTGTGCGGACTACATTATCGATATCGATGAAAACATCATCCCAGTCCCAGTCCGATTAGATGGCATATTTAAAAAATATATATTTTACAAGATATGTAGTTGACAAGTGACGCGTTACTTCTTCTACTTGCATCCATCTCACACATTAATTCCTTTTGGATCAACGTACAGTCAACAGTTTATCAAGTTACCCTGCACGAATCTCTATGGCGCGGTAATAGCGGCGAGTTTGCAATGAATTTGTGTTGGTTGTTGTGCTGTTGACTGTACAATTGGCTACAATAAAATGATTTAAAGAAATGTCAAAAACACATATATAATGCTTAGTTATTACTCTGTTATTTATCAAAAAAGTTAAAACATATTCTAAACTAATATATATGTTTTGTCTCTTACTGTCAATTTCTTGTATTATAAAGTGCGATAGTGACAAAACACATTTTTAGATGAGTATGTTTTTACTTTTTTATTAATAATATGGTCAGTATATATCAGTTCTGACAGCTAGGGATGCCGACGACCGTGCGATGTGGCGGCGAAAGAGTATTATAGGAAAGTGGACCCTGGGCTCCGACGCTCAACGGCTGAGGTAGATACCGGAAAAATGAGACTGAGGCGAGACTCTAATATGCCGGAAGTTTTCCATTATACAGTGTGACTTTTTATACATTGGCAATATTTTGTCTAGATGCTCATATTGCTCAGTCCATGATATATATATATCATGTATACTTGTATACATACACATTGTATACATATGTATATACATTGTATGTATATGTATACTTGACAACTTTTCGTATATGGGGCCGTAATTCCGGAATCGCGAAAAATAAAACTCAGCTGTTCCATACAAAATCAAATACCTAACTTGAGGAAAATGTATGGATCAACCGATTTTTTTTCGCGATTGATTCAAGATGAAGGAAAATAAATAAATATATATTAAATAAATATATTAGAACAAATCACACAGATTGAGCTAACCCCAAAGTAAGTTCGAGACTTGTGTTATGAGATACTAACTCAACGATACTATATTTTATAACATATACATATATAGATAAACATTTAAGACCTGGGCCAATCAGAAAAATGTCATTTTCCATCATGACCCGACCGGGGATCGAACCCGGGACCTCTCGGTTCAGAGGCAAGCACTTTACCACTGCGCCACCGAGGTCGTCAAGAAGGTAGAGGTATAATGTATTATGGTTTCGCCCGAGCGAAGCCGGGACGGGCAGCTAGATTTTTATATATATAAAAAAAATAATACTACATATTTCACCCCATCGAATAAGACTACAAATCGTGGTCAAGGGGTGAACAGGGACCGTATCAAAATATTATAACTGAACGATTACCGTAACGTCCAACAAAATGCTTAAATTACTGTGTTCACCCCGACACGCCACGGGTGACTGGGACAAATGTGCTACAAATCAAGTATTTTAAAGCAGTTTTACTACCAAGCTTGTATAATCCTACCAATATCCTAATTCTAACTGATATTCTAAATCCGAAAGTAAGTTTGTTTGTTACCTCTTCACGCTCTATTATTCAACCAATCTTCTTGAAATTTTGCATACATATAGTTTGAAGTATGAAGAAGGACGTACAGTACATTTCATCCCGGAGGAATAACTCTTCCGGTGGGAAATAACGCGGGTGAAGCCGCGGGCAGAAGATAGTTACTTAATTCTGTAAAGTGATGAAATATAAAAATATAATAGTGATTTTTTTAATTTAGACACTTTTGATTTTCGAACGTCTATTAATTGTTGTTGTCTATTAATTGAAATAAGTTTATTTATTTAGTCTGTACAGATACGTATTAAGGAACATGAATTTCGAGAATAATGTTTGGCGAAAATTTCCATATTTTTCACGCTGACTTTTAGCGAAAATGTAAAAATCTTTCACTATGATATTTTGAGGAAGCGACGTTCTGCCTTAAGACCGCCAAAAGCTGCCAGTTTTGCGTGAAGGCCCTGCGTGTTATTAATAATTTGTGCATATTTTAAAGCGGGTAGGCTTACGTGTCGCTTTGTGAGTAAACCTGGCGAGCCACACTTTTTAATTTTATTGCGATCATAACATCGATATCCTGATTTTATTCAGCTACTGGTGGTTAAAGCTGTGTTTAGGAAAAAAAATAAACATGAATACTTATTTATAGGACAAATATTTGGTTACTCCTATTTTTATCTATTGACAAAAAAAAAAGTTATATGCGAACGGAAACTCTTAAGGGAAAATTAAAACATTTTCTGACATGACATATAGCTTGATTAACCTAAACCAGGAGACAGACAATAAATCACTTATAAGCTTCTAATAATAACTTCCGATCTTGTCAATGTCATTTTTTTATTTGTCATCAATCACTTACATGTCACTTAGTGACTCTAGTACGACCCTGTTTTGAACCTTGACACGAATAAGTACATATTTAAATAAATAAAAATCGAAAAGTTTACCCCTCTCCTTCCTTCCTCAAATGACTGGCAATGGGACTGGCTGGAATAAAAATTAAAAAGGTAAATTTTAAAAAAATATGTAATGTCAATTACTCACTATTTTAGAAGCTTTATATTAATACACATACATCGTGATGGTTAAGAACTATTGGTCAAGATAGAGATAACTGTTAACTGTATAACATAACTGTTGGTTAAAAAGACCTATTTTATTATTATTTCTTAATTTAACCTTTATTGTACAAAATACAAATTTTCAATTACAAGCGTTCAATTTTTTTTTTCTGAATGGTCCTTTTGAGTAAGTTTCCCGAGTATTTGGTGAAAATCCCGATATAACTTTTCATCATTAATTTAATTACAAAAATCCATACGCCACCAAATCGCAAAAGTGCTCATAACACGCAAAAACCAAATAAGAATTCGAGCACAAAATAGCATTAAATAAAGTCAGCGCGCGAATCTAGATAAGGGCGAATGCACACGGGCTGCGCGAAAGGACAAGTGGCTTAATTGAGAGAATAGTGTGGGGGGTCCTGAGGCGTCGCTTTATGCTAATCAATTCAATAGTTTGTTTTTTACCAACGATCGCCACTGGATTCGGACCTTTTGCTTTTTGTAGGGTTCTGTTAGCTGCGTGAAATTCTCCGTTTGAATTTAGAATTTGTTTTAAACAGACTCGTATTTATTTGAAAAACGCTCATAAAATGACGTCCTTGACAACATTATAAATAAATTCCTGGCTGGAATTTATTAAAGCATCGCTTTATTTTTAATTTCATTATTTAAAAAGTGCACTTTGAATATTTTTGTTTCCAAGTTCGAATTAAACAAAATTATAAAAATGCGTTTTGTTATTATTGTCTTTTGTGTCTGTATGTATGTATATATTTTATGTAATTTACTAAAAAAATGTGAAAATTTTGTAGTGTAAAATGTTTATTAATTTAACTTGAGCTATACGGAACCTAAAAACTAAATGCAACTATACTGAACAGCCAACGGATCGCGGGAACACATTTATTTTTTAAAGTAGCGTATAATTTACGCTGTCGGGTTAAGATATCTTCGTGTGGTCTTTTGGACCCAGGGCGGTGACGGGTTAGCGTTATATAACGCAATCATTCCAAGAATTGATAAAGGGTTACTTTTGACAAGTTTTGCGGTTAATTAATAAGTTTTATAATTGCGATTCAGCTCTATATATTTACTGTTCCTGTTTATTTAATTGATGTTTTGTTAAGGACATGTATTTTTTGTTTATTGTGGAAAAAAATTACGTTTAGTTTTTATATGGATGTGCGTTTTTTGTTTGTTTATTGTGAAAAAAAAAACGTTTAGTTTTCTTTTAGTTTCATCATCATTATCTCAGTCCTTTTCTGCCCACTGCTGAGTATAGACCTCTCCATAGATAAAAGAAAATTATTTTATCTATGGGCCTCTCTCATTTTACTACAATCTTCTCTATCCTGTGCTAATCTAACCCAACGACCTGCGACTTTGATGATGTTGCAGCCAGCCTTATTTACACCGTCGATCAATGCAGTTTGGTGTTAGAGACGAGTCTTACTTAGTCGAGGCAACATTACTTGTTGATTGTTTGTTTTGTGTCAAATAAAGAAAATTACATTTTGCGATAAAATATTGCCTATTCGTTATTAATTCCGATCCAGTTTCCCGTACAATGTCATCTGTCCATCTGGCTGGTGGCCTTCCCCTATTAATTTTAGTATATGTTTAAAATTTTCTTTAATTATCCATGTGATTGTGTATTTTGAATGTTTACATGTCTAAGGTTTCACTCGGCCTTTGTTAATAGGAAATTTAGTCCATATATAAAATGTCATCGAAAACTGTCATTCCGTTTATGCGAAATGGTGTGAAAAACATCCACTATCATCTAAATATTAAAAAAATATAAAAATAACACTATTTCTGTACGCGCACTAGCTCAAGGACTTTTTAAATCTATGAAAGAAAACTGATTTTCCAGTGAAAACCAATCATTATTAAATATACCAAAAAAGTGATAAAACGTTAATTGCATGTCTGTATGTGTGTTTAAACTCTATATTACTTGGTGTTAGTCACCATTTAACCGACTTAACGGATAAATATATCTTCATTACTACCTTGAAACTGGTTGAGAAAGACTGTTAGTGGATGACACTCACACCGATGCGAATCGACAGCATTGATTTTTCAATCTAACTGTACAAATAATAAATCAGCTGTCACAGTTTTTTAAAGAATAATATTAATTAAGTGACATGATTATTTTTATCTTAATTTTGACCAATTCAGATTATTTTTCTTAATTATGCTATCGGTATCAATGAAATATGTTTCCTTTCTTTAAGCACTAATAAATAACAGTTAATCTAGATACATATTTATAGTTAACTTATTTTAATTAAATAAATAAAACGACTAGAAAATCGAAAAAATAAAAAATACTTTTTATGATAAAGTTAGATAACAAATATTATTGTGCTATTCTAAATATTTTCAAAAAAAGCATTTCCCAAAGAAACTTAGAATATAAATTTTCTATGGACCCAAAAAAACTTCCTCGCTTCGATTTACACCGATATCTAACAATTCTCAGAGCGAACATTCGCTTGCCTTCCCATTACAGTCCGGTGTGAGGGGCAGCCTGCCGTGCATGTACAGATAAAGATAGCGACACCGGCGTCTGCGCATTTGCATCGCCACACAGCGAGACAGTGGGACCACCCTATTCAGTCCGTTGCCGCTATTTGTTCTAATACGAAACTTTGGCAGTCTTTTCGTAAAATTTACGCCTAATGCAAAACTTGTTCATTAACACTATGAATGCAAATCTTTACTAGTCTTAGAATACGCGATAAAAGAATAACTGAAATTTTACTTCAATTCTTTTTAAGAACTGAAATTCACGCGTGCGAAGTCGCGGGCAAAAGCTAGTACATACAATAAGACTGTAAGTGGGCTATGTTTGTTCGCGCGTAAAACCTACTGGTTGGAATTTGATGTGGTTTTCACAGTTATATAGCGGGTGGTCTAACTTAAAATCTGGTATAGGTTTCATCGCGATACGTTGCTTAGAACCCGAGATATTGACAACAATAAGTTATGAGCGGACGCAGGAAATAAACGCGGACGAAGTCGCGGGCAAAATTTAGTCTGAAATAAAAATGTTTCAAGCACGACAATGTCATATTCTACGCTTAGTCGTGTTGTTTATATAAGTAGATATTAAAAAGCCGTGGTATTTTTGCGATACGTCTGTGTTCCGTTATGTCCGTACTAATTGAATTATATAAATTTCTGCTTTTTAATGACAGTAAAGTTTTATTATTTCATTTTATTTTAACACTAGCTATTATTCCGGGGCTTTCGCTTCGTAAATTTTGTCTAAATTTACAAATTGTAAATCACTATTTCCTTTCTATTTTCACCAACAATTCAAACCCCTTTTAAGTTTTTACAAAATGTTGAAATTCCTCATTGGCCTAAAATTATTCACTTGTAATTTTAGGCTAATTAAGAATTTCAAGTGAAAATTAAAATTCGTCTTTAAATAACAATAAAAACTTGCTATAAATCACGTCAGAAACTTCAAAGAACAGTGTCAGAATTAAAACATAACATGACGTTTCGTACCATTTCGCGTATTATAAAAGTGGGCCAAATTCAAAACGAGGCTTCATTTTTAAAAGCCCGAAGCTCGCGCGTGTCCCGTATCAGCTTTCACAGGAATTCAAAGCTTGAAAACCCCGCTGATAGAAACTGTACATATTTCAACGAAATTCAAATAATTTTATGATTATGTCCATGCGTTGCTTTGGTAGTTACTTTTTGTTCTGTCTATTCAAGAATCTTTTTATCATAAAATTAATATATAATATATTAAATTGTTATATATTAATTTTATTATTAATATTATTATAAGAATATTTTAAATTGTTTGTTGCCAGTATTAAACTTATTTTCAAAAATATTAACCTAAATGCGTTTGATTACAATCAATAGAAAAAGTTTTATGGCAAGTGTGTGTTAGGGTACACACAATTGGACTACTCCATGTGCTCCTGTGGATGTCATATGGCAACTAAGGGGACACATAGCCTAGGCAATTGATAGGTAACAATAGCAGCCCTATTGATGAATTGACGTCTTGGGATGTATTGTAAATTCATAACAATATCTCCTACATTTTATGTTTTTTACGTTGATCCTGTTTAGCTAGCAGACAAAATACTCGTACGTACCACAGAGCATTAAAAATTCATCGAAGCGTTATTCTTTAGCGCTATCGTGATAGAACGATCTCTGGCAAAAAAGCCATCTACCAAGATGGTCAAGAAAATTTTAATTTTTTTAACAATTGACATTGAACTTCTCCCGGCAAATGGCTCAATCAGAGGAACCCTAAAAATGCAAATTTTTGCGAACTCGTTAATTTTTGAAACTAAAACCGCGATATATTTCATGCGACACGAAAATGCTAATGCAGTTCTGCCATTTTTCGCCGTGTCCGACTAAACAATGCTTTTAGTAGGTACTTAAACAATATGAGTACAAAATAATTAACGTACAGAATAAACATTCTGTACGTTAATCAAATGTACCGTACGTACCTTTACATTTTTCACAACATCCCGAAACATAGTTCCCGAATAATGAGATAACAAAATAAGGAATTGGCATTAGATGAATGCAACCGAGAATACGCCAAGATGAAAGACACTTTATCTGTGAGGGGTTCAGAGGGGCTACAATGAAACATAAAACATATTAATATATATAACTATTTTTTACACGATGCTTATACGATATGGGAAAAAGAGATGGCATGAACGTAAGTAACGTGTTTATATGCCTTTAAACCTTGTGAATGAAATAAAATATAAACGCGGTGACCGACACTTCAGAAGTTGGAAATTAACAAACAAAACTATAATTCCTTTTTTCCGTCACCAGGGTGTTCCAGTCTTCGTGTGAGATTATCCGGATTGAGTCGGCATATTATATGGTATTCTATTATTTTGTTTCGTAACACTCGTCCGGTTATATTTTTTTTTTCGTCAATTTTCTAGACGGTTTAGGCTTCCTGGCTGGGCTGTAGGTATCACATCACAATCACCATTTTTCGACAATTTCCACTTCTGTTACCTCGTTATTTTGTGATCTAAGCCTAGAACCGTAAGTTTAATTAGGCTGCGTGGCAAACAAACGTATTTTAATACAGTAATATTTCGCCGCGATTATGGCAACTAATTAACATGTAGGTAGGTGCTTGTGGTTATTTTACCAACTTTGCAAAAAGGAAGAGGTTGTCTATTGACAATTATACGGCCTTCTTACGGATTTCTGTTGAAATAAGTACCTACCCATTTTGTCAGTTATTTTTTTAGACTTACGAACAAAAAAATGTAACCATTGCAGGATAACTCGTGTGCCTGTCTGTCCGTCCGTTTGTCACAGACAATTTGCTCGGAATCTACTGAACCAAATCAGATTTGTTGAGATGGTGTAATCCTATGACCCAAACACAGACGTGCAGAGTAAATAAATATTGTTGTTTTTTTTTTCAAATAACAGTGATTTTGGGAGTAGGTACCTAATATAAGAAATATATTATTAATTAGAAAAAAAATGTGTTTCACAAGTGTTGCATACGGCTAACTAGTCAATCACATCAGGCGGATTCGAGTGATTAGTTTAACTGACAGATTACAATATGACATTGTATCAGAAACGTAGCTCTTTAAAGGGCCAAATAAAAAAGCACACAAAGATCGCTATTAAATTTTCTTTTCGATTTTTTTTTAAAATAATTATATGTCAGCGAAATACAGTGATTTGAAACAAAGAAAAAAACCTTACAATAACATACCATATCAACGAAGTTCTCACTATGTTAATGAGAACAATTTTACATAACATTTTCGCTCATAACCATACACTATCCTAATTCTTACACCAAATATTCCTCCTAAATTGGCTCATAACTCAAAGGAATCTCTTCATTCAAGTATAAAACTTAAAGAATTTTACAAGCCGCGTAACAACATTGCTAATTAAATGACCAGCCATCCTTACATTAACTAAGTATGGTTACGATCGCGTAATTTGATCAATTTCGGCCGAGCCCCTCGGCACTAAAATCAGCAATCATGGAAGACAAGTACTGAAATTATTTATTGCCACCTGCAGAGTTTTTGTGTAGCTTTATAAGTCTTATTCCGATTCAATAAGAGCTATTAATTTGCCTTTCGCAAGTCGTGACGTAGAAACAATGAGATGATTTTGGGAATGAGATGCGCACTCGAAATTCTGTAATTTGACATGGAATTTTAATACTTGACGAATTAAGTCTTGTTGACTTGACGAGATTTAATTTAACCCTTTGTGATGTGGCTTTAGGATGCTGATAGAATCTTACAGCTAATGAAGAACTGCAAGTTGTATGCAACAAAATATATATGTATAGAGACTACTAGAGAGTGACAGAAAAATAGATAAAAACCTATACTCGAACCTTCTGCATACAAAATGAAAACGCAACTTCGCAATACCTTTAAAAGGTGACTAACTCGTGACTAAGTTGTAAGCACTATTTGTTAAGTTAAGTACTTGGATTGGCCAATAAACAACATGAATATGAATACATATAATTTCATCAAAATCGGTCAAGCCATTTCGGGGGGAGTATGGTAACCAAAACTGTGACACTCCTGTCACATTTTTGATAGTCATATCACTAAATTTAATCCGTTTTATAATTATATGCCTAGTAAGATAGTAATAAATTGCTTTCTTATATATATGTTCCGGGATATAAATATATCCCCAGGGATATAACTATTATATATTACGGCATTTTCTATCTTATTGCGACAGGTATTAGATACAGTTTCTGATATGTCGTTGTGACGTGAAGATTGCGTTCAGCATATAACCTTAAAATTTAATAGATACGGCTTTGATTTTACAACCGGCCTGACGTTAGCCCTCTTTGATGATGCTGTTATGTATGCTGTTGCTATCAGCTGTCAAGACTATGTGTCTCTTAATCGCATAGTACGATATCCACGGGGGGATGCCAATTGGTCTAATCTAAGGCTGAATCATAGGCACAAAATGCACAGATATCGCGTCTTTAAACCTTACGGAGTAGACAGAGCGAATAGTTGTGAAGCTTACTTCGTCGTATAACAGGCTTAGAGACAGATGATATTAGAGCAGTATTAATTATCCTATGGAATATGTTAAGTGATGTAACTTTGGTAAAATGACATCATTAAACATATGCCAAGCACGATGCCAAAATTATACGTCATGAAATTATCATAATATGACAGTGGACCTTGCAGGGCTTGACGTTAAGCGACGCATTTAAAAAAAAAACGTGCTCACAAATTAGCACTTGAAAATTTCAGGGTTGGCAAAAAATTCAGATTTTAGATCATACGTAAATAATAAATAAATATATTAAGACAAATTACACAGATTGAGCTAGCCCCAAAATAAGTTCGAGACTTGTGTTATGGGATACTAACTCAACGGTACTATATTTTTATAACAAATACATATATAGATAAATATCCAAGAAGCCAATCAGAAAAAGATCATTTACCATCATGACCCGACCGGGGATCGAGCCCGGGACCTCTCGGTTCAGAGGCAAGCACTTTACCATTGCGCCACCGAGGTCGTCAAATACAGAAGATAGTTTTATGAAATATTAGATGTTTCCCGGGGCTTCGCTCCGGTGGAAATTTTGAGATAAAATATAGCCTATAGCAATCTTGGATAATGTAACTTTCTGATGGTGAAAGAATTTTTGATATCGCTTCGGTAGTTTCAGATATTAACCGCCTCAAACATACAAACTCACAAACGCTTATCTCTTACAGTATAGACCTTAATTTTCGACCAAGGCTTCGTTCTCTTTTCGTCTAAGAATAATACTAAATTCCTAAATCGTGACAGGTTATCTAGTAAATGCTTTTATTTGTGTATTTTTTATTTTAGTTATTATTCTTTATGGCCAGTACTGTACATTCCAGCACATTATTACAGCCCTAAATAACAAATGTATGCTTTTTATTTTTTCAAATTTTTAACGGCCAGTACTAGTGGCTTAGCAGCCCTGTAAGGGCGTAATCACACTCCACATCCACAAATTCCCGCCTTACGTATCAATGACTCCACATGAGGCCATTTAAGACTAATTATGCCTAACATCCAGTTTGTGAGGTGCGAAAATTGGGTGTTAAACACCTAAAGGACCGTTTACACTTATTACTGGTTGCACGCGAACCGAATGAAAAGCTACTACTGTTTTTTCGTCGACGTGATTTTATAGCCGTTATGTAGGCAATGACATCTTTTAATACATATATAGAAAAGTTACCTTAATATATAAGTATGTAGACTATATATATAGAAAAGTTAAGTTATAGAAAAGTTAGTTACGTCTTACGTACCTCCACTCTAGTGGTGAAAAGCGGGAAATTTAACTCTCAAAGCATAGTACAGAAGTTACTCTAGAAGCGAATTGATCGAAATATCCTACATTCGAATCCCAGTCGCGCCTTGAGTTTGTATATAAACGTGATGTATGTGTTATAGATATTTATTGAATTGAGAAAGAAATTGTCTAAAAGGTGACACCTCTCAAAATTCAAATTCAAAATTCAAATCATTTATTCAGAAATTAGACCTTCACAGTTACACATCTTTTCTCGTCAATATTATTGTTATGATTATTGTTTCTTACAATGGTTTTTTCTAATAATATATAAACATAGTCAAAAGGTATATCAAAACAGGTTATGATTGTGATCCGAGTGCTGAATATTATATATATATAATATTCAGCACTCGGATATATATATATATATATATATATATATATATATATATATATATATATATATATATATATAATGTTTCACATCTATATATATATATATATAGATGTGAAACACAATTAACTTACACGAAAATATATGAGAAACGAGATGACCAGTTCCCTCTGGCAGCACCCGTTCACGAGTTGACGCATGGGACAGCCATCGCGTAGCTCAACCATAATAGAGGGAACCTCACGACCCGGCTCACGCACATCTGAGCGTTTCTCGGTTTCTTCCTCAGCCAATAAACTTCGGAGCCCACCACAAGATAATATCAATTGCTGTTTTAATATTAAAAAAAATATAGTAGTACATCTTTAACCTTTGCGGGCAACAAAACAAAAGAGCCAAAAATTGCTTAACTCGAAGGCCTTATTTAGCGTAGAGCGCTATAGCGGATCATGGTGGAACATGCGATGAAGTAAACTAGTATTATTAGACTATCGCTTATGATAAGAATCTCTTGTTTATAGAATTTTCCTTTCATCAATTCTTATAATCTACGGGAGTTTATCACATTTGCTCCGCACGGCAGACACAGATGAGATATCGGATAAGTTATATCACAAAATTTGCACAAAACCGTAATCCCAGTAATGTTACTCGTATACTGGTGAAAGTTTAGGCTTATATGTCTGTTACTTTCTCACGCTCAAATGGCTGGGCCAATTTTTATAAAATTTGGTATTAAGGTAGCCGATAGCTTGGATAAACACATAGGGTACTTTTATCACTAAAGTACGCGATTCCTGTAGGATTTGGTCATAACGTTTGATAGTCAATGGCGCTTTATAAAATAGATGGCATAAAACGTTAGTGTTTTTTTTTTAAATAATTATACGCGGGTAACACCGCGTGGTGCAGCTAGTTACTCATAAACTTGATTTTTTTTTATTCTAGGTACCATTTTGTGCGTTTTCACAGCGGTTCGCAGTCATTGTTTGCAGTTTCTGTGAGAAAATCCGCTAAACATACAAACAATATAATTCGCGTAGTTCCACTTCAAATTAAACACCCGTAGAGATGGATAGATAGCAAGCGAGTCTATAGAGTGAGACAAGACATAAGATGATAAACATTTTTCTATATCTATACTCTACGGAAAATATTAGGACGCACTCGATACGACACGATGCCTTCTTCAGATATATTATAGAAGGAAAGGTGGAAGGAAGAAGAGGCCCAGGAAGACCAAGAGATCTTGAGATATCAGACAAAGTAAAGAAAAAGTGTGTGTCGTGTCGTATCATTGTGTACTTACATGTTATATTACAGATAAAAAATTATACATAAATTTATATTTAAAAAATGGTAAGCCCTTCTGGCATAATAGGGACCAACACTGTTTGAATGAGTTTCTTTCGGCATTACTTCTCAGCAGTGGTCGTTCCGAAATGCTAGTAGTTTGTGGCTTTGGTAAACATCATTTAATTTAGATTATGACGTGAAAAAGTGCCTGTGAAGGCCTAATTTCTGAATAAATGATTTGATTTTGATATCAAGAAGTGAAGGAGTTGGCTTTGGAGTGACAACAATGGAAGGAGAAGGAATGGAGGAACTCCGCCGACAAGAGCCTCGCTCTTAAAATTACGTGATGATGATACTACTACTAGAATTTCGGGATAAAAGTACCCTACATGTTATTCCAGATTATATTCTACCCGTGTACCAAATTTCATAACAATCCGTCCAGTAGATTTTGCGTGAAAGAGTAACAAACTTATAACCACACAAACTTTCGTGTTTATAATATTAGTACAACTACTAGAAATGATCATAATAAATCACTTAATGAATAAAATTGATCAAGTAAAATGACATCAATATTTTTGGCCATTGTTCTAGTGTGATCATGTGGTGATTGAAAAAACAATATATTTAACTATTTGACCACACACATGGTCAACTCCGTGTGGTCCCGTAGTGTCATTATGTTAACCAAACTCAGTCCGATTTTAAACAGACAAGAGAAATCAAACGCGACAATTTTCCTCTCTGTAATTACGCGACCGACTCTGTCTTCACGCATGAACCACATAATAAAAAGCACAGAATTTGTAATAATAAAGCAAATAGAAGTCTGTGTTTTATATACAGACCGGGATATCCCTGGCCCCAGATAACTTTCGGATATGACTTTGGAATATATTTTTAGACGTAAACATATTAACGAAGACCACCTTGGCTGAATTGCTGCTTGAATACTAGCTTTTCCCCGTGGCTTCGCCCGCGGTAATTTCCCACGGGAACAGTTATTTTTCCGAGATGAAATACCTTTCATGTAGGGTATAGGGTACCCCCTATATCCTTAGAATATATTATTAGAAGAAAAAAAATGTAAAAAACAATAACGGTCATCTCGTTTCTCACATATTTTCATGTAAGCTCATTGAAACACAATTTATATATATATATATATATATATTCAATTGTGTCAGCACCCGGATCACAGTCATAACCTGTTTTGATATGATTTTGATATACCTTTTGACTATGTATATTATGTACCTACTCTTTTATATTATTAGAAAAAAAAAAACATTGTAAGAAACAATAATGGTAAGCCGATCTGGCACGATAGGGACCAACACTGTTCAAATGAGTTTCGGCATTTCTTCTCAGCAGTGGTCGTTCCGAAACGCCAGTAGTTTGTAGCTTGTGAGAAATTACTATTTAATATAAAAATTGACGAGAAAAAGTGCCTGTGAAGGTCTAATTTCTCAGCAGTGGTCGTTCCGAAACGCCAGTAGTTTGTAGCTTGTGAGAAATTACTATTTAACATAAAAAATGACGAGAAAAAGTGCCTGTGAAGGTCTAATTTCTGAATAAATGATTTTAATTTGAATTCGAAGAGAAAATTCAAACTCGAGTTAAAACAAAATAGTGTATTTTTCATCCAAATTAAACGTGTGTACAAAATTTCAGCTCAATCGGTTGAACATATCTGCTTCAAAATTGAGTAACAAGATTCCACCCGAACATTTTATAGACCTTTTCCTTTCATCAATTCTTATAATCTACGGGAGTTTTTCACATTTGCTCCGCACGGCAGACACAGATATCGGATAAGTTATATCACAAAATTTGCACAAAACCGTAATCCCAGTAATGTTACTCGTATACTGGTGAAAGTTTAGGCTTATATGTCTGTTACATTCTCACGCTCAAATGGCTGGGCCAATTTTATTTATAATTTTAAAAGTACTTACAAATGTTTTGAGCGTGTAAAACAGAGCGACCATTCTTATATATTTCTTATTTCGAATTCTGAGACAAAAATGGAACGTTAATAACAAGAAGCATATAAATACAAAACAGACGTTAGTTTTGTTGTAATATAGTGGGTCCCACGGTGTGGAACCAGCGTGACCACCCCACTTCTTGATGCTAAGAATTTTCGTTAAAATATAATATTATATAATATTGCATTATATGCGTTTTCATGTTTTACTTGCAGAGATATAAGTGGAACATCAGACAGAAACACTGTTCGCCGAAAGCACGTTTCGCCAATTTTTTTTTTTTATCACAAGTTACTTCAAGTTTACAAACATGCTCTTGTCTTACCTAACCTGATTGTGTTAAACAGAACTTAATTTACCGATTATTCTAATTCAAACTTGTCTAGATTTTGAGAAAACAAAGAAAATTTTTCGGCGATACGTTCTTTCGATGAAAAGTGTTTCCGTGAACTGTAGGCACAAATTCAAATTCAGCAGTTTAGCATTTAAATTCCGTTAGCCCTTCCGCCAAGCAAGTACAGTCGACGTCATATCAATTATGCCACAGTAATAGAGGCGTGCAAAATTCAAAATTCAAATTCAAATTCAAATCATTTATTCAGAAATTAGACCTTCACAGGCACTTTTTCTCGTCAATCTTTATATTTATAGTTGTTTTTCACAAGCTACAAACTACTGGCATTTCGGAACGACCACTGCTGAGAAGAAATGCCGAAAGAAACTCATTTGAACAGTGTTGGTCCCTATCGTGCCAGATCGGCTTACCATTATTGTTTCTTACAATGTTTTTTTTTTTCTTTCTAATAATATATTAAAGTCCATAATGTACATAGTCAAAAGGTATATCAAAACAGGTTATGATTGTGATCCGAGTGCTGATTATAATATATATATATATATATATATATATATATATCGATGTGAAACACAATTAACTTACATGAAAATATATGAGAAACGAGATGACCAGTTCCCTCTGGCAGCACCCGCAATGAATATGGGTATGTTGATGTGCTGTCGATTGTACTATAAATATACAACAAGTATTCTATAGTATTTTTTTGCGACAAGCTTTTATTGTCCTCTGAGTGATCTTGTTGCATTCGACGTGTGACAAATAAATGTCCGCGCATGTAAACCGCCGGGGAGATCCCTCGTTGGGATCCGGTCCTGGGTGCACCATCAAATCATGCTTTGCTACAATCAAATATAAAAAATCTCTTCCAATTTAATGTACAACTAACAGATAATGTTATAATTATATTGTTAGCTTCAAATTAGTCAAGTAATTATTAAAATCTGTTTACGATTACAAAACTAATTATCTAATATGTCAAATTATTTAATACTTTCCCTGTATACCGGTGTTTGAAGCATTTGAAACCATTAAAAAGTATTAAAAAGCGGGACCCTAATTTAGAGATCGTAAAAAGGAGGTATGCCGTTCAGAGCACCGATTTTAATAGCACCTAACAGTTCCAAATAGAGCTCCAGTCCATCTTTTAGGTGCGACTACTTTGAGTTAAGTATTTAGTGATGTGAAATTTGGTTTGAAAAATATCATTATAAATTGATATATACAAATCCATACTAATATTATGAATGCGAAAGTCTGTCTATTTTGCTATCACGGCTAAACCGCTTTACAAATTTTAATGAAATTGGGTATGCATTAAAGACTGTTCAAACATAGACTTCTTTTTTTCCAAGGATCAAGCCCCCAATTAGTCATATACAAACTTTCACCCCCTATTATAGTTGATTGATCATTTGACTATAATTGGGGGTGAAAGGTTATATGAAAATCACGTCTGTTCCGCGTTCGCAGAAAAACACACGCGGGCGAAGCCACGGGCAAAAGGTTGTATGGAATAACTATGAATATAAAATACTTTTTATTTTTCTCTATAATTTACGAATGAAATTGAAATTCAAGCCTTGAAACCAAAGAACATAAATACATTTTTTAAATCGAGAAATAAAAAATAACTGTACCAGCCAGGATTGACGTCATTAAAATGAAAATAAAATTATTTAACAATAGAACGCGAATAAAGGTGCATTTGAATTCTGTTCCAAATAAAAAAAAAGTTACAGTTTCATTTCACGCTAATTAAACTCGTTGATGTCTTTTGTTATCTGTGATATTGACACAAGTGACATCGCAGACTCTTGTCAAATATTTATTTTTTTTATAAATTATTACGTGCATTCAAATGCAACAATGTTCCACGTTAACCGTGGAAAGCAAATAGCGCTGGGCGATTGAGTCTGGCTAATTAAAAAAAAAATACAATTTTATTCTAGGTATGCTTTCAAGGTTTTTTTTTTAACATTTTCAATATCAGTGTACGTAATGGAACATATTTAAATACACATATTTAAATAGTAATTCAATTAAGCGCTAATGAAGTTAATTCAAAAATCCGTACTAATTATTAAACAATATAATTCCATATTCAAAATAGGTATGTGTGATTGTGTCCTTCTTTCTTTTACTTCATATGAAGATTGTTATATATATATAAATAAATATATTAAGACAAATGAAACAGACAGCTAGCCCCAAATTAAGTTCGAGACTTGTGTTATGGGATACTGACTCAACGATACTATATTTATAACAAATACATATACAGATAGACATCCAAGACCCGGGCCAATCAGAAAAATATCATTTTCCATCATGACCCGACCGGGATCGACCCCGGGGCCTCTCGGTCAGGCAAGCACTTTACCACTGCGCCATCGAGGTCATCGAAGTAGTAGATCTAATAATAAAGCTGGACAGTGGCATAGAATGTAGAGGAATTGTATTTTATATAATTTTATTTCTTAAATGCAGCACCCACGGCGCGGCGATAAAAATAATTTAAAATAAATTATAATATTTTATTTTCTACTCTAATTTCTTATATTATTATACCTAGTTATAAATGGCTCAAGTTAGAGACCTTTGCAAGACAGTAGGGAACCCTTTGCCCAGCAGTGGGTCACAAAAAAAAATTACAAGAAACAATAATGGTAAGCCCTTCTGGCATGATAGGGACCAACACTATTCAAATCAGTTTCTTTCGGTATTTCTTCTCAGCAGTGGTCCGGTTCCGAAATGCCAGTAGTTTGTAGCTTGTGAGAAATTACTATTTAATATAAAAATTTACGTGAAAAAATGCCTGTGAAGATCAAATTTCTGAATAAATGATTTGAATTTGACAAAATACAGGCTATAAAAATAGTCCTAGTCAAAGTTCTCTCTCTCTCTCTCTCTCTCTCTCTCTCTTATCATTCATCATCATTATCAGTTTACATAAACCCACTGCATAGGCGTCCCTTTTTTCGCGCCACTCCCTTCGGTCATCAACCTAATCCGTCTCTCTGCCGTGACCCAAAGTTCTTTCATGTTTCTCCCTCTCATCTGATATATGGCAGCTATCAGAGAATACTACAGTACCTAACTGTTAACATAATTATATGTATCGAGTACATGTTTTAATACTGACGTGAAAAAGTGCCTGTGAAGGCCTAATTTCTGAATAAATGATTTGATTTTGATTTACTAAGTAACCAATGAGGCTCTTATACCGGCGGATATCATATCAGAACCACAGGTAATTATATAAATTACAGTTTAATTATATTTATGCTTTCGTATCGGTGACAGCTGATTCGTCCAAGTTCGAATTTTAGGGCAAAGTACAGGACATATTTGCATATGTGTGGTGCAAATGCATACCTAGTACTATACAAACCAAATACAAACATATAAATAAATCACAAAATAAACATATCTATACCATTATTATGAAGAGATAAGCGTTTGTGAGTTTGTATGTTTATGGCGGGTAATCTCTGAAACTGCCGAACCGATTTCAAAAATTCTTTCACTATTAGAAAGGTACATTATCCAAGATTGCTATAGATTATATTTCATCTCAAAATTCCTATGGAAGCGAAGCCCCGGGAGACATGGAGTATAGAAAAAACCGGCAGAAAACTAAGCGTCCACCAAGTTATTGAACCCAAACAAACATCATTTAATTTAGAATATAACGTGAAAAAGTGCCTGTGAAGGCCTAATTTCTGAATAAATGATTTGATTTTGATTGATTCAAATTTTTACTACTTATAAAAAGTTGTTTTAAGCAACTTGAAGGATAATTTATAAGCTGGGATTCTTAATGTATTTATTATTATTTATTTTTGTGATTAAAATATAAATAGATTATTATTTTAGATTGTTAGCTCCGAGTTTAGTTTGTAGTGAGGTTTGACTCACAAAAGACACTGTTGTTGCAACAAATTGAAGAAGAAAACTAGAATATTTAATTAAACTTGTAGAAATATCTAAAATAAATCCTGTACTTTAAGTTTAAATTATATTTTGTAATTTTAATTTAATTATTTATAACAAGTCAAACTGTCAAATTTTAATTAGATTTTAAGCCTTTTTCAGCGTTAAGCTTTTCCTAGAAAATAATTTCGTAATTAATAAAATTGACCAATAAAAGTTCAATGAAACCGTTTTGATTTTGTAATTGAAATATTTTTTATGATACCGTAATGATGGGAAATTGGAACAGATTATTAAAATAGCTGAAAACAAGTGCCGATTGATTAAATATTTCAGTGTACACAATAATATATAGGTGTATGAGCATATAACTTCAATCAAACACGATATAAACAGTTAAGGAATACCGAGAATGTAGTTTTCCGATTATACTTACATTACTAATGATGCAAATCAATTGCTAGAGAAATGACAAATGAAAATTAAAACGAATAAAGAAAAAATCTTACCGATATTGATTGATTTGCGAATTTTTCAATTATCAGCTGATGTATTAGCGAAAACTCTCTTCATTTTACGAAACTCGAAAAAGTTTTAAACATAAACACTTACAGTACTTTAAAAAAAGACAATCAATATCCGATTATTCAAATTAATTATTTAAAAAAAATTATAATAATAACCGTGACACTGGCACGAAAGAATCACAAGGATTTAAGAACCGAATCGCGGTAAGTTCGCGCCGCGGGCGTGCGAGCTTGTAAGCTCTGCGAAGCGTAGAGCGGTTGTAACTCGAAGCGTTGACCGGAGCGTGTCGTTCAAGGCTCCGCCTACATCAAAACGGAACGGAGGGGGCGATAGGTGTATCGTCCCCTCTTAGCCTCATCACACTTCCCTCATACCTACTAGAACAACCAGCGTTATTTGATCCCCTTTGCTTTTCAACCTTCGAGTCACACGCGAACTTTGAGCGGGAATCTTTTACCTACTTGCAGTTTAAACAAAACTGGATGCTTTTAAATCGTATTATGCGTTTGATTTGCGCAGATTTAGACCTTACGTAAATAGAATAGGGTTGTGTCGGAGGTAAATTAAAGGTGGCAGTGCCAGTTATGGTATTTTGCAGGGCGGATGCTAAGGTCTTTAATAGATAAGATAAAGATGTAGAATTATCTATAGACAGGAAGGGAAATGGCGTTAATGGAGTATAGGCATTTATTTAGATTACATTTATACTATAATTGGCGAGTATTTGGGACGGATATTTTAAGCAATTTGATTTAAAATATTTTCTTTTTATTTTCGTATTGTAAACGAAACTTTAAAAATACTAAAATTATAAAAAAAGACAAGCGGCCCGTCCCGGCTGCGCTCGGGTAAAACCATAATAAATTATAATCATAAGCCTTCTTTCATCAATTAAAAAACCCTCATCAAAATTCGTTGTGTATTTCGAAGATCTAAGACAAAGGAACGCATGCAGACAGCGGGAAATGACTTCGTTTATACAATGTAATGATTTCGTACAGTATCTGCATTTGATAAATTAAACTTGTGATCCCGCCCTGGAATACGGCCCTCCGTATATGCTCTCTTGGATGTCGAACGAGGACTAAGAGACATCTGTAACCTTGGCAGGCCACAATAGCATTCCCAAATAACAGACAAATCTACAAAAATGTATATTTTTAAGTACACTGATCCGAGGCTTCAAGACGATACAGTCTCGAATTAAACCTAGAACACGCGAATATGAGAAAGAGAAGGAAAATATTTACTATAAATAGTCAGTATGATTTTTAAAGGTTAATCCGTTTTTAACGGACTTCAGTCACTCGATAATAACTTGACAGATAACATCAAGTGAGGCTAAGTAATAGCTATATAGAAGTGTGCTCATCATGGGACACGCCCTTGTCTGTCTGTTTGTGGCCCAATTTATAAGATAAACGATATATAAAATAGACGAACAAATATAGTTGTCTTGGTGCCCAATACAAATTTGTGGGTTTTGGCGTTGACACTTTAGGTTCTGATGTCTCGCATTGACAGCAAAACAGTAAGCGAACTTACCGCGAGTTCGACGCTGTTTTGGTGGCAATGTGAAGCAGGCAGACGAAAGACGCATATTTCAGCAAACGTGACTTTGATGGATGGAAGCAATATTGCATAGGTAAGGCCTACGACCTGTATTCGGCTTGTCCGTTTCAGCCTTCGAGCTGGTGTGGTGCATGTGTTCATGTTCGTGTTTGACGTCGAGACTTTAGTTTCTTCGGGCAGCAAACGGCTGAGTGAGGCAACAGGTGACCCTCACGCGGGTAGCCTCGCACAGCGAATTTCCATTACAATTTAGCGTGGGAATGCTGCCTGTGTGATGGCCACATTGTCTAAGGTGTCAACACTAGATATTATCAATAATGAAGTTATTTTACATTATCAATGACTTTAACGGGTTTTAACGACTGCAGAAACAACCGGGACCGACGGCTTTACGTGCCCTCCGAAGTACGGAGAAGCTGAGAGCATCCAATGACCGACCATTGTGAGAGTGTTAACTGCCTCACACGCCGAGCGCGCTGACCACTGCACCATTGAGCTCCTCTTTTTTATGAAGTAATTTTACTTATAAGGTTTCATTTATTATTATTTGCATTATTAAAAAAAAAAATCTAATTTCACATAAATATACATATACATATATGGACAAAAAAAAAGGGATAAATGTTTAATTTCTTTATTTAACTTATGTGTTTATCCACGATTACAAGCTTAGTGTCAAAGGTGAGCTGATGTGTGTTGTACATTAAATATATATATATATATATATAACAAAACCGCGGAATCTTGTAACCTACGCCGTGAAAATCGACAGCACTGACCGACATTGGTTCAGCTATTTGAACAGGGGACTCGCTTATTATATTATTGCCCTAGACAAGGGACTAACATCGTCTTGTTATAATTACATGTTATTGAAAAGCTCGCTTATTATCGCACTTGCGTCGGTCCGGTTATATTTACAGTCATTAAACCCACCAATCCACAACACAACACGTGATGGGTCTTGGCCCGAACTCCTTATCCATACGTAAAACCAGTCGTTAAACCCACCAATCCACAACACAACACGTGATGGGTCTTGGCCCGAACTCCTTATCCATACGTAAAACCAGTCGTTACACCCACCAATCCACAACACAACAGGTGATGGGTCATGGCCCGAACTCCTTATCCATACGTAAAACCAGTCGTTAAACCCACCAATCCACAACACAACACGTGATGGGTCATGGCCCGAACTCCTTATCCATACGTAAAACCAGTCGTTAACCCCCCAATCCACAACACAACACGTGATGGGTCATGGCCCGAACTCCTTATCCATACGTAAAACTCCTTCTCTATCCTTAAAGAAGGCCAGTGCCCCAACAGTGGGATATTTAAATGGCTGGTGATGATGACGATTGTAATGTCGTAATCATCAATAAAATATAAACAAACATTGTAACGTAATAATTATTAATACTTATATAAATTTCCTTGCAGCAACCGTTTTGGACAACCGTTTCGGCTTCAGGGCACAGTAGCACCTTTCTTATAATTGTCGTCGGGACCCAGGTGTCGGTAATTAGTGTGTGTGTGTATGTGTCCTTCTATCTCGCAATCTGGGTTCGCACCCGAGCGAGCACCCTCAAATTACGGGGAGACTGGATTGTCGAATCGACCACCGATACTTTCAACTTTGTATGTTTTAATTTGTAAGACTTTAACGTTTACAATTACTGTGAAGGTTATTATTTTTAACTACAGACGATAGAAGAACAGGGACAGTTACAAGTTACGTGTCTGTGTGTCTGTCCGGGGCATCGTTGCATGATCGAGTTTTTTTTTTATTTCAAAGAGAATTCAATCAAGAGTGTCCTTAGCTATGTTTGGAAAATGTGTGTGTACAGCCGTTTGGAAATTATTATTGTTGCTTTTTTCTGCCCATCCAGGTTATAGTTGACTGCTGCAACGCACCTTAATTGTGTTTTTTTTTTCTTTTCAGAATTAAATCCAACACTAAACATATTAATTGATTTGTTAACTAGAAACATCTTACTTGAGTGTAGCGGGATGGGGTTGGATCAAATATCACTAAATTTGACGTTTAAAAATAAAAATAAACAATGGATAATCTAAACGAAACCAACAATTTAGAGCAATACGCATACCCGAAAGCATTGGTCGAAAATTAATAGCCATTCCGACTTGGCAAGATGAATTTATAAAATAAGTATAATAACTTCTCCTTTTCGAGTAGTAGCATACAAATTATATTATTTAGGCCAGTACGTAGCCAGAAATTGCCTTGTCACAGACCTCATTCTCATCTTCTATGGAGCAGAAGGACGGACAATTTGGGTAAGACAGCAGATGCATCATAGATTGAACCGCTTCACAGTCATAAAAGGCATAAAAAATAACAACAATAAATTAAACTAAAGCTATTATTAACAAGCCTAAATTACCTATATAATGTATTACTGTAAAAAGCATGCCAAAACTTCCCAATTTTAACCCGAAAGCGAAAATTTTCTCAACTCCGTTGTTTAAGCATATCCTGCGAGCGTTCGTGAATTTTGAAAAAAGTCACACGCATCTGCCTTCAGTCTCAACCGGCAATTACACGAAAACAACGAAAAATATAAATATTTTAACAACTTTCTTTTGCGAATACGATCCGAGTGGATCTACATGACGGACCACTGAACTTTTATTATTATTTTTTACGTGACAAACAGACATGTAAAACTAATCGTATTTTATTTTTTATATATACAACTTGCAGCCCATATATATCGGCTTCGCTTGATAAAAACCGTAATAGATTGTACACACCTATATCACACTACTTTATATCAATCTAGAATCACACTAGATAAGTATACATATAGGTGAAAAGGGTGCCAAAATACTTCTCATATTTTTTGAGTCGTTCGTGGTATAACAAACGCAACAGGGACAATTAGGAATTAAAGTAACGTAGTTTACACTTTATATAATATATACTTACCACACATAATGTAATATTATGTACATTATACCTACTGGTGACCTTGCCCATAATGTAAAAAAAAGTTGGCCTTTAAAAAAATAAATGTAATTATATATATGTCACTCAGTTTAAATATTTGGGTCATGTACTCACTGAAAATATGTGTGATGATTTGGATATTGAGAGGGAGCGTAGGGCGTTGTCGGTACGTGGTAATATGTTGGCACAAAGGTTTGCTCGATGTACAGCCGAAGTCAAAATCACGCTTTTTAAAGCATATTGTCAGACTTTCTACACGAGTAGCCTGTGGGCCAACTTTACACAGAAATCCTACAATGCCCTACGTGTCCAGTACAACAACATTTTCAGGGCTCTGTTCCGGCTCCCACGCTACTGTAGTGCATCGGGTATGTTTGCCGATGCCAGCGTGGATGACTTTTACGCATTAATGCGAAAAAAGGTTGCCTCGCTGGTAAACAGGGTGCGATGGAGCTCGAACCGAGTCCTGAGGATGGTGGGTGATCGTCTCGATTCAGCCCTGGTTGGCAGGTTCATTAAGCTGCACGTGACAAGGTATCAGTGAGCCTGTCTGTCCAGGATAAACCTCTTGTGTTTATTATACCTACTAACATAGTCTATAAGTCTTATTGTTACTAACAAACTATGGATCTATGGTCTGAAAATAAATGATTTTTATTTATTATTTTATATCTATTTATCAGTACGGTTAGAAAAAGATCGAAAATTTTATTATTCATTCGTTTTCAAACTAGAAATGATAACAAATTCACATAATAAACACAAGCTAATATATATCACAGTCTATTAAAGCGTTAGAACGAGATAGACGCGCGAAGCGTCACGGCTAGAAAAGGACAGCTATATATCTGTCGCGTTCAATGCATGGAGGCGTGGCCGAAATAGACAACTTTCCTTGTGTCATCCACGAGCTTTGAGAAAAAGCTCCACTTGTATTATAGCTTCGATACGGGTGAGGCGTTTCGCCGATTCCATTGTTAATTAATCTTTTTGTTTAAGATTGATTTCCATAAGGCGGTATGACAATAATAAAATAGTGATATAAATTTTACGATAAATTGTTATTAAATTGAAGTAGGGAAATATTTTTATCTATAAAATGTGTAAAATTCCATATTACATAAAAGATGTATTAGGCAAGAAATTTACAAAACCATAAAAAAATCATTTGACATAATTTGAATGACACATAATGTTACTAATACACGTCTAATATGAATAAAAAACCATTGAAGCATAATTACCAGGGGGACGTGCAGGAATACATTACAGAATATAGTCTGGTTATTAAATAAAATAATTATTGTGTGCTATGTGTATATGTGAGTCTTAGTTATAATATAAATAAATAAATATATTAGGACAAATCACACAGATTGAGCTTGCCCCAAAGTAAGTTCAAGACTTGTGTTAAGGGATACTAACTCAACGATACCATATTTTGTAACAAATTCATATATAGATAAACATCCAAGAAAACAGGCCCATCAGAAAAAAATCATTTTCCATCATGAATCGACCGGGGATCGAACCCGGGCCCTCTCGGTTCAGAGGCAAGCACTTTACCACTGCGCCACCGAGGTCGTCATACTTGAATACGAGGTTACTTGAATAAAAAAAATCACTCTTTAATTTCATAATTTTGTATCACAATTATACCTGGAAATAACTAGCTATTGCCTATATACCTTTGATAGAAACATGAAACTTAACCGTCAACTCAAAATGACATAAATCCACAGGTCCATAATATACCTATGACCCAAAAAAATACATCGTTCCGTCTTGCCATGACTTTTTACTGCCTTTTTTACATTGACACGTGCCTAGTCGTCGACGTGAAAAGGGACATTTTTAAAACACACCTTTTGTGCCCAGCGCATCTAATTGATAATAAATTACATAGTATGATAAAGGCTAGCTATATTTATGATTACAGTAATCAAGTTTACATTTTTTGTCATTATTTTTCTGGGACAAACTGTGATATAGTTGTGTATTGTATGAAAAACGGCGGCAAATGAGCAATCGGGTCTGATGGTAAGTGATCACCGCTGCCCAGGGGCAACTGTAATTTCAGGGAGGCATTGTATGAATAGAGGTATACCTAATTCTTAAGTATTTTTTTTCTTTTTAAAATGCTTCGTTATTTTAAAAAAGGTATACTTTGAAATAATTAAATAATTGTATCACTTAGTTTTGCTATCCGTTAAATTAATTTATTTTCATATAAATGTCGGAAAATCGCTTTTTATAAGCCTTTAAATATATAATCTACCTAGTTATAATAATGGAAGCAAAATTAAGTAAAAGCCAGCCCGAAACTTGCTGAGTTTGAGTTCCTCGAATTCGATCACTGAACACTTGTAGCTAAATAAACGTAACATTTTTAGAGTAAATTTTACACAAATTTCACAATTAATCATCATTAAAATAGTACAGGTGTATCTTATTAGGGTTCCGCGCTTGAAGGATCCGCCATATCTGTCAAGTATTACATAACCGAACAATCTAGAATTTCTATTCGCAATAAAGTTTCGAACGTGCGTCATTTCTTCTATTTTTTTTTTACATTCGTGGGAATTTTGGTATTTTTGTCAGTTAAGAAGACACAAGCACCAATCATGACTCAATTAGGAAATAATAACTAATTGCTTGTAATAAAAATTAACTAAATATAATAATTTAACTAAATAATAACTTCATTACGAAATAATCACCTTCACGACGTCAGTGTGAAAAAGCATCCGCCTCTTCTCACCAGCGATGAAATTTTTTAAATAATTATCTTTTTATTATTGTATTTTTTTCATTGCATAGTGGGTAAACGAACATACGAGTTACCAAATGGTAAGTAAACACCTCAGCCCATCTACACCAGCAACCCGATACGGGTTACAAATGCGTTGCCGACTTTTTGAGAAAGCAGGTACTATTATGCTGTTCATTGGTGTTTATGTATTGCAGAAAACTACATGTTAATGTATATAATATGTAATGTAGTAAACACTATAAGCGTGCCTTAAGTTAAATTAACAATCATTATAAATAAAGCAGATAGTATTTATTCCGAAGCCCCCACCATACGGATTTTTAGTGTGGCCTCTACGGAACCCTCACTGTTTAAAAGCTTCTCACGCTTGACTTTTGAGCTCTTTAGTGCTCAAACTTAAATTAATTAAACATATTCGTTTCAAGTGGCAAAAACTTAATGTTTTGTTATGTCTAATCTCAGTAATCCTTGGTATTGTGGATAGCACGGTCACCTGTCAATGAAGAGTTTGAACAATTTTAATTGTAATATTATGACTTTGACAAAAACATAAAATTAATTTTGAAATGGAGAACCGAGGATGTTTCTATTTATTTTTGTCAATTAAAATAATAATTTTGAGTGATTTTAATTAATTGAAATCATGGTTCTGGCAAAGAAAATTGAAAACGACGGGCTAGCGTACGTACACAAATAAGATAAAAGATATACAATTTAACTTCTCGGCCCAATACGACGCATTTTATGCTAATGGCAAATTGGACCGGACTATGAGGAACAAATAAATATGTACTGTCTCATTTCTATTCATGTATTTTTAATGCGAATATCTGTTATAAGGAAATATGTCGAAGTCTATCTGTCTACGTCAGAAGGTTCATTATTTGCATCTACAAAATGTTACCATCAAAGATTGAAACGTGAATTTGAGTAAAATAACCCTTATTGACGACCTCGGTGGCGCAGTGGCAAGGTTCTTGCCACTGAACCGAAAGGTCCCGGGTTCGATCCCCGGTCGGGTCATGATGGAAAATGATCTTTTTCTGATTGGCCCGGGTCTTGGATGTTTATTTATATATGTATTTGTTATAAAATATAGTATCGTTGAGTTAGTATCCCATAACACAAGTCTCGAACTTACTTTGGGGCTAGCTCAATCTGTGTGATTTGTAATATATTTATTTATTATTTACTCAAAGAAGATGGATTTACTCAAATTCCCTTATCAACCTTGCCTCATTGTTGCATCGTGCATCATTGAGCTCCGTTAGTTTTGACATTGACGTGCGTCAACGTACCTCGAAATTCCATACAATTTCTGCGTTCGCTGTTGACAAACGCAAAACAACGGAGCACGACTGAACAATGGGGCCGCACTTCAGGCGCGTTGCCGTTTCTGAGGTAATGTCAGCAACATTGTGGTTTGTTACTCATTTAATTGTGGCGATAATGTAGAAAATTGGTAGCAATTATTTTATCAGTTATCGAAAGAAATTGTTTTTGACGTGTAAGCAACTGCGTCTTTTCGGTCATCCGTTCCGAAATAATAAATAAATAATAAATAAATAATAAATAAATACTTTAAATAATAACTTTGACAATCATAAATTATTAATATTTATGAAAAATGTGTAAAGATTTGTGTATTATTAGATCTAATATAATTCAGACGTTTACAGGTTTACTAAGTTTTTAATATATATATATATATATATATATATATATATATATATATATATATATATATATATATATATATATATATATATATATATATATATATATATATATATATATTATATATTAGTGCTGCAAATAGTTTGCTAAATCTTTCTAATAGTAATAATATCTTATGAAACATTAACATACAACATTGAACTTGATTTTATTTCAGTTTGAAAAGGAAATTGATTGAAGCACATTAATTAATGTTTAAACTAGTTTAAAGTTACAATTAATGTAGGTACATATGTAGGGTATGCCTGTACTGATTTTAACAGTCTTGTCATGTCTGTGAGACCCATATGTCTATAAAACGTGCCACGTGTCCAGTCCACGCGCGTTTACGTTCGTATTAATTTATTCAAATGTACATTTTTGAAAAATTCTATCCTTCTTCTTGTTGTCGAGTCGGAATTTCTATTTAGCCGGTTTTCGACCAGTAAGTATGTGGAAACACTGATCGCTTTATCGTTCTAATTTCAAGTATATATTTTTGTTAATTAATTTAATTAGGTTCGTAATAGTTACGAGTAAGGACACACATATAAATAAATAAATAATAAATAAATATATTAGGACAAATCACACAGATTGAGCTAGCCCCAAAGTAAGTTCGAGACTTGTTTTATGGGATATTATAACTCAACGATACTATATTTTATAACAAATACATATATAGATAAACATCCAAGACCCGGGCCAATCAGAAAAATATCATTTTCCATCATGACCCGACCGGGGATCGAACCCGGGACCTCTCGGTTCAGTGGCAAGAACTTTACCTAAACATATGTTTGACTTAAGGTGCGCGGAGCATGGATGGTCACTCTGACGAGTAAACAGTTATTTTATTTCCTGGATAAATGAAGGAAACAAATTATTAAGTAATACTTTGTTTGATTTTATATAATACTAGCCTGCGGCTTCGCCCGCGTGATTTACTCTGCGAAAGCGAACAGATGTGATTTTATTACAAAGTGTCACCCGCCACATTGTCAATTGGGGATTGATTGTTTTATTAAGACGTAGCCTATCAGATGATTCGGCATCACATTTCCCAAATCTGACATTTCAAAGTATTAAATACTATTTTATTTATATGTACCTACACAACAATTTTAATAAAATATTTTTATTAAGATTGTTGTTAGTTTATTTTTTACAACTAAAGGAAAAAAAAGTAAAAATTAATTAAAACAAATTATTATATAAATAAATTATATAATATATACATTAAAAACTTAGTAAACCTGTAAACGTCTGAATTATATTAGATCTAATAATACACAAATCTTTACACATTTTTCAAAAATATTAATAATTTATAATTGTCACAGTTAGAAACTGCCATCATTTCGGAACGGACGACAGAAAAGACGCAGTTGCTTACACGTCAAAAACAATTTCTTTCGATAACTGATAAAATAATTGCTACCAATTTTCTACATTATCGCCACAATTAAATGAGTAACAAACCACAATGTTGCTGACATTACCTCAGAAACGGCAACGCGCCTGAAGTGCGGCCCCATTGTTCAGTCGTGCTCCGTTGTTTTGCGTTTGTCAACAGCGAACGCAGAAATTGTATGGAATTTCGAGGTACGTTGACGCACGTCAATGTCAAAACCAACGGAGCTCAATGATGCAGCACGATGCAACAATGAGGCAAGATTGATAAGGGAATTTGAGTAAATCCATCTTCTTTGAGTAAATAATAAATAAATATATTACAAATCACACAGATTGAGCTAGCCCCAAAGTAAGTTCGAGACTTGTGTTATGGGATACTAACTCAACGATACTATATTTTATAACAAATACATATTTAAATAAACATCCATGACCCGGGCCAATCAGAAAAAGATCTATATATATATATATATATATATATATATATATATGTATATATATATCATCTATACAATATATCATATATATATATATATATATATATAATCTTTGTCAAATGTCAGGTCTAATCATACACAAGTCTGTCAGCAGCACAGACAGACATATGCACAGCACCGATCTCCAATAACACAGGTTCGGACATTATTATGTCAGAATTATGGCATTTCCCAGTCAGTTTGCAGTAATTATGTGAATCGCTGCGTTTTCGTTACGATGCACTTTTGTTTCGCATTTGTAATGAGCGGAAATACGGTGACTGGTTTGATTTATTACGTGTCGATTACCTGTCTATATTTATTTTATACTAAAATCTATATTGTCTTATAGTTTCAATAAAATATAGATGAAGGATTTTTGTGATTGTTTACTGTCTATTTTTGTGATATTTTTAGTGTACCTATAACAAAATAATATTTTATTTAGCCTTTGGAGGTTGTGTCCCACAGCTGGGCAAAGTCCTCCTGCAGATTTTTCTGTCACTCGTTTCTATTTCTATTGCGAATTCTGACCATTTTATAAAAATGTTTTTCGGGTTCTCTGTCTCAAAATATAAAAAGGTATATTCAATAAGGTAGGAATAATATTTCTTTATTCCATATGATAACTTTTTCTTACAATTTATAGTCTTCTATGTTCATGTTGTACGTTATTAGTTCTGACCAGCCTGCTACTGCATACACGTCCACTCAACCTATCGCCGGTTGACTGTAAGAGATCCCTACGTGGGATAAGTCCGCCGTTGTACAATGTATCTTTCTTGTATTAATTTTGATTAACATACTTATTTTCGTGCAATAAAGTTATCACCAACTTTTTTCAAAGTTTCAAACATTTATTTGCCAACTATGAGTCAAATTCAAAATTCAAATTCAAATCATTTATTCAGAAATCAGACCTTCACAGGCACTTTTTCTCGTCAATTTTTATATTTATAGTTATTTCTACACACAAGCTACAAACTACTGGCATTTCGGAACGACCACTGCTGAGAAGAAATGCCGAAAGAAACTCATTTGAACAGTGTTGGTCCCTCATAGGCTTACCATTATTGTTTCTTACAATGTTTTTTTTTTCTAATAATATATAAAAATACATAATGTACATAGTCAAAAGGTATATCAAAACAGGTTATGATTGTGATCCGAGTGCTGAATATATATATATATATATGAGAAACGAGATGACCAGTTCCCTCTGGCAGTTCCCGTTCACGAGCCACCACCAGATTGACCATTTGAGTGAGCATGACACACTCGATTCCCATGACCTCACGATTACAAATCTTATTCGTCGAAATAGAAGTACAATTCAGACACTTGAAGATCACAAATCACGTACATGTTTTACAAATAAAATTTAAATGTCACAATATATGAATTATTATAACATAAATAAAAATTATGAATAAAATAATAAAAAACAGTAAAATAAAAATTAGGAGATCATGTGTGGAGTGGCAAAGTTGTCGGGAGGCTGACGCTTTATCCATTAAATTTTTCTTAACATAAGTTTTAAAATTTTTCATAAATACAATACAGGTGTTATGTACCTACAACTTTTGTTTTATAAAATAATAAAACAATTTATATTTAATTTATTATTATTATTATCATTATATATTAAACAATTTCAATTATTTTATAGATATTAAATACTTTAAATAGCAATTTCAATTTAATTACATGTCATCAAGGTATTATTCCTTTACAGAATAATAATTTTTTGAGAGTAGGAAAAATCTTAAGGCATTTGAGAACTTCTTTAAATTATTTATTTTCTTATCTATTTATTTCCCTTGAATTATTTAATATCTGGCAAGAAGTAACGTGCAAAAAACCATCAGTCTTTTAAATTCTGCGATACGTAATACGCACTCATTTTGGTTGCTGTTTTAGTCCTAATGACCCTAATAACATTGGACACAGGAAGCTGCAGGACGTGCCGTAGGTTGCGACGCCATTTTGATAAAACTCAAACTGCCTCTTGTAACTGACTTCCGTTAAAAGAGGTGCAATAATTTTAAATAATTTTTGATAATTTCAAATTCGTTTTAAGAGTAACAAATTTAAAAAAAAAATGGATTCCATTTTTTATCCAATTTTTGTAGTATCTAAATACCTAGATACTATTATTTGTGCTCCGTACGTATTGGTACGGAATACAAAAAATAGGTACTGTTTAGGTAACGGAGTATCGCACACATATTCCGATACACACAAAAAACACATGGTGTGGATATGTAAAGCGCCAAAGTCAAAGCTTTTATTCAGAAATTTGACCTTTACAGAAATTTTACCACGTTATGTTCAAAATGAAATATTTATCTATATAGCAAATTCAAATCATTTATTCAGAAATTAGACCTTCACAGGCACTTTTACAGCATAGCTTATCTATAACTTTATCGCGCCAATATTATAGCTATATACCATATTTTTGGTGGGAAACTAGCCTAACAATGCATGCATGAGATATCACACGAGTGTTGAGCTATAATATACTTTGTAATGGAGTCTGAGCTTAATCTTAGGTATAGGGTCGGGTTTTTATAGTTTTATGATCTTGCTATTGTACTTGTCATAGATTTAGAAGGGCCCGCGACATATCCAAACTAATTCTAATCATTTATTCAGAAATTAGACCTTCACAGGCACTTTTTCACGCAATTTTTATATTTATTAGTTATTTCTCACAAGCTACAAACTACTGCTAAAACCTATTAGCATTACGGAACGACCACCGCTGAGAAGAAATGACGAAAAATACACATTTAAACAATGTTATTATGCTAGAAGGGCTTATATAATGTTTTATAATTTTTTCCCCAATAATTAATATAACTAAGTCGCGTAAATAACAATAATGATAATTAAAAGTGATATTTAATTATAGTAAGTATAAATTTTTCGTGGGATATATGTGGAAAAATTAGGCCGGTTGAAAAAAAAATTCGTTATTCAATCTAGGCATTTTATTTTAAATTCAAATTCAAAAATTCAAATTCAAATCATTTATTCAGATATTAGACCTTCACAAGCACTTTTTCTCGTCAATCTTTAAATCTTTAAAGATCTTTTTAACCAGTCAAGTTGCCAATTGTCGTAATGTGGCCGCTATCAGAGGGTGTTATAGTAGGTACCTAACTGTTAACATAATTATGTGTATCGTGTAAAACTTGTACATGTTTTAATACTAAGTAACCAATGAGGCGCTTATACCGGCGGCTATCATATCAGAACCACAGGTAATTAAGAAAATTACAGTTTAATTATATTTATGCTTTCGTATCGGTGACAGGTGATTCGTCCAAGTACGAATTTTAGGGTAAAGTACAGGACATATTTGCATGTGTGTAGTGCAAATATATTTAAAAAATGCAATTCACCAAACGAAATACTTAAAAGACTACTCCGGAGGGCGAAGTACGGCTTTGCATTGCACTTCTCACTATCAAGTCGATTCGAAGTGGAACAGTGAACCAATCACACAGCGGTGTGGTTGTCGTTGCGTCACAATGGCGCACTGTGATTGGTTAGCTGCGTCTCACTGCGAATCGACTGGATAGTGAGATATAAATAGCAACGCACTTCAAACTCTGTATAAAACTATATCAAACTATAATTACTCCCCCGATAACACCCGTTTAAATAACATTCACAAGTCTTCAAATATGGTAATAATTAATTAACATGGCCGCTCATATGTAAAGACCTTTACTACAATCAGCTCATACTGCGCTGCCACGCGCCCTGGGTGCTGCCCACCTGCTCGGCACGGGCCAATTTAAAAAAAATGACGGCAATTCCGAAAATTGCTGACCAGCCAGCAACTTAATGCTTCAATTTAGATATTTTTAAACAAACCTCCATAAAATTTGGAGCGATGTAAAATTTGGATTTTTTAAATAATAATTTTAATGTTTCATGTTCGCACGCGGTTTGATTGCGTAATAAAAAGTTTATTTCAATTAACTGATGCATATAGATATTTTTATTTTGGACTACGGAAAACTTTGTTTCAAAGATCGCACCATTCTCGTCGTAAAAGTATTTCTTATTTACAAAATTGTCCACTCTCCCCTTATCAATTATATTTACATGCGATTGCAGGAACACGAAAACAGCGATGTCACACATCAAAAATGACACGCACAACTTGTCAAAAAGCAGATGTAATCTCATCATCTACTAAATTGCCATTTGATGCGTGTAAACGCCAAATCACACAAACGCGGGGCGCGCGCGCATTGACTAGAAAATCCCCCGAGTTTTCTCACGCTGATCTGTCAAATGCTACAGTGCGAAATAATGTATATTTATTTGCCTGTTTAAGTATATGATAAGAATATTATAATACCCATGTGGCTTATCGACTGGCAAAAAAATAAAATATATTTAAATAATAATAATTGAATTATATTATAATATTTTAAATATATTTCAATAACCAAACACGTTAATCATCATCAGATCGAGTGTGTTATTGCTAACACTGGTCAGATTTTGTTCAAGTCGTCTAAAGGCATCTGACATGACTTTTACGACTACTTACGGCCGTCTAGTGGCAGGTAGTCGCATGCACACTAGTGAACTAAACTGTCCACCAGTGTGCAGGTTTCCTCACGACGTTTTCTTTCACCGGAAGCAAGTGCTGGTCTATGAAAATTACTATATATGAATCAGATTGGTATACAAACTCATATGGCACGAGTATAGGATACGAACCTGAGACCTTTCGATCCACAGGCGGGCGAGTCTTAACCATTACACCACCACCGCTTCACACGTTAATTAAATGTCACTTTAATTGATCAATTTTATTAATAACGAGTATTTGAGTCTCATAAAGTATATTAGACTGGCTTTTAGATTCCGAAATCCGTGACGTCACAATACATTACTATGATACAAAGCTCCGTAAAAATTTTGTTTTTGACATTAGAAAACGCAGTATCTGATTTATCTAGTTGGAGAATAGCCAATTAGAGTCTTTAAATAAAGGGCTGCGGTGAAGTTTGTGGCTTCATCTTCGCCTTTGGAATTCCGCAATACTTTTCAAGTTAACAGAGGTATATTCTGAAGAATTTTCAAATATACAGCCCCATCACAAGATTTATTAATGAAAGGCATTTGAGAAACACCACCGGCAAAATTCAAAATAAAGTGTTATTAATTATACTCACTGTATTGTTAATTTTAAGTCGCATAGTTAGTTGTAAGATTATGTAATTTTTTGACAAATAAAAATATTTTCTTTCTTTCTTTACGTAAAATTACTAGCTTGAATTGGTATGTTAATTGAAATTTCTTCCAAACCTGAATAAGAAATAAAAATGCCCTATAATCTATCTATTACTAAATCTATAGTCTACTATAATTTACTACTAAAAAATAGAAGCGGTGGTGGTGTAATGGTTAAGACGCCCGCCTGTGGATCTAAAGGTCCCTGGTTCGAATCCTACTCGTGCCACATGAGTTTGTATACCAAACTGACTCATGTATTTTTCAGTAGTTACTCATGTATTTTATCAGTAGTTTTCATAGACCACCACTTGCTTCCGGTGAAGGAAAACATCGTGAGGAAAACTGCACACTGGTTGATTATTAACTTGTGTGTGAAATGGAGAAGGCAATGACAAACCACTCCATTAATAATGTCAAGAAAGTTGTTGTGTGTGTTTCATTCCACGTAATGACCACGACCCTCAGCCATGAGGAATACGACTATGAAGGGTCTATCCCTTCATAGTCGTATTCGTTATTATTGTAATAGTCTACTATTACAGTTTCATTTTACATGACAATTTATTTTAGTTTAAGTAAAGACAATTGAACGACAACAGAATCCCATTCACATCGGGCCGCGCTGAACGATCAAATACATTTTCAAAATCAAATAACTTTATCATGAGACGCCCTTCTTTTTTTTTTGATTCACTTCTTTTTTCAAATTCGACCTAAAGTTCGTCATCTGTAATGTTATTGTCATTAACAAAATGGATTCCTCCTAATTCCAATTAAGTATGTTTATTTATTTATTTACTTCATGTTCTTGAAATTTCTTCTTGAATATTAGGACAAATCACACAGATCGAGCTAGCCCTAAAGTAAGTTCGAGACTTGTGTTATGGGATACTAACTCAACGATACTATATTTTATAATAAGTACATATATAGATAAACATTCAAGACCCGGGCCAATCAGAAAAAGATCATTTTCCATCATGATCCGACCGGGGATCGAAACCGGGATCTCTCGGTTCAGTGGCAAGAACTTTAACACTGCGCCACCGAGGTCGTTAAATTCAAAAGTACGGAAAAGGACATAGCTTATCTTTCATCACGAAAAAGGTACAGTTTCCATTGGAAACATATTCAGGCAGAGCCGCGGGCAAAAGCTAATCTATACTAATATTATAAAGAGGTAACCGTTTGTGAGTTTGTATGTTTGAGGCAGGTAGTCTCCGAAGCTACTGAACCGATTTCAAAAATTATTTCACCATTAGAACGGTACATTATCCAAGATTGCTATAGGCTATATTGTAACTCTAAACTCCCACGGGAGCGAAGCCCCGGGCGACATCTAGTACATAATAAAATTTGCAATATTGATTTGATATTTGTTGTAAAAATAACATAATTACTTTGTTGCCTCGCCGGCGGTACGATGTCGTAAATTCACTGCTTTTTATCAGGACCCATCTATCAGCATCCGATAAATGGGCGGCAAAATTACGAAATTTTGTCTCGTTCTAAGCAAAAAATCTGGCTCGGACCGGTTTATACCGAATATTTATGGTAATACGGTACTCTGCTCTCGCATTGCATGTTGCACATATACCTACTACGTACATTACACTGTGTATAAAATGAACATGGAAAATGTTCTAAAAATCATTCTAGGTTTTTAATCATTCAATTACGCAAAATTTATTAGAGAGATTTCGATGAAATTTGGTACAAGACTAGATTATAATCACAATCTCTAACAGCACACAGAGTCAGAGATGGGCTAGCGGAAAATTTATCACCCTCGCACTGGTTATAACCCGGGTAAATTCACATTCTTACCATTTTGTTTCCGTGTCTTCTTAAAATGCTGTGACGAAACAATATAATCGTTTTGTCGTCGTATTACAATGTAAGTGTTTTATATAGAAAACTAAACGGAACTGCTAATTAATAAAAGAAAAGGTCAAAATCAATATTCATATCGCCATGGGAAGAAATATTAATGGAGATACTATTTATATTATTACATTACGACATGTAAATGAAGATATCATATTTATTGTTACATATTTTCTTTATATACATATATTTTCTTAATTTTGAATAATATTTTGCTCTGAGTTGATTTTTCAATTTCATATTTTATCAATGTTAAATTGACCTATAATAGTATCAGAATCGAGTCAGAATGTCGATATTGTTTCAGAACTGTTTTAATATATTACTTACATGGTGTAACATGACAACATGCACGGCGGCCTGTGCAATTTGTCTTTTAATAAAACGAAGGTATAATAAAACAAAATGCATCAAAATTTGACTTAATCGCTTTCACATCAAGCTGAATTGGCGTCATTACGTCGCTCGCTTATCTTCATAACAAGTTAGGTGATTCCTTTGACGCGAATATAAACATCTTGTTTGCTTTTCATTAATTCCATTTTCGAATTTATGCCGCCATAAATTTAAATTTTGACAGGATAACATCTTTTTTAAACGTCGACGACGAAGTTGCCAGTACGCGGAATTTTGACGTGCAAAAAAAATCCGGGAAGTAATTATTTTTTAAAAAGAGAATCGTTTTAGTTGTTCTAAAGAAGCAATTGGTAGTACGGGGTGCCTACGCTATATGATTAGTTGATAATTTGGGCCACACTTGGCTCGAGGCGATGCGTGCACGCGACCCGCGCGCGCCAATTTTTTTTTTTTTTTAATTTACAAACATGCAATATCTTGTCCTCTCCACTCGAATCGAAAATCGACCGATTAAAACGCTCTGGGCGTCGATCCGATTGTAGTAATTCTATGATCGGTCCCAATTATCCTTTCGTCTGGTATTAAAGCTATTATTGAAACCTGGTATCAGTTTTTGATACCGATTTCCACAAAAATTGACCAATTCTTATTGGTGGTCGTATCGACATTTTTTAGTAAAAAATATTTTGCTCGATTTAATATCAATTTTGTTGATCTACAGCAGTTGTTGTTAACTGATAAAGCTCTATCATAAACATACATATACTTATTTAAATTTTCAAAGTTGCGTAGGTATTTTAAAAAATCACTCGTGCGTCCGTGTCTGTCTAACTGTCACGACTAGGTCCTCCAAAACTACTGAAAAAATTAATTGTTAACTAGTACACATTACCGGCAGATAACTAAACTGTCCACCAGTGTGCAGGTTTCCTCACGATGTTTTCCTTCACCACAAGCAAGTGATGGTCTACGAAAACTATTGGTATACAAACTCATATGGCACGAGTAGGATGAGCACGAACCTGAGACCTTTCGATCCACAGGCGGGCGTCTTAACAATTACACCACCACCGCTTCAATTAAATCTTACTAACAACTGTCAAAAGGAAGTACTCCCATTTTGTGCAAATAATTGTGCATCTTCGAATGAAATACGCGTTTTGCAACTGTCGCACCAATTATGGTTCATTTTACATCCTACCTTGTATTAGCTGGACCGGGCCAAATTACTCTATGGTCGGAAGAAGGTTGGATGGTCACGTCACGCCACTTTTTTCTCTGTGGTCAAACGCATGGCGTAATTCGCCTGCGCTAAATTGCGTAACACGCGGTGTCCAGATATTTAAGCTGCTTAAGGACATCCATATCATAATATTACCTATAAAGTTTGTTACTCTTACACGCAAAATCTACTGAACGGATGGTTATGAAATCTGGTACACTGGTTTAGAATATAACCTGGAATAACACATATGATACTTTTTATCCTGAAATTCCATCGGTCGTTCCTAAAATGTGAGTATAAGTAGTTCGTAGCTTTTTGAGAAATATTATATAATTTGAAATTTGACGTGCACCAGTCTAATTTCTGAAAAAATGCCTGTGGTAAATCAGCTTTTTTATGTTAATTTCGAAAACACTGGTCGAAGTACTCGGTGACCAAAGGTCCAGCCGGCGGCGGAGCATTGCAGTACGAAGTGCTACAGCTTTTTGGGCACGTTATCGTTGGCAACGTCCACAATTTGTATTTTTTTTATTTTTATTTATTCTTTAATTTTATAATTTATAACTAGCTTCTACACACAAACATACAAACACTTCCTCTTTATAATACGACGGGACGTACATAGAATACTCATTATAAAGTAACTATTAGCGGCTATCCCGGCTTAGCTCGGATAAACCGATAATAAATTATCTCTTGAATTAGTTAAAAAATAACCACATCAAAATCCCTTAGTTTTAAGTTTTAAATATCTAAGCACAGGGACAGACAAACAGACAGCGGGAATCGACTTTGTTTTATTATTATACCATGTACTTAGTGACAATACATGTTATTACATGCTCTCTCTCTGTTTTATTCATAAGCAAACGTTCACACTTTAGTTCTGGAAGTGTCAACGTAATAAAAAATAGAAAATGGCGACCGTCGAGTTTTTAAAAAGTACCAGGGTCCAATAAATGCCAGGAGATATGAAAAAAGGAGCCGCGCACATTCATCATTGCATAGTTAGAATTCACGCATAAAGACACGCGCACACTCGTCACATAATCTGAATTCTGAATACGAGGATGGGCCGTTGTCGGGTTGGGTCACCGCTATCAATTATGCCCTATACGGTGACCGATATAAATAAATTTACCGCTTATTAAAACACTTCAAATTTCGCCACCGAAATCATTGTCAAAAATGCTGTTTACACGACACGATTTGGGCAGAATACGAATCTGAAATCTACGAAGGTATTTATTAAGGCGAACGCCTTAATGAAAATGTCAGATGGTGCTAGTGTGCAGGGAGTAGCTGCCTTAACCCTTCAAATAATAATATAAAAATATATACAACTGTAGCAGACTAAGACAACATTATATTCTGAAATTTAACTCAATGTCTTGACATCATTCTATTGACTTTTGAGTTCACTTTTTCCATCATTTATTTATGCTTAATGTCTCCGTACAGTCATGATAATTAATAATAACGCAGCTGTATGAAATAGGTCATTATTAATTACACAATTGTTATTTTTAGGGTTCCTTTCCTATTAACACACTCTAATTATTAAACAAAATAAACACACTCAATTACGAAGAAAGATGTTTAGTGTTTCAACTGTAGACCTACCATCGACTTTTACGGGATGATTCAAATGCGACTCAGTTCAATTTAGGAACCTAAAATTAATAGCATTCATATTATAAATTAACTCGATGTGAAGTTAAGTGGATCGCGTTAGGTTAGGAGATGATGGTAAGTCCCCTGGTTACTCACTAACTGGTCGATTAGTGTAGATAGTGCGCTACGCAATCTGCGCAAGCCTCTTCATATATTTTCGAACGCACTACGAACGCACACGTTTCTTTCTTTTTTACAAGATGCGTACACGATATGGGAAAAAGAGACAACATGTGGACGTCAGTAACGTGCTACGTGTTTGTGTGTTTTATGGTAAGCCTTCTGGCGTCTAGTTCAGTCACACCTTTCGGCATCACAGCCCACAATGCAACCGGGAGCATAGGAAGATGAGAGAGAGAGAGAGAGAGAGAGAGTTACGAAATTAACTGTATTGTAGTGAACAAGCACAATGTTTTTTTTTTTACAATGCTTCAAAACCCGTCGTTTACGACACGATTCACGCTTACCCATTTTTTCTGCGAAGTTTCTCGAGTCATTTTATCACACTGTTCAGACACGTTTTTGCGACGCACTAAAATGCGAATCGTTCACTAATTGATCGTAACAATGATCGAAATTGCAATAAATTGTAACAATTTCATGCATATTGATGATAGAAGGTAATTAAATAAAGAAACGTACTGTCCATTAATCATTTTGAAGTGCATAGTAGCAATCGATCGACTAGGTATTACTATAAGATGAATTCTTCGACTTTTAAAATCTTCTATGTTCCTATTTCTTACCTATGTAAGCACAATATAACACAATAAAAAAAATATTTAACCAAAATGTCAAAGAAAACATACTATATACTATATAAATTAAAGAAATAGAAAATTCGATTGTTTTACTCTCTACATATAGTTAGTTTTCCTTAAAAAAAGTAAATAAAAATAAAATGAAAGTCAATTTAAATATTGATGGTATGTTCAATGCAAAAAATATAGATTTATAATTTAACCAATAATAATATGATATATGAATAAAATATTTAAACTAGAAATAAAAACAAATAATTACTGAACTGAAAAATAAAGAAAAAACAATAATAATAATGATATACGTGCAGCTTTTGGTCTTTCTGTTTAAAAATAAAATTTTAAAAATATAGGTACGTCTGTTCGCATTTCCGTGTAAAACCGTGTAATTTCGGTGTTCAGGACCAAAAAAAACCGATGGTGTAAAGAGTCCCAGATAAATCCCGATCCGAAATTGACACGGCGTTTCTTCTCAATCGTACATCGCTAACTTTTTACAAGTTCCACGCGATCGGACGACAGTGTTTGGCAAAAACGACCGAATCAAAATTCCAGATCGTCCGTCTTTTATTTATTTATACGTCGGCTAACAGGCGTAATTTTTTCCTGCAAACAATAAGTTTTGTCCGAAAAATGCGAAGTGAAGACATAAAAAGATCGGCGCTTCGCGAAGGTTCGCGTCTCGCTTCTTGTGGCGCGGATCCAGGGCCGTATTTAAGGGAGGGCAAGACCTGGGACCTGCACAAGAGAGGGGCCCCTCGGTTGAAATTAATAAAACAATTACACAGGTCAACAACTTTTCTGTTTTGTCTGCCTAACAGAAGTTTGTCAATTGTTTCCTATCAATGCTACTTGATAATTAATAAATTAGACTTGTGAATTAATATGTTAGTATATTGAATTGATTCTAACTGTTATTCACATATAACTGAATGTCCTGCTCTAGAATAAGAGGTATTCCTTATAAATTATAAAGTTTATTTTTAAGTGAACTCTGGGCTATGTGGCGTCTTAGCTGAGAATGTTACCGGATACACGATCATATTAAAAGAAATAGTCATTCACACACTCTATAATTAGAAAAACATATAAAACTATCTGTTTCTTGCCCGCAGCTACGCCCGCGGTAGCTTATATTTGACACCTGATCATTAACTGTACCTATCTCTTCAAAATTTCATCGAAATCGGCCCAGCGGTTTAACCGTCGAAACATATGATAGAGAATCACCTTTATAATATTAGTATGGAATTACTCCGTCACAAAGAAATACCTGTTAGATTTTTATTTCTACATATGCTTATATAGAGTAATATCCTCTTAAACTATAGCTGGTGGAAGAGATCCCTTCATGGGATAAGTCCGCCATTGTATGTTTATCTTTTAGTTATGTATGTACTTTTAACGTGAGTTCTTTGTACAACAAAGATATTAAAAAAAAAAAACAAATATTATCAAAACAAAGGGTTTCTGCTCCTTCACTGCCCTAAGACCTTCAGACATCCAAATCCGCCAAATAGACAGTATTTTACGGTCAACTGCTAGCAAAGCTACTCTAAAACCTAAATAAGCCTTTATTCAATTGTAATAGTGACGAATTTGCAATGACTTTTAGGTAGTTTCATGTTCAAATCGAGTAATATCGGCGCTTACCCCCAGTATGGACCCAATAGGTAACTCGCGCGCATTCTTGCGTGCAAAAAGTACATGTGAATTAATTTTGTCATTTTATTCGTTAAATTCTAAGAATTCAATATGAAGGGTTGGTTACTGTGCCAGAAGTTTGTGAAGCCCGGGCTTCAAAAATTAATATAAGCATCCTCGACAGATTTGCTTCACTTTACTTAAAATTTTAAAGCTTCGGCTGTGTTTTGACGACCGGCCGCCTTTCTGACGATATATTTTGGGAACTCTTTGGGAAATTATCGTCAGAGAGGCGGTTTAATTGTTTTTTTTTTTTAATTAAAAATCGATGTGTCATCGACACTTGGAAATGGACGCGTTCCATTCCATGACACGGAAAAAAATGTGCACATGTCACATTTTTTTGCGTGAACAAGCGTAAATATTTATAGTAAAATGAAAATTGCTAATCAAGGAGACATTTTGAATAGCAGAACTTTCTAGAACAAAGGAAATTACTATTACAAAACGACCACCCCGATTTCAATTAAATATATGTGCATAAAAAGTATGGATATTTGCGTTGGAACCCGCTTTCCGTATCGAAAAACTTTTTGCCTCCAATAATACCATGCTTCACGAGAACTATCCACAGTCATTACTGTATTATGCCCTTTCGAAACACCAATCAACAGTCGTTTATTCCCTTTACCACCCACGATTCGCCCTTTGGCCCGAAAAGACACCTCACGGTTTTGTGTACCTTGTAAATTTCATTCATGTTGCGCTTATGGAAATGAATTCATTAATTAAACAATTAATAGTTATGTTAATTCGTTTGGATATATTGTAGAAATGTTTTATATTTTAAACCCGACGCAAAACCCGACGTGTGTCTGTCTATGTACGTGGCTCCGTAGCTCATCAACGGGTGAACCGATTTGGATGCGTTTTTTTTATTTGATAGGTAATTTTTATGCGGTAGTTCTTAAATATGTTTGTTCAAAATCGATTCAGCCGTACAAATGTTGTAACGATATGAACATTGAAAGTCGGGGTTTTTTTTCCATTTGTCTAACAAATAAGCATCTCATCAAATTATTTATTTATCAACATCATTCAATCGTAATTTTATTTCACAAACCAAAAATCTACATAACTTAGAATATCAGTGAAAAAGTGCCTATGAACAATATGAACATCCAATTTCTGAACAAATGCTTCGGCTTTGGCTATGTATCATTTATTTCTTCCTCCTGAGGGTCAACAACTGGCCAAGTGCGAGTCGGACTTGCGCACAAATGGTTTTCATTACGGTTTGTTATATGGGAGCCCTCTCACCTAATCATTTTATTATTTATAGCAGCAACAGAAATACATCATCTATGACCTGTGATTCGGCTGTCTAAATATCACGGTTCATGAGATACAGCCTCATGAAGCGGTAGATGGACAGACAGACGCACAACGGAATCTTAGTACTAACTACACTGTCTTACACTGGGACGGAACCCCAAAAAGTCAACATATTAGTTAGTATATAGTTATAAGGTATAACATTTTAGTTTCGCCCCATTATTAATGGTTCTTGCTACATTTTTCCTTGATATGTAAGTGGAGCAAACAGAGAAGGATAAAAGGAATAGACTTTACGAACGCAACGGCGCGCTTTTTGCTTCATTTTCAAGATGACACTTCATACATTTTTCATGCAACGGACGCTGCAAAACCTAACAACTTTAACACTACAGTCATCATTTTAAAAATCGACTATATCACTATACTAATAAGGATTACATGTAAGTTTAAACGTTTGTAAGCAATTAAACCACTGAGGCGCTCGTCATTAGAGGCTATGGCAATATTCCACGGTGTTTCTTGCCAGGGAACTAGTGTGGCTGAAGAAACGATGGTTTTGCTATCGATAAATCTCAAACAGAATATCGATAACGCTGCGCATAGTATCGGTGCTTTTGATACAAAACAACGTAAGTATAATATTATCATAATCAATAATTATAACGACGAAAACTGTGTATTTTTATATGTTGTGTGTTGTTTATAAGCGGAATGATTAAGATCTAGCTTAAGATCCGATTGAGGATCAAAAGGTCTCAGGTACGAATCCTACTCGTGCCACATGAGTTTGTATACCAATCTGACTCATGTTTTTTAGAATTTTCATCGACCCCCACATGCTTCCGGTGAAGGAAAACATCGTGAGAAAAACCTGCACACTGTTTGACAGTTTAGTTCACTAGTGTGTATGCGACTACTTGCCGCTAGATGGCGGTGAGTAGTCTTAAAAGTTATGTCAGATGCCTTTTGGCGACTTGAATAAAATCTGACACCCTCGTTAAAATTAAAACAATATTTATTCATTGACTTCTTTCGGCATTTCTTCTCAGCTTCTGGTCGTTCCGAAATGCTAGTAGTTTGTAGCTTTGGTAAACATCATTTAATTTAGAATATGACGTGAAAAAGTGCCTGTGAAGGCCTAATTTCTGAATAAATGATTTGATTTTGATTTTGACTTACAGTGCTGTAACAATAGTGGCTGAAGTCTCCTTATAGTATACAACATTATATATTTGTCCTAACAAATATAAGACTCCGCTCTTTCACGGGTACATAATGTAAGTTTAAAACAACATTAAGTATTGATATGATGATAAATGTATTTTTTTGTCGAATAAACATATTTTCTTTCTTTCGATCAAATTAGAGAGGACATTAGGTATCTATCGATATTGGATGATGGGCAACACTACTGTGAACCGGTAGTGCAGGGTTCTTAGCCCAGTAATATGATATCGATATCGGTATTTTGATGATGTTCGAGTGTACTGGCTATTTCCGCGGGTTGTTTATGGTATATTGGTGTTTTTCTTCTTTAATAGTCATCCTTAGCAATATTTATAAATGCCAAAGTTGTATATGGTAAGGTCATTGAACTTACTTCACTCTAACTTTTTCCTCCAACTAGCTTTTGGCAGTGGCTTCGTCCGCGTCAATTTCCCATGGGAAATTTTATTTTTCCGGGATAATAAACAATAATAAATAAATATATTAGGACAAATCACACAGATTGAACTCTCCCCAAAGCAAGTTCGAGACTTGTGTTATGGGATACTAACTCAACGATACTATATTTTATAACAAATACATAATATAGATAAATATCTAAGATCCAAGACCCAGGTCGATCAGAATAAGATCATTTTCCATCATGACCCGACCGAGGATCGAACACGGGACCTCTCGGTTCAGAGGCAAGCTTTTTGGCAAGCAACTTTACCACTGCGCCACCGAGGTCGTCAATGCATGAAAGGTATGTCCTTCTCCGTACTTCAAACTGCAATTGTATGCAAATTTTCAAGAAGTTTGGTTGAGCAGATAAAGCGTGCAGAGGTATACAGACAAACTTCCTTTCGTATTTATATTATAAAGTAATGAAAATAAATTAAAACTTAAAAATTTAAATTATTAATAAACACTTTATCTTCAATTGATTTGATACCGTCTGCGCCCCAGAATCCTTGGGAATTTTATTTACATTATTTTTTAGACTATATTTCTTTTATCTATGGTTGTCGCCGTAACATCAACAAGTTAGATCGCTAACAGACTCGAAGCCAAATTGTATGATGTGTGACGGTCGGCTGCGGGCGACGCCATTATAACGTTTGTTACGCATGCGCTCTGGCCAGCTTTTGTGGAAACGGCTTCTGTACAGATTTAATATATATATATATATATATACGTCACAGTCCGGTATGAAACTATATATATATATATATATATATATATATATATATATATATATATATATATATATATATAGTTTCATACCGGACTGTGACGTCGCGAAGCACAAGATAAGTGTAAAAAACAAACACGACAATCTCAACTGTGATCACTGTGACTTAAAATCGCCCGCCTATCTGACGTCAAACATCTTCGCGTCAATTATATTTTTGATCTTACAGTTTTGAAGATTGATCAGTAATTTTACGACCTGCCTGACGTCAACTTTCTTTGGAAAAAAATATTTTTGCCTTAGCTGCATTGCCCTTAATAAAGTAGTCACGCAAAGAAGCGTTTTCCATACTTTCCGAGCCATCGCAACGAGAAACAATTAATGTATGATCGATTGGATTGTTACCCGAACATTTTCTTATTAAAGGGGGAAAAAATTACTTAAGGCACAGAATACATAATAGTACAACTTAAGGCGACATTCACTCTTTCATTTAGATGTCGCCAACATCGTTTGGCCCTCTATAAATGTCGTGTGATCATAATATAGTGGAATATTATTAAGAGAAGTTATTCTCACATCTGAGCGTGTTTTCGGATATTTCCTCAGCCGTTGAGCGTTGGAGTGCGTTAAAAAAATGTTTTTTTTTTCTCATTTTTTAACGGGGGTGTTAAAAAATGAGGAAAAAAAGCATTTTTTTGTGATTATGATATTTTGTGAAATTTCCTGAACCCCATCGCCCCCCTTTTAAGCCTCACGACTTATGGGCAATATAGCATTCCTAAGATGAGCCGACGTGGGCGGGCAGCCGGTGGTGAAATCAGCCGAATTCTTCAAAAAAAAGTTTTTTTTTTTTATACTGTACATTGCGGCATCATAGCCTTGTATGTAACAAGAAATATGGGAGTATGAGAGAGAGAAAGAGAACGTTGTTTAAGTAGACATGGGAGAGAGAGAGAGAACGTTGTTTAAGTAGACACGGCGCTAGGGAATCAAATCATAAATCCCACGACTAAAACGTACCATTTCATTTTACCAACAAGATGTCAAAAACCTTCAAACTATATTATATTTACCTCCAAAAACCGGTAGATAGGGGTAATAAAGTTTAGATTACAAGGCGCCGGGTGCTCACGGCTTGTCGGTGTGTCTGTAATGACAGGCCGAGGTAAGTAATGGTGTAATGTGCGGTATTGTGAACACATGGCGGGAGGTTTTAAGTTTTGGGATAGGCCTGGAGCTAGGAAGGTTATTAAATAACAAGCCCTTCTGACATAATAGGGACCAGCACTGTTTGAATGAGTTTCTTTCGGAATTTCTTCTAAGCAGTGGTCGTTCCGAAATGCTAGTAGTTTGTAGCATTGGTAAACATCATTTAATTTAGAATATGACGTGAAAAAGTGCCTGTGAAGGTCTAATTTCTGAATAAATGATTTGATTTGACAAGTAACAAATATGAACAGATAAGGCGCTCCGTGCTCACTAGCGCCAATATAATTTTTTTGTGAATTTCTTTTAAATTAATAGCGGGAACTAAAATATACTAAACTAGGTAAATAAAGGATTTTATTAGATACTAAATGTTGCCCGGGGCTTCGCTCCCGTAGGAATTTTGACATAAAATATAGCCTATAGTAATATTGAATAATGTACCTTTATAATGGTGAAAGAATTACTGAAATCGGTTAGGTAGTTTCGGAGATTATCCACCTCAAACATAGAAACTCACAAACGCTTACCTCTTTATAATAATAGTATAGATTATTATAGTTTTTATATGGATGACTTTTTTGTATTTTTATTTTTGATCTGGATAGTTTTAATAGTTTTTGAGTAGCAGATTAGAGAATTGTAAGCACAATTCAATAACTGTTACATTACATATCTGTACATTTTCCACAAGTTAGGTATTTAATTTTGTATAGAACAGCTGATTTTTATTCGCGATATCGGAGTTACTCCCATACCAAAACTTGTTCAGAATCATGGAGCACTGAGCGTGTACACAAAATATTGCAAATTTATAAAAAGTCATCCTGTATGTACACATTAATGTATTTCTTACATTAAATTCATTACAAATAAACAAATATACAATCCCACATTCCTGAACTATAGTTCTGTTGCACCTTAACATTGTAAGTAGGCTCAACAACGTAATGCCACTTGCATTTCGACGATTTGATTCAATAAAATTAAGCTCAAGTTTTATGTCCTTCATCAAAATTATTAAGCACGTGATTTTTCTTACTTTGTATGATGGAAATGATTCTATATTACGTATATTCGACGGGCTAAAAAAAATCTCATAGCAAACATGTTAAAAAAATAATTTTGGTGATAAAGGTTATATTGTTGTTTTTATAGTACATATAATTATTAGTAAATGTTTTTTTTCTTGTTCATTTTAGATGCAATTTATGGCAACTACTTGCTCTATTTATTTGGCCAAATGGTTGACTGGTAGAGAATGTGTTAAGTATCACTTATACGTACATAATATACGTAATTTTGTGAAAGTTTTTAAAATTAATAAATTAACTTTTTTGAATTATTTTTTTTTTATTTATTTATTAATAACTAATCTTCACAGTGTTACCCATTGCGATAGAGTCGTTAATTAAATTATAATTGTATTCTTATCATCTAAATTAAGTATAAACAAACCACAATCCTCATCTCGAGATTTCTTCCCTGTCATAGAGCGACGAGGTCCAGGTACCTTTCCAACATTTCCTTCTTAATGGCTTCGAGCCGTCACAGACGAGTATGCATCTGAAAATGAGAGAGAGCGTCCCACAATACTTAACCCTTAAACACGTCACGATTATATTTAGCAGAATAAAATTAATTATTTTATTATCAGATAGCAACAAAAGTATTATAATTCTACAGGATTACGAGTTTTACGAACGGTCGGTCGGTTAGTATCACAGATAATATAATGGCCAATCCAAATCATTCACTCTAGTAATCTTTGATTGACAATGTTTCGCTGATAAAATGTTAGTTTGTGGGACACAGCAAAATGGTTCCGTAGGATTAAAAATATTAATAATTCTTCAGTTCTCATCGAGTGAGTTTTTTCTAACGCTGGTGTATACTTTTATTATATCCCGAATTGATATTTTTAAAAGTTTTTTCTTATTTTGTTAAAATCCCTGGTCTTCAAAGAGGATATGCCAATATTCTGATAAAATATAACGTGTTATGCGTGAGGCGTAGTATTTAAGTTTTACACTATTAAGTATGTATGTTAGTCTTTAAGGTATTTATTACATGGGCGAATGTTGCTTGATATAAATAAATAAAATAACTAAAATATTAATTTGACGAGAGTAATTCCTTGGAATCTCATCCAAATCTCAATACGTATCGTTTTATTATATTGCACAAACTCTTACGGAACCCTAACGGCGCCACGTGACCAAATTAACTTTATGTAACACCGCTATCTCCTGGTGCATTCGCCAACTTAACTCGCTTTTTATAATAGTTAATTCGGATTAGATAATGTCCCACGGGTGGGCTGAGGGTCCCCTGTAGGGTGGTCTAGAGAGGGTCGATCGCACCCCACCGCGCGACAGGTTGAAGGGATCTGCAGTTGAGGGTTAATGCGAAGCGATCATTGTGTTTAGGTGTCGTCAGAGGCTAATGTTTATTTGATATGAAATTTGAACTTGTCAAAGTTTATTATATAGTTTAGATATAAATAAAAAACCTTAAATATAATAAAATAACCGTTTATTGTCCATAATAAATGTTATAGGTACAAATAATACAGATTGTGTTAGCCCCAAAGAGTTGCCTTTGCCTTTTCCATTTCACACACTAGATGATCTAGTATGAGGAACGGAGAAGGCAGTGGCAAACCTATCCATTAAAATTAACAAGAGAGTCGTTGTGTGTTTCATTCTACTTAATGACCAAGACCCTCAGCTATGGGGAACGACTAATTTTTTTCAATTTAAATATAGATATAATATAATATAAATATATTAGGACAAGTCACACAGATTTAGTTAGCCAAAAACATAGATAAAATTAATTTCTTTTATCTATGGCCACAAAATAAGTTCGAGACTTGTGTTATGGGATACTAACTCAACGATACCATATTTTATTACAAATACATATATAGATAAACATCCAAGACCCGGGCCAATAAGAAAAAGATCATTCTCCATCATGACCCGACAGGGGATCGAACCCGGGACCTCTCGGTTCAGAGGCAAGCACTATACCACTGCGCCACCGAGGTCAACAAAATTTATTTATTTATTTCAGTCTGTACACCTACACGACTCCATATTATGTTGTTAATAAAATTTTAAATGCAGGTTATTGTTTTGGACATGTAAGGATTCCCAGCTCTTAAGTATTGAGCTATCCACTCTTCCTGACACGACCCCCAGAAGTGTGTTAGTTGTTAAAGGACCATCAGCAAACCACATTGGCTACAAGTTAATTACACGCACATTTGCGCAGCTCATAAACAACAATGGTGTCAACACATCTGTTGCCGATGTCAACACCATTAAACAGCTATTATACGACCAGCTATAGTTGGCCCCAATGGATGATGGAAAATCGATAATTAGGGACATCAGAATTCATCAGATTACGGATTCAATTACCTGCCAATAGACGCGGTAGGTAGCCGTTAATGTAATGTCAGCCTTTCACTCAAATTAAAATGAAAACAAAAGACGACGACGACTGTCGACCTCGGTGGCGCAGTGGTAAAGTGCTTGCCTCTGAATCGAGAGGTCCCGGGTTCGATTCCCGGTCGGGTCATGATGGAAAATGATCTTTTTCTTATTGGCCCGGGTCTTGGATGTTTATCTATATATGTATTTGTAATAAAATATGGTATCGTTGAGTTAGTATCCCATAACACAAGTCTCGAACTTTGGGGCTAGCTCAATCTGTGTGATTTGACCTAATATATTAAAAAAAATAATGTAAGTTTTTCAAATCTATATATATAATAAAACTGTAAGTGGGCTATGTTTGTACATAAAATAAAATAAAAAATAAAAATATTTCTTTATTTCAGATGTAGCATGGTTCAAAGATTTCATTAGTTACGAATTGTTTTGTTCACTATACTTTTCTGTATGCTTCTCTTCGGCAAAGGCCTATTCCAACAACTTTTCTGTCCAAGTTTCTACATGCATTGAAGATATTAAAGAAAAATAATTATATGGGGTTTTTATGGAAATAAATAGAAGCTATAACATATTTTTTGTCTGTATATATTTTTGTTCGTGCATCACACAAAAACTACTGGATGGTATTCGCTGTGTAATAATTAATGTGGTTTTATAGCGGATGATCCTAACTTAAAATCTGGTATAGGTTTCATCGCAATACGTTGCTTAGAACCCGAGATGTTTACTGAAAGTGTAAGCCGCGGCAAAAGCTATAAATTTTATAAATAAAACTCTTAAATTAGATTTCTACCATGGACCCTTGGGATCCACATCACTGGTTCATAAAGCACCAAGTGTTGAAAGTGCACATCTCGGTGAAAAGACTTGTCACAGATAAATAATCACTTAATTGGACGGCGGATCACAATATTGCAAGTGCGCACCCTATACGAAGGGTCACGAGCTCGGTTAGTGTGGAGAGAATTTATTTGTTGTCTCTGTTTTGCATCCGAGCGAGCTTTCTTCTTTAGCGATAGAGCATCGACGGTTTAATTTTTTTTTTCAAATAGCTAACTTGAGACGTAGTTTTATTCACAATAATGATTTTCCGATGCTAATAAATTTCAATTTGTTGTACATCTTGTCCTAAACCTAGTATTTTATCAATATCATACCTTAAAAAAAAACTAATTTAGATCGAACAATATTTAGGGATACAAAAACGTTTTCACTTATGAACGAGAAGCCGGTAAACATTCCTCTTAAAATAATACAAAATCAAATCAAAAAAATCATTTAATTCAGATAACCAGGATCAATTGTGTTAGTATCATTTATTTTATGTTAGTTATTATATGTTAATGGAAATGTATGTGATCCGTCATTTTATACAATTCCTAGGTAATGTATGTAACTCCTAAAATTACACGGAAATGTATGAAACAAATTATGTTAGACACATATCCTAGGAAATCTATATATTTCCTAAATAGCAATCGGAAATGTACAACATTTATTTAAGATATCAATGGGTATATTTAACTAAAGATAAAGTATTTTTTATGAGGTGGCCCATCAGAGCACACGCCATACCCGTGGCCTCACCTTCAACAGTCTGTTTGAGCTTTCACGAAAACTGCTTAGGAGGGACGAAACCAAACTATGTTAAAAGATACGCAATCCATACTATGTTAGCCAAGCAATGTTTTTCCAATACTTGATTACAATAACGACTATTATCAGAACTGGCAAAAACGAAGGGTGCTGCGGTATTGTACTTAAAACGATTCTTTTGACAGTTATAACATTACGTAATCTGTGGTTTAGCCATTACTGCACTTGTACATTGAATTTTCGTCAAATTAAATTGTTTGGTGTGGTTTCGTCGAAATTGGGTCAACATGATAAAACAAAGAATATGTATACTTAATATTAAGCAGGTGTGTTTAAATAATAGCACATTTTATATAACTTAATTATTGATTTCTTTGTTATGGTTTATGGTACAATTTAGAAATATGTTTGTGTGTATAATGGACACCGTATCAACATTGCTTCACAATTTAAAAAGGCGTTATATATGATAAACTGAAATTAAAAATAAAAACTTCAATTTTCTATCAAAAGTTCCCACAAATATCATCAAAATATCCCCGTGCTGTGGGAACGATCGATACTGCATTTTTTGCACCAAAAAAAAACATAGACAAAAATTCCAACCTTTAAGGGAAGTGACATAAATTAAACAAAAACAAAAAAGACTGGCTGGTTAGTAAATTAGAAGCGAAACATTCAATTTTGGAATCACCGTATAAACGGGAAGATGGTAGCGACCCCTGCTGAGAGCGCTGGAGTTTGCGCAAGTTTAAATTCAAACGTGGTGATTTGAAACATCATGTCATTGTGAATATACGTAAACAAAATATAAAAAATTTAATGGTTTTAGGAAAAATTAAAAATACGTCATTTACAATGAATGTATGCTTCTCTAAACAAATTAAATGTCTGTGAATGTGTGTACCTATACTTTAATAATAATTTAATCTATATCTATGAGACAATGTTAAGCTGAGTAAAATTAAAAAATAAAAACAAATCGCGAAATATCCGTTTCATTGTCACAGTTCCATTTATTTATTTATTTATTTACAAGATTTATCTCCAGTCCACATTTTAACCATAAAACGCCAACTCAATCAGGAGCTAAACTAATTAAGATACAGTTAAGCAGTAGCTGGCAAAAAACCTGGGGACTAAGACCACAAGCGGCGCACACAGCACGATACGAGCGGCCATGTTGATTATTGTCATGATGATTTTATGTCTTCATCGATGGTTTTACAACCTCATTAGGTGAGTGATTTTGATCTCGATTCTTGTTTGCAACTGTTCAAATAGGAATAGTTTAATTAACGGATATTGTAAATTGCGTATTTGTTATTTTATATGTAAATGTTTAATACTTTTCAAAATCATGTTCGGGTGGAATCTTGCAACTCAATTTCGAAGCAAATATCTTCAACCGAACTGAAATTTTGTACACAAGTTTCATTTGGATGACAATGTATTTCTTATGATGTGTATGACCTGATGGAGCAACCAAGGTCGGCTACGAACGAGGGAACTACTAAACGGTAAATCATTCATCGGTGATTAAATTTTCAGTTGGCAATATATGTGGTAAGCAAGACCTGATGGTGGACCAGGATAGGTTCTCAATGAAGGAACTCCACAAGTGCTTTCTGTACGGACATGATTTATTTGCCACGCGTTGAATCAAATAAACAAGTTTCTGACGTCGATTAGAGTTAGTATCAAAAATGAGATTTTTATAAAAAATATACGAAACTTTGAAAATACTCAAAAAAATTCTGAAACAGTAATAGGTAAGTACTTATACCTACTCTATATCGGCGAAAAAATATACTATGACCTCAACGATATCAATTACACTGCACCAGAATCAGCAATAGATAACTATAAATAAGAAATGGTATAAGAGCAAAGCATTCTTCCGCACAGCCATAAACGCCTGTGTCCGAATCTGAAAAAAAAAATGTGTCGCCAATCCCTATCTTTGGAGGCATCAACACTTCCAAATTCAAAAGACGCCGCCATCTTAGCGTCACAATTTATTAGCTCGAAGATTTACACACCATTTAACGGAAAAAAGATTGAGCAGTGAACTGATAAAAAAGACAATAGATTACCATGATTTTCGGTTTGGATTCCATGTTTCCGGATTCATTTACATTTTTATTTTTTTATCTACTAATTACTTAGATTATAAATTGTAACTAACATTAATTTCAGTATAGTAAATTCCAATGTCATTTATTTTTAATTGAAAAAAAAAACAAAAATAAAAAGCCAGTCCAGCCAGTCATAATAATATGATGTTTGTTACCAGAAATAAGACTTTTTTTGCCAAATTATAGATTTAAATAAAATCACTAGTTAGATACTATGTTTTGTTAGATACATTATGTAAATTATTGAAATAGTCAAGACAATATGCCAATAAATCAAATTAACTTATTTTACTCATATTTTTTCATTCGTTCATGCAACGATATTAAATAGTGAGATACGTTATCAATTTAACAACAAATCATTTGATGCAATAGTCCAATGGACGATCCAATTATGAAAAAATTAAAAATTGAGTCAGATAAGTTTAAATTACAACAAATAAACCATTTTAACCTGCGGTTAACGTTATCAGCGGAATTAATCAGGACGATTAGATATCGAGGGTCGCTAACGAGACGTTTAGGGTAGTTTTGGGGATGAACGGACCGACATTTTAGTTTTATTACAATGGTACACCTGTATTTGAACAATTCGGATGTTAAACGCGTCAATATTTTTTTCACTCTTGTTACACTTTTCTTGTTTGGGACAAACTCGAAAGAATTTGACATACCTACAAAATATCTGTCAACATAAATACTCAAAGAGCTAATAAGTAGATGGATATATATAGATAGATGGTTAATTTATTTATTGATTTAAAAAAAATACGATCGCGCAGAATCGAAACAAAATAGATAAACAATTTGTTTGACCGTCGCAAATCTACTGGACGGATTGTTACGAAATTTGGTACACGGGTAGAATATAACATGGAATAATTGCGGGATAAAAAGTACCCACTTTTTATCCCGCAAATCGCAAATACAAGTTAATTCATAGCTCGATTGTGGGTTGCTTGTGGAGCGAGCGGATATGTCCGAGACACATTTTTACAACCACAAATAAATATAACAAAACAAAAATTATTTCAAACACAAGCAAAAACAATATTAGCTCTAAATGACATAGGGTGCTTTCATTTCAATACTCACCATGGAAGCGAAACCCTGTAACACAGCTAGCACTGAGGTAATATATTATACATATGAACATACAGTTTGCGGCAAGTATCTTGAACAAAGATTCGCGCATTTTTATTTCATTGGATTAGAGTTCAAAATAGCAGAATCAGACTTCTGCGAATGCTCATGTTGTTTGCCGTCATCAATGCCTCAGTATGTATGTATTTATTACCAAAATGATAATCCAGTCCATAACAAATAGATTAGTTTATCAAAACTTATTCGAAGGTTACCGTTCGTGTCATGCGGCTAACATTTGAAGTGTGCACCTGTAGAGTTCCCAACGCGACTTTAAATTGTTTTAGACCCGGTAATAGATATTTTTAATTATATAATTTTTTTTTGACGTGACAACGTCTTAAATTAGGTTGCGGCTGGGAGTCACTTATGAAAAAGTGTAACGCCCGGTAACGTTACGATGAGTCACCGAACGAGAGAGAGGTCCGCCGAATGCCTTGCGTCTCTCTCCCACTCAACTATGATCGGTCTGCCGCGCGCGTAAAAAGACGTTGTCACGTAAAATCTTCGCCCGTAAAACCGACTTTACAGGCAACCATTTTTTTTATTTTGCCCTTTCGCTCGATATGTACAGTAACTACATTTGTTTTTTTATAAAAATAAAAGTAAATTCGAGACTTGCCTTCTTCTTCTTCTTGACCTTATCCCACTCATGTGGGGTCGGCACAGTATGTAAGTTCCTTCCATTTCGTGCTGTTATTCGCCATGTCCATTGATACTCCTTTCCTGTTCATAATATCCTTGACACACTCCATCCATTTCTTCTTAGGTCTTCCTCTATTCCTGGAACCCTTTACTTCCATCTTTAAATTCGAGACTTGTCTTATATATATATCACTAAAGTATAAACACTCTATGTAAACAGCATACTGAAAAGCTCAACTAGGTATTAGTAATACTATCACATACATGACATTTTTAATAATGATGTAAATTCGTCCTCCTAATTTTTAATACATGTATAAGACCTATATTTGTTAATTGACGTCCTTGGAGAAAAGGCTGCGGTGAAGTTTATTGCGCCGCTTCTTCTTCACCTGCGCTTTGGAAGCCGGCAGTGGACTTAGTTTAAGTAATTTTTGACGTCAATAAGTGATGTATATTATCCTAAATTGAATAAAGAAATTTGAATTTGAATTTGAATTTGACTAAATAAATAGTCTTCTTTGCATGTTTTAATTACAAATTGGCTCAATTTTGGAAAGACATCGTGTCTACAAACAAATTGCTATGTTCTCTTTAACGGCATTCTAAAACTAAATACTAAAAGAAAAATTATATTGTAAATAGACATCTTCAGATGTAACTTTCAATTTTAAACTAGCGGCCCGTCCCGGCTTCGCTCGCGTAAAAGTATAATAAATTATACACTTAAACCTAACTCAGGAATCACACTAACTATTGGTGAAAACCGTACAAAAATCCTAATGCTAGTGGCCCGCCACGGCTTCGCTCGATTTAAATCATAAAAGAAAAGTAGTCTATGTTCTTTTGAAGGTTTCATCTATTTCTGTACCAAATTTCATCAAAATCGACGCAATAGTTTTTGAGATAAATCATTATACACACAAAAGTGTGGTTGTAATAATGTGTTTATGTTGAATTTTCCGACGGTAAGTACCTAAATGTATAGTCATTTCTGATTATACAAAACTCTATGGTTCTAATCGATTCACGGCCCGGGCGCGCGCCGTTTGCGCCCATTTCCTTTTGGAATAGCGCGATAGCAATCAGTTCCCGAAACACGCCGCCTCTATTAGGTTCATAATGTACGACGACTACTAATTCGAAATGTCCAAGTGTCAGAATGTTCAATTCTCGAATGCATTATAATATATTAATTGAAATTAACGTTCTCTATATTTATTAATACAACTTGACATTAGTATATTGGATTTAATAAATTCTAATTGTTTTTTAATAACTCAAGTAGTTATTATTGACAAATTATTTTTCAATAAATAATAATAAAAAATTTGGACGAATAAGCTAATTACATAATTTATATAAATTTGCATGTTATTTTTATAGCTAGACAGGCTTGTCCTTAAATACAATGTACCAGCTATGTATATCAAATAGTACCCTATTTAAGGCAAATGAATAATTTTGATTTTGATTTCATATATATAGACGACCTCGGTGGCGCATTGGTAAAGATCTTGCCACTGAACCGAGAGGTCCCGGGTTCGATCCCCAGTCGGGCCATGATGGAAAATGATCTTTTTCTGATTGACCCGGGTCTTGGATGTTAATCTATATATGTACTTGTTATAAAATATAGTATCGTTGAGTTAGTATCCCATAACACAAGTCTCGAACTTACTTTGGGGCTAGCTCAATCTGTGTGATTTGTCCTAATATATTTATTTATAAATTGACGTTCACTATCGAATTAGTATTTGCTGAAAGATGATGACGTTTAAATGACTATTACAACTCAACAAGAAAATTACTAAAAGATTCATCCAACTATTTATTAATGATGTCTACTTTGTTCCATTTCATTAATTTGGATTTATATTTTAAATATTTGTATATTTTGTAAACTTTCTATAACTACGTTTTGGGCTAAACTTCTCAACGTTTATTATCAAATTCAAATTAAAATCATTTATTAGACTTTCACAGGCACTTTTTCACGTCAATTTTTATATTAAATAGTTATTTCTCACAAACCACTGGCATTCCACAGTTAACCATTTTGACACCGTTACACATTTTGGTATTTGCACATTATGGACTACTGAACACCGCATCGCTATTAATTCTATTGCCAATAAACAGCCAGTGTAATACAATTTTGCTGTAAATCATTACATAATTGGTCCGTTGTTTGGGTAGGAATGTTTAATAACATGTTAATATGCCATTAAGCTATTATTTGAAGAATTTGGTTACTCACACATGTCGATATGCATCTTCTCAACTATTTTTTTTTACTAGTATTAGACATGCATGGCAATTTAGCTAGCTATCAAATGGATTTCAATAAAACTAAAAATAAGAATTTTCAGCTCTGATCTCACACTAGTTTTAAAATGTTTCTTTTTTCCAATAATTCTTCTTACTTTCAATTATAGCAGCAATGTACAAATTCAAATTCAAATTCAAAATTCTTTATTCAATTTAGGATGATATACATCACTTATTGACGTCAAAAATTACTTAAACTAAGTCTACTGCCGGCTTCCAAAGCGCAGGTGAAGAAGAAGCGGCGCAACAAACTTCACCGCAGCCTTTTCTCCAAGGACGTCAATTAACAAATATAGGTCTTATACATATATTAAAAATTAAAAAAAGTTGTGTACATCATTGAATAATATTGTGTTTTAAATTGTCATTTCCTTATTTTATTAGTTGAACTTGAGCCTTAGATAATAAAGAAATCTTGTCAATAAACTGATATTACCTGATGCTCAATTGGGTTGATTAATACATCGAATAAGTACTAAATTAAATAAACTTAATGTATCTAGCAATGTAATAGCTAGCAATTATTTTTGTTGTAACCTTCTGCTAAGAAATTTACGTTAGGCGCTTTGTTATAATAGTTTCACTCAAGGAATTTCTAAGAAACTTTTCTGCTATAGATTTATAAAATATCCAAAGTGATTCTATTATGTGATGTGTGAAGGTTTTTGTCTAAACTAGCAGAAGCAGGTACATAATTAATAAATAAATATAAATAAATATATTAGGACAAATCACACAGATTGAACTAGCCCCAAAGTAAGTTCGATACTTGTGTTATGGGATACTAACTCAACGATACTATATTTTATAATAAATACATATATAGATAAACATCCAAAACCCGAGCCAATCAGAAAAAGATCATTTTCCATAATGACCCGACCGGGGATCGAACCCGGGACCTCTCTGATTGTCAAACAAGTTGGTTGAGGTTGGCATTGGTACGTTATCAAAATCCCACTTTAGTCAAAAAAATCTGATCTAGACCTCTCTCCTAACTAAGTATAGTTAAATGATCTAGCACACAACTAAAATAAATGAGGATATATCTAAGCAGAAAATCATTTAGTAAAACTAATTTTGTTTCTTTCAAACATTCCATAATATTTTTTGTACACGAAGAACTGAATTCTTGAATAAACAAACAACAAAATGAACCAAAATTTTGGAAGAGTTAAAGATTTCAATTTTTCTACACGACTAATTGATTCGTATCAACTACTTCATATAGATAAAATCTTAGACGCTCCAAACATTTGTTGGATCTAAAGAATTTCTCGCTCTTACGATTTCATTTGGTTTTATTTTTGAACAGGTGCTAAGCCCTAGTTTGTTTTCGTATTTGGGTCACTGAGACAGCTTTTTTTTATTATGGAGTTTTTATTTTTTTAATGGAATAAGGTGACAAATGAACCAGCAAATGAGATGGTAAGTGATCACCGCTACAATACCATGTGCGGCGCTAGGGGTTTAGGTCCAGCACCAGTAATATCATATTTCTAGTGACGAAAAATTTGTGGGTTATTCTTTAAGTCCTTCAAGAAAGAAAGCTTAAATCAAATCAGAATACAAAATGTGTGTATACATTTGGTTAAATCCTATTTATTAGCGTACCGACTACGATAAAGAATCGCCTACTATAAAATGCTTAGCAGAAATTCATACAGACAACATTGCTATCGAACTTAACTGTGGCGCGATAGATGTTCTCACACTATTGGACATAATCCAAACAGTAATGAATACAATTCTGCCAGGCAGAACTGGTCCAGGCAGAACTCAAATGAACTCAAATACTCAAATGCTGGCTTGTCGTCAATTATGATATGTGTGCAATTGACCCGACAACAGAAGTTAAGAACGATTCTCCAAGAATCAGAAAGAAAGCGGCGAATTTTTGGTTATGACGCTTTGTGACTGCGAAGGAAACCAAACCCATGAAAAAATTCGTGCATATTGATTGATGTATAATAATTGTATAAGTCATTGTGGCGTCAGTTTTTGTATCAGTTACACAATGATCTCGTAACACATGGAAGTCGAGATTTAACTGACGCCGCCCGCCGGGTATAGGCCGATTCTAAAGCTGACCATTCAGTTTGCGACACGAGCGATCAGATTGTTATTAAATGCCAGTTTTATTAAGATTTGTTTTCGACTTATTTCTCACAGATCAACATCTGCTTAAATATACCACTGACAGGAAAAATCATAATTTATTGGTGTCAAATAAAAAATATACTTACGTACATGGCACGTATAAAAAAAAGATATTTTATACGTCCCCATGCTTACGTATTGTTGTAGATTAATTCATAAAAATAATTCTATTGTGCTATCACAATCTGTGTGAACCGCGTGTGAACATGCGGAGATGAGAAAAAAAGTTGTAGGTATCCTAATAGACAAACTCTTACGGTAGAAAATTTTATCGAGAATAATTAATTTATAACGAAAAACTATATGAACATTACATTCAAAGTAAGTATTAATTGACTGAATATAATTTAACATTAACAATTACACACTCGATGTGAATGAATGAATCAATACTTGGCCTCAACCAACACCAGTAAATTTCAAATGATGTATTCAATGCTAACAAATACAAAATAACACTAATAAAAATTCTAAAGAAATCCCATGAGAAATGTCATACACGCTGCCTGCATACCCGCATTGGAAGCATATCCTAGCCTGTGCGAAAAAATAAATAGCTACATATCTCTATATACCCTCTTGTAGTAAAAATCATGGAGAGATTTCTTTATAGATGCACAAAATATAATCAAAATTCTGCTTACGTTCTTGTAACATTATACTGTATTAATAATATGAAAGTTGATTTTACATCATCATCGCTTTATCTGTAAACTATAAAATATTAAATTATAACCGTGTATAGCAGGTTTTAAATCGACTTATATCGGCTCTGTTAACTCGTTAACACACTTCCTACATTAATATCTGCATATCGATAGCCACTTTATTAGAAAGCCACAAAGTTCATTGTTCAATATAATAAAATATTGATGGTCGTTGCATTTGTTGGTACACTTTCGATAAGTAATTACAGTGTACATTATTTATTATGCACAAATATTAAATTACGTAAAATGAAAACTTGCGTATAGGGACTTTTTTTTATTAGTCTTTTTCCACAAGTCTCCATCCTGTTGCTCGGCAGGAACCCATCAATATTTATTATTATGATTATTTTTGGTACGCATTTTCAGCGACGGGCCCATTGGGACCCGGTCTTTTGAGGCATTCATGGGGCCAAAGTCAACATTGAAGAGGCCTTTTTACACGTTTTTATTCTAAAATGAGATGGCTGCATCTGTAGAGATCTATCCCTTGGTGTACCATCGGGGAACACCAACGGCAGTCCCCCGCAGCTGCTAGACTATTGCCGAGAAGGGATCTACGTGATTTGGACTACGTGTATGTGATGTTAGTGGGCTAGATTTCTGGTTTATGGAGTGAGTGCGGACATCTACCTTAAAATTACTCACTAAAACTTTACGTGGTAGATGGTGACTCGCTGATTTTTGGCTGTAAATAAGCCCTGTGGGCCCCCTAAATAAGCCATCAGCAGACGACTAGGGCGCAACACAATGGAGCAGCTGAGGGTGTCGAGAGGTTCTGCTCCGGTTTCACCATCACGAGGCTTACCCCCGAGACCGGGTTTCCCCGTCATGACGCCATTACGTGCAATACACTTCCACCCTGGAGCGAATGTTCTGCTCTTGCTACCCCACTCTGACCGGCCGGCTAAGGCAATTGAAATAATAATCTATTATTATTATTAATATTGTCCCAGCATATTTGTCGTGATTTATTTTTATTGTCTCCGATCCTATAACTGCTCAATTGTCTTATCTCCTGGCTCAAATGGTTAAATAAGTTATATATTTTCTGAAATGTACCAAGTGCATTGCAGTACATAATTATAAATTTCTTCACGTGGTGTAACATATAGCGACAAGGCCGCTCATAGAACGGAACAGTTTCATGTCAATTACTTATTATATGCGTTACGGGCGGTGTGTCACAAGTTTCCTAACTATTGTGGTCGAAACGTGTGTTTGCAATTAACTTTGGCTCAACACAAAGTTAATTATTAATTGTACAGCATATATTTCTCTCTCATCTCCGAATGTTCCACGTTGCGTTCGAGGCTGCGACGCCGATTTTGAAGAATAATAAAAAAAAATTTTTTGAAGATTTGGCGTGTATTTTGCAACCGCGTTGCCTGACTTCGAATGAATAATGTTTGCAGTGAAGTTTGTTGCGCCGCTTCTTCATCACCTGCGCTTTGGAAGCCGCCAGTGGACTTAGTTGGAAGTACATTTTTGACCATCTCAGCTTGTCCTCGCCGACACACCGGAGCCAATAAAACTCGATGATATTTGTGTTCATGCAATTATAAAAGTGTTTAGATACCTACATTGAAAAAACGCGTAGTTGTTAAGCGCGCCAAAGTTGAGCAGAGAAAATAACAAAGATGACGTGACGTTGACAGCTTTGACATTTGGGGAAATTAAAAAGTTAGCTAGTGACATTGAAGCAATAAGCATTACAGCCATAGGCCTAAACATAACTTGAATAAAGAAATTCGACTTTAAATATATGATTACACGCGTAGCTACCTCCGTGTAGTCCAGTGAACTCGTTGTTTCGAGTGGTTGTAGAAGGTTTGTTTTCACTAGTACTACTGGTAGTAGCTTACATAGTAAAATAGAACTAGTGAGAACCACCAACTTTTTTGTTTATCATCATACAAGTATTCGTAGCTGCTCGTTCGTTGAAGCGTTTTTCTTCTGCTACGATGTGTTTTCGTTGCTGCAAGTGCTACAAAATCATATTCCTGTATTTTTAAGGCTACGTAACGGTTTTTCATCAAACCGTACACACGTCAATAGACGAAAAATTAGGAAATCGGACCTTCAGCGCCCTCCTTCCCTTGAGCCCAAGCGGACAGCGCCAAATGGCTGACCGGAAACGGAAGGAAATGGAAATATTCAGAGGAAAGAAAGTCTTAAGAACCATTAAGTTGAGATTCTTAAAACCAAACAATGACTATTTAAACTGCTTATATTAAATTGTTTATAAAATCAGTGTCAAGTGTATAAATTATTCAGATCATTTTGACTAATTCAAAGGCTCATATGAGACGTTCCACGAGAACAGGACGTTATGGAGACACTCCATAAGGTGCCTTTTCTCGTGGAAGGTCACAAATCACTTTGACGTTGACTGTACATATAGCTTTCTCTCTCTCAAACTAGCGCTTCCTGGTTTCTTCCTTTACCGTTAAGCGTCGGAGCCTAGGGTCCACAGGCATTTGTTACATACATATAGCTTTCTATTTCAATTGAAATAAATGGACGTATCAATCAATATAATTGTTAGAACATTAATAAATATAAATAAATATATTAGGTTCACAAATCACACAGTTTGAGCTAGCCCCAAATTAAGTTCAAGACTTGTGTTATTGGATACTAACTCAACGATACTATATTTTATAACAAATACATATATAGATAAACTTCCAAGACCCGGGCCAATCAGGAAAAGATCATTTTCCATCACGACCCGACCGGGGTTCGAACCCGGTTCAGAGGCAAACACTTTACCACTGCGCCACCGAGGTCGTCATCATAATATAAACTGAGTAACCATTGCAGTACCTCGCCATGTATAATAACGTACGGGTTTGTTTGTATGTCAGTAAACAGCTATTTTAATCACCCATTGTGTAACTAGTATTACTGAAATACTTTGTTAAGGTGGATAGTCACCGGAGCATGAGTATAGTGGTAAAGACGTCTATTGAACGGTCTAGGTTCCAATCCAAGTTGGCAGTAGTCTTAAAAGTCACATCAGATGCCTTTAGGCGAATTGGAAGAAAACAGTACTTTTAGCAATAGTATGCTGAAATAAGCAAAGAATATACTACTTAATCAAAATTTTTTCGCCTTTGTGTCTTTTTATAGCAAAAGTATATTGCTTTTTTTTTTTGTATATTTCGCTTTTGGTGCAATAAAGAGTATTGTACTGTATAGTAGTGTACTTAATCTAAATTTCGTATCCATCCAAACCATTGCCCATGTTCCATTCTATATAATAACAGCAACAATAGCATGTTATATACCATTTTACAATGTGTATGTATGAGGATTTTTTTTAGCATTCCAACAAACATTGTCTTCATCTGCCTACACTTATCTCACTATATGTGGGGTCGGTACTGCGTATCAGTTTTCTCCACTTCCCGTACGAGTTTAGGGATGTTATATAGGATAGAAATATATATAGGAGTATCAATGGATATGGCAAATGACAGAACGAAATGGAAGGAGCTTACATACTGTGCCGATCCCACATGAGTGGGATAAGGTCAAGAAGAAGAAGATATAGGATAGAAACAATAATGGTAAGCCCTTCTGGCATGATAAGGACCAACACTGTTCAAATTAATTTCTTTCAGCATTTCTTCTCAGCAGTGGTCGTTCCGAAATGCCAGTAGTTTGTAGCTTGTGAGAAATAACTATTATATAAATATTGACGTGAAAAAATGCCTGTGAGGGTCTGATTTCTGAATAAATCATTTGAATTTTAATTTGATAAAAAGCTATGTTTTATTCCAGATTGTATTCTACCCGTGTACCAAATTTCATAACAATCCCTCCAGTAGATTTTACGTGAAAGAGTAACAAACATACATATACACACATACACTAACTTGTCGCGTTTATAACATTAGTATAAATAAATAAATAAATATAAATATATACGGACAAATCACACAGATTGAGCTAGCCCCAAAGTAAGTTCGAGACTTGTGTTATGGGATACTAACTCAACGATATTATATTTTATAACAAATACATATATAGATAAACATCCAAGACCCGGGCCAATCAGAAAAAGATCATTTTCCATCATGCCCCGACCGGGGATCGAACCCGGGACCTCTCGGTTCAGAGGCAAGCACTTTACCACTGCGCCACCGAGGTCGTCAAGTAGATTTGAACTAGTGTAGCTAATTATTATTTATTTTATTATTTACTCCATTGATTAAATATATGAATATGTTACACGCAAAAAGTGTGTTGCAATCAAGAAATTATTTGATTTAAATTAATCATTATGTCTGTTACATCCATTTTAGCCATATCCGGCCTAATGCACTCCATCCGTCTCTTCTTCGGCCTTTTTCATTCCTTTATTTCGTGTTCTATTCAATTGCAAAACCCTTCTTGCAACATTTTCGCCTCTCTTCTCGTAAACGTGACAAATTACAACATATATATTGTGTTGGTTTATTATTATAGCCGTGCTGTGTGTCACCACCGAGGGATAAACACTTGGTTTATATTGACAAATGATATTAGATAGCCCCTGTAGAAAAAATGTATATATATTTTGTGAAGCGACATCTTATAATCTGTGGCGTTGCCATTATGGAACTGCATGAATGTGATTGCGCTGAGTTGACAATGTATTATATTGATGAATTAATTAAGTTCTTTATCCCAAATCACATTCGGTTAATAGGGCATAAGGATCGCCATATTGGCCAAAAGCGAGAGGCTTTTGCTCCAAATAAGAGAACTAATACCAATCCAAACTATTTTTTTTGTGAATGTTTGTTACCTCTTCACGCTTTATCTACTGAAGCAATCTTCTTGAAATATAGCATACATATAGTTTGAAGTACGGGGAAGTTTATCCAGAAAAATAAATACTGAATATTCAGGCTTCCTGTTTTATCCACAACGAAGTTATTGGTTTTCAAAATTGGCCTGAAGTGCTTCGAGAATGGTACGGCCCCGTGCGGCTTTTTTTGCTCGACTTGGCGGAGGCACTCCCGTGTCCCCAGGTGCTCCCGTGGGAAATACACGCGTGCGGAGCCGCGGGTGAGAGCTAGTGTACATTATGCATGTCGATAAACATTTTGATACACAGTCACAGCCCATGTTTACAGAGACAAGTTAGGTAAACAAAGTTACTCTAAATTGACTTCTATACTGCAGTAATAGTAGCAAATTTGCAATTGTAGATATCCATCTTGTTGTTGAAAAAAACGGATAGATTAGAATTATAATTGTTTAATCAAAGTAAACTAAAAGACACGCAAATAATTTACAATACGTCCAAACAATATAACAACATACATAAGACATAAATTACAAACAAAACTACTTAAAACTTTAATAAGATTTTAATATTTAACCTATTGTAGTTATAATTAATAACTGCATATTTAAATTAACAAGTAGAGCATTTATACACGAATGTGTACAGTGGAAACCTAGCTTTACATAATGATTGGGTATTATGCACTTTTGCTGGTGTCAATATTATGAGATGATGTTACTGTGTTGTAAAACGTGACTGGACGAGTTTCATGAGGTCAGACGATGCAATTCTAACCTCAAATATAAAAGGTTAACCATGTTTTCTGTCTCATCTCCACGTGTTCCCGGTTCGGGGCTGTGACGCCACGAAGCCAGGGGTCAGCGTCAAAAATAAGCTTGAAATTTTGAAGGTCCCGCCGTGATTTTATTACCGGCCGCCTGCCTGACGCCAACGCTCCTTGGGAATGCTGTTGTTCCCTATCAGCTGCTTAGGTTGAGTCCCTTAATCGCCTCGTACAGTATCCACAGATGGATGATTAATCGATCGAATAAAGTTGCGAAAAAAGTATTATAATATATTTAATCCAAATGTAAAAAAAGAACTTACTAAAATCTGGTATAGTAGTTATTCCTACAGATAAAACAGTACTGCGACCAGATGGAAAGTGGTCACCGTAGCCAGCACACAAGGGGTGCATCACTTCGGTATTTCATCGTCAAAAATGACTGAACATTGATATATCTTCGCTACATAGATTGATCACTCCAACCAGTTTTATAGTTGACGGAAGTGACAATATTTTCCGGGAAAAGTCGGGTTTCTAAACTACATTATTACTTCTTTTTAACTACATACGTTTATGTACTTATGTATGTGCTAATAAGGGTCGGTTGCACCAATTAACTTTGACGTTAACTTTAATTGCCGCCGTCGATAAAAACAAAATGGTGAGTCTGTCAAGAAACTGATGAACATGAATGAGCGCGCTGTCTCCTGTTGGCTGGAAAAGTGTTTCCAGCCACCCAGTGGGGTGTTTATCAACAAATCTTGTACATTCTATTGTATGAGCAAAAAATTTTGTTAACTGCATAATAGTAGATTAGTAGTAAGGCATCAATTGCAGCCCACGATATTGCTAACTGTGCTCTTCTCTCAAATTGAGCTTCGCGTTCGATACCTATTTAAAATTGATGACTATTGGAATACGAAGACAAGATTGAATAGCGAAGCGACCTCTTTGGTAATTGGGCTGAATGCATGATGTCTATTGCCAGTATGATGTGAAGTGTTTTTTGACGTGACAACGTCTAAAATTAGTTTGCGGCTGGGAGTCACTTATGAAAAAGTGTAACGCCCGGTAACGTTACGATGAGTCACCGAACGAGAGAGAGGCCCGCCGAATGCCTTGCGTCTCTCTCCCACTCAACTATGATCGGTCTGCCGCGCGCGTAAAAAGACGTTGTCACGTAAAACCTTCGCCCGTAAAACCGACTTTACAGGCAACCATTTTTTTTAATTATTTACCGCCCTAGGGCTTTTCTAGCTACATTATTACCCTGGAGCGCTTATTGGTCACCTACAAGCCCCATTTGGTGGTAATAAGGACCAACTTACCGAATATGGGAGATGTAAATTATATTAACGGGTGTATTGAGTCTTGCGGCGACTATAAGGTCGTTGAAAAGTCAGCAATATTAAATAAAAAAGGCTCGTGCTCCGTTAATATAACATATGTACTTATGTGTTCGAAGCGCAATAGTTTAAAAAAACACTCCAAAATGTAGATCGTTTCAAAATTCGTTTTCTTCACTTGTTAACAGACTTTAAATCGCGTTGTTGAGCGCTGGTTGAAGTTAGCGACAAAATTTACTAGTGCAACCGAGCCTAAGAGTTATAAATGATAGAAACCCGATATACTTGTACTTGTCAGCTTTGAAATTTGTCTTGTTGAAGATTAGTTGTAAAGTTCCATCACTATCACTGACGATCTCTGTGGCGCAGTGGTAAATTGTTTGCCTCTGAACCAGGTTCGATTCCCGGTCGGGTTATGATGGAAAATGATCTTTTTCTGATTGGCTCGGATCTTGGATGTTTATCTATATATGTATTTGTTATAAAATATAGTATCGTTGAGTTAGTATCCCATAACACAAGTCTCGAACTTACTTTGGGGCTAGCTCAATCTGTGTGATTTGTCCTAATATATTTATTTATTCACTATATAGTATAAAACGAACTCCTTTCCCGCTGTCTGTCTGTCCTATGTAACGGATTATGATGCGGATTTTTTAAATAGTATGATTTCAGAAAGAGGTAAGTGTGTGGTTTTATTCGAGCGAAGCATGGACGGGCCTCTAGTATTCTACATGTAACTGATACTTTCATGCTAATATTATAAATGTGAAAGTGTGTTTGTTTGTTGTTCTGTAACGTCAAAACGGGATCGGATTGAGGAGAACTAGAGAGTGACAAACGCGAGAGTGACTAATTTTGGCATTTCTTACTGCAATTTTATGAATAGATTTATTAACTTAGTTGGTTTGCAAAGAAATCTATGTCATTAAATGATAGAAGCGAGTTCTCCAATAACAAATTGGCTTAGATACATACATTCAAAATTCTTCTTGCACCGTAGAATTTCGCAAAAATTAAAAAGTTATATGATGATAAAATAAAACAATTCAAATTAATATATTATTAATGAATTTATTTATGGTTTCGGGGCTCGAAAAATCTAAACGGATTTTGATAAAAATTGGGAAATTCTAAATCTCTCAAAGAATTGCATAAAGTCCATCGCATAGTCCACACACGCCCGCAAGAGGCATCGGTGCAGAAAGCCATCACATCAGATCATGTAATGCACCAATTACTACATTTTAAATGAGCAATCAACATTGCGCAAACGTATACGGTTGCACAATCAAACTATTACGCTTATTGGTTCAAAACTTCTCTGTGAAATTACAAATGCAGGTATATTTGGGTCGAAGTTGTTTTGTTTCCTATCTATCCTTCGGCTTTGTCTATCCAATTTTATATTTGCAATGGACATAACATTTTAATGCGCATGTTGTGACTCAATAGCATTTATTTATTAATGATCTAGCATTAACGAAAATGTTAAGATTTCAAGTTGTATATTTCCCATAGAGTCACTTACGTCGATGATTTTCCCCTGATCAATGACATCGTTTATTTAAATATTTGAATAATGAATTGTTCTAACAACACACTTGTAATAATGATAAAAACTATTATTAGCTGTGCCAACATCATTAGTTTATATTCTAAAAGCATTGCTTATCTTAATCTTGTGTAGATTAGTTTTAATTACGTATGACTTTCACGTTTATTTGTTTTGCTCTTTGAAATAAGAATCTCCGTGAAAGTATTAACTGCCTTATCATCATTAATCTTTTTAGTTTCTATTTGTTTCATTACGCAATTAAATGTATTGCTACCAACTAGAGTACTATCATTTATGTTTAAATAGGTAGCTCTCTGTGATTCTAACTGTGGCTCCCTAATGCTGGTAGAGGCAAAGCCGAGACGTGCTATGATTGATGTCGTCAAGATGTCTGTGCCAAATGGTCTGCAATGCAAAGAGGAGATAAATAATAAATCCCTGGTGACCTTCGTCTCCCTGTGGTGCTCTAGGGTTATAAAATTAATTGAGATTCTAATGGGTAATAAAACAAACCGGAACATTTCAATTTTTTTTTAATAAATCAGCCTCAACAAAACGCGGTAAACGCTTCGAAAATGTTACATAAAAAACAAAGCACACGAAAGCTAAAAAACAAATAATAACAGATATTATCTACAGCCGCGCATTTGGTTTAACAATGCTATGCGGAATGCAGGACTTCTTGGCCCCGGAATGGTAGGTACTCCAGCCATCACAACCTCACGAACGTGAGCGAGCTCCAAAACAAAAATTTGCAAAATATATACACTACGTATACTAAAAGATCACAACTTTACTTAGCCTATAAGGTACTGGTGTGAATTTAGGATCTAAAGCTTAGCTTAGTGCCAACCGTGGTGCTGTTCCTGCTCTTTCTTAAAGTAGATCGGTACGTGGACCTTTACTGGGTAAGGAACCTCTTTCACCAATGGAACTTGCACTTCCTTGTACACTGGGTAAGGCTTGTCGATTGGTACTTTGACTTCATAAGGTACCTTCTTTTCGACAGTGTATGGGATCTTCTTGTAAACGTCATAGGGTTTAGGCACTGGCACTTTAACTGGAACTGGGTAAGGCTTCTCTACTTCAACCTTGTAGGGTTTGTCGACTGGCACCTTGACCTCGTAAGGCACAGGTTTGTGCACAGTAACCGGATAAGGCTTCTCTACGTGGACCGGGTAAGGTTTGGGCACGTACACGTTGTAAGGTTTGTCGACTGGCACTTTGACTTCATAGGGAACCTTCTTGATGACTTCGTAGGGCTGGGGTACTTTGACTTCGACCTTCACTGGGTAAGGCACCTTCTTTTCGACGGTGTAGGGCTGCGGCACGGGCACTTTGACTTCATAGGGCACTTTCTTCTCCACAGTGTAAGGAGTGGGCACTTTAACTTTGACCTCGTAAGGTTTGTCAACGGGGACCTTGACTTCATAAGGTACCTTCTTTTCTACAGTGTAAGGTTCTGGCACGTACACGGGGTATTTGACGTACTCCTTGACGGTGACTGGCACTTTCTTTTCAACAGTGTAGGGTTGAGGTACTGGTACTTTGACTTCATAAGGCACTTTCTTCTCAACGGTGTAAGGGACGTGCTTCTCAACGGTGTACGGTACTGGGACCTTCTTGATAACCTCAACATGTTTGACGTGCTCGTGATGATGGTCGTCTCCCCCACTACTGATGGGTTTCCAATCGCCGCCGGAGCTACCGAAATCATGTCCACCGAAGCTTACGCCTTCGGAGCCACCGAAATCGTGACCTCCTTCGCTGCCACCGAGACTGTACCCCTCTGATCCCCCAAAACTATGCCCCTCATCGCCGCCCCCGTAGCCGCCGCCGCCTCCGTAGCCGCCGCCGCCACCGTAAGAGCCAAAGTCGTATATTCCTCTCTTGTCCTGCTTCTTACTGTCTTCGGCCGCCTTTGGTGCGCCTTTCTCCTCAGCGGCAAAGGCCACCACGGCCAGCGACGCCACCAAAACAACCTGGAGACGAAAATAAAACATGAGTATTTAGAAATGCGAGTATGTTACAGTTAAACCTCGTCTGTAGACAATAAATTATAGAAATTCCTGCCAATTGCATGCAATACCGATTATATGTGTATAAAATATTTAAGTAAGTATTTGTGATATTTGCTTTAAGAGTGTAATAAACGCATTTCGCATAAATAAACGGAAAAGTACGGAGAAATGGTTCCGGTTAAGTGAAGAATTCGGATTAGACGTCATTGGATGAATACGGAACAACATCAGAATTAAATATCAGTATATCTACTTGAATATGAGAAAAACAAATAACTTCGCACGTGTTCGGAATCGAACCTAGAACTTTGCGTGTTAAATACGGACGAAGTAAAAGTTTAGATATCGATCCATTTTACCTAGATTTACCTACTAGATCGACTGCGAACTAACCTAGAATACAAACTGCACTTTCTAACGCAACCAGGGAAAGACGTAATCCACACATTACCCACGGTCTATTGTCTTCAATAATAATAACTTATCATTTCCGACATATTACGTTTATTCTTTTTTTGTTGTCAATTACATTCGTCTTTATAATTTACTGACTTTCAAATTCAAAATGTTTTCTGCAATAATCATATTATAGGTACATCAGTTCACATAGACACTGTTTATTGTTTGGTACAGTCACCAGCACATCAACCTACCCAAATTCATTGCAAACGCGCCGCTATTAGCCCGCCATATAGGTACATGCAGAGTAACTTGATGTGACTGTAAACATGAACCCTGTCGGGTATTTGCAAAACAAGAAATAAAACGGCAGGTGGAACAAATTATAAAAATTAGTCAAAACTAAACGTTGGCGCTGTTTTAACATCTATATAGTATCTGTCACAATAATGCAATAAAAACAATTAAATTAACAAAATATATCGAAAGTAATGTTAAATATATTGAATGGTCAAGAATAAAAATTAAAAAATTAACTAACAGATGTCAAATTGAAGTCTAAATTTAAAATGTCAATATTATAATTCTTTACCGTTTGAGAAAAATAAAATTCAGCTGACGTTTCTAGCCCGCCTTTTCTGTTTTCCTGGTAATAAAGAGAACTACTATTTTACAATTTATTTTTATTTGAACCTACATCGGCGACAAATTTGCCTGATGAAGTAACCGAGAATGCACTAAGACTATGCTCATAGTTGTAATGATTGATTAAACGATTCCTTCCTCAAGAAAATTGACGGATCGTAACCACAGCGCGGCCGCACCACCATGAGAAACACCCATTTCCCTTGATCGAATTCGAGAACCACCCATTTCCCTTGATCGAATTCTAGAATCTTCGCAGCACTTCGTTCATTTCGTTCATTAATTTTCCATGGAAAAATTTGTCTTCACATAATTTGTTATCTAGTAATGAACAGCTTCATTACTTTGAAACTTCACATGCATCCGCCTTTCTATATTAATCTAACTAGATTGTTGCCAGCTGATTTATGATGGCATTTCGTAATAGATTATGGAATAACATTTTGATATCTCGATGTTAATCTAAGATTATGATTTGTCTATGACAGATACAGTACAGACAGACAGACAGTACTTTCACGCTTCGATTGAATTTGAATTTCGAAATGAGATCGATTTTATATGTCAAATAACAGAATGGTTGTCATACCACGCGTATTAATGGAAAATGTGATAAGTTCGTAATTTATGTATGTAGAAAGAAGTAGCCTTCAAAATATCTAGTTCTTTTTTTGATAGTTAAGTATTGAATCTCTCTTTTTTACGTTTATGTGTTTATACTTTATTGCAAAACTTTAAACGCTAAAAGTTGGTGGACAAATACGGATCATTCTTTGCCAGTCAAATCTTCGAAACTTAAAATTACAAAAAAAATGTCTATGCCTAAAAATGTACGCAATGTAACTATTTTAACAGCCATCTCGTGACTATTTTCCAAATTGAGTGCACTTCTAAACCGCCTTCCACACATTGTACGAGGCTATTAACCCAGTTTCGTATGGAAACAATCACAGCTGTTGAGATAAGTGTAGTTACTGTTAATTATTACAACAAATCTCTCTCATCTTTATTTCCGGTTGCATTTGGGGTTATGGCGCCGCGAAGCCTGGAATCAACGTGAAAAACAAACCGATTGTTTTAATATTCGGCTGTGATTTTATGACCGGCCTGCCTGCCTGAAGTCAACCGTCCATGGGAATGCTATCGCATTTCAGCTACCAAAGCTTTTTATTCCATATGATATGTAGTGGTCCGATTCTAGGGCGGAACCACAAGCCACTAAGCTTTCCACACATTGTACGATCAATTAACCTAGTTTTTTTATCGAAACAATCGCAGCTACGTTGAGATAAAACTACTTTTAATTGTTACGACATATCCGAGTGAAAGTCAAGTGTAATCGATCTACACTGTTGCTGAGAAGTTCTTACGAGTTTGAAACAAACTACATAAAATTCCGCGGATATTTGACATGAGGGCCAAAATTTAAAAATTTAGAAACGTCATTTACACCACGTCAGTTTTTTGTTAACAGTAGCGACGCCCAATCAGAAATTTGTTGTGTCGAAGAATGCTGACAGAATCAACCACACTGCGTTTGAAAAGTAAGACAATTTTAATTACCAAACCTTTTAAAATAATCTCTTCCCTTTTAATTTCAAATATCTTTACAGCCAGTATCTGTACATTTAAACTCTATCGATATCGATGATGGATTTTTAAACAGAGATTGGAATTAATCCTTTGTTTCCGGATTCTAAATACATTTTTAATACTTTTTACTATGTAAATAAAAAAGCATCTAAAGTTGCAATAAAACTTAAATATGTTTGTTTATCGTTCATTAAAATGTACTTAAAATAATCTTCATGGACTTTAAATAAGTTTAAAAGACCGTAACAGAAACTGTAGCTGTGTGCAATGGTTTCGTATACATGCATGTGGTAATATTCACATGCGAATTAAACACATTAGAAACAAATATTTATATGAAAAATATGATTATTGTATTGTTAATAATTATTAATTATTGCATTGCAATTTGTACTGTAACGTTTATATTTAATAGTTGTTTCTTTCTCGTCGGGTCAGTCGGGTCATGATGGAAAATGATCTTTTTCTGATAGTCCCGCGTCTTGGATGTTTATATGTATTTGTTGTACGAAACAAAGTTCGTGTTCCTCACGAGGTGTCCGTATTCCTCACGAGGTTTTCCTTCACCGACAGCAAGTGATGTTTTCGTATAACTTACAAATTAATACATAATTTATTTACATTTTTATTATTTGTATCGCTAGCTGTACTAAATTTATTTAAAAAAGTAAATAATTAATATCGGGAGGAATCGCAAACACATATTTAGATTTTTCTGAAGTGTTCGTTCATCTTAATTTCTAAAAAAGTCTGCAACAGTGAATTAAATGCGAACGAAGTCTCAGATAAGTGTATGGTTAGCGGCTTTTAGTTAGACCACTCCATCCTTCCATATTCTCCTCTGAATGCCATACTAAAGGATAAAAAGTATTAACAGCTGAAAGGCAACATCATTCCCACAGAGAGTTAACGTCGGCGACCGGTCGCAAAATCACAGCCAATTTTCTTTTTACACGGGTTTCTGGACTTCGAGGCTTCAAGAAGATAATAATAATTTTGGAGCGACGTATCTAAGTTTTTATATTTTTTTGTGTTATGTAAATATCTTCACCATATTTACATAGCCATGGTGAAGCTTTAGAAGCACCATTATTAGATACTAACCACACATAACTGCGCGTATTATACTATTACGTTTCTGTGCAACGAGTTACGCAAATGTGATGTTTACTCACTCATATTTGTCAATCAAAAATCAACTTTGTCAATCTCGTACACTGATTTCATAAATAATGTTTAGGCTCGCATCTTTGTGGCCAGTTACAAATTAACAAATCTCATTCGATTCTATTTTTCGATTTGTTCGACATTTAAATATTTTCAAAAATTGAACTAAATATATGTAATATTCTGGTAAAAAATAATGTGTATTTAAAAGAAAATCAAAACTAGTAATTTTTAAAATTTAACGTTATTGCGAAATTGTTTAAACATTTATTTAATTGCATTATTATACTGTTAAGTAAAAACTTTTTTTGAATAAAAATTGTAATTTGGTCTATTAAAAATAAGCACTATTAAAAATAAACAATTAGTACTTATATTAATTACAATTGCATAAAATCCAAATTAACCTCATTTATCTATTTTTGAGACTGTAATTGTGTTTCCTCACGCTTTATTGTGCTTAATCTAAGGCAATTGCTTCATTTCTATTGTCCATTGTCTAAATTTTGGGAGGCTAATAAACATGGTTATTCGTAATCGGTTCCATCCTCCTACACACGGTAATTTTCCCGCCAGATGTGGGTAATTTTCGTAACTTTCACGTTTTGAACTTAGAAAGTGAAAAGAAAATTATATTAGTTAAGAACCTGTTTGTTGTGAGTGAGAAAACTAAACGTTTAAATGTACACACTGCAAGTGCTTTGAGGACATTGATCTCGCTACAACTTTTATATCTTGCTACTTTGCTAAGAAAAATCGCACGAATTTAAAACTAAAATCTGTAGACATCGGTATTCAAAATTATTATTTACAATTTCGACAAACATTAAATTCGAATTACGTATATCAATACCGCGGAAATTATTTTTTATTTAACTTTTAAACCGTCACAATTCATATTCCGCACTTTTCCAAATTTAAAAAATGGCGCTACACTTTTTTCTTTTTTAAACATTTTTTTATCACATCACTGTCACTGCACTCAACTCACCAGGAACTTCATGGTGCTGTATGTCTCCGACGCCGAAGACTGGTTGTGTGAAGAGGCCATGTTACTCACGATTTATATACCTTCCCTCCCACACGGATCAGCCAAGAAGGGTGAGCGGGCGTCTGTTAATGACATGTATTAATTTTTGAATTTGGATTACATTTAAATGGATCAGTTTCAGTACGGATGTCCAAATATTTTTAATTCGGCCAGTACGTATATAGGACAAAACTATTTCGAAATTTGAATGTCCCAACATAATTTGAAAGCGATTAAAAATGGAATTTTGAATGTCGAAATCTTTTTTTGATTAATGTTTTTTTGGTTGATGTTAATTGTAATTAAATTTATTTACTATTATAATGACTCGATTTTCTAAACTAAATGAATCAAGTTTAAAACTATAAGTCAGTAGATATAAAGTTCTGGGGTACGTACTTAAATAGTTTTTTCCGAACGATATTTTGTCAGTCTAATTCGTTATTTCTCAATATTCAACCCTTATAAACAGTTTTCAACCAAAACACGCAATATGTACTTCAATCAAATTCAGATTACTTAGGTACCTATCATACAAGGAAAGACTTGAAATCTGAAATGGTGTTGCGGAACCCGAGATATTTCGAAGTTATTGCATTACATTGGAATCTTCTGAAGTTGCAATTGCAATATGTTGCACTTTTAGTAAGTGCATTTCAGATTACTCTCTATCTGATTCTCGCATGTTTCTGGTTGCATTCGGGGCCGTCCCGCCGCGAAACCCGAGATTTTACAACCACCTGCATGTCTAACGTCAAACCTCCATTGAAAATGCTATTGTTTTGTATCACTCAATGCTATGTACCCCTTAGTCGCCTCGTACAACATCCACAGGAGGTTACGGAGTGGTTTTTTTCTGCGTTGGAACCAAACCGAACCGATTACGATAATAATATTAAAATTACCGTTTTCTTTTTTTGTAAACCAAGAATAAAACAAAATAATAATAAACTCTTTATTGCAACATAAAGGAATACATAAAACAAAAGGTTGATTGATATGCAAAGGCTGCCTTATCACTAAAGCTATGTCTAATGCAATTACAGGCACCAACGACAGGTAAAATAGGTTAAATAAAAGCTTATAAAAATTACTTACTACCATTTACCGTAGTGAGTTTGTTTGTTACCCGTTTACGCTATATCTACACGTCCAATCTTATTGAAATAACGGAAATGACACGTATACATTAGAAGAATTGATTTTGTGAAAAAAACGAAGCCGCGTGCTAATAGCTGGATAAAATATTCATGCTATATTCATATCCTACAATGATTCACAAATTCGATGCTGACGTTGCACAAGCAATTTGAAATGATTGGATTCGCATTGTAAATTCGAATTTGCTCTGTTTGCCAGCTCTTCTTTTTAAATCTTTCATTCATAAATTATGATGTGATGTGATGTGATGTGATGTGATGTGATGTGATGTGATGTGATGTGATGTGATGTGATGTGATGTGATGTGATGTGATGTGATGTGATGTGATGTGATGTGATGTGATGTGATGTGATGTGATGTGATTCAGCATTATTACAATAGCGAAAGTGGCTTGTTGAAAAAATATATCTCAAAATAATACACGCTTTGTGTTTTCATTTAATTGCACAATGCTGGCAGGTCAGACGCAACAAAAAAAAATAGTTATAATAAAAAAAAAAAACATATTTTAATCGATTCGAAAACTATAGCCTTTAACCCCCGACGCTAAAAAAGGTGTGTTGTATGTTTAGCGTGTCTGTCTGTGGCCGCGTAGCTCCCAAACGGATGAGCCGATATTCGTTTAGTTTTAGTAGTTAGAAAAAGGTCGATAAAAATCCATTAAAATTATTTATTATTAAAATAGTTGCCTAGGAAAAAAATATAAATGTATATAAATGCATTTATGTAATGATAAAAAGTGAATGTTATTATCGATTTTGTATTGGTCTCTTATTGGTCTCATAAATTTGACAATCTATCTACTAACTGACATCCCGACTTATCTAAGTATACTATTATTATAAAGAGGTAAGCGTTTGTGAGTTTGTATGTTTGAGACGGGTAATCTCAGAAACTACCGAACCGATTTCAAAAATTCTTTCAGCATTAGCAAGGTACATTATCCAAGATTTCTGTAGGCTATATTTTATCTCAAAATTCCCACGGGAGCAAAGCCCCGGGCAACATCTAATAAATTATAAATGCGACAATAAGTTTGCTTGTTACCTCTTCACGCATTATTTACTAGACCGATTGTTATGAAATTTGGTACACGGGCAGAAAATAACCTGCAATAACAAATAGGGTACTTTTTATCCCGAAATTCCCACGGGAGCGAAGCCCCGGGACGCAATTAGCACAATAGAAATTGTTGTTTTTGACATTGACAATAAAGTGCGTCGGAGATGTTGTATGAAAATCTCTTGCAGTCTGACACTCGTCCGTCGTTTACATACCTCACGTCTCGATGGGTCTTTGTTTTTAGACAATTTTTTAGAGTGTGACAGAATAAAATGAAGGTGACAATATAAAAATAAGATGTTAATTACACAAATTTCAATGACAACTAACAAGACACGCTGCTATAATGACCTAGTTCGCATATAATGTATTCTTTTTGTTTTAATCCAATCGAACGGATATGTTACTCAATCGTGCTCAATGCAGTATGTTATTAATAGTTATTGAAAATACCCATTTGTATATTTTGCAACCTTATCTTTGTGGCCTTGTTATTGCGGCGTGTGGTTCCCGCCCTATAATTGATAGGAACGCTATATACCATTACATAGACGCTTCCTGCTGTCTGTCTTTCCTATAGATAAAAGAAATAAGTATATGTCTTACCCTATGTATGCTTTGATCATTAAAACTATGCAGCGAATTTATATGCTGGTTTTTTTATATACAAAGTGTAGTAAAATACACTGATTGAGCTAGCCCCAAAGTAAGTTCGAGACTTATGTTATGAGATACTGACTCAACGATACTATATTTATATATTTAGTTTATATATGTAGTTATTATTGTATTTTAGTATGTATATTTGTGTTTAAGATATTTTTTGCGCCGCACAACTTTTCTCTGTTTCTCCTAATGGTTAGCCGGGAGAGAATGCTTATAGCATCAAGTTCGCCATTTGTTTATAAGTATGTTTTTACTTGGAACAATGAAGTTTTATAAATAAATAAAAATTTTATAACAAATACATATAAAGATAAACATCCAAGACACGGGCCACTCTGAAAAAGATAATTTTCCATCGTGACGCGACCGGTAACGAACGCGGGACCTCACGGTTCATAGGCAAGCACTTTAACACTGCGCCACCGATGTCGTCGAAAAGTATATACCCTATGTCCTCCTCCACACTTCAAATTACGTGTATCTATGCAAAGTTTCAGGAAGATTGGTTGAGCAGATAGAGCGTAAAGAGATACTTAACAAACTTACATTCGCATTTATAATATTAGTTGGGATACGCTCATCTCATTCTTGTGCGAGCGAAATAGAGGAGTGACGGGATCTATAACTATCTCTGTCTACAACAAAAATATTTTATTTCAAACGCTACTGCGTCTGCAGACCTTTTTAAAGTATTAAGTGATTACTTTTTCGTGCAAATATTTTTTAACACAATTAAACATTAGTTGAGTCGGGGCTTAATTGCGAGGTTTTAACACAATTATTCAGACGAGAAGCGGAAATCCGAAGTGTATTAAGATCGTATTATGTAAGTACAATTAAGTAATATGTATACATATTATCAATATGGGTATTGTCATCGGTTATAAATAATTGTTTATATAATACTTTCCCTTCGAAAGTACACCGCCCTTCCCTTTCCCGCTATAATCAGATCCATTAATATTATAAATGCGACTGTCTGTCTGTTTTATCTGTATTTAATAAGACCTATATTTGTTAATTGACGTCCTTGGAGAAAAGGCTGCGGTGAAGTTTGTCGCGCCGCTTCTTCTTCACCTGCGCTTTGGAAGCCGGCAGTAGACTTAGTTTAAGTAATTTTAAATAAAATTAAATTAAAGAAAGAAATTATAAAATTAAATTGGAATAAATTGAATAAAGAATTTCGAATTTGAATTTGAATGAAATTTGGTATGCCTGTAGTTAAAGACCCGTTCAACATATAGGCTTTTTTTTTCAAATATAAAACAGCAAAGCAATCTTTTTGAAATTTTGCATACATATAGTTTGAAGTGAGAAAAACGACATATTGACGGAAAATTTACGCGGGCGTAGCCGCGGGCAACAGCCAGTGAGTCAATGAACAAATCTGATGTGTACACGTTTTGAAACTCTTCTAAAATAGCTCTGGCTATTTTAGACTACATCTTACAAAATAATTTTGTCAATGCTTCATACCTAGTTGTTTTTCATTCATTTATCAGTTGAGTAATAGTAATGACAGTTAATAATAGTCACACATGAATAATGTATGAACATCGCGTTACGTTTTTTGATTTGGCAAATTCGATTCGTAATTTTAATCTTGGAAAAAAAAAAGATTAAAAACTTTTTAATCTTTTTTACAAGCGTTTATTCAGTATCACCCCGTCCCGTTGTCTGTAATCAAATCTTGCAAGTCACGATTTCTCCTACTTCCAGTTGTCTTACAGAATTGAAATTTCCCACGTCGCCTCAGTTTCCGTGACAATGCATTATTGTGGTAAGCATGACCTGATGGTGCACCCAGGATCGGCTCCCAACGAGGGAAATCCTCAACGGTTTACAGCACGGACATGGGTTTTTTGTTAGGCTTTAAATGCCACAAGATCTCTCTGACGACAATAAAAGCTTGTGGCAAAAAGGAGCGGTCTTTGTTCAAATCACTCAAAATAAAAAAAAAAGAAATGGACCACGCCTCAGAGAACCGGATGTAGATTAAAAAGACTTAGAATAATATATCTACATATTCAGATCACAAACTGTATACAGCCAAATGAATGTAAAATGAAAAAAGAAACAATGTGTTTGTAGGGTTGCCAATTTATAAAAGTAGTTACAGACAGATTAATGTAAGTATGGAGGAAAACTGACAATCCTATCCTAACTAATATTATAAATGCGAAAGTAAGTTTGTTAGTTTAGCCAACGGGCAAAAGCTAGTAGACTACAATCCTACTAATAATATAAATGCGAAAGTTTGTAAGGATGTATGTGTTATTTTGTTACTCTTTCACGCAAAATCTACTGGAATCATTGTTATGAAATTTGGTACACGAGTAGAACATAACCTAGAATAACAGATAGGGTACTTCGAAATTCCCACGGGAGCGAAGCACCGGGGCGCAGCTAGTATTTAATATATGAGACAATTTTAAACTGAACGACCGCCGCTGTCGTCATTAATTCTCAGCAGTTGCCGCGAGGAGAACTCAATTAAACAATGCGGTATTTTGACAGCCCTACATCAGATTAGAGAGGTAATCATTTGCCGCATTCGCAAGAACTAGTTATCGGGAAGTGTGCAAACAGATGCACTTACATAATGTTGATCTATGTGACATAGTGATAAGCGGAAGCGTTTTATTAATCGACAATCTAAGGCAGATCCCGTCAACCGAACATCTGAAAGGACCATAAAGTTTATTTTCATTTTTACTGTACCTTACATTTTTAACATGTTTTTATCATGGACTTAGTAAGTACTGTTACTAATTCCATAGTTTTTCTCAATAATCTAAAGTTCTATTTTTAAATTACATTATTGTTTCTTTAGCATCAATCAATAATAAATAATTTGAAATTAGTTCACTTATTTGGTTAACTACAAGTAATTATATAAATATAGTATATAAGTATGGTGTATATATTACTCAATGTCACACAAACTAAAGGAGAAAGAAAGAAAAATAGTTTATTTGGTACATAATGACAATTAAAACTAAGTTGACAATACAATCCGGAATTAAAACACGCACCAAAGTGACCCCCACTCAGCTTGTGTCGTGGCTGGGCCATGTCGCTGGTTTTCGGGTGCCATACATAAATTAAAAACTAAATTTAAAACGTATAACTACGTAACTATCGTAGTAACGACAACGTTGTAACTTTTGTCCGCAGAGCAAGTAGGCAATATAATCATCTAATAAACGACTACCCTTTTTTTTTGTTTACCCAGCTTTAGCTTGTTACGCACTGAGTGTGGGACTCCTGGGCCGCTAGTCGGCCCAGCCTACCCACTAAACCCCTGGGGCGTTTTCAATAAACGACTACCCTACCCTTGACGTACTTGCGACCAGTGACTCAACGGTTAGACAAGTCGAAGCCGATACTTTTGTCGATTCTGAAAATTATTAATTAAGTAGTTGTTTGCAGTACCTGTGATTTTTATGATTGTGTCCAATTTGAACTTTAAGAAATTATGTTTTTTTTGTTTGTGTCTGGAACATAGGGGAGGTGAGCCCAAAGCGGGTATACCAGCTAAAGCGGGTAGGCCTCGTTATTCATGCATACAAGCATATAGTGTAAATGTGTGCGTGCCGCGGCGACGCCCGAACGCGTACCAACACGAATCAGTTTGACGGAAACGTCAGCGACGCGCGGCGGCGTTTTGAGCGGCGGGTGTTTTTATTGGCCTGTTTTGTTAAAAAATATCAAGGTATGTGACTACGAATTTCTTCATTCTATTGAGACTTATGTTATTATTGTTACTTGTGTGTTAATCTGCATTAAAACAGCTTTGAATCCTCGTTGTGTGTGCAACATTTCTGATAAAGATTTTGAGGTTATTTTACAAATCGTGAAAAATAAACTTTTGGGCAAAGCAGGTATGGGTAAAGCAGGTAACCGCTTTGCCCTGACCCGCTTTACCCAAGACATTTTTGGCGCACACCGACTGTTCTCGCGTTAAGATCCTACAATATATTGGCTCTCATAATTCATATTTAGTCATGGTAGGTATTTGTAAAGTACTGAAATCTATCATTCATTGATAATACATTTGCAGATGGTTCAAAAATACAAAAGGAAGACCAAACAAGCTTCTTGGGACGTGGAGACAATGAAGTTGGCAATGGAAGAGGCAAAGAAGGGCTCAGTAAATGGTGCTGCAAAAAAATATGGTATAAATTTATCAACATTACAAAGGCATATAAAAAAAGGCTCCGCAGACAAAAAACTCGGTAGGTTTTCTACAGTTTTTAATGACCAACAAGAATCTGAATTAATAGAATATTTGTTTCATATGGATAACCTTTTTTATGGTCTGACAAAATCTGAATTTTTATCTCTAGTATATCAATACGCAGAGAGCAATAGAATTCCGCACCCTTTTAAAAAGAAAACTGCTGGAGAAGATTGGTATAGAGCCTTTGCAACAAGACATCCCGAATTAACTTTGAGAAAGCCAGAGCCAACGTCAGTAGCCCGTGCCCGAGGTTTTAATAGACCGCAAGTTGAGAGGTTTTTTGATCTTTTACAAGATCAAGTAGATCGCAATGAAATCAACGCGACTAGAATTTACAATGTTGACGAAACGGGTGTGCGCACCACCAGCAATAAACCACCAAAAATTCTCACCAGAACTGGAAAAAAACAAGTAGGAATAATATCAAGTACTGAAAGAGGAAAATTGACAACAATTGTGTGTTGCTGCAATGCAGCTGGATCTTTTATTCCTCCATTTATGATATTTTCTCGAAAACGTATGAACCCCCGACTGCTTGATGGATCACCACCAGGCACAGTAGCTACTTGTTCTGATAGTGGATGGATTTCCGGTCCAATTTTTTTAGACTGGCTACGCCATTTTGTAGAGGTGACGAGACCCACTAAGGAAAATAAAGTAATACTTGTGATGGATAACCACATTTCTCATAAATATCTGCCAGCATTAGAATATGCCTCAAAAAATAATGTGATATTTATTTCATTACCTCCACACACCAGTCACCGAACTCAACCACTAGATGTAAGCGTATATGGCCCTTTAAAAACCTATTTTGAACAGACGGTTTCGGTTTACCAACGATCTCATGTGGGACGAACCATTTCACCATTTGAAATTGGTCAGCTGTTTGGCGACGCTTACCTGAAAGCAGCTTCTGCTCAAAATGCTGTAAATGGATTTAAGGCAACTGGTATATGGCCAGTAAACCGACATATATTTAGCGATGATGATTATCTTCCTTCATCCTTGACAGACAGGCCGCTGGCATTAAATGCATGTGACGTTTTGATTTCTAATACGATAGCCACTGAACATCTTCCAAACACCTCTGTCAATGATCCTCCTGAAGATAATGAAATCGATACCATAATCGCTACTGAACCTGCCAATGTTCAAGAAAACTTTGACCCTGATATTCCCATAGACATTCCAGGTGACAATACTATCGACCATCCACAAATGCAAAATTATAGTCCTGGTCGCCTTTCTGTAGACTCCGATCGCACAATTTCCCCGTCAGTATTAGATAGAATGCTTGAAGACATTGACAGCAACACCCCTAGACCTGAGGAAGTTCTGCTTGTTAAAACAGTGATTCCTGAATGTGTTACACCTACCAAGGTAACCCCAATGGACATTCGCCCTATACCTAAACTAACTGCACCAAAGACATCACGTAAACGAAGAGCACAAAAGTCAGAAATTTTAACCAGCACTCCCATTAAAGAGCAACAGAGAGAAATTGAGTCTAAGAAACAGAAAGTATCACTTAAGAAACTTAAAGAAAAAGTAAAGTCTGTGTCTAAAAAAAATCCACCTGTGGCCAAAAAAGGTAAAAAACAAAAAGCCTCGACCTCGAACACAAAAAAAATTACTGGAAGCGGAAAGACAAGGAAGCACGCAGAAGAAAAAAGTGTCTGCTTCATATGCCACGAGATGTACGAAGATCCACCAATAGAAGACTGGATAAGGTGCGATGATTGTCATGGTTGGGCTCATGAAGAGTGTACAAGCTATTTAGGCAAAGGGGCCTACTATTGTGATCTATGTCAAGAATAGTAACACAAAAAAAATCACGTAAAGTTTCTGAACATTTTATTTTGTGCAACCTTTTATTATTTTAATTTTTCGATATTTTTACTTTTGATTAGATACTAAACTAATCACAAAACCTTTTTTTATATAAATAAATGTAGCAGTAACTAATTAAGACTGACGAATTTGATTAAAAAGACTGATTTTTTTTGAAGCAATGATTGTTGATTAGATATAAGATAAAAAAAAATCTAAATACTGGCTGTTAATTAATTTAATTTCAATTTAAATTTGATTGTGTACAACTTTTTGAAAAGTTTTAGGATATTTTTATTATTTTGTTATCATTATTTAGTTTTTAAGAAAAAAATCTCATTGTTACTCGCCTTGCCCAGTCTTGACCCGTTTTGCCCTAAGGGCCATACCCGCTTTAGGCACCCCCTACGGGTAAAGCAGGTAATATGAACAACTGAATAATTTTTAAGTTTTTGAAGAAATTTATGAAGAAAGAAGTGTTTTTTAGTTTTTGTTACAAAGTTTAATACATATTTGTACGAAATAATTAAAAAAAACCACTTTGCAACTGCAATAACCTCTTTATTTTTTGACACAAACCTTGAGGTACCCGCTTTGGGCCCATCTCCCCTATAATAACGAAATTTAACAATGAAAACTTGCAAATGGCTTTATACGTAGTTATTTATATTTAGTGCTTATTAACTTGTTCAAAAGCTGTAAGTTTTCTTGAGAAATAAAATAAAATAGTTCCCAGGGTTCACATAACCACCGGAAATTGTATAAACACAACATAACGTAGGTACATATCAATAAAGTATACATAAATTTATATTTAAAAAATGGTAAGCCCTTCTGGCATAATAGGGACCAACACTGTTTGAATGAGTTTCTTTCGGTATTTCTTCTCAGCAGTGGTCGTTCCGAAATGCTAGTACTTTGTAGCTTTGGTAAACATCATTTAATTTAGAATATGACGTGAAAAAGTGTCTGTGAAGGCCTAATTTTTGAAAAAATGATTTGATTTTGATTTTAAATAAATAATAACTGAATTAAGTGTTAGCCAAAATCGCCTTTGTGTTACAACGTGTTCAAACCTTTAGTGACATTGGAAAACTCACGCATCTCAACCCGTCTTTAAGAGACTTCACCATAGATAAAAGAAATGTAAATGGCATCACCCAATTTCTGAATAAATGATTTGATTATGATTTTGATTGTGTGAAAACTAAAACAACCCAAAACAAAAACAAAGCGAAACAAAGTTAAATTAAAAATCTAAAAAAATGTCCGTTAGGCATCTTAACAAGAACGCTGTCTGCATTCTTTTATATAATTATAGATGAAATTTAAACAAGATATCTGTATCATTTTGTTGTGTTGATCTCAAACCTAACCTCTCAGGACCTGAGTCCTACCATCACGGAAATTGATCATCGTTTAAATGTTTTAGGCGACTTGAATATTATCTATTATGTAGCACCAATGTTAAAACACGCACACGACCGATTATCAAGAAATTTGGTACACGGGTAGAAAATAACCTGGAATAACACATACGGTACTTATTATGCCGAAATACCCACGGGAGCAAAGCCCCGAGGCGCAGCTAGTATAAAATAAACAAAACATTAGATTTACAGTTACGAATTTAAATACACCTTTTTGACAACCTATTTACAGTTTATTCCACCAAAAACAATATAAAATTCGTCAATGTTTTGAAACATTGTGACATCCGTTGCGCTTGCGCGGCCCTCAGCTTGTCTACTGGCCGAACGCGCGTAAACCGGTTTTATCCGGTCGCGGCGCGTACACGGCAAGCGGCTAGTAGACACACACACACACACACACGCGCTGCACGCTTGTAGTAGTGTACCTGCGAAAACGTAATTGTATGAATCTTAGCTGTGATGGATGAAGGATGAAGTATTATTCGTCCTCCTAATTTTTAATATATATATATATAAGACCTATATTTGTTAATTGTCGTCCTTGGAGAAAAGGCTGCGGTGAAGTTTGTTGCGCCGCTTGCGCTTTGGAAGCCGGCAGTAGACTTAGTTTAAGTTTTTTTTTTTGACGTCAATAAGTGATGTACATCATCCTAAATTGAATAAAGAATTTTGAATTTGAATTTGAATATGGATAACCTAGCAACTGACAATAAAACTAATACTGTTTCATCAGAGCGCGAGTAATGGTCACTCAGTTATGTCTCGTCTATTAGCTTACATAAAATGGATTAGTAGTGATTAATTGTTACGTGGTATGTGGATTGGATGTGAGTCAATGGACATGGCTTCTACAATTGTTACGTACGAGTGTATACACGAGTAATGGTCATCTTGCTGTACTGGAGGAGGTCCCGGGTTCGATCTCCGGCCAGGTCAACATGGAAACTGATATTTTTCAGATTGATCTGGCTCTTGGATGTTTATTTCTTTATGTATCAATATACTATTATTATGAAGAGAGAATATTTGTATTTTTTGTTTGTAATGGATAAACTCAAAAAGTAAGTACGGGGCCGATTGATGTTGAAATTTGGCACAGAGATAGACGAAAACTTTTGCAGTGACATAAGCATTTTTTTATTATGGTGCCCGACCGAAGCCGGGACAGACCTCTAGTATGTTATAGAATACAGTATAGTTGAGTCAGTATCCCATAACACAAGTCTCGAACTTACATTGGTGCTAGCTCAATCTGTGTGATTTGCCCGATTTATTTATTATATTTATACACAGTTTACTGCTGGACTGTCAATTTGATGGAAATCGATATTGCTAAATCTTTATTTTTTGCTCTGACCCTGGGATTCGTGACGTCACTGCATAATGCGAAGGCGAGAGAAAGAGTGTCGATACTTTTGATTTATTTTTGACTCTCGATTTTTTAGTCTATAGTAATGAATTGTATTGATACCATTGCTTTAGCTTCAACTATACATAGATATACAATAATCGATTGAGTGTACGATAGTAGGCTACTGATTAGTTACATTAATCATCATGGGGTGCAATATTCGAATTGATGTTTGGAGGCTCGCGGCTTTTAGTAACATTACGATTCAAAAACTTTATTTTAAAGTCATAAATGGCATATTTTCGATTTCACACCTACTTATTCGTAACAAATATATAAATAAATATATTGGGACAAATCACACAGATTGACTTAGCCCCAAAGTAAGTTCGAGACTTGTGTTATGGGACTAAATCAACGATACTATATTTTATAACAAATACATATATAGATAATGATCCAAGACCCGGGCCAATCAGAAAAAGATCATTTTCCATCGTGACCCGACCGGGGATCGAACCCGGGACCTCTCGGTTCAGTGCCAAGAACCTTACCACTGCGCCACCTAGGTCGTCAATTTTGAAATAATAATAATTTTCAAGACCTAATTAAAATACAATTTGACATTATAAATCGTGTAGTAATTATATAGATAGCTGTACATACTCGCTCGGACTCACATTACATAAGTGAACTAGTGGAGTCGTAGCTATAGCTGTATCAATTTTACGGGTGCCTCGGGCTACGGCTAACAGTGGGTAAACAAAAATTAATAAACTTTTATTTTATTAAAAATTTTTCATTATCCAAAATGTCACTTAATTTCGTTGCTTCCCGGCTAAAAAAAGAGTATATATCTATAAGCATAAACATTTGAGCCATAATGCATACTATATTATGGCATAATGATTATTAAGCATAACTATTTGAAGCATAACTACACTAACATAACCAAAAAGTTAATTATGCCACGTTTGCCCGTATGCCAAAAATCAATTCTGCCTTAGACCTAAAATGCCAAAATATTTTATGCCTAAACCGGTATGCCAAAGAACAATAGGAAAAATAAATTATGCACTAGAAAAAGACCCGAAAAAACCAAATAAAAATGACAAAAGTAAACAAGAACAATGTCTTTTTTTTAAGCGTGCGCCCAAACGTCGGCATCATCCTATCGGTTGATACGGGATTCCACCATTTAAATTCATACACTTTATATGAAAAAATTATAACTTATATTCAATAAATTGTATTTAATTTAATTCTAGAAAGCATGTTGTTTCTTTTGTGAGAAATCTTACCATTCATTTGGGCCCCCAGTTAATTATGAAACAAGGCCCCATCCAAGCCACGCTACGCCATGTATATTGCATAAACGTAATAAGGCGATAGGCAGTTGCCTCCGAAAAAAAAAAGAAAAAAAAAATGCGTTACATCACTACCAGTACAATTAGTATTAAGAACTTTCTGTAATTAAAAATATCGCTTGTAAAATAAACACGTCGAAATTAACTTCCTCAAATGGAGTTTTGTATTTAAAAACAGATTGTCTACGCGCATGCGCTGTGACGACGAGCTTTTTTTTTTTTAAAGAAAAGATACATCGCGCAGGCGCGATCTCGTCGTCACAGCGCATGCGCGTAGACACAGATTATGTATTTATGAGAAAAGGTGGTGTAAATTTAAATTATAAAAGTTTCGATTATAACCATGGCATTATAGATAACTTTTTGGAACAAATGGTAGACATATATTCGTATTTGTGTTTATGCATTGCTTCTTGTAATGTAGAACATTAGGGAGAACGAATCGAGCATTCACGGTAACCTTCCCTCCGTAATATAGCAGACAATCTCCAGGGCCACGTCATGTGTAGACCGGCAAATTACGTAGGGAACAAATGTCTGGCTATGCCGTTCTCTGGCCCTGGCAGGCAAGGGTCAAACCCGAGAAGTGCTGGCTTGATGTCGTCAAGGATGATATTTATGACATTAGCCTACGAGATGCCGACGACCGTGCGAAGTGAACTGGGCTCTTCTTCTTCATAGTTGTATTTCCTACCCTTCCTTGGATAGCAATATTTAATTACCGATAATTTTATAATATATTTTTAAACAGATTTTGATTTTAATGCCAAAAAGAATTCTCTCCCAGGAATCTATTTCTATTATTGTATTATATATCAAACGCAATGTAAAAATTGTTTGAAATTAATCGTAAGTAATATTATAAATGCGAAAGGAAGTTTGTTTGTTTATGGGTTTGTTTGTTACCTCTTCACGCTCTATCTACACGACCAATCGTAATTTGAAATATGGAGAAAGATATATCTTTCATCCCGGAAAAATAATTGTTCGCGTGGGAAATTTACGCGGGCGAAGCCGCGGGCGAAAACTAGTAAATAATAATAGCAAAGCAGTTTAAAAAAATATTTGGAAAGACAAATACTTGGGACCGAAGCAGAATAAAACATAATGGTACATTTTATAGATGTAATTGTGTTGATGCGTCCACTGGGTCATTACCAATAGGGCAATTAAATATTTTTTTTAATAGTTGAATAAATAATAAATAAATATATTAGGACAAATCACACAGATTGAGCTAGCCCCAAAGTAAGTTCGAAACTTGTGTTATGGGATACTAACTCAACGATACTATATTTTATAACAAATACATATATAGATAAACATCCAAGAATGCCTTAACTAAAAGGATAAAGTGAGTATTCTACTTATAGAATCAAATATTAAGTAACTTTACATATTAAAAAAATGTCTGTCATCACATTATCTAAAAGGATTCTAGAAAATTTCAAATACACAAAATAATTTTATTACTGGCATAAATTTATACAATAACACATGTAATTGATTTAAGACATGATTACGTACGTTTTGTACATTTAGTTGTATGTATATTATATACATTTATTTGACAATGAAAATATTATCAGCAACATTTGTTAATTGACGTCCTTGGAGAAAAGGTGAAGTTTGTTGCGCCGCTTCTTCTTCACCTGCGCTTTGGAAGTCGGCGGTAGACTTAGTTTAAGTAATTTTTTTGACGTCAATAAGTGATGTATATCATCCTAAATTGAATAATAAAGAATTTTGAATTTGAATACAAAAATAACAAACATGTCAGCGTTCTTATTCTATACGTATAATATTCTTTTACATATAATAAAACTATGTATAAGAGGGCTACCATAGATAAAAAAAATTAGTGGACTACTATGGTGGGTTTGGGTTACGCTGAACAGATGAAATACTAATATTAGATAGAGGGTTTCCAGTGAACCAAGACCACATCTTTTTAGATACCCGTAAGTTACTGGAATTTACGAAAATCTAAAAAGTAATATTATTTAAATTACTTATGACGCTTGGTATTAAAATACAACATTATTACGGTAATTTATTGAGATTCGCAAAGGAATTTGTATGTCCTAAGCGGCTAGGCTATAACGAATCATGATTTTGTGGTAATTTTAGATATTTGTTGTTCGATGTTTTGCGCACCAATTCGATTCGACCGCAGTGTTTCGAATAGCAACAAACAGTTTCGTTTAGAACACCGGTTAGTATTATTTAGATACTATTCGATAATTTAAAGTGGAATTGAGAAGAACAATCTAGAATAGATTTAAATTATTCAAAAGAAATCTCTGTCAAAGTCAAAAACTGTCAAAGTATTTATTCGGATATTAGACGTTCACAAGCACTTTTTCACGTCAAAATTTAAATTATATCGCTCGGGTAAAACATAATTAATTTTATACCTAAACCTTCAGAAATCACACTATCTAATGATGAAAACCGCATTAACATCCGTGCAGTAATTTTTTAATTTTTGAATTTCGCGAACAAATTTAATGGATGAAAATATTTATATATTATTATTATCATTCATCGAATGGCACCTGAAAAATTCACCAATACTCTAAACGGAACCGTTAAGTTGCTATTTAAACCGGAGCCATTCGAATTGGTGTGCAAAACGGCATATCTCCTTAATCGTAATCATCACCGGCAAAAGCACCTTATGAAGTGCAGAAGCTTCACCAGTATTTTCAACTTCGTAATAATTTGTAATTATCAGTGTAGGTACCTTGAGCTTGATTTTACGGTGAAAGCCTAGATTACTACAAAAAATAAATTACACAGTTGCAGAAACAAAGCTATGTGTTATGTAATACGAGTACAGATATCTTGTTTAAATTTCATCTATAATTATATAAAAGAATGCAGACAGCGTTCTCGTTAAGATGCCTAACGGACATTTTTTTAGATTTTTAATTTAACTTTGTTTCGCTTTGTTTTTGTTTTGGGTTGTTTTAGTTTTCACACAATCAAAATCAAAATCAAAACATTTATTCAGAAATTAGGCCTTCACAGGCACTTTTTCACGTCATATTCTAAATTAAATGATGTTTACCAAAGCTACAAACTACTAGCATTTCGGAACGACCACTGCTGAGAAGAAATGCCGAAAGAAACTCATTCAAACAGTGTTGGTCCCTATTATGCCAGAAGGGCTTACCATTTTTTAAATATAAATTTATGTATAATTTTTTATCAGTAATATAACAATGTAAGTACACAATAAAGTACATGGTCAAAAGGTATACTGAAACATATTATGATTGTGATCAAGTGCTGATGAAAGAAAAAAAAAAAAATATATATATATATATATATATATATATATATATATATGTATAATTAACCAAACAAAAAAAAACTTTTAATAAAAGATCGAGCTGACCAGTTCCCCCGGCAGCACCCGTTCACGAGTTGACGCGTGAGTCAGCCATCGCGAAGCTCAACCACAATAGAGGGAACCTCCCGACCCGATCCACGACGCCGCCACCGGTTTGACCATTGGAGTGTGCATGACATACTCGATCTCCATAATCTAACATAATAGATACCTATGTTACTTTCAGACACTTGAAGATCACAAACCACGTATATGTTTTACAAGTAAATGTCAAAATATATGTAATGTCAAAACACATGTATTTAAACATAATATGAACAATGAGTGAGCATCATTGGGCCACAGAGGTCGTCAAATATATACAGGGTTACCGGTATCTAACGCATAACCTTCCAAAGGCGCATAAGGTACATAGGGTCTAACATCTTTTGTTCTACGACTTTTTTCTAAACGTAATAAATACAAAAATTTTCCTTTTTTTAGTCTTAATGTCGTTTCTATAAAACGTTCACTCTACGAGTATGTTAGATTCCGCTACATAATACTGTTCTGCTAAGCTGTACTGTCTCATGTTACTTGGCTATTACATACTCGTAGAGTTGAGATGTGTAGAATCGAATTTTATATGAAAAAAAAAAAACTACGAATCACAAAAAGTCGTGGAATAAAAGTTGCTTGTTTGTATGTACCCAAGTAGCCTTTAGGAGGTTTTGCGTTTTATGTATAGATTAGCGTTAATGTATAGTTTCCACTTTCTTCCATCATATAGGGACACATATTTTAACCTTTATTTGCAAACTCATTTGACGCGAGTAGGATTCGAACCTGGGAACTTTCGATTACAGGCGTCTCAACCACTGGACCACCCCAGCTTCTAATAATTTCCCTCCAAATCCATTGACGCCTATCATTACGTAACAGCTACCCTTGATTATCCCAAACCAAATTAAATTCTAACCTCTCAAACTTACTCAAAGCCCTTATACGCTTTGAAACAGAGGTTGTTATTACTTGTTATTTCTAAATATAGGTGTATTGATGTGTTGTTATGTACATGGATGGGAATTCTTACCTTGTAACCATGCTTTGGGCGAATCTTATGTCGTCAATAATAGGGTTTAATATAGCTTGTTGATGACTAAGACAGTGTTCTGAAATATTTGCGTGTGGTAAACTTGAGTTTAGCTCGTATGGTCTTAGTAATAGAGACTATTCTCGAGGTTGATATAGTTGGTTGATTAGGGGTTTTGGAAGGTGGATGGTGGATGGTGAATTGGCAACCTAAGGTGGAATGAGATAACGTGACAGGACCGCTTAGCGGTTACGAGTCGCGCTTGACGCTTCGCCTCTGACGGATTTACACGATTCGTGAACACGTAGGGCTGCCGAATGTTGAATTACTGTGATATTATCTATATTATGTATATGTATAATTCTATATATAATAACACTGTAAGTGGGTCTGTACATAGGAGATATTAAAGAGAAATAATTATGGGGGGCTTCTTTATAGGACTAATAAAAGCCAAAACATTTTTTACATAATTTTTGTCTGTCACTTTGTCTGTATGTTTGTTCTGCATCACGTAAAAACTGGATGCATTTTACACAGCTGTATAGGGGATAGTGTAACTTAAAATCTGGTATAGGTTTCATCGCGATACGTTGCTTAGAACCCTAGATATTGTTATACAAAAAGAATTTATTAGCAAACGCACAAAATTCACGTGGACGAAGTCGGGGCCAACAGCTAGTCCTACTAATATTATAAATGCGAAAGTTTGTGAAGCGAAATGCGAAAGTTTATATATATGTATATATATATATATATATCTATATCTTCACAAACTTTCGCGAAATGCGAAACTTATATATATATATTCTAAATCTACTGGACGGATTGTTATGAAATTTGGTTCACGTAGGGTGGGTAGGGTACTTTTTATCCCAGAATTCCCACGGGAGCGAAGCCCCGGGGCGCAGCTAGTTACTTATATGTGCGAAATATTAAGAAGATTGGTTGAGCAGATAACGCGTGACGAAGTGACAAACTTACTTTCGCATTTATATTATTAGTTAGGACTTAGGCAGCCCTAACACGCAGCCAGCTACGTAACGTGCCCGTCTCCACGGATTCATCAGATAACGTCCGCTCAAGTTTAATTGAATTCCCTGGCAAAGTTTCACCCCCACCCTTGGCTCTGATTGGTGCTCGCTTCAAAGACATTGTTCGGCTCAACTAGGGATGTCACATAATAGGTACGCCATTCAGCGCACCAAATTGAATAGCACCGATCGAGTCCACGTTTAGATCAACTGTCAAATTTTTGAGATGTGCTTCTCACCTAAAGGGTCCGTTTAGATATTTAATATTTTTCACGTGTGCTTTCGGTATAATATCGCGGTGAATCCTGCACACTGGTTGATTATTTAGTTTACTATTGTGCATGCGACAGACGGCTATAGGTATAGTTGGAATAGTCAAATATCGCCTAAATAATTTCTTAGAGAAACACAATATTATTATACTAAACACGTTTACTCACTGTTGCGGCCACACCGCAATCTTCAGCGAGAGTCGCGGGGCGCGGGGGGATGCCGCTAGTCGGCTGCGCGCGCAACTCTCTCACTTCGCTGGCCTTTTTCATATTGTAAAATTTTCTTTTCGCATTATATGCAAGATAACACCAGTATTGTTTATTATTTATCTCAATCATTACTAGACAAGCTATCGAAGCGTAAACACTCACATTCGTCAATCTCACAAAACTGCAAACAATTCCTGACGAGCATCTTCCATCCACCCGTAATTCACAGATATTGTGTTTCACTAAGAAATTATTGTGAGTGCCTATTTTTTCTTACTGAATACTTTAAAAGGATGCATATAGTGTAGCGTTGTATTTAGCTAAATAAATAACACACTCGATAAGAAAAAAAAAGAAAAAAATACGTATTCCGCATGAAGTCCGCACTTCGTTCATTGTGTTCGACTGTATTCATTTGGAGAATAAAAAAATATAAGTAGGTACACAACACAATAGTCATCATCATTTTATAACTAAGTAATTATATCGAGGTATTCTAGGAGTACAGTTTATAATCGCATTTATATGCCTTTATAATCGCATCTGAAAAATATTTAGTACTGTTGTACTGTTGTTGACAACGTTGAGATGCGATTCGAATTACGATTCGAATTGGTGCGCTCACAGATATCGGAGTGGGTGCACTGAACGGCATTCCTCACATGATATGCCATAAATGTAGAGAACAAACCTATATGATACGACCAGATGTCGCTACTATTGAATACATTTGACAATAAAATGTATTTTGAAAATGGTTCCGATTTTGGGCACTATCTCAAATATATTTGGTCTGTTCTGTGGGTAAGGTGACATCAATTGATTGACATACATAGATTTTTAAATATTATTTTCATTGTAAGAATTTGTGTGTGTTAGACGGCCCACCGTCAATCATTATCAATATCAAAGTAATTCACACAAAATTGAGCATTGAACATTTTAATACATTGCACAAACTTTGTAAGTAGCGTATAGGATCAGTACCTATATGATTAGGAAAGTAAGTCAGTATGAATATACAGGATGTATAGTAAAAGTATATATCGACAGAGATCGATGTTAAATTACTACAAAATATTTTTGATTTCCCATACAATGGAGCTCATAGAAAAAAAATCAAAATTTTTCGTTTTTCTTCCACTGTTTACTATTATAAGTTACTAACCTTTGCCCACAACTTCGTATGTGAGTAAAAATCCGTTTCCCGTGGGAAACGCAGGAAATCCCTTCTTAGTGCTCCCCTACACTGTCCTAGAACCTACACACCAAATTTCAGTTTTCTACGCCCAGTAGTTTCAACTGTGTGTCAATCAGTCACTCTATCAGTCACTCAGTCACGCAAGAGTTTTATATATATAGATTTGCACAGTAAATAAAAAATGCCCTTTATAGAGCTCCACATTCTGGTTGATCTAAAACCTTATTCCAAATCTATATTGCAATAATGTAATGCAATAGCTGTGTAAAAAAATCACGTTCCTGGACGCGGCTCTACTGTCGCTGACACCAACAACGTGGCCGAGCTGTTACGAATAGTTCCACATTTTGGAACTTTTGTTGTGATAATCCCGATTTCATTTCGCCTTTTGCTAAATAGATGCTGACACGAAAAAATGATCATTGCGTGGGTTGAATGAGAGCTTTTTTTTGCTGCTATAAAAAACCCGCCAAAGTTTGGCGAACTATTTGCCTATAATGTAGACGTATAGTCGTGTATCAAAAAAATCGTGTTTAAACTAAATGCATCACGCATGTCGGAATGCGTTTCGTTACACGCAAATGTGTAACTTTAAAGTCTGCACGAGCAATCATATGGCTATGTACAAGTATAGTATACAGGTTGTTACTAATATGATATACTGCCACAGCCATTTTAATTATAAACATTTTTAAATGTAATGAGTTTTTTGGGGGCAAATCATTTCTAGAAAAAAATTAGGTGTAGGTACTTTTATCATAGATTTTAGATGCCAAATATTTGTGTCCTTTTTGTCTTTTCCCAGCCACTCTTATAACCTAAATGTTGATTTTTAAATTATATCAAGGAGATCAAACTTTAATATGGACAACATAGAGCTATACTATTTCAGACAATAAGCATTTTGTTATTTTTTAGCATACATTAAAATTTGGAAAATCTAATCTCAGCTCCGTATAACGAAATCAACTTGCGTTACCAATATTTCTACGATTTCTATAAAATCCGTGGAGCATTATAGGTAGGTTTTATCCTACAGATAAAAACAAATATTAAAAATTACAATCGCAGATCACCCTATTCAGTACTATTCGTAGATTGTGGTCTGAAGGCCGAGTGTTGCTATCTCAAATTAGTTCCACTCTTGTCGGATCTGGGTCGCCGGAAGCAGATGTTACGAGCAAGATAAAGATAACATTATGTACATAGTGAAAAAAATTAAGATAATCTCATGATAATCTATAGTCATACCCATACATGCCTAAATATTATCATCCTCAAAAAAAAACAAATCAAATCTCTAACACGGATTACCGTGACATATTCTGACATTTCTGACACATGAAATGCACAGTTAAAAAAGGAAAATTTTATGGCGGGAGTCGTTTTGACAGACACCGCGCCTATTACCTATTCGAAAGTTAAAAGATGTTTTATATTCCTTAGGCAAGTGCGTTTATGTAAGTGAAAGGCACCAAAATTAACAAAATTACAATTTATCACAGCATCCCAATTGCAATGTCCTGTCAATTCAAAACCGCGAGATATTAAAGTACAATGAATTTGTTAATACCGAAATCCAATATTAAATTCGGACGGCCCCGTTTTCCCAAAGGGGGATTTCATTCGAAAAACCGTATTGCTAAGCCTTGATTCACCTTAAAATGCCCTAACTCAATATTTTTCAACAGAAAAATAGGCTCTATTGAGTTATATTTAAGGTTGACATTTCCTTGTGTAGTGTTGGTTTATTTCGTTTTGTAGTAACGTCAGAAGTTGCGGGAAAAATGGGAAAACGGTGACAGGGCTGAGAGCCGTGATAGCGCGATGAAAGCGTGGTGGTTGCCACAGGGTTGCCAAAACTTCCTTTTGCAAACGACATAATAAAAGTATTTTTTGTTTAATTTCTTTTAAGTTAGATTACTTATTTTAATACAATAAAGGGCCATATAAAAGAGTTTGCGTTGCTGCGGAGTCATTCGACACATATTTAAAGTTTTAAAAACAGATTTCTATAAATGAAAGCCATCATTACCTATAGCTGTACATAACAAACTGTTCTTTTCTTTCTGAGTAAACCCATATATAATATAGTACTTCCAGTTATCTGCTATCTACTAACATGTTACTTGTTACTTAATGGATTTCCAAAAAATAGGACATTCATTGCATCTAAGAAGTGATTATATAAATAAGTAACCACTCACTTTGTTTACAGACATTTTGAAATAGCGTAACACGTTTACCGTATCATGAGCCTATACCTACTTAGACGTGTCAAAAATATAAACAGGTTCGTAATTAGGTAAGTTTTGTATCTCATGATACGTTCATAGAGACGTAAAAAGTATATTGCATCACTTTCAAACATAAACATAAACACGACACATTGAAATCAACTTTACTTTAGAATTAAAGACACATGACATATCATGTCTTTGTTTTTATCACCGACTTCCAGTCAAACCACAAAGTCAAACAGAAGATAGCACATCTCGTACTTTATTATTTCACGACTTTTTGTGTTGGAATTGAATTTGTTATTTATTTTTTAAATAAAACTGATATAATAATTAAATTACATTTAAGACAGGAAATCAAAAGTTATAACAACACGTATCTAAGTTAAATAAAAATCGAATAATTATAAGTCGATCTGAATATAATATACCTTCATATAATCATGACAAGAAGGGGTAAATTCTAATGTTAATAAATAACATTATAATCATATCACAAAATAAAGGTGCTTGTCTGAGTGCGCAAACTCAAAGTATTTATTCAGAAAATATAACTTCACTGCTTCACGTCAAATTTTATATTATATAGCATTTTCTCGAATAGCTACAAACTACTGGAATTACGAAATCAAATAAGTAGTTATGTAAAAAGAAAAGCCTAAGGGCGATATTATCGTCAATATCATTTCAGCCACAAGAAGTTCACCGCTGGACAGAGCGATATTACCTACCTAGGTATCACTATCAAATAAATTGTCCAATAACTAATCTCTAAATAATCTATTTCGTAACATTACGCAAAATAAAAGCGGTAGCAACAAAATTGGTAAAACAATTAGATGAAAGAAATAAGGCCATAAAAAATATATTAAAAAATAAATTTTGCCAGCCCTTTCACCACAGGCTGTATCAAGCGATCCAGTGGAAAAATTAAAAAAAAAGAAACGCCATATTGGCCCCACAAGTTCAATTAACAGCGACAGCCGGCTTGTGGCCTGCATTGTGACGTCACACAAAATGGAGGATTTATTTCGCATACGTTTCACAGTTCAGTTATTCGTTTATTATTTTCAATCGTGGCTGTTGAGATTGAAAATGACGCTGATGTGATTGAATTTATTGATTTGGTGAAGTGAGTTTTACACACAGATACCTATCTGTTCTTATGTCCGTGGTTTTACAAATGAAACTGTGGATAATTTAGGTACATAAGGCACCTGATTATGATCTCATAACTGCAAAGCTATTGAAAGAATTACCTGAGGAGGGCGTAATGGTATTAACACAGATTTACAATGCAATTCTCTGGAAGTCTTTTGTCCCACCTCAATGGAAAGTCGCCCAGATTATTATGATAGCCTCAAGCCAGGAAATAATGCTGAAGACCCAAAATCTTATCGTCCCATAAGTCTTCTACCAGTAGCCTCAAAAGTTTTAGAAATACTATTCCTGAGTAGATTGAATCCAATTCTCAGTAAAAAGAAAATTATCCCAAACCATCAGTTCGGCTTCAGGCATGGACATGCCACTGTAGAACAAATTCACAGGCTCGTGGATAGTATACACGACTGCTTTGAAAGTAAGAAATACTGTTCTGCGGCATTCTTGGATATTTCGCAGGCCTTCGATCGAGTATGGCATGATGGCCTACTCTTCAAAATAAAAGAAATGCTCCCAATAAATCATTTTCTATTCTTAAAATCATATTTATATTAACGCCACTTCTTCGTTAAATCTGGTGAAGATATTTCCAACATAAAAGAAATTCAGGCGGGGGTTCCCCAGGGTAGCGTCTTGGGCCCAACCCTTTACATTTTATTGACGTCAGATTTGCCACTAACTGATGGTGTCAAGGCACTTTTGCTGACGATACTGCGCTTTTATCTGTTGATGAAGACGCATCCAAAGCTTCGGGCCTACTACAGAAAAGCCTTGATGGTATCTCGTCTTGGCTCAAAAAATGGAAGATTAAAGTCAATGAAACGAAATCCATCCATGTAACATACAGTCTGAGGAAAGAAAATTGTCCACCCGTTACCCTAAATGACGTCAGCATACCGCAAGCTCAGGATGCTAAGTACCTGGGCCTTTATTTAGATAGAAGACTTACTTGGAGAAACACATTTTTACTAAGCGTAAAGCTCTCAGTTTGCAATTTCGAAAATATTATTGTATGCTTAATCGGAAATCCAAGTTATCACTGGAAAACAAACTGCTTGTATATAAATGTATAATAAAACCAACATGGACGTATGGAATACAACTTTGGGGTACATCGGCAAACTCTAATTTAGAGATTTTACAACGATTCCAATCATAAATGCTGCGAACTATAGTGGATGCCCCTTGGTATATAACTTGGTATATAAATGCACAATTACATCGGGACCTAAATATCCCCACAGTCATGAAGGAAATTAAAAACAGAATGCCAAAGTACAAGGACCGTCTATTAAACCATACCAATGAGCTTGCAGCTGGTCTCATGAAGCCGAGAGTGGTTTTTTCCAGACTAAAGAGAAAAATCGCCCTTGGACATGTGTTCATAATGCAATGGATTCGAAGCTTATACAATCAAGTACAATAAAACTACTGATTAATGGAGAGGATAAGTCAATGGATTTGGACCAATCTGCTGCTTGGACACCATAAAAATATTGTTTAATGTCGTTAACGGACAGATTACAATAATAAGAGGAAAAAAAAAATTACACCCAATGAAAACCCTTATGGCAACCGTTAAGCGTCGAAGACCAGGGCACAGATTATATAATACTTCCAAGGTCAGGGTTTTATTCCCGCTTTTTCTTCTCCGCATCCTTAGACCCTACCAGTTTACACCTATGGTGCATTATCCTTCTTCAAAACTCCCTTGATCTGAGCGTTCTCCCAGCCGTTGAGCGATGGAGCCCAGAGTTTACTAGACATCTTGACAACACAAGCATGTAGGTAGTTTTTATTTGCCCCTTTAACAGGCCCGGGCAGAAACGGAATGGATTCGTAACTTGCCGTTTTGGGTAGATAGTTAAAACGTTTATTTTCTAGTTTACGCCGTGGCCGTACCAGCGCAGATGCCAGTTGGCATTCAGTGCTGCTATGCCACGAACGAGAAGACTGGCGCCAGTTGTTTCCTCATGTCGCGTAACGCCATACAACCAACTCAGCATTTACACCTCAACAAACAAACAATTAAACAAGTTGGTTTGTTTAAGTTTGAAATAATTTTATTGCACACTTGAAAATATTTTAAAAAATATGTACGAAACTTATTGAATACTAACTGTTTATCCGCGGCTTCGCCCGCTTAAATGCCTGGATTTGACGATAATATGTTATGGCTTCTAATAGTCGCATAACACTCGCATAAAGACCCCGCAACATTATTTTTCTTTATCTCCTACTCCCAGCCCACTTACAGTTTTATTATTTGTATATGGAACAGCATAAAAGCCAGTTGACTTTTTAACAGTCGAGTAAAGTTTAAAGAAGTATTCAAAGAAAAAATAATCTAGCTCAGCTTGTAAAAAAAAACAATGTCAAGTCAATGTCAAGAAATAATTAATTGTCAATGTCAATCAAATGTCATTGTTTCTTAATCACTACACTTGTCAGTTTTCCGGTCTACCGTCTACTTTATCCCGTACCTATTGTTTATATTTGTGTGATTTAAAAAAGAAAGCTAAATTTTTACATCAGAAGTCTATTGAGAAGATTCTGAGCTTGTGACTTACATATTATCATAACAAACAATTGTATTGTTAATCATTTAACGCAAAAAAAATTGAGTCATCCCAGCCGGTACCTTCGCGTTGCATTTTCACAATAAATATGAGCAAAAAAGGGTCTAATAAAAAACAAAATGAAAGAAAAACCCATCATCCTGCATCGTCTTCGAAGTCATCATCATTTTTCCTGGTATTCTTAGACATATAATAATTTAAATAACCTTAAAGCTGATTGTTCAGATCGGGTCCAAACTTCATACTCCGTTGTTAATCTCCTCTTATCAATGCACAATGCTATCGGAGCTAAAACTTGACTTGTGTAAATTACTTTTTAAAATATATGTATACCTACTTACTAACTTTATGCTTGGGCTCCACTCCTATGAAGACTTTATTATAACTATGGTTAGATTGTTATTCCCTGAAACCATTCAGAGGAAGGAATGTATTTAATGACGTAATCATTTGTTACATTACATATGAATACTATTTTCATAATATTTGCAAACAGCTGCTACATCGGAGGTCTCAGGTTCAACCCCTGTTCAAATCTAAGTGGAAAATGGTCCTTATATACCTCCAGATCTGGGTCATGGATGTTTATCAATAAGAATTTAGTAATTTTGAATTAATTGTAATATTTATTTATTTTAGACTGGAAAAGTATTCTTTCTATTATCAATCCTGTCGGCGTTAGCATCATTCTATGTATACAAGATTCTCACTACACCTCCGGACTTGCCTGCTTTGGACTTAGAACAGTGGTGGGGACCGTACCCAATCAATCAGAAACGGGACTTGTCTATAAGGCCATTTGAAATAGAGTTCTCGGACATTGTAAGTTAAACTTTTTTATCTGGATGATATTGCTTTAGTAACAAATCAGCCTCGGTGCCTTATTTTTTGTATTTGATATTTCTTTTCTGTTCTTTTCTTTGGTGCAATAAAGAGTATTGTATTTATATTGTGACTGAAATTACATGAACCCCAAACAGGAAGAAAAAAATTGGCTATTCTCCAACTAGTCAAATCAGATACTTTTATCTAATGTCAAAAACAAAATTTTATACAGAGCATGTAATTAATTAATTTGTTCACAAATTTATTAGGCTAATGTTACTTGACACGTATTTATTTTTACCCACAGATAGTCAATGATCTCAGAGAGCGCCTACTCCACCGTCGTCCCTTCGTTCCTCCTCTAGAAGATGCCGGGTTCACATACGGATTCAACTCCAACTTCCTAAACAAAGTGCTGGACTACTGGCAGAACAACTACAATTTTAAAGAGAGAGAGCGGTTTCTCAACCAATATAACCACTTCAAGACGAATATACAAGGGCTGGATGTACATTATATTCATGTGAAGCCAAGAACTGAAATAAGTGTTAAGGTTAGTTACAGTACTCGGCATCTAAGTTGGCAAGAGTGGTCAGATGCGCAGAAGTCATTTTTTAGATGTCACAGGCACTGCGCGGGACGCGGAGGGATGAGGTAACAACATTCCGTGCACGCGATTGGTCGGCCAGTAGACATTCGCTTCCCGCGTCGTGTCTACGTTCCCTTCGCTCTCACGTACACTTGACTGCACTGAAATTGAACCACTTGTTGTCGTTGTTTTTTTCTTAATCATTATTGTTTAGGACATACATATAAAGTCTTAATCAAGAAGCCGTAGAAGAAAAGTCATAGCCTAATTTCTACTTCCTTATAAGTACTTAATATGTTCCTCTGATGTAACCGAATTCCACGTGGGCGAATTCACGGGCGGAAGGCTAGTTTTATATAAAACGATATTTAGAAAATATTATGAATCTAAAGTGACACTTTTTTATTACCCCACTAAGCTAAAATGCCAATTTAGTTGCCGGGTACTGAACACAGACCTAAAATCGAGAAAGACCAGTGTATCAAATTGTGTACAGCTTCAGTAAAAGGTGCATAGACTTCACGGGGTAGAACTTATTTCGTTTTGCGTACGCAAAGAGGTCGAGCTATGGTGGAACTGCTTACCCACATCAGACGATGTGGGTAATGTGGCTTTTATTAGCAGAAAAGTTGGTAAATAAATAAAGGTTACACATACTAATTATACATATATATACAACATACTCTAGAAGAAAAAATATTATACTTACACAGATTGTAATGTTTTCCAGGTGATCCCGCTTCTGATGTTGCACGGCTGGCCGGGGTCGGTCCGGGAGTTCTACGACGTGATCCCACTTCTGACCAGACTGAGGCACGAGTACAAGTTTGTGTTCGAGCTTATAATACCCAGTCTGCCCGGATATGGCTTCTCTCAAGTAAGTTACGAAGAACTAATGGTTGCCTAGCGACGTGTGGTTCCGCCCTAGAATAGGACCACTCCATATCCTCCCGTGAATGTCGTACGAGGTGACACAAAGCCTTGGCAACTTATAGGCAACGATAGCATTCCCAAAGAGGGTTAACGTCAGGCAGGCGAACGATTGTAAAATCTTAGCCAAGTCTTCAAAATGTTAATGTTCATTTTTACGCTTACCCTGGGATTCGCGACGTCATGGCCCCGAATGAAACTGGGAACACGCGAATTTGTGAGTGAGTGAACGAACAAGCAGCCAATGTTGGACCTCGGATCTTTGAAACTTCATTCATTCTTTTGTTAAAGCGCAAGCGAGAAAACGAGAGAGAAACTCAAATGAGAGAGAGAGGGAGATTCAGTCTCCGTTCCATTCTAGGCACCAGTCCGTCCCGGATTCGGTCCCTTGGAAGCGGCCACGCTGCTGCGCAACTTGATGCACCGCATCGGACACAAACAGTACTACATCCAGGGCGGGGACTTCGGACACGTCATAGGAAGTGTCATGGCCACCGTGTTCCCGGGGGAGGTGCTGGGGTTCCACACGAATAGTCCTTTGTTGATGGCGCATCCGTTGGTCAACATCTACACGGTGTTAGGTGAGATTTGAATGCTGATCTTAACTGATATTATAAATATGAAAATAAGTTTGTTTGTTACCCCTTCACGCTTTATCTACTCAACCGATCTTCTTGAAATTTTACATACATGTAGTTTGAAGTATGGAGAAGGTCATAGGGTACCTTTCATATCGGAAAAATAAGTGTTCCCGTGGGGAACTTAAGCGAGCGAAGCCGCGGGCAAAAGCTAGTATTATAAATGCGAAAGTAAGTTTGTTTGTTTTTTACCTCTTCACGCTCGATAATTTGAGCAATCTTCTTGAAATGTTTTATCCATGTAGTTTGAAGTACGGAGAAGGACATAGGGTACCTTTCATCCCGGAAAATAGGCTAGTTGACAAATGTTTTATTATCCATTAGAAACACCAGTAAAAAAATACTGTGATAATGACAATAATTTCAAAGATAAGACAAAAATAAAATCACACATTTTTCGACTCGTCCACACGCTCCATACTAAATGACATGTAGGAGTGACGTCACAACGTGCTAAAATATTCGCTTAGAAAGCTGTTTGTTTGACAGCTACATTAAATATTACGTTTGTGGTAATGACTTCTTAATAAAAGTTGTTACAAAATTTTTGTTTTTTATGATGGTTAAATTAATTTTTATATTTTCATTTTTTTTTTAAATGGACTTTTTTAATTGTTACAGTCTGTAAATTATCATAATTATACTAAATATTATTATATTTTATGTATATTTTTTAAAAGTCTCTGACCTTGTCAACTACCCTATCAACGTGAGCGAAGCCACGGGCAAAATTGCTTGCGGGCTTGATCGATTGGGAGTGATGATCTCATCACGTAAGTGCGCGTGCAGGGTCGCTGTGGCCGCGCGCGGTCGTGGCGGCGGAGCTGCAGCCGCGCATGTTCCCGCTGCGCGACCACCTCGCCGCCGCGCTGGAGGAGACCGGCTATCTGCACATACAGGCCACCAAACCTGACACTATTGGTAAGTCTTATTTGCTCGAGCGCAAAACCTCTTCTTCCGCAGAATGTCTTTTTCGCAAGAGGTCTCTTTCACAGGATGTATCTTTCACAGAATGTATCTTTCACAGAATGTATCTTTTACAGAATGTATCTTTCACAGAATGTATCTTTTGCAGAATGTATCTTTCACAGAATGTATCTTTTACAGAATGTATCTTTCACAGAATGTATCTTTTGCAGAATGTATCTTTCGCAAAAGGTCTCTTTCCCAGAATGTCTCTTGCGCAAAATATCGCACCAGGAACTTATAGTTAACTTTGATTTCAAAAGAAAAATCATTTATTAAAATTATAGCCTCCACAGGCACTATTTCACGTCACATTCCAAACTACATAATATTTACCAAAGCTACAAACTACTAACATTTCAGAACGACCACTGCTGAGAAGAAATTCCGTAACTCATTTAAACAGTGTTTGCCCTATCATGACAAAAGGGCTTACCATTAAATTCTAGTTGTTCGCTGCGAACTTAAGACCTCTCGAACACAATTTTTTTTTTCAAAATTGTGAATACCACACCCACAAACTTAAAAATTCTACTGACCGATCCTACATACATTTTAAATTTCATCAAAATCAGACTAACAGTTCGAAAGTTATCGCGTTACAAACATACATACAAAAAATGCCCCAAGTTGATTTGTAGATCTCGCTCGGTCAATTAATTTATAAATAACTATACTTTCCTCCCGCAGGGCTAGCCCTAACAGATTCTCCGTCTGGCCTCGCGGCGTACATTCTCGAGAAATTCTCCACTTGGACAGACTTTGACAACAAGCGAGCCTGGGACGGGAGACTAATAGACAAATACTCGTTGAACGATCTGTTGGACAACGTGATGGTGTACTGGGTCAGCAACAGTATCACGACCAGCATGAGACTGTACGCTGAGACGTTTAATAAAAGGAATTTAGCTCTGAAAATGGATATGTAAGTAAGAAATTTGTTATTTCTGTGTATCTGTGTTTAAATATATAGGGACAAATCACACAGATTGAGCTAGCCCCAAAGTAAGTTCGAGACTTGTGTTATGGGATACTAACTCAACGATACTATATTTTATAACAAATACATAAATAAATATATACGGACAAATCACACAGATTGAGCTAGCCCCAAAGTAAGTTCGAGACTTGTGTTATGGGATACTAACTTAACGATACTATATTTTATAACAAATACATATACAGATAAACATCCAAGACCCGGGTCAATTAGAAAAAAATCATTTTCCGTCATGACCCTAGCGGGGATCGAACCCAGGACCTCTCGGTTCAGAGGCAAGTACTTTACCACTGCGCCACCGAGGTCGTCGTGTTTAAACAATAGTACCTAGTGTAGCGGAAGCGAGGTGATAATTGGTGATCTTCCTACCGCTCCAATGGTGTCATGTCGGAGGTTGTATATATATATGCTTTCAATCGTAAACGCGCTGTCTGCGCGGTCTAGGCTTGTTAGCTTGTGTCGTGAGTCGACCGTAGCTCCATCTATCCGTAGTGTCGTGAATCTTCTACGTGAGTTTTATAGTCTTGCTTTTTTAACGTCGACGGCGTGGAGATGTCGCCACGGTAGATTATACACCAGTATTTTATGCCAGCTCCACACTGCCAGAAGAAAATTTTGTTACTTTTATTTATTCGATTATATTTTGTGGGATCCATTTAAATTTGCATACCCGTGGACGGTGAAACATGTATTATTAAGTTTTTCTTTTAACACCACATTGTATAAACTTTTACCAAAACTCATGTTTTTGCAAATAAATAATCTTTGTCTTTGGAACATTTGTCACGCACCAGGATACCCACGTCGGTGCCGACATGGGGCATCAAATTCAAGACGGAGATAGCCTATCAGCCGGACTCGTTCCTCAGGCTGAAGTACAGCAGCTACCTGCACAGCACCGTGGTGGAGGACGGCGGACACTTCGCCGCGCTCGAGAACGCCGCCATACTCAGCGACGATGTGTTCGAGGCCGTCGACACATTTATACAATTCCACGGTGTTAACAAGTAAGTTTTATGTTTTACTAGGCTGACTTGACTTTATGAGGCTCGTCCCAGCTTTGCACGTGTAAAAATTTAATAAATTATACTTACATCTTACACCTAAACCTTCTCATTTTTTATATCGATTTTTATGCAGTGAATTTAAAAAACCATGTATCATTTTTTTGAGTTTACGCGAACAGACATACAGACAGACGCGGGAGAGTTTTGACTTCGACTTTCCGTTGCGTCGACGCGTCGCGTTAGCGCTCTTTTGTGCTCCGTTGTTTCACATAGATTTTGACATTAACGTACGTCGAAATATACAATGTCTGCTTTGATATCTCGATGGACGACAACGCAACGGTGGACGACGGAGCAATGGGGCCGGGTCCTAAGGTGATCCACATAAAAAATACACATTCATTAATTGTTCAGTTTTAACGTGAAAAATGGACAAACAAACACACGTTCACATACATAATATTACTAGCTGTTGCTTTTGGCTCCGCCGAAATGTGTCCTAGATGTTACTCTCCACCTCTCCATTTTTCTTGCGGAAGGAATCATCGTTTCCAAAATCATTCATTTATAAAATTAACATTTTCATAGTACTTAGATTTTAATTATTACAAAGTCAGATAGTAAAACTAAATAAAATTTGAAAAATTGTGATGACAGCGCGGCCGCAGCGGTCGAAACCCTCTGAGAAACACCTTTAGTGAACGCATTCTGGTATTCCTTAGCTTGTCAGTTAAACGTAAGCTCAAAACCCTGATAATGTATCGAATGCCGAAGATAATGTCTCGTAAAAGTATCAATATCGATCGTCCTTTTCTTTGTTACACCGTCTTTGTTTCTCTATTTATTTGACATCAATACACAATGTGTGTCGTGTTTATTTATGTTCCAATTCCTTTGTTATGTTATCTATTTGATAAACGTAACATTGGTTTTCAATATTACTCAATTGATGTGTAAACAAAGATTTTGTTAGAATGAGAATATTTTAGAATGGATTATTTATTTTCTACATATTTGGTAAAAAAGTTTTCTTGAATTTTTTTTTAAATTTATGTACACAACATAACAGTGTAAATATAAAACTTACAAATAAGAAACTAAGTACAAAGGTACTACTTATTGTTGTATGATTATTAGTATTTAACATGAGTTTCATTCAACATAACATGGTGACAGCGATGGGTGACTTCAATACTAAGTCTAATAAAATAGTATTTTACAAATATATAGCTGGTGTGGTTGTGTACTTAACTATACTGGTAGATGTAAGTCATTGAAACTTTTTGTTTTTTCTTTTAGGGGGAAATAGTTAAGGGGAAGTAATGCCATTAAAGTTTTAATTTTAAGGGGAAGATGTTGTATGATTATTAGTATTTAACATGAGGATGGTAAAATAATAAATTAGTTGTTGTCTAGCACTCACGGCGTTTCATTCAACATAACACTTATTTCTATAGAAATTTCTTCCAGTAGACCCGCGAAAGAAGAATGGGAAAAAAGAGGCATTGGCGTGTACAAAAAAGAAAATTATAATAAACTTAAATATTTTATATAATGCATAATATAATATAATGTATAAAACATATAAGAACTACATATAGTAAATAAGTAAATAAACTATAATAGTATTTAATGTATTTTATCTTTAATAATTTAATTTATTATTGTCAATATGAAATTAGTGATATAAAAAATTAAATTATAATTATTATTAATCAATTAATAACATAATATTAATTAACAATCTAAAAGGCAAAGTTGGCTGGATCTTGTTTTCATATAAAGTAAAACATTGTATTAAAATTAAAAACTTGTTTCAGTATATTACAACCAGAAACTCAAGGGAACCCTGACACAGCAGAATCAATATACGAATTCATAGTGAGAGACCTGCAAGGGAACGACGTGAAACTAGACAAATATAGAGGCAAAGTTGTACTGATAGTTAATGTTGCCTCCCAATGCGGCCTCACCGACAAAAACTATCTACAACTCAACGAACTATATGACAAATACTCGGAAAAGGGCTTAAGAATACTAGCCTTCCCATGCAATCAATTTAATGGTCAAGAACCAGGAAGCCATAGACAAATATTTAGTTTCACAAAAGAGCGCGGCGTACAATTCGATGTGTTCGAAAAAGTTGATGTGAACGGTGCAAATACTCACCCTCTATGGGCGTTCTTGAAACGTACACAAAGCGGTACCTTCGGTGACTTTATAAAGTGGAGTTTTTCGAAATTTGTCATCGACAAGTCTGGTGTGCCCGTTGAGAGGTTCGGGCCTAACGTTGATCCCAAAGACTTGGAGCCGGAATTATTAAAATACTTGTAATTTTTCTATGGAAGAGAATATCATTTTGAATTTGTCTCAATGATTTTTATGTCGAAATAATAAGTGCTCAATATTAATAAATTAATTGAGGTCTGTACATATCTATACTAATATAAGGGATGTTTTAAATTATTTTGTATGTATATATTTGTCTTTAGGGTAATAATAGTCAGTCACAACTTAAGTACAGTAAGAATGTTTGCTTCCTAATTTCAAATTTAATCAAAATGGTAATAGTAATAATTTTTACGTGGTACGCAGTGAAAACTTTAACTTTTGTATCACGTACGTTTTTATTTCAATAAAATATTTAGTGCGGAAGCAACCACTATATTATCACTTTATATTTTCAATTGTTTTTATTTTTCTTAATATAAATATTTTTGCATGACCTCATAACAAATAATGATATTAAATATATATGGTTTTTTGCGTCTTGTAATCATTCTTGAATATTTGAAATTGTAAATGTTATTTTGTTTATGTCTTGGAAAAAAAGTACCTTAGTTGTAAGAAACGATTTAAGAAAATAGTGCAAGTGCGTAAACGTTAATACAGAATAATCAAAAAAGATTTTTTAAATGTTTTTATTAATAAAATTATAAAAGTACAACTTTTGTTTTCTTTTTGACGCTTTCTTTGAGCTAATTATTTATTTCACCAAACAAAATATGTTTTAAACGACTATCGGCGGTGCTATAAATGCGCTACGGGTGCTACAAAAACGTCATTGACGGTATTTCGTCGCGACACGAAATAGAGTGCGGTAATAAAGCCGAGTATGCAATGACCAACATTTGAACGCTTTTATCGTAATACTAAAACAGTGTCTATAAATAATAGAAAACGGATTAATCAGTAGGAAAAAGATTTTAACGTACTACTTCTTTTGCCATTGCAATATCAAATAGAATGATAGACAGGGGCGTGGGTTCAATTTCTGCTCGATTCCAGAAGACTTACCACGACATACAAACACATTACTTACACGTACACATATCGCATTGGGTAAAAAAGGAGAGAATGTGCCACTGAACCGAGAGGTCCCGGGTTCGATCCCCGGTCGGGTCATGATGGAAAATGATCTTATTCTGATTGACCCGGGTCTTGGATATTTATCTATATAATGTATTTGTTATAAAATATAGTGAGTTAGCAGCCATTTTTACTTTTTACTCTTTACAGAGTGTAACTGTACGTTTAGTGGAAGAAATCCCAGTTCACATTTATAGCCCCGCGGTAATGAGTTCACACACACACCAAATCACACAGGTTGGCTGGGCTGCCGGCCCAGCCTCAGCTTGGACAGGTCCTGAATGGTGTTCCTGGAGCTGTTCTCGCTCCACTGCAGCTCCGGGATCGCCGCTATCATCTGTCGGCGAGGTAATCGGTCACTCTCACATCCCAACTAATATTACAAAAGTTTTGTTACCTCTTCACGCATTATCTAGTGGACCGATTGTTATGAAATTTGGTACACGGGTAGAAAATAACCACTATCGATATAGTATCGATTTATTACATTAATTTACTTCTATAAAATGCGACATAACTTTTCGTGATGGTCAGTTATATATTTTGTCGTGAAAAAAAAAATCAACATACTTACATAATACCTACTAGAAGTTATGTACTGTGAAAAGGACTTTCTAAGGAAGGAAGGAAGTTTCTACTACATGATAGGACTATAGAAAAGACAAATTTCTACAAAATATGAAGTACATAATTGTGGTTCTAAACAGGGTGACTAAAATAATACTCAAACACTACTTTTAAAGTTTTTTTTTTATTAAACAATGAATACTTACCAAAAGATTATTCGCGCCATTCGTAATACTTGCACTAAATTGCATTAATTTTGATGATCAAATACTATAGGTATACCTACCTTAAAATATATATGTCGCAGCTATATAGTTAAATAAGCCATTTAATTGGAAGGCCAGCCCGTTCATCAAATGCCGGCATTCAATTGAACGCCCAGGCCGATCATTAATTGAACTAGCATCAATTAACATTCAACTAGGCTTATTATATGCCAGCCCTTTGAAGACAGCTGACGTAAAAAATCAGGCAGATTATTTAAATTTAGTCCACATTTTTTCAACTGCGGCCAGAGGTTGACATAACATGATAGCAGATTTAACCATACGACTGCGACATATATAAAATACGAATACAATACATGATTTTCTATTATGTATACAGTTCTAAATACAATTTATTACAAATACCACAATAGAATACATACTCTCATACTTTTAATTATTATTATTAGAGTCGCGGTCTATTCTTGTTCATTTTAAATCTTTATTGTACAAAAAAATAAATATATAAAATTCTATTATGATATAGGCTTTTATGGTTTTAGTTTAATTTATGTGCCAATCGGACCGTGCGAAATGTATTATAAAAAGTGAAATTAAATTTAAATCCATTATTAATAATCCAATTTTGACATGAAATAGTTGTTGATAACACTGGCAGTGAGTGGATCAAAGGAAAAAAATGTTAAAAACAATAAAGGAATCGATTTTCAAATGTCCGAAGAAGAATAGACCACGTGACCGCGACCATAGACAACGCAAACTCAAGGTATGTCCTTGATAACCTCGGCTAATTGTTCCCGCGTGAACATGTGGAACATGGACCCAGGAGTCATGGTGACCACTTCAACATTGTTTTCGGACAGTTTTTCCTCCATGACTTGCTTGAGAATGGTTAGAGCTGACTTGATGGCCTCCTTTAGGGTCATCGACTTGTGATATACTTCCTGAAAAGATGAATATTATATAACCAAAATTGAAGGCCACCTCGTGTTTCCGTTTGCAGTTTGTGAGGATGTAAGTATGTATGTACGTTAGTTATTCTTTCACGCAAAATCTACTGGACTGATTGTAATGAAATTTGGTACACGGGTAGAATATAACCTGGAATTACACGTAAGGTACTTGTGTAATAAAATAAGTAATAGCACTTTATAACAATAAGAACATTAAACACATGCTTTAATTTCCGTGGCAAAAATGACAAAGGCATATTTTTTATATAATTTGTCTATCAAAATTTAGTATTACAATGGCGTCAATAACTCTTTTAAATGTGACTCGTATACCTTCAAGCTCTGCTGGGCGCCTTCGCTGCCGGACCCTATGGCTTTAGCATCATACTGCACGAATGTACCACTCGGATCCATGTGGAACAGCTGGGGTCCCTTTTCGTCGATACCTGAAACAAATGAACAATTTATTAACAGTCATACCAGATATTGTTACACACGCCAAACTATGGTCGACTTTGCAACATATTTTAGAAAACCTTATCAATTCGATTCAGAATTCTTTATTAAACTTAGGATGACATACACAATTTTTTTTTGCCATTGCTATACCAAATACAATGGTCAAGATTAGTTGATAAACACCCAGTGTTTCCAGCCAGCGGAGACAGCACGCCCATTTATTATCTTCACTTTCTTAACCTACTGACATCAAAAATCCATGAATAACAGCAACAAACTACACGATATAGTCTTTTGTTATCATATTCGTGCATCTAGTTGGTGCTCTTGACTTCGTCCAAAAGCATGACCTAGCATGGTGGGCTTCTTTCCATAAGATACCTTTCAACTGCAAGCCACCTCCTATTGGAGTGTCATGGCGTCGCATCAACAAGAGAAGAGTTCCTGGGAAATCCAGGGACCATGAGCGAAGCCTGCCGTACACCATCGGCGGTGCACCGCTTCCTGATGGAGCTGGGCTGGCTGGAATGAAAAGGCCCACGCAGAAAGGGCCCAGACAAGAGGCCTAACAGCGGAAAATTGTCCTCGAGGGAAGTAAGGAACTAAGTAAGATAACTTTAATTGTGGAATATTCCAAAACTGAATACCAACCCGCAAACATGACAGCCACGCCGAAGGGGCGCGACATGGCCGTGCCGCTGTCGTCGTCGCTGTCGCCGAACTGTATGGCGAGGTTGGACACGGCCTGCGCGCACGACTCCACGCTCATGCGCTCGTTGTACACGAACCAGTGGTTCTGGCACTCCACGCGCGCGCGCTCCACCAATGTCCTAGACAAATGGATGTTTTTATGATATTATAATCAGTCTTGTGTGACTTTTAGCAAATTGGATGAGGTCCAAGTCTGGTTTACTTACAGGCATCATAGATGGTCAGCACAGTATATGAGATTTCTCTAATTTATCCTGTCATTTCAATCAATACCCCTCCACACACTCTATTCAGCTCTATTGGTATTCTTCTATCCATAGAATGAGTTACTTTCATTTTAAACACATTACTTACTTTCATTACATTACTTTCATATGTCCTTATACTATGAGTATTAAAAAAAGACACATTTGACTTATTTTCTCAAAATGTAGACAGACAACATCTTCATTCTAGATGCTGAACTGTATGACTGGTATATAAGTAGAATTGAGATTAAATACTAAGAGGATGCTAGCCTAACATCTATGAGAAGAATCTTCGGTTTATTGTCTTTTCCTTTGATAAGCTTTCATATATTTTTTGTTCTCAGACCAGCAAAGAAGCACAATATTGATAATGACATTAGTTACAAGGAAATTCTAAAATGTATATCTCATATTGATAATGATAGTAGACACAAAAAAAATTGTTCCATTTCTATTGATAATTCCATTTTTACTGATAAATTGACAGTTTCATTACTAGACATTGAGAATGTTTAGTAATAAATTAAATATATTATTAATTTTACAAACATCTTTAATTATAACACCAGTGAAAGTAACAATTTTTATAGGTACCCATTTTTATTGGCCACATTGGTTAAAGTTTTGCTTTAGAGTGTGTACATACAGTAATAAAGCTGAGATTTGAGACTCCAGTTAAAAATTAATATATTTAATCAAAAAAGACTTCTGAAATGTTTTTGGTGTGCAGAGTTCAAGTTTACATTTTCACATTGGAGACAGACAAAATTGATTTTATTTTATTTATTCATTTATTATTTGTAACACTTACAGCTTTAACTAAGTATGTTATTATTAGCTAATATAGATGGTGTAGGCTGTGTGGTCCCACCCTAGAATAGGACCACTATATATCCTTCCGTGGACGTCGTATGAGGCGACTACAGGACACACAGCCTTAACAGCTGATAGACAACAACATTATTCGCAAGATGGTTGACATCAGGCAGGCGGCCTGTTGTAAAAACATAGCTAAATCTTCAAAATTTAATGGTTTATTTTTACGTGAACGTTAGGCTTGGGGTCCGAACGTAACCGTAAACACACGAAGATAGACTAAGTAAGCTATTAAAAAGTTACCACTTACCTTGAATCTGCCATCAACCCAGACACGGCGCAAGCAATGTGCCGGTCTACTTCCACGATTTTCTCTATGGTAGTCGGCTCCATCAATGGAGAAGTAATTCTCTTTTCAACAGCCAAAACTACACCTTCAGAAGTGCATATCCCAATTGCTGTCGAACCCAGTTTAATCGCTTCGATGGCGTATTCCACCTGGAACAGCCTCCCTTCTGGACTGAAGGTGTTCACACCACGATCATACTCAGAACGGGTTAGAAACATCTGAAAAAATTATACCGGTGAATAAGGTTAGGTCCACCATGACAAAGCTGTTTAGTTGTCCCAAAATAAATTACATGAATAATGTAAATTAGAAATTATAAACCACATATACTTACCTTGTAAGATTTATTAGTAATTAGAAATGATCGAGAATCTGTTTGAATTCAGCGAAATTGAATAAAATGAGTTGACAATTTCGACAAAATTTTGTTGTCACTTCACTTGACTGACGCGAAACGAAAATCATGTCACTGTTAAGTCATGGTAAGTGCAAGTGTCAAATCTATTTTTTTATCAGCCATGCCAATAACCTTATCAAATAAAGCCTTTCGTAGCCTTTCTATTAATATAGTTTTGTTCGTATATTCTTTGTCATGCTTCCTTATCAATTAGTATTTTAGAAAATGAACTACGTGTGTGCTACTTTTCACTCATATAAATATAGTCATAGTAACTAGGAAACATTATTCGAATTCGAACTGAGACTTGCTTCACTTCTTACGACAAAAATCACCTCTTTTTTTTAATGCATATTTTTATTACAAGCTATGGCTGTGAGTATTATTTTCTTTATTATAGGTTTAATATTTTAAAATACGTTGGCAAATATTTGCATGATAAATATAAATCTATAGACAAAATATCAGTGATCTATGATTATTGTTTTTAAACTCGTTTGTAAACGTGTGCAATGTTGTGATGTTGTTTGGTTTGTCGCACTTCGTGGAGACTTGTTTACACAGCTTATATAAAACTAATGTAAGCGAGGTCTAAAGGTATATAATCTCACTTAACTTTGTAATTAATCGCTACTAATTAAATTAAGTATCTACAATTATGTATAATTTAATTTTTTTCTTGTCACAGAAAACAATATGTTGTTCTGTCATGTCAATTTAATTGCTGTAATTTATCATCTGTCTTACTGAGGTAATTTATATATCCGGTTCCGTTTCAATCAAGTTCACAAAACTTTGATTTTAATTATTATCGTTTTCGTACTTTCTCAAGTTATAAAACCGAATGATTTATTTTATAATTCTCATTATTTTTATTAGTGCCTGCCTCGAGTCATACTTGTTAACTTTCGGGAAAGTTATATTATTTTTAGCATGTTGATTCTAACTATCGTAATTTGTTGCGCGATTGGTGCGTTTGAATAAATTACAAAGGTAGGTTAGAGAATATTAAATCCAAGTCAGGCATTAGTTAGTAGTTTCATGAAGTATTAGCTGTTGCCCGCAGTTCCACCCGCGGTAGCCTATGTGTGATCTAGGTTCATTAGGTCATTATTCTATCGAAATAGGCCCTGCGGTTTAGCCGTGAAAGCGAGTCAGATAGACAGATAGAGTTTAGCAATTTTAGTATATTAATTTTAGTTATGCATGGATGCATTTTCTGCTGAAATATTCGTATATGCTTTTAATTTTATTTATTACTAGCTGCACACCGGGGCTTCGCTCTCGTGGGAATTTCGGGATAAAAGTATCCTATGTCTTATTGTACTTTAATAAATAAGAATAATAAATAAATCGAGGTTTTTGTTTGTTACATGACATAAGATACATCATAGAATAAGTACTGTTCCCGTGGGAAATACACGTGAGCAAAGCCGCGGGTAAAGATTAATATAAATAATTATATAAATTAATGCCTTACCTTATTGAGAATGTTATCTTCTTTCAGATCAACGCGAATAGAGCAGAGATGGGCAACGAACTGACACGAGAGAAAATCGTCGGCAAAATCGATTCCATCACGAAATTGGATCAATATTACAAAGTTCAATACGGCACTGGTGAAAAGGCCAGGCTGTACATCCTTAACAGCCATGTATTCAGGTTCTATATGTCACCGACCGGGAACTTCAAGGAATACCCCGAACCCATTAATCCTGAAGACAAGGCTAAAATAAATACAAAGTCTGTCGACGAATACCCGAAGAAACCTTTCCTCGATTCCTTTATCGATGAGAATGAGTCCCACTTCGCTATCCGTACAAACAAAATAGCTATATTGTTTGATAAGACACACGCGACCATGAAAGTACACGATGAGAGGACCAACAAAGATGTCTTGTATGAGTCACGCCCGCTATCTTACGCACATCACAAAGCGAAACAGACTTTACATCAAAATGAACACGAGTTTTTCTTCGGAGGGGGCATGCAAAATGGAAGATTTTCCCATAAGGGTGAAGTCATCAAGATTGCCAACACTAATAACTGGGTCGACGGTGGGGTAACCTCTCCCTGCCCTTTTTATTGGTCGACTAATGGATATGGCGTGCTGAGGAACACGTGGCAACCTGGTGTATACGACTTCGGAACGGAATCTCCTCATTTTATAACAACGATTCATAAGAACACAGATTTCGACGCATTCTACTTCATCAATTCCCAGCCTAAAGATATTCTGAAAGATTATTATGAACTGACAGGAAAACCAATCTTCATGCCCGAGTACGCTTTCTATCAAGCCCATTTGAACACATTCAATAGAGATTATTGGGTAGAAGTTGATGCAAATACTAATTTAGCTATTCTTTTCGAAGACGGTAAATATTACAAAAAGTACCAACCCAAAGATGTTCATGGTAAACCTAATCCTATTCTGGAATCGCTGAATGGCGAGAAGAACAACTATATGTTTTCCGCGCGGGCCATGGTAGACCGGTACCAGTTACATGATATGCCTTTAGGCTGGTTCGTTCCCAACGATGGTTACGGCTCAGGATATGGGCAGACGGATTCTTTAACCGGGGACATTGAGAATCTGAAGGATTTCGCGGAATACGCCAGAGAACATGGTGTTCATGTGGCTTTATGGACGGAATCCAATCTAGAACCGAAAGACCCGGAACATCCTGTAAAAGGAGATAGGGATTTACATAAAGAAGTGACTGACGCTGGGGTTGTTGCTCTGAAATGTGACGTGGCCTGGATCGGCAGTGGCTACTCCTTTGCGACAAGCGCTGTAGAACACGCAGCGGAAATATTTGAGAACGCCACGAAGGTCCATAGAAAAATGATTATAATGGTAGACGGTTGGGCCGGTACTCAAAGACATGCTGGCATTTGGACGGGAGATCAGTCTGGAGGTGAATGGGAATATATCCGCTTCCATATCCCTACGTATATAGGTTCGGGTCTTTCTGGAATTCCTGTAGTCGGATCGGACATGGACGGCATTTATAAAGGCGGAGTGAAGGAAATTAATGTCAGAGATTTCCAATGGAAAGCTTTTACTCCACTGCAGCTGAATATGGACGGGTGGGGCACGAAGCAGAAGACCCCTTTTAGTTTCAACGATGAGGCCACAGATATTAATAGGGCTTATTTGAAGTTGAAGGCAATGATGATGCCATATAATTACACTATAGGACATGAAGCTACTGAGGATCTCCCGATGATAAGGGCTATGTTCCTTGAATTTCCGGACGAGAAACTTTCGTACAGACTGGATTCACAATATCAGTTTATGTGGGGACCATACATTTTAGTGGCACCAGTATACAATGAGGAAACCCACAAGGGGGACGTTGTTCGCCATGGAATATACTTGCCGGATCCGAAACAAGTTTGGATCGATCTATTTACTGGTAACAAGTATTCAGGTGGAAAAACCGTGAACTATATAAAGTGCCCTCTATGGAAAATTCCAGTTTTTGTTAAAGATGGTGCTATTATACCTATGACGAATGCCAACAATCATCCGAAAGAGATCAAACGCGACATTAGGATCTTTAACATATATCCAAATAAGCATTCAAGTTTTAAAGTTTTTGAAGATGACGGCGAAAGTACTGCTTATGAAAAGGGTAATTTCGCTGAAACTGAAATCGATGTAATCGGTCCAGAATCTAACTATCCAGGGAGTTTACACATTAACATTGAGAAGACCAAAGGTTCTTATGAAGGAATGGTTAAAAAGAGAACCACTTTACTAAGAGTTATGGCTTCGAAATCTGTTCGTCAAGTGAAAGCAGCTATTAACGGAGTAACATTGCAGTTAACCGAAGCTAAAACTAAAGGAGATTTTGATTCCAATGATAACGTTTACTTCTTCAACGATAAGTACATCATTAATCCGTACTTAGGAGAATTCGGTGGTGAGAAACTGCATCAGGAATTCTTGATGATTAAAATTGAGAAATTGGATGTAACTGAAAGCCACATTCAGATCAAAGTTGGGGACTATCATAATAAGGGTGAAATATTGTTTGATGTGAGTACTTTTAAACAGGAATTAGATAAGCCGGCGAATTTCGCTGTAAAAGACGAGGACGTGAAGTCCACATCTTTGAGTCCAACTTGGGAAGCTGTACACGATGCAGCGTATTATGAAATCGAAAGAAACGGGGACATATTTACGAATATAATTGGAACCAGATTCGAATTTGGCTATCTTAAGTATGAGTCGACACATAGCTTCAGAATTCGTTCAGTGAATCGCCATGGGCATTCAGAATGGAGCGATTACATCCATGTGACTACTAAAGGGGATCCTTATAGGGACACTGTGAATGGAGTCAAAGTGACTTGCAATTTGCCAAGTCAACCTGGACAGGAGGTTGAAAACCTAACCGATGCCGATAGAGGCACCATGTGGCACACTCATTGGGGTGTCGAGGGACAAGCGAAGCCTGAAGATGGAGTATTCATAGAACTTTCTTTTGATTTAGGGTCAGTTCATGCCGTAAAAAAGGTTGAGTATGAACCGCGTGACGATGCCGGTAATGGGACTTTATTAAAAGTAAAATATACAACGTCTGCCGATGGTGAAAATTGGAAGGAAATGTCTAAAGATATAGTATTCGCACATGACGCTAATAACAAGGAAATCTTGTTGAATGGTTTAAAGTTCCGGTACATGAGGGTGACTGCTTTAGAAACTGTTGAGAAATTTGGCTCCGGAATGCATTTTAGATTTCACAAAGACGTGTCTGTTTAAGGATTCTTTGTGATATTTTAAAAGTTTTATAGTTACATCAGAGTTACATTTAACATATTGTTTAGTGTTTTCATTTAACAGTATTACATAAATATATTCCTTAATGCATTTTGCATTGGATAGTTTAGTAAGTACCTAAAGATTTATTTATAACAAATTGATAATGTTATATTTAATAAATACTAATATAGGTATTAATATATATCCAAATAATAGAAAGATATTTTTTAAACCACACAGATTGAGTATTATAGGTACCCTAATGTATTCCTAAAGTTTGTAATAGTTAAATTTTTCAAATAATCTGTGTTTTTTAGTTTTAAAATGTGATATTTTTAAGCCTTTGAGTTACATAATTTTTTAGTTACATTCAAATAAAGTTATTGAAATGTATCGAAACGTATGCAATCTTATTTTTAAACAACATAACACCTATAATCTAGGAAAATAATAGATAAGAATAATACAAAAGTTATTTTAGCAGTTGTGCAGTCCACTGATTAATTCATAGTCTTAAATAAGACAAAATATTGTGTTAACATTGTATTTAATGCATTAAATTAATTAATCATTCAAACATTTCACGATTGCTGCAATTCTTCAGCGCTTCTCACCGCCATAATCGTACAAACTGCATTATTATCATCAAAAACACAGCTTATAGACAAATCTTCTAGGACACAACTATATTCATGGTCCGGGTATCTGGTCCTCACATAATGAGACCTGGGATCTTCGGACAGCAAACTTTCAATGTTACTCTTGAAAGATTCCGCTCGGTCTCCGATCAGATCATTTAGTCTTTGCAATGATTCCTCGGTGAATCTCACTTCGTATCGCTGGGATGGTGGGTCTGATATCCACGGGGCTACCCGCACACCATCATTCATGTTCATGAGATATGCTGATTGTTGTGGTGGTGTGAATCGCTCTTGGCCATCTGGTGCACCTAAAAAAGTAAACAAAAGTTTGCAAAATGTTCGCAAAATGCAATATTTGGTCATTTATTTGGTTCTTTATTTAAAGGTACCAAAACATACTAATAAACAAATGACGAAGTTAATGCTAAATGAATTCTCTACCAGCGAGGCATTATATACACTATCGCGAAACAGTTTGGCGAATGTAGCGCCGAAATTTGGCCATTTCGTCATACATTGCGTAAATAAAATATACGAACAACACAATATCGACATCGAGTCAGAAAACTCAAGACCAGCTCGGCGATAGTGCACTTTCGTCTTCCAATAGGTCAACCAGGAGCAATAGTACTTAATAGGTCAACAAGACAATACTAGAAACAGTACATTCGCTGTAAATCATTATCGATAGTAGTTGATAAACTAAAATGAGATACTATCGATAATCAATCAGGCTATCGATAGTCTAAAATATCTGTTAGGATTTTTATTTTCCCAAATCTCTCTCGATCTCTTTATAACTCTCATCTAAGCAGTTTCCTGGTTCCTTCCGTAGCCATAGAGCATTGGATTCCAGATTCCGCCTAAATATCGATAGCCTTAACGATACTAAAACTATCGATATATCAGAAACAATAACATATAATAATATAAGTTAAATAACCTCGTTCGGTCTCCAATCTCCTTGTTTGCCTGAAGTTGCCATCGAGCAAGTCAATGCTCGATGGGGAGTCAGGAGACGGTGACACTGGAGTGAGCAGGATGGAATGATCTCCGGATGCTTCGTCTTCGAACGGAGAGCGAGATAGAGGACTAGTGTCGATCCTAATGGGGTGGACCACGCGAGGACTTAGACTGAAATACATTCTTGTGTTATATGATTTTCTTCAAAAAATTTACTAATCAGAGCGATATTTCCTTGTTGCCAACATTAATCTAGTCGCGGTTCATTAATAAATTTGGCCTTGCCGCATATATGGGTTGAATACGTCAGTAGCATCAAGATTTCAAGTTCAAGTGATTTTCGCGCCATTTTTGTTTAGTTTCATAATATCCCCAAGATAGTTCGTAATTTCCCCTACACGAAAAAATACGATTCGACCTTTTAAATGCTTGATTTGAAGAACCTAATAACATATTTACTGAAATTTTTGTTGGAATTGCCCAATTATATATATGATTATGATGCCCATATATTTATGATTAAAATATTTATTATAAAAAATAAATTTAGCATGTACCTCCTCGCATCATCCTCCACACTCAACGTAGCTGCATCCTCAGCCAAATCACTAATCCCTTCAGTTGGCGGTCTTGTGATACCAGACATGGTGTCAACAGAGACCGGGCTGTCGTACTGGGGGATGTAGGGCTTGATGTCCAGGACTGGTGTCCCTGAGACCATGTCTACTCCGAGGAAGTGGATTTTGTTACCTGTAATTGTTCCTTTGATATATTTTCTGTTTGAAAGACTAAAAGTTCGGCCTTAAAGTTTAGCTATTTCAGCTAAATTTCACCATAGAGTTGTTAGATAATATGTTTTGAAACTGAAATACACAAATAAAAAAACAAATATTGCTGTCTGCTCAAGACACTGTACATACACTGACTGCTTGTTCTTTTTTGATGTCAGTTTAATATAAATATACTGAATATAATATAATCATAATATATAGGAAGTAACTAAAACATACACAAGTTATTTACAAAACACAACACTAAAAAAAATATGTTTGGCAGATTTTGCAGTGAGAACATTGAAACAGGTAGACTTGTGCTTCATTTCATCAAAGCGAAGCTAACCTTGAATGCTGTGTATCTTGACGAGCGACAAGCCGAGCGCGCAGGGCCGCAGCGGCGCGCGCGTGGCGAGGACGCCGCGCCGGGCGCCGCGCAGCCGCGGCGGGGACACCTTCGCCGGACATGTGCGGGACTCTGTCGCGTGGAACTTGAATATTACCCTGCAAAGTAGGCTCCCACTATTGCCAGTGCTTTATCTAAACATCAAATCTAATCTACTACTCTATTAACATTGACACAGCCGAAAGGTGCAAAACTTGAAGTGGAAACAGTGGTGGAAACAATATCCCGTTGTTCATAAAATTAAACATAATTAAGATTTGAAATTTTACCAAATATGTAAATAATTACCAAATATGAGAAAACTCCTCCAACCCACTGAGGGCATGCTCAGGATTGTTAAAAACCTTCTGATCAATCACAATAGTCCCCTGAACGTTAGCTAGAACAGACGACTGTCGAGGCACCGCCCTTTTATTCTGGAATGGTGTCTCGATCACTCCGATTGGTCGAAAGGAGATGTCAGATACTGATGACGACGGCTGGGTGTCAGATACTGATGACAACGGCTGGGTGTCAACTTGACTGGCAACTGTTGATGCTGAAAATGTTGTTTAAACGGTGAGATTTTACGAGACTTTGTGTTTTTATGAGAAACTATGTGCTTGATTGACTGAATGTTACATTCATTCTTCTTTTCTAATTACATGATTAGTATACCCAATCTGGACAAGCACTGAAATTTCGATTAGTATTTAGAGGTTCTGTTTTGTGACTTGTGAGTAACCCGCTATCACACCTTTTCTTTTCCCACTCACCTTGTGACAGGTGAAACTTAACACCTTTAGTTAATTAATGGACACACACTACTCAGATACACACTTGCACTAATCACTAATGCGAATTAGGCTTATAAGAAAAAATCTATATAGACATTTTATCCAGTAGGTAACAGAAAAGAAGAAACTGAAAAAACGAGGTTTATGAAGCTTTACATAGGTATACTTAGGTAATTATTTTCTTACCTGGCTCAGAACAAGTACCACAACGTAAATCATTCAGAACAGACTTTATTAACTTTATTTCCTTAGTATGCTCATATTTTAGGGCCGAAAGCTGTTGCCTAAAAGAAAGTGTAAAATTATTAAGAGCTTAACATATTCACAACATAATACGCGCCTGTTTATCAGCCTTACCGTAAGTTCTTTATTTCAGTTCTAGCCAAAGCTATTTGATTCCGATAATGTTCTACATTTTCTGTCATTTTGTTATTTCATATTTTTTACACGTAGGTATGTACGGCAAATAATAAATTTAATACCTAGGTAGATAAGTACCTATATAGGTAGGTAGGTAATGAAAAACACAAAATGAAACGCGACCGGACCGGGTTCTGAATTTCTTTTCTGAGAACCAATGACAACTTTGACAGATTGATTTTCTCTCTGACGTTGACAGTAGGCTAACTTTTTCTTTCAATAGTTTGCAATAGTTTGAATTGAAATGTCATAGATACTTTCATATTAGAGTATAGTCGATTAAAGATTACATATTTTAAATACAAAATGAAAAAAAAAAATTGTACTGTTATCTTTAATGCTTAAAATGATGAATTGTTCATATGGAACATAATCATAATTGTAATATAATTTTTTCTCATTGAATAAAGAAGTAGGTATACAAACTCTTTTTTGTACTGTCACCAATTTTTTCTTCACAAATATTTATCATTATAATATAACAAAGAACAATAAAGCGTTTGTCATTTAGCAATTCGATTGTGCTTTCGTGGTACTTCTTTATCATTTTTTATTTTAGCAAAGAATAAAAGTATTTTTAGTTTCTTCAGGTAAGGATTACATAGGAAAGGTATATATTAAATATTTTTTATTGTATGCAATAAACCATAGGGATTTAGGCTTAAATCTAGTTTAGCAAAATTCTAAGTATCACTATAAAACCAGTAACTTTAACTCCAGTTTCGTTCTTATCGAGAAAGAAAGGCACTTTGCTCGATCTCCTCTGGCATCAATCCAATCAACCATACTAAACAACGTAACTAAATGGTCAACACTACGCCATAAAATCAATTTATGCTCGATTCACTTGCGCACAACACTATTGCTATATTGCGGTTTGCCATTTACCGCACACGTGCTGAGGTTTTGTGATATTTTTACTAAATTAATTTAAATTACAGTGTCTTCTGGAGCAGATTAAAGCGTTCCTGTGTCAAGAAAATATTTAGAAACAACTAAGCATCATTAGTTTTGAGGAGTGAGTTAATACCTTTATTATTTTGACATGACAGGGTGGGGCAAAGTGTCTGGACCGCCACGTGTCCTATTTTTTGATATTTCTATGTTTTCAGTTTATTTTTGGACATTTTTGATTCAATAGGGCCATAACATATTTTGAAGATTCTCACACGAAAGCCAGAAGCCATTCAGCGCTTATATTGTTTCCGCGGTACTTAGCCTAATTATTTTGTTTTCCATGATCGATATTTTGGCTCACCGGTTTTACTCGTATATTCCGTAATTTTACGTTTGTAGCTACTTATTTTTTTACGTCTATATGGAAGTTACATTTCATTTTGACAGTATTGGATAATGGCTTTAAACCACTAGTACCTACCTACCCACTGTGTTTAAATTTTACGCTCACATGAATACTGACTTAAAAACATAATAGTAATTCTGAGAGTGTCAATTGAGAGTCCTTTAACTAAGTATTTATGTAAAAGTATGAAAACACACAAAAAAATACATAGTTCATACAAGTATAAACAAAATAAAACAGGTTATGTTTATGAGGTTACCATACAATGTAATAAACAAGTCAACAAATTTAAAATTCCTTTTTATATTGTGAATTAAAAGATTGAATTAGCTTCAGTTTATACAATTGATTTAAATTATATAAAAACACTGAATACAGTACATGCATATCACTGTTATAATATTTATATCAGTCATTAACTAATTTATAAGAAAGCTTTTGAAAAAATGTTGTCTAGATTAAAACATGTACACACATTCATGGACTAAATAAGATACTAAGGGTAGATGACAAGGTCAGAAAATTATAAAAAGTATGTACGGTTTAAATAGAATACATATAAATATCTAAGATCATTGTGATAATTCGTAGATCCTGTAACAATGCTACAGATTATTATACGAACATTAAAAGTTTGATGGAAAGTCCATTCAAAAATTCAACCATAGTAAAAAACTAAAATTTTGGATCAATTTTTATAAGCTGTCTGAAAAACAGTACACAATAATTAAGCTGTCTGAAAAAACATTTTGCTAAGAAATTACTCAATGGTGAGGAGAGTATTATTTAGTATGGAGTTAAAAATGTGTGATTTTATTTTTGGTAAATCTTTAAAGTATTGTCATTATCACAGTATTTTTTCACTGTTGTGGTGATTCTTATAATATAAAGGCCTTTGAATAGTCAACAAAATACATTAGTCATTGAATATCTTATTTCCAGAAACTCTTAAATTGTTAAGGAATTTCCATGGATAATGAAAAATCATTTTATTTATTTAATAATAGATAGGCAGCTCTTTGCATCAGACAATGTCTTAATGAAAAATGACTTTGCAGATAGTAAGAAAATTTAATGGCAATGGTGACAGAAGTCAAGGCGAACGGCGGGGAGATGGAGAATCCTGTGGAGCTGGTGCCAGCTCTGGCTGAGAAGCCGGCCGGGCTGCCCCCGGGCAAATATTCACTTGTTGGCTGGGACATGGATACCACGGGCCGCAGGCTTATTGACGAGGTGAATACTGTTGAATAGTGTACTGGGTATTTAATGTGTAAACTTTTGTTTAAGTTTATAACAAACCATGCAAGATGAACTTATTCCGAGGATTTTTCTACAAGTCAATCAAAAGGTTATGTATAGAGGAAATAATAGTTTTGGGGTAAATAAAATAAATAAATATATTAGGACAAATCACACAGTTTGAGCTAGCCCCAAAGTAAGTTCGAGACTTGTGTTATGGGATGCTAACTCAACGATAATATATTTTATAACAAATATATATATAGACAAACATCCAAGACCCGGGCCAGTCAGAAAAAGATCATTTTCCATCATGACCCGACCGGGGATCGAACCCGGGACCTCTCGGTTCAGTGGCAAGAACTTTACCATTGCGCCACCGAGGTCGTCAATGTCGAGGTATGCGCAAATGAAAGAAAACAAATGGACTCAATTGGTTTATACAATAACTTATCATTGTAATTCTTAGCCATACATATACTACATATACATATACTACATATACTACATTTGTGTACACTATTGGAGTATGGTATAGGTGTGCTTGCTATCAACTTGCCAAGAATGTGGGACATACAGTTACTAGCTTTTGCCCGCGTTAATTTCCCACGGGAACAGTTACTTTTCCGGGATAAAAGGTCCCAATGACCTTCTTAATACTTTAAAATACATTTAGGTAAAATCTCTAGAAGATTGGTTGAGCATATAGAGTGTGAAGAGGTAACATAAGTTTCGCATTTATAATATTAGTAAGGATTAGACTAAAATTGGGTTTCAAGGTCATTGTCCTGATTGAAATGGCAAGTTGTTATTGATATGATTTCTTTATTCTCTTTGTTATAAATTTCGCAAGAATATTGTTGACTCTTGTAGATAAAATACACAATCTATAGTGATAAGTACTTCAATGAAACTTGAATAATCAAACAATTTTATCAGTCAAGCATTAATTTATTGTCTTCCATGATTACTAAATAGATAGGTTCTCATTTTCTCAATTGGAAATGGTCAAACTCAGAATGAAAAGTGCACTATATTTTTAGGGTTCCATTCCACGTCAAAAGGAACATATGACTATGAAACCTTATAAAATCTCTTGTCTCTCTATCCGACTTTAACATCTTAAACACTTATTTATGTTTGAAGTTTAATTCATTTGATATATCACAAGAGAAGAGGTGAATTTTGTGAAACTTTTTTAAATTTTCTAATTTACCTTCCAAAAGTTACTTTCAACTCAATCCTTGGTTTTTTTTAACATGTAGGTAGGCTAATAAGAAACTTTATTATATCGATAGTTAGTGTGATAAAGATACATTATCTGTATCAGGGGAATTACCTATTTATAAAAAAGTTTGTCTTGAATCATAGGTTTCTGAATTTTTATTAAAGAAACCGATGTAGAAATGGATCAGGGGGAATCCCGTATCATGTGATTTTGGCATAAATTATGGCAAACATTATGAACGAAAGTCATTTATTCAAATGACTAAGATTCATATAAAGTGATGTTAGCACATCTTATCTTATGTTACTGGAAAATAAATAATCATTAATTTTTTTATAGATCATTTCTGCACCATCATACTAGCTACAGCGGTTCCTATTTTGTCCTATCCCACTTTACATTAGGTATATATGTATAACTAGCGGCCCGTCCCGGCTTCGCTCGGTTAAAATATATGATACACCTAAACCTTCCTCAGGAATTGCCTCATTCAATTACTTTTATCCCCACAGATATGCCAAATAGCCGCGTACACTCCCAAGCAGCAATACTCTCAGTACATAATGAATGTTTATTGGCTAGTAACAAGGAATAATGCGGATAGCAACCGAAAAAACGCTCAGATCAAAGGAGAGACTCCTTTTCAATCAATTCTATCTCCCCACAGATATGCCAAATAGCCGCGTACACGCCCAAGCAGCAATACTCCCAGTACATAATGCCGTACGGAGACCTGAACCCGGGCGCGCGGCGGCGACACAACGTGAGAGTCGTCACCGTCGGCAGATATCGGATGCTCAAAGACACCAATACTCACAAGGTATACACTTCTGTTCTAGGTTTTATTTATTCATTACTAGCTTTTGACCGCGGCTCCGCCCGCGTTAATTTTCCGGGTTGAAAGGTACCCTATGACCTTCTCCATATTTCAAACTACATGTATGCAAATTTAACGCTCGATTTGATGATGATTAAGTCTTCTATATTATTTGACAGATACTAAAAACAAAGTCTGAAATCTCCGCGCTGACTGACTTCCTGGACTGGCTGGAGAAGGAGAAGGGCGACGGCAGCGTGATCCTCATCTACCATGAGCCGCGGCGCCTCAGCCCCACCATGTTACTCGAGGCCCTCACCAGGTAGGGAGTCCTCACGACCAGAGATGGGTTTACGTCCGGTGTTTGTCCAGTTCCTTCTCGAAGAGTCCGGCGCAAGCCCATTTACTAGTTGGGTTTGAGCTCTCAATGTTTTTGGGAACTGGGCAAAAATACTGAACGTAAACCTATCAATGCTCACGAGGCTTGCTTTGGACAGGTTTTGTTGAGAGGATGGGAAAGGGGACTGATGAATTTTTTTTTATCGAATTTCATTGTGAATTAAGTATTTACAGTATGCGCGTGTTGGACCTATATAATTGTATTATAGGACACGTACATAGATCTCATACAAAGTGATTTATGTAATTCTTTATGAGAAATAAATATCTTTAAACCCATGATAGATATTTACGAATCGGAGATGAATGGAAGAGTAGATCAGGGTCGACCCCGAAGAATGTACCGCAACCTGATAATATCTTCACTTAATATCTCGAAAGTGCACCCAGAGACCTAGGAGGCGATTATGAGGAGGGGGATGAGATGGGATTTCCGTTTGTCGCGATCATGACAAAGCCCACTTGCCTCCTCTAAACGCGTCACTCTATTGAGCAGGCGTAACACGCGCGGTTGCTTAAGCGGCCCCTACAAAGTCTGGAGCTAATCACTGTGATGGTCATGAACCTCACAATGGAACACTGATATTATGACACTCACATTTGTAGTATAGATTAAAATTCTATTTTCACACCGCATAGTAAATCTTACCCTGTTTAACACTTGGTTGCTTGAAGGGTTACCCCTTTTTTATATGGTTATGTTACCTTATTGGTAACGTAGCCTTTTCTAAAAACCCTTTAGACATTGAAACTTAGTTCAGTATGTTCATTTTGCGTCTTTCACCATGCGAATAATATTGCTGCCCAATGATGAAAAACATGTCTTGGAGGGGAGCGGCCGCTATCTGCCGGCGCCGTCACGTGACGTCGCTCTGTTGTACAGCGTGGCTGATAGTGGTCGCGGGTGCCCTGTGACTTTGAGATTATGAGATCTGAGGGCTCACAACATCCATGTAATAGAATACAACAACACAAAATATACATACAAAGGAAATAAAGCATAAACTGATAACATTATAATAACCACTTCAAAATATTTCTGTGTTTTCATTCAGTGTTAAAAAAAGCCATAAGTATATCTTCGTCTCCTAAACATGTTCCATCTCTCTCCCACAGGTACAAGTTACTGGACCGCTTCAAATCCATAGTGGCTGGCTTCACCGACAGCTATGCACTAGCCGCAGACAAGTGCAAGTCCACTGTCAAGTCTGTGTCTCTCCGAGTGCTGGCCCGAGTGCTGCTGGACGCTGACTCGCTGTCCGTTGACTCTGCCCTGGATAGGGCTGCCGCCGCTTATAGGATTGTGGAGCATCTAGCACAGGGTATGTTAAATCTTACTTGTTCCAAATCAGATTGTGTGTAGCGTTGTCTTACTTGTCAAAATCAGATCATTTTCATATTCTAAATTAAATAATATTTACCAAAGCATAGCTGCTTATATGCTAGCATTTCGTAACGACCACTGCTGAGAAGAAATGCCGAAAGAAACTCTGTATGCTTGTCTCAAGACTGCTGTCAAAGTAATAAAGAATTTAAATATATAAATGTTTTGTCAAAAAAAATCTATTGAAGTTTATAGAGAAATTTATTTTCAAAATCTTGGTTCTTTTACAAATTTACATTTTTTATTTGCGTAAACCTAAGCCTATATAACATTGTGTCCATTACATTTTACGTAAAATGTGCAGATATTATAGTGTCACTCAAAAATCTAAATGTTGTTGCCCAATGACGAAAACTATGCCTTTGAGGGGGAGCGGTTGCTTTTCGTCGGCGATATATTAATAATATCGCCCTGCGTTAGCAGCGTGACGGGAAGCAGTCGCGGGCGCCCTGTGACCTTGAGATTATGAGATCTGAGGGCTCAACGTTATAGCGTTATCGTTACAAAACGTAAATGATTGTAAAGAAGCGTGTAAATCTTCACCATTGCATAAATATGAATATATGCACTATTCCTGGATTCTATTCTATGCTTAGTTTTCGTAAAAGTGCTTAGTTTTAAAAATCGTGAATTTTTTTAAAGAAATCTATCTTCAGTGTGATATTTTTTTATTGTTGGCGTCTTTTTTTTTAAAACATTCGGCCTGTTTTTTTTTTTCATAAAAAGTTGTTGACGTTTCTTGAAATCGTCGGGCGTATTTTTTCGTCAAAAAATTATCTTTGTTTTTGTCAAAAACTCGTCACATGTATCTTGCCACCCCCATCAGATGAGTTGGTAACAAGGGGTTGTTTCGCAGGGGAGCAGCAGGAGGTGGGTGCGGGGGGCGAGGGCGGGGACATGCTGGACACGGCGCGGCTGTGGGCGCGGCCGGTGGCGGCGGAGCTGCGCGCGCTGCACGACCTCAAGACGCTGCTGGAGAGACAGGTAGTGTAGTGTTCAGGTCACAACACCGCAGATGTAAAAGCCGACCAAACGCAACGAATAACAAGCCACACAAGTGATCCGCGACTCACTACAGAAGCTAACAAGCCTAGACAACCTCCGACACGACACTGTATGACCCCGGCGCTGCGCTGGCGGCGGGAGATCTTCCCTGCGGTTGCGGTCGACATAATCACCTAGCTCCCGCTACAAAATCATTATCATTTTGAGAAATCCTACAATCCTACATTATTTTGAACAGTACAATAGATTCAATTAATCAACATTTATTTCGACCTATTATGGTCACAATTACACACAAGACTTTGTTAACAAATGTTACTTTACTTCGCAGAACACATTTAGACCAGTATTCGCACCACTGCTAAGGTCAGCTCGTCCGGAGAGGAAGCGAGTGACCCACCTCAGAAGGTTGCTGGCAGACGCTGGCCTGCTCTACTCCCAGCTGCAGACCGCTTGGGAAGACCACAAGCTGGAGGGTAAATAAATAAATATAATTAGGACAAATCACACAGATTGAGCTAGGCCCCAAAGTAAGTTCGAGACTTGTGTTGTGGAATACTAACTCAACGATACTATATTTTTATAACAAATACATATAGAGATAAACATCCAAGACCCGGGCCAATCAGAAAAAGATCATTTTCCATCATGAACGGACCAGGGATCGAACCCGGGACCTCTCGGTTCAGAAGCAAGCACTTTTCCACTGCGCCACCGAGGTCGTCGGAAGGTAGGTAGTGTGACTAGTATGGTGTAGTCACAACACATTCAGAGCTGAGAGGAAGCGAGTGACCTCGATACAGTTAGCTCAGTATTAAACATTAGAATACCTAGTATTTATTTTTGTAATGACATTTTAGTATTAATTAAAGACAATATTAATTTGCATGCTAAAATCTGCTCTGTATCATCTGTTTGACTATGCAAATAATCGACATTAATCAAAAAGTAGAAGTTAGAGAATCGAGCTGACCAGTTGCCTCTGGCCGTTCCCGAGTTGACGCATAGGTTTGCCATCGCCAAGCTTGACCACTATAAGAGTAACTTGCCACTAAATAATCTTCTCTCCTTTTCAGGACTAGAAAAGCAATTAAAATCCCTGACAGTGTCCGCGAAGGATGAAGACATTAAGGAGTTAATAGAGATTTTCGACTGCCATTTCGACCCCGACAAGGAACCCAAGGGGCCCAAGCCCAGGGTACCCAGGAATAGAACCAGGGTATGTCTATTTTTAACATGCTTTAATTTTTGTCAAATGTTAATATTTTTTTATTAAACTACAGTCATTTTGCAGCTGATGCGCCGATATCGGCAGGCATTGAAAGTCTATAGTAAATTTAATGTCTTTAGTTTGCTTGCGATATCGACGTAATCACTGATATTATTATGATCAGTTTTTAAATAACAATGACACGTAAGGTTGGTTCGCAGAGCGTATCGGCCGCTGCGGCTGCGCGGTCATTACAATCCGTCATTTTCTTGAGGCGGGAATCATTTCCAAAATCAATCATTCATAAAGTTGACATTAATACAGTACAGAAAGTCATATAGTAAAACTCAGTCTTGTGTTTGTTAAAATTTGAAAAATTGTAATGTCAGCGCGGCCGCAGCGGTCGAACGAAACGCTCTGCGAACCGCTTGACTACTTCTCCTTATCCTACAGAGTTGAAATTTGCCGTGACAATGTTTTATTATGTTTTATACATGACCTGATGGTGCACCCAGGATCAGTTCCCGGCGAGGGAACTCCTTACAGCACAGACATGTTTTTTGTTGACAATCCCTGTTACTTTTAACGTCTTGGCGCAAAATGTCCTTTTTTCACGATGCCCTTTCTCATAATGTCCTTTTCTTAAAATGTCCTCGTGTGTTTTTGATGATAATTCAGATAAGAAACTGATTAAAACAGTTTTTTTTTAATTAAAATGACATTTTAAGAAAAGGACATAATGAAAATTGGACATTTTGAGAAAGGACATTTCGAGAAAAGGACATTTTGCTCCAAGACGATTTTTAAAGTTAGATAAAGCATAATTTGCCATCATTAGAAGGATACTAAAAAAATGTGGTTTACTTTTAATTATATTAATTAATTGATAATATATTATATTATTATTATTAAATCAGTTTTCTTCTCTTCATGACCAACTATGCTTTATCTTTGTTTGTGAATTATGTAATATACACCATACATTTTAATTATGCCAAAAAAATTAAGGGTTTAATATTAAAGACCCTATTAATACATGTGAGTAATCAAAATTTAATATTATCGTTTATCATCAAAGTAATAAAAACGAATCGCCAGAATGTATCAATGAAAATCGACTTCGTGTGAACCGCTGCACCGAACCTACCTTTACTATGAAGCGTAGTCGTCAGGTGGCACACTCTAAGTATTATAACCAATTGTTATGGATTTTTTTTGGATAAATTTTGGATTTCGATTTTTTATGTTTTGACTATGCACATATTATCAGTGATAGGTACTGATAGCCCTATTTTATTTTTTGGCATAATTAAAAACGTATGGTGTAGAGTTGACGGTAGCCGCGCCCGCAGGCGACGCTGAGCTCGGGCGAGGCGGAGGCCAGCTCCAGCGACTCCCACGCGTCGCCGCACTGCTCGCCCACCAGCACCAGCGGTCTCTCTCTCACTCTCTCTCACACCCTCTCTCTCGTGTCGTCGCCATTGGCACGCATATCACCCTTTATCCATTTCCTACTAATATTATAAATGCGAAAGTTTGTGAAGATGTATGTATGTGTGTATATTTGTTACTCTTCACGTAAAATCTACTGTACGGATTGTTATGAAATATAGTACACTAGTAGATAGTCTGAATAGTACTTTTTATCCCGAAATTCCCACGGGAGCGAAACCCCGGGGCGCAGCTATTCTTCATAGTCGTATCCCTCATGGCTGAGGGGTCGTGGTCATTACGTGGAATTATACACACACAACTTTCTTGGCATTAGTAATGGAGTGGTTTGCCATTGCCTTCTCCATTTCACACACAAGTTAATAATCAACCAGCGTGCAGGTTTCCTCACGATGTTTTCCTTCACCGGAAGCAAGTGGTGGTATGTGAAAACGAGTACACGAGTCAGATTGGTGTACAAACTCATGTGGCACGAATAGGATTCGAACCTGGGACCTTTCGCTCCACAGGAGGGCGTCTAAACCATTACACCACCACCGCTTCTACTTTTGTCTAAATTTGTAAAGGGTTTCCAGCCAATATAATACGTTTGGTCCCCCAGATGTAGGCGGCGACCCTAGTCACCTGGTGAAGTCCGAACCTGAAGCAGTGGCCGCCAACTAACACCCGTCTCCATAAAGCTTAGACTTTTCTACATACTATACTATATAGCATACGAGGCCATAGGACGTGACAAAACATTTATCGTATTGTAATAGGTTAAGTCTCATTTGGAATTGAAACTTAGTTTTGCATGCAAACGGTGAACGCGTTAACACATATTATTTTCTCTGTCACACCCAGATATTTTCTTTATTTTTTTTTGCTTATAAAAGTTCTATATATATATATAGTCGATAATGTAGTGAGTGCCTTAGCAACTCAGTGTTATAAGATATAACTTTTGTATATCCATAATAATATTTTTGTGTCTACAATTTCTACATGTGTGAACAACGTTTTTGTTGTTTTAGCAATGACGTATACATAATAAATGTATTTTACGATTTACACGGTTCTAGTTGGCAATTATGTTGTTGCTGTAATGTTAGGGATGAGAGCGATATTTTGTATTTTAAAAAATCACATTTAACCGCTTGAAGAATGTTATATTTATTGTTTTTAGTTACATTTGGAGCTCGAACGGAGATACACAAGTACAATTGGTTTATACAACATTTGTTTTATACAATGTGTGTGCAATCACATGGTAACGGATGGACTGATTTTTTTTTAACATCCGTGATATTTTTAAATATTTTATTTATTTTGTTTTTCTTTCGCTGCTGTAGGCTGTTTACTGGGGTCACGCTTTGCCATAGTATGGGTCCATACATTTACCATACATTAAGCTAAATAGAAACAAGTGTGTACCTATTAACTTACCTCTAATTTAGTTAGTTTTAACATAGACTGTACATATAATTTAATTTCTTATTTTGTTCAGATCTCTAATAAATATGTAAGTCTACATATGAATTGTTTTTTATTTTAATTAAAACCTTAATCACAAATTATTGTTTTTCAAATCAGGTTTACAAAAAAGTTGGGATCAAGTTGTCTCATCTTTTTTTAAAATTATTTTCCATATTAAACTGTTGTTTAACTATGTATACTATTATTATAAAGAGGTATGTTTGTGAGTTTGTATGTTTGAGGCGAGTAATCTCCCAAACTATCGAGCCGATTTAAAAAAATAAAATAAAATAGTAAAAAATAATAACGGAAAAAAAAGCACGGTATCTCAAAATTTCCACGGGAGCGAAACCCCGGGCTACATCTAGTAACTCATTTGTAATACATATTTTAAGCCTGTTTTTCAAATATTGTATGATACAGACTCGTAAAAATTTATAGCAGACTGTTTGTGGGAGGTTGACAAATGAAACATGGATAGGTATTTATAAAATTTGAAACTATATTTACTTCATATCGTGACAACATCTTGCTTTGTCCAGCCTTCTGCTAGATGTTCTCTCACTGCTCTGTCCAGGATTACCTGGAATAAAAGAATGTATCTGTCATGACGTATCCAAAACTTACAAAATAAACGAAGTTTTAAAGAAGATAAATTACTCTTTTCTTACTCTCTTACCCTTTCTTATGCTCTCATAATAGTAATATTTATGGCTCTATATTATAAAAGAGCCACTCCATATCCTTTCGTGGATGTCGTACAAGGCGACTAGGGGACTCAGCGAGTCAAGGGATACCGCGGGATATCTCCTTCCATAGATTGAGCCGAGATTGTGAGGCCTCATTATTTAGAGGCGACAATTTGGCGTCTTATTGGTATTCATAAATATGATTCGCCGAGTCGACACGCCATGAAGAGGGACTCAGTCTTGGCAGACAACAACAACATTCTTAAAGGGGGTTAGGGTCTGGCGGCAAGTTTAAATCATAGCAGAATCTTTTTTTACGCTGACACTACTGAGCAAGTAAACATACATGCGGTCCACCTGATGAGAAGAGATCACCGCAGCTTATGCACGCTGCAACACAGACCCTGAATAAATATTTTCTCGCCCTTTTTGAAGAACTTGCATGTAGTGTGTAGTCTCTAGAGAAAACCATAGTAAAACGATCTGAAAACTTTTTGAAACAACCGGAATCTGCCTTAGATAAAATATCAGTATAAGGCTGCTCTGGTGGCAACTGCTTAGCAGTGCTCCACTAGGTAAATGAAGCTATTCTATTGGTTCTTCAAAAATACATCTGCATTTCCTAAAGAAATGAAGAGAAAATGCTAAGGAATGCTGTGTAATTTTCTCATAAATTGAAACCTACCTCTATATCCCTGCAGCCCTGCATTGCGCGACTCATCACCACATCGAAATAATCCATGTGTAATCTGTGAGACATCTCCAACAACGCTACACTGCCTGAAAACATAAACTACACTTTGTTAAACTACACTTTGTTCAAGTGTGTTATTGTGTGAGATTTTATACATACTAGTGAGCATACACACTAGTGAGTTTAAGTTTCATAAAAATGTGAATTAAAAAGTTACAATAACCAATTTTACAAAAATAAATAAGACACTGCCGCGAGTGTTCATTCAAATACACTATTAAATATTCAAGTAACGTATATTTTTGTAACCATTCTTTAATCTAACAAAATGCGCCTGACAGATTTTTACACACTATATTGTTTATCAGCATGCAGTATTCCTCACAATAAGCACCTCACCAGTGTTAGGCAGACTGGCAACAGTGAGCACGACACCGCCCTGCGCCTCCTCCACGTGTCCGACGTCCACCAGCGCCCCGGGCCGGGCTCCGGCCGTCGCCGACGCTGAGCACGCCACGGCGTAGGCCCGCAGCGGGACTCCTGCGTCCGTCAGCGCCAGCGTCGCGGCGTTCACGCATGCGCAGTATGCGCCCCCGTCCGCCTGGGGAAATATCATTGTTTACTAAATTATGTACATACAGCGATTTTACATAGGTGTTATAAAGTCCTACATGTTTCATCAAAATGATATAGCATCTCTGTCTGTATGAACAAGATAAACTAGAAAATTTATGGGATTTATTTTTTATAAATTATGCCTACTTGAGACAGGTTTAGGTGTTTAATGAAAAACCATTACCTGTAGTACTTCAACATAAACATCTATCTGTGATCTTGGGTACAATTCAGTTTTGATCGCCGCAGTTAGAGCTTGCCTCAAGTGCATAGACATCTCTTGTGACTTGCGGTCTCCGCGTGGCCGATTTTTTCTTTCACCTGCAAAAAAATTAAAAAACATTTGTATTTGAAGTAATCACCATAAAAAAAGTTACATAAACAACCTTATAAAAATTAAACATGAGTCAGATTGATATAAACTCAATGTGGCACTAGTAGGGTTTGAACCCTATATATTTCTACCTCAGGCAGATGGTCATAACCACTACCACTACCACTAATAACTGTAGTCATATTGTGATATACATGAACAAGCAATGCAATGTTTCTTTTCTAAGGAGGTTTCTTTCTAAGCAACACCTTTGTACTTAGTTTTCTATTTACAATGTATCATTCTTGTATCTCTGTGTACATAAACTGTTAAATAAAGAAATAGGTACCTGTTGAGAATGTAGCCATGCTGTACTGACAGTTGACAACAACACCATCATTTGAACTTTTTGATTTGGCCGCCTGAAATCAATTTCAGTTTCTGAAATTGGATAAGCAGATTGTTGGAAATAGGACTTGGTATGGTATTTCAGGATAAAAAGTACCCCTATGTGTTGTTTCAGGTTCCACAATCGGTCCTGTAGATAATGCATGAAGAGGTAACAAACATACTTTCGTATTTTATAATATTAGTTGGGATTGGGATGTGCACGCATGCCAGAATTTTATTAACTGGAGCTGATAGAGATAGCTTTTTACCTGGTGAGGCCCATAAACAGCAGCCAAAACCTTTGTGTTTCCTTGTTCTAAGTACGCGCTACCATCAGGTTGCGTGAAAACCCCAAGTTTGCATCGAATTCGACGAAGCTCATTCGGTCTGCGTCCATCCAGTCTTAGCCCTTGGCTTGAAAGCAATTCTGGTGCCGGCATGGTGCAACCAATACAAACACAGATAATTTATTAATATTATTTTGTATCTTTAATATATAAATAATTACTATTATTAACAAACAAGGTTGAGTGAGACCGACACAAACAGGACCGATACCTACAACACAACACACAGTACACACACACACCGTACACACCTAACCTAAAAATATTAAGATGTTTGTGTGTCGTTCAGAAAAGCTTTGACTTTGACATACATATTTTTTAAATTTACTAATTGATAATATAACTAATGATATAATTTCATTGTAGCTCATTTTATTAGATGTCATTTATAAAATGTATAATATATATTCATACCTACAAAATTATTTTTATGTTAAATATTTAAAGCAATAATAATTAGTAGTAAGTAATAAATACAAGAATTATATGGCAACATTTAATTAAATGTCGTCCGTATTGTCTTCGCAACGCTGTGTTTTTGTTGGACTATTTTGTTAATAAAACATAATTCAAAGCGAATGATATTGCTAAATAACTTTGCGGTAATCATTTTAGATTTCTGTAGTTATGAAATTTTTTGGTGGAATGTATTAAAATTATATAAAATATTGTGATCCACCGAGACCATTGTCTTGTCACTCAATTTCTTGCATTACGTTTGGTCTGTCAACCGGTCAATGAATGCGTGTTCAATATTTCCATAATTTGCTCCAGTGTCGTACGAATTCCAATGTCCAATAAAAAAGTTTCACAACTTATTACACGAAAACAGAAATACCAGTTACTTTTCAAAATAATAAGCAATGATATTTGATTGATTTTGGTAAAACTATTGATTTATTTAAATTTCAGAGTGAGTAATTAATTTCCTATCGCAATGGATGTTGACGATTCGGCGGTGGACCTAAGTGTTAGGTAATTTATCCATATTATATACATAATCAATATGTTATAATAAATGAGTACTTTAATATCGAATAAGTGATGTTTAAAATTTTTGATTAAAATTTTAGGTCCTTACCTCCAGAGCTGAGTGAGCTCAGAGCTTTAACGGCTAGTGGATTAACTATCACTCCCGCTCAACCTCCGCCTCATGTAAGCATTCATTTTTAAAAAGTCCTTATACATAACATATTCAATCAGTAAGTTTATAATATTTGTTGTTGATTTTTGTCATAAAATGATTTCAATAAGTGATGATTCTCATATGGTCATCTAGCAAGGTACTGTTCCATTTTTTTATTGCCTAAATTCATGCGTTTTATTTATTCTTCTAAATAGCTTAGAAAAAATCATGATTTTATCTCTCACTCTGAAAATAAGTAAAGGTATGCATGTTTAAATTCCCTACTAATTATTTATTTATTGAATATTGATTTATTATTATTATTTATTGAATTGTTATATAGTCTTACAAACTGTTTTCACTGATACTAATTAATAATTTATTTTAATTCAAAGAGATTTGTTGTTGTTGTGATTTTGTTTGTGATAAACCTTTCTCATGAAGCTCGAAATTTAACGATCTCTACCAGCGCTGTTAGCTACCTGCGTAGTGGTGACAGCATGTGAAAAAAAATACCTGTGACCACTAGGCACATAGCTAAATACCCATTTAATAAAAGACGGATCTCGAGATTCTAGCCTTTATAATATATTTTTTAAATCTCTTAATAAACTTCATATCTCTTTACCTTATTTGTAATATTGAAGTAGGATCTATTTTGCTGAATAAATAACCATTTTAACCTTGGACATAAATTTTAACATAAATAATTAAAGTAACTAACACTTTTTTTTTTTATTTTCCTTCACGCATCCAAGATTGATAGAGTGAGTATGAATCATTTTTGTAATTATTTATTGTAACCTTTCAGTTAATTATACATATGTTTCTTGTAAATATTTTGTTATATATTTAAATTAATTTTTATTATTTATAATTAGGCATTGCCCTCATCGGAAATAAACAGTATCCTATGAGAATTACTATATATAGTATATATATATATATCTATATATAATAGATATAGCTTATTGCATACTGTTTATATATTTGATGCAAATATATAAACTGTAACAATTATTGCAGCTAAATAAGCTGCCTAGGCTGTGTTCCTTTGTGGTTTACTACGACCTCCACGGATGGATATGATTGGTCCTATTCTAAGGAGGAACCACAAGCATGTTGTCAATTTGCATACGTATTATTACATGTGATAAATTTTCCTATTAAGATAAGAGGTGTTTTAGGCAATAATTGGTAACTGAGACAGTTTATCTCGGGCCAATATTATCTGTGCCACAGATAAGATAACAATTGTCAACATAGCATCATCTGTGTCCCCCGTGTGTAGAATTTTTTTATTGTATTCTTAAGATTAAGTTTTAAATCTGAGATTTTGTTATTTTATGATCTATGGATAACATGTAAATAGGTCATTGTTTCTATTCTTTTTTTTCTTAAACAAATCCATACTATTGTACTGATGTATGTAAAAGTTTGTCCGTTGTTTTTCACGTCGAAACAGTTGGCTTGTATAGACTTGGATTGAGGTGACTTTTAGCATTGAGAAATATAATTGAAGAGCTACTTTTAGCTTTTTTAGGCATGAAGTGTGGTCCTGCCCTAACAAACAAACTTACTTTCGCATTTTTAATATTAGTTAGGATGGGATTAAAGATTTATTTAGCAGCTGATGTGTCTATTTCAAGCAGCGTTGAAAGTTTCTAGATATTTCACTATAAAAAGTCATATCAATTAATAACTTTATATTGATTCAGATTTTATACAACAGTGACACGTTGTTCACTTCTATCCACTTGTCAAGTCTATTTTTAAAAGAGTTTATTGGTGGTGCAGAAACCACTTCCTCTGGTAATCTATTCCAATTACGGAGCACCCGGTTGCTGAGGGAGTGAGTGAATTTGATATAAAATGCAAGAAGCACAATGAATTTAGGTAAGAAAGATACTCAAATCTGAGTGTATATTGTACCGAATAGGGGTCGAGCGGGCGGCGGGTGCTGCGGCCGCGCGCGGAGCAGCGCAGCTACGCGGAGAGCCCCGACATCGTGCTGCTGCCGGCCGCGCCGCCGCCGCCGCCGCCGCCGCCGCCGCTGCGGAAGCCCGACCTCTCCGCGCCGCCCTTCTCTGGTCTGTTAAATGAGATTATCCGAGCCCCGGGGTTTCGCTCCCGTGGGTATTTCAGGATACAAAGTATCCTGTGTGTTATTCCAGGTTATGTTCTATCCGTGTAGCAAATTTTATAACAATCCATCCAGTGGATTTTGCGTGAAAGAGTAACAAATACACGTACTCATAATTAATACCCGTGTCACAGTTGTCGGTAGTACAGTATCTCTACTTTATAAAGCTCCATTTACTATCAGACTTTGACCAAATCCTACGAGAATAGCTTACTTTCGGGATAAAGAGTTACCTATGTGTTAATGCAAGGTATCAGCTACCTCCACACCAAATTTCATAATTATTGGTCCAGCCATTTGAGCGTAAAGAAGTGACAAACATGTAAACTTAAATTTTTATAATATTAGTGAGATTGAAAAATGAGAGAGAAATATGTGTGTGAAGTGCGACTTTGATTCGATCGCGCAACTAACCAATCACAGCGCGCCATTGTGACATAACGTCAACCACACCGAAATGTGGTTGGTTCTCCGCATCTCACTTTTAATCTATTCGAAAGTGAGATGCGAAATCACGCGTCTCACTTCGAATCGATTCGATGGTGGTGATGGTGAAAAGCAAGCCCGTACTTGGTCCACAGACCTGAGCAGCAAACTGAACTCGAGTTCTGTGAACGTGTCGATAACGCCGGCCGCGGCGGCGCCGGAGTCCCCGCGCGACCCCCGCGACGATGACTCCTCCGACGATGAGAACGAACCGCCGCTGCTTTTGGCACACAAGGTATTTACATTCTAAATTATTCAATGTCAAATTCAAATCATTTATTCAGAAATTAGACCTTCACAGGCACTTTTTCTCGTCAATTTTTATATTTATAGTTATTTCTCACAAGCTACAAACTACCTGGTATTTCGGAACGACCACTGCTGAGAAGAAATGCCGAAAGAAACTCATTTGAACAGTGTTGGTCCCTATCATGCCAGATCGGCTTACCATTATTGTTTCTTACAATGTTTTTTTTCTAATAATATATAAAAGTTCATAATGTACATAGTCAAAAGGTATCATATATATATATATATATATGTGATATACCTACCTATATCACTTATTGACTAATTTTAAACTTTTGCGTTTCATTATTAATTGCTTAATAAACGCGCACGTACCATCAGTACGCATGTTAGTCTTAGGTCTGCTTGTATATATTCAATATTGGATTGTCAATTTCTTACGTAAATTTTAACACATTCATGTCATTCACAAAGGAATACGACCGCCGGCACAGTTAACACCGAGTCATTATTTCAGTACAATGGTCGCACGTTCGTTTTATAGTAACAACATTGTGACGTTTGGGCCGATGAGAATAAGAGCTGTTTTACCGACAATACGATATATTTTGGGCAATCGCGCAATGAAGTGTAACATATCCCAGGAGCTGCCGAGCTCGGAGATCTGGGAGCGCGAGCGCCGCATGCGCGCGCTGCGCGAGCAGCTGCGCGGCGAGGAGACGCGGCTGGTGCTGCTGCGCAAGCTGCGGCATGCGCAGCGCGCGCCCTCTGTCGCGCCCGCCGCCAAGGTCACATTGTATTTCATCTTTATTTTATTCATAATGCGTGTGTTCACGGCTCTCGACTAAAGCCTCGGGCCTCAACATACACTCGTACTATATAATACACCTACGATTCACCTATATTATAAAAAAAACCATAATAACTAATTGTATTTATTTATGTAAATGGCAGCCAGCCGCCCAAATACTTTAAATTTGTGTGACATGTTAACACGTGAAGTGCAATAAAAAAAATGTGAACTTGTTATATGAACGGTAACTATAGGACACGACGGGCACGGCGCTGGCGGGCAGCGGCTGCGTGGTGCCGCCCGGCGTCACGGTGACCCCTGCACCGCCGCCCGCGCACCAGCACACCAAGGTACGTGTACTACATGTGCTGCTTTTGCATGTGTCTCTCTCTCTCTCTCATCACATAACAATACATATAATAAAACACTAGAAAAAAAATTCCAACAAAATTAAGCGATAGAGTCATAGTAACAGAGAAAGAATTTGAAAAAAAACTCTGTCTGTTTGTACACGCTAATCTTCGAAAGTACTGGACGGATTTGAATGAAACTTTTTTTTTTGTTATATAGCTATTAAGCCTGGGCAACATATAGGGTATAAATGATCTTGAAAACTGGAACACCTGATGGAGAACAATGATGGTACAGCTAAACTATAGGAAATATTGAGATGACGGCTTAACAAAAGTTGTTCAGTGTGATGAGCATTTTCTGTTGAAGTATAAAAATCGAAGATGTGGAACACCTGAAGAAGAGTCATAACAGTTCAGCTAAACTATAGAAAATATACTTTTTCAGTCTGATTAGCATCTTCTGTATGTATAGGTATCGTTACATTTGTCTGTACAATTAAATTTCTCTAATAATTTTTATTCCTTACCGAAAATTGTTCGGCCACGCGAACGAAGTTGCGGGCATCAGCTAGTATATAATATGTGATTATATTATCTGTGCATTTAGTATTGTACTTGTGTAATTTTTTATTTTGATATGTATGTGTTCTGTTGCTGCGAATGAAGTTTTTATCTATCATCTGAGGGTTTTTTAGGTTGCTTCGTTGGAATACGTAAATAAATGATTTGGCACACAATACTTACTACCCTCGAGGTTCTGGGTTCGATTCCCAGCGCGGGCAAATTTTTGTACCTGTGATCACAAATATTTGTCTGCTGTTCTGATTGTGTTGTGACCCGTTTCTGTGTTGGTGTCCTGTCCGTCGGACCCGCGATACAAGTTCAATGCTTAGTATTGCCCGTTGAGTGCTGTCTATTTATGTATTCCTTTTGGATCTGTCTGACGGGTCAGAAAAAGATAATTTTCCATGATTACCCGACCGGGGATCGAACCCGGGACCTCTCGGTTCAGAGGCAAGCACTCCACCACTGCGCCACCGAGGTGGATAATGTCAAATAAAGAAAAGCACGTGTTGCGTGTCGGTTGCAGCGGCCGAGTGCGCACGTGAGCGTGACCAGCGCCCGCCGCTCCTCCAGTCTGCCCGGCGGCGCCACGCTCACCGCGGGCCCGCCGCGACCACAGGTGTGTGTGTGTGTCTGTGTGTCTGTTACTCTTTCACGCTAAATCATAAAGCACGGATTGTCATGATATTTTTGGTACACGAATGGAATATAACCTCGAATAACGCTGGAGTACTTTATGTTTCACGAACTCCCACGGGAGCGAGGCCCCGGGGCGCAGCTAGTATGTTCATAATTGTGGCGTTTAGGTTGGGCGGTATTGAGTGAAGCGGTGGTGGTGTAATGGTAAAGACGCCGTGCCACATGAGTTTGTATACCAATCTGACTCATATTAGTTTTCATAGACCACCACTTGCTTCCGCTGAAGGGAAACATCGTGAGGAAACCTGCACTCTGGTAGACAGTTTAGTTCACTAGTGTGTTAGCGACTACCTGCCACTAGATGGCGGTAAGTAGTCGTGAAAGTCATGTCATATGCCTTTAGGCGACTTGAATAAAATCTGACACCAGTGTTAGCGATAACACACTCGATATGATGATGATGAGTTAAGGTCGCAGCTAGTATGAAATAATAAAAAAACAATTAACTTTATTCACATTTATTATAAAAAAGAAATGTCAAAGTTCACATAAAAATCAAATAAATAAATATAAATAAATAAATATATCAGGACAAATCACACAGATTGAGCTAGCCCCAAAGTAAGTTCTAGACTTGTATTATGGGATACTAACTCAACGATACTATATTTTGTAACAAATACTTAGATAGATAAACATCCAAGACCCGGGCCAATCAGAAAAAGATCAATTTTCATCATGACCCGACCGGGGATCGAACCCGGGACCTCTCGGTTCAGTGGCAAGCACTTTGCCACTGCGCCACCGAGGTCGTCAAATTGTTGCGAAACAGACATTAAAAGCCATAGTTCTAGTTACTAAACATACAATTCAAATTTTATCACGTCGTGTACATGATTTAGAGACGTTTATTGTATGAATATCGCAAAATGCCAATTTTCCACCTCTATTCACAAAATGTCGAATGTCTCTGAAACTAGAATCTCACCCAGTGGCACCCTTTTGCTTGGAACGCCGTAATTGATGTTCTTTATTTTGCCCGACATCGACTCACATCTCAGGTTGTGTTCTGGACTGTGACGCCGCAAAGCCCATAGTGGGTGTAAACAATTTTAAAATTTTGAAGTTCGGCTATGGTTTTACAATCAGCTGTTTGCAGGTCGTGATTCTTAATTGAGAGTAGATTGCAATGGAAAGGTAAGAACACGATGTATTGCACGTCAAAAGTTATCCAGTGTATACCTATATACAGCCAACAGCACATCAACCTACCCAAATTCATTGCAAAGCCGCCGCCTATAACAGCCCCATAGTGGTTCATGCGGGGGTAACTTGATGTTGGCTGTACCTTAAAATGGCATACAAAATGTTCTAGAACATAAAGAACCTTAAAATAATGTAGTGTTTGTTCGTCAGTCGTCGTCGTCAGGCGGCGCTAGCATCACCCCCTCGGTGACCATCACCCCCGCGCCCCCTCCCGCCTCGCACCAGGCCTCTGCTAAGGTATATATATACAGGGTGATTTCTTATACTTTGGCATATTTTATCTACATGCTCAGTCGATGGTACTGAACAACTTTTCGTATGGAAGCAACCTTGAATAGGTCAGCTGATTTTTTTTTCGCGATGTCCGAGTTACTCCCATACTAAAAGTTGTACACAATCATGGAGCATGTAGACAATATATATTGACAATGTATAAAAAGTCACCCTGTATTTATTTTGTGTTTATGTCAAATCTTTAAATAACCTCTGCACATACAAATAATAGGAAAACGTTTCCTATTCATTCAACTTCATATAATTACATCAAAATTGAAATTAGGAAAAAGTCAATCTGAAGATCACTTGGAGAAAAGACTGCGGTGAAGTTTATTGCGCCGCTTCTTCTTCACCTGAGCTTTTAAAAGTCAACTTAGTCGAAGTAATTTTTTGAAGTCAATAAGTGATGTATCCTAAGTTTAATAAAGAATTTTGATTTGAGTTTAATCGTAGAGAGGCAACAAACATACCTTCAGATAATTAACATTTCGTATAGTTAATGTCGGATAATGAATTTGCTGAGATTATTTTGGATTGATTGATTGATTTAACAATTGCTAGCCTGCTCAGGATAATTCGTCGGTAACCAGTAGTACCAGCGATGCTGTGAGTATGGAAATGTGATTTCAATCATGTACCTTCTCCTTTTAATTTTATCTCGACGATGTTAACACTCATATTTGAGTGTTTGCCCATGGTCCCTGTGATAGTCTCCGAAAGGTACCACGGGAATTATTTTACCCCTGAATTTAGTATAAGCCAACTAATTTAAAAATAAGGATATTCTCTTGTATGTAAATATGTAATGCTGGCCACTAAAGATCGTGGCTCATAATATAAAGGAGCTTTTTGTTATTTTGTAATTCCTTGTTACATCAATGTAACAAGGAATTACATTGTCCTTGTAAGGACATAGATTATACTATCCTTGTAAGGACATGCGCAGAAGGAAATTGTTACCAAATGTATTATTACTATCCGCGGATCAAAATCGCCAGTCTCCAGTCATGGGAGAGACGCCACAAAGTGCGCGATTTCGTTGCCCTGCGAGATCTTCCGCCTGGCCATGATCTGGCCCACTGAGCCCTGGCCCACTTGGAAGTCGCTAAACAGACTGCGCACTCGAGTGGGCCGGTGCAAACACAATCTGGCTAGGTGGGGTATGCTTGACCAGTCTCAGAACATGTGCGATTGTGGCTTCTCCCCACAGTCGATGGCTCCTCTCCTCGCCTGTCCCGAGTGTCCATGAATGGCAGTTTCCGATGGAGCCATCGAAGTGGCTCGGTTCCGGCAAGAATATATTTTGGTACCACTAATGTTGGAATTCTGGAAAACTGGAATTTCCCTTCCAAAAATTTTTTGTTTTCTTCACATTAAATTTTGATATTAGTTAAAAAGCACATGTGATATTTATGTATAATAAATAATATAAAGATAGATGATGATGAACGATTCCCGACGCAGGCCAGTTCGCGCAGCTCCGAGGACACGCAGACGCCGGCGCAGCGGCAGGCGGCCGCCAAGCTGGCTCTCAGGAAACAGCTGGAGAAGACTCTGTTGCAGGTGAGTTGCGATACCACTCACAACTATGGTCTGATATTTCTATGGTCGTTATAAACAAAACTGTGTAGTGGCAATTGAAATGTAAAAACATAATATTGGAACACAAAATCGGCGGCAAATTTTGTGAGAGAAAAATATTTAAAATTGGAATGACGTTCCGAATTTATTTATTTAGTGCAATATTGGTGGCCAGTGCAGTTATAAATTACAATGTCTTTTTTTAAATTAGCCTGTGGATATATTTAAGCATATTGTTTTAATATTTATTACTGGGTAATAAATATTAAAACAATATGCTTAAATAAAAAATAGTTGCAGAATAATTAATCTGACAGATAGTAAATGAAACAAGCAGATTTCTTTTACCTAAAAGATTTTTTGTCTGCCTTTTTACGAAACTGTACTTTTACGAATTTTTTACTTTGATGATTTTGATAATTTATATATTTGTAGAAAGACGTATCAATGCCTACATAACGAAGTTTTTTTTTACATCAGAAAAATAATCTTTTTTTTTTCACTAAACATTTTGCAGATAACAATAATAATTGAACTAATCAATTTTAAATTTTCAGTCAAAAATAGTACGAAGTATTTATTTATTTACAATCTGATAACAAAGTATGTTCACACGACAACGCTGACTTGCATTCTTAGGTTCAATAGGCGTCATAATTTACAACACAGTGTTGGTACAGAAATAAAGTATTGTACACAACAATAATTCAAAAAAGGTAGGTAGGTAGAGTAAAATGCTATTGTGCGCAGTTCCACCTGCGGTCAAATTGTGGGTTATATTTGACCTTGGGGTCGGCCCAGGGGTGTGCGGCCCAGCCGTGAAGGCGTGACAGACAGTAGATTAGTATGTATGAATATGGATAAGGAAGTGTGGATTCATTTAAGTAGGTAGGTACTTTAAAAAATGTAAACCGCGTTGTCATGTCTTTTTATTGAAATATACACATAAGAATGAAAATCTATGCACATTACAAATTATTTATACACTGAAGTCATTTTTTGAAAAACAAAAAAGATTTCTAAGTATAATTCACTGCCTAAGTATAATTGCGTCCAACCCCGGCTTCGCTCACTTTGTCACTCCTGAAGGTTTCGTCTATCTCTGTGCCAAATTTCATCAAAATCGGCCTAGTACTTTTTGAGTTTAGTCATGACAAACAAAAATACAAATCTTTTCTCTTTATAATATTAACCAGCCGGCCTGCCTAACGCGAAAAATTAAAATGCATGCAATATTATGAAGTTCCTATTTCTATTCTGCATCGGCTTGTCCTCTGTATAGTAGATGTTTTGTACACTTTAGGTGTTGATTTTCGCCTAGCACACATAATAGTCACAAGCTATTATAAATTAATGATTTGTTTAGTTTTGAAAGATCTACCGTATAATTAATTGTAAAAAATAATAATATTACGATAATATTTATTAAAATCCCGCTGATATCTTGTGCTTTTTATAAGATTCAAAACATGTTTGGAAAATAAATATATGCTATGAAAATACTCGAAGTGATTGTTAATAATTCGAAATGGAAACTTAAAGTTCATTATGTGAATGTTGTGGTTGAAATGCGATTGTTGTGTGGTACATTTTCTCGTTGGCGTCTCTCCTGCGACGCCTTTAATGTAAGTTGCGTTATGGTATTAGGACAGGTATAGGTATTAGGACAGGTATATGTATTAGGACAGGTATATGTATTAGGACAGGTATAGGTATAGGACAGGTATATGTATTAGGACAGGTATATGTATTAGGACAGGTATAGGTATTAGGACAGGTATAGGTATTAGGACAGGTATAGGTATTAGGACAGGTATAGGTATTAGGACAGGTATAGGTATTAGGACAGGTATATGTATTAGGACAGGTATAGGTATAGGACAGGTATATGTATTAGGACAGGTATATGTATTAGGACAGGTATAGGTATTAGGACAGGTATAGGTATTAGGACAGGTATAGGTATTAGGACAGGTATAGGTATTAGGACAGGTATAGGTATTAGGACAGGTATAGGTATTAGGACAGGTATATGTATTAGGACAGGTATATGTATTAGGACAGGTATAGGTATTAGGACAGGTATAGGTATTAGGACAGGTATATGTATTAGGACAGGTATAGGTATTAGGACAGGTATATGTATTAGGACAGGTATATGTATTAGGACAGGTATAGGTATTAGGACAGGTATATGTATTAGGACAGGTATAGGTATTAGGACAGGTATATGTATTAGGACATGTATAGGTATTAGGACAGGTATAGGTATTAGGACAGGTATAGGTATTAGGACAGGTATATGTATTAGGACAGGTATAGGTATTAGGACAGGTATATGTATTAGGACAGGTATAGGTATTAGGACAGGTATAGGTATTAGGACAGGTATATGTATTAGGACAGGTATAGGTATTAGGACAGGTATATGTATTAGGACAGGTATAGGTATTAGGACAGGTATATGTATTAGGACAGGTATAGGTATTAGGACAGGTATAGGTATTAGGACAGGTATAGGTATTAGGACAGGTATATGTATTAGGACAGGTATAGGTATTAGGACAGGTATATGTATTAGGACAGGTATAGGTATTAGGACAAATCACACAGATTGAGCTAGCCCCAAAGTAAGTTAGTTCGAGACTTGTTATGAATGTGATATACTCGATTTACCATATCATTTTTCAGTTTCGTGCATTTGTATTAAGATAATTTCGATGTGTTCAATGTGTTTACACAACCGGCCGCCTGTCTGACGTCAACCGTCCATGGGAATGTTGCTGATACCTATCAGTTGCTCATGTTATGTATCCCTTAGTCGAGGCCTTAAAATGGACCACAGCTAACTCAAGAACTTGAGTAAACAAATTGCTAAACAAATTATGAGTGTTAATTTATTCAGAAATTAAAACTTCACAGGCACTTTTTCACGTCAATTTTTATATTAAATAGTTATTTCTCACAATCTACAAACTGCTGGCATTTCGGAACGACCACTGCTGAGAAGAAATGCCGAAAGAAACTCATTTGAACAGTGTTGACCCCTATCATGCCAGAAAAAAATCAACTTATAATGGTAGGATAATATGGTTAGCAAGTTGTGACATGTGGTCCATTCTAAGGCCGCGACTATGGGATACATAACCTGGGCAACTGATAGGCATCAATAGCATTCCCAAGGAGGGTTGGCGTCAGGCCGGCTGCCGGTTCGAAAATCACAGCTGAAACTGCGAAATTTTCTTCGAACTTTCCCATTTAAAATATTAGCGGGATGTCATTTTACATCCTTACATATACATATTATAAAACAAAGTCGCTTGCCGCGTCTGTCTGTTCGCAATAAACTCAAAAACTGCTGCACGGATTTTCATGCGGTTTTCACCAATAGATATTGTGATTCCATTCCTGTGGAAGGTTTATGTGTATAATGTATTAATTGTACCCAAGCGAAGCCGGGACGGGCCGCTAGTATACACATAAAACTATCTACTCCTAACCTATATTATTCTTGACCAAAGTTTACTAATTATAAGTTTAATAAAGTAATTTACAAATCAATATTTCAAATATATATATATAATTATAATATAGCGTGGCCTAAACATACTAATGGACGTAATATCTGAATAAATTTACTTTTATTTTTGTTTTATTTTTTTACAAAATAAATAGAATAATAAAAAATCATGTTAATTCCACAGATCCCGCCCCCCAAACCGCCCCCGCCGGAGATGAATTTCATTCCATCTCCGAGCAACACGGACTTTGTATACTTGGTGGGGCTTGAGCACGTGGTGGACTACCTCACCAACGAAGATCGGTGAGTGTTGATCAAATAAGCCATTGCCCGCGGCTTCGCCCGCGTGAAGTTCTCTACGAAAGCGGAACACAAACTTTCACCCCCAAATTTTATCAATGTGGGGGTTGATTTTATAAAATAAATGTTTCCACACTCAGCATGCCGCGGTCGTCGGTGCCGGCGGTGTGCGCGCAGTGCGGCTGCGACTTCACGCCGGTGTGGCGCTGGGAGCGCGCCCCCACCCAGCCGCCGCAGCCCCGCGCGCCGCGCCCGGACGCCACATTCTCGGCCGCGCCCGCGCGCCGCTTGTGCGAACTCTGCGTCTCCGGGAACGTCAAAAGGGCTCTTAAGGTTATTACACTATAAGCTAAGAATGTGATGAGAGTTTTCAGATGGAATATAAGCAATCTTGGGAAATGTACCTTTTTAATGGTGAAAGGATTTTTGAAATCGGTTCGGTGGTTTCGGAGATTACCCGCCTCAAACATCTTACCTAATCTAATCGTAATTATGTCAAGTAGAACTGAATTTGTCGATTATTTTAATTCAAACTTAACTTATCCAGAAAAAATAATTTTGCGCAAGGTCGTTAAATGCAAACGATTTCCGTTGTCTAGACACGAACTCACAAACGCTTACAATAATAGTATTTATAATAATATAATAATAGTATAGACTAAAAAAGTCTGAAGCGGCTTGTGCTTTAATGGTGTCTTAATCTCCGTCGCGTCTGTGAATTAAATGGTTCTAGGAGGGAATCACTTATACGCAGTCGGTTAAGTTTAAAATTAGCACGCTGTATATGTGCGTCTCTTTCGTGCCGCGCGACGACTGCCGAGCGCGGCCACTAACACGACACTAACGACGTGTGCGCCGAAAGATTAGTATAGTAGATTAAGTAGTCCTTCGGATTACAAAAAGTTGTTTTTACTGTTTTCTCTTCGCATTTTAGTGACAACAATGATATTTTAGTTTTATCTGTCTATTGTGTTGATTTAGTTTTTTAGGCTGTACTGATTTTTAAATTTGTAAAACAAACTTCTCTGCCGCGTTTGTCTGTTTGTTAATGATATACTCAAAAACTATTCCACGGATTTTCATGTAGTTTCCACCAATATACCTTATGTATAGGTTGGAACGTACACCGGCATTCGCGTCGATTATGAATAAATAAATGTTTTATCCGAGCGAAGCCGGAAGCCGTCACCGGCTGGCAGTGTGCAGTGTACAGGAGTACAGATGTACAGTGTAACAGTCGTGCGCAGGCGGAGCACACGGCGCGGCTGAAGACAGCGTTCGTGCGCGCGCTGCAGCAGGAGCAGGAGATCGAGCGCCGCCTCAGCGCCGCCGCCTGCTCCCCCCCCCCTCCGTCTGCGTCCGCGCCGCCGCCGCCGCCGGCGCACGCGCATCGCACGCAGATCGTGAGTATTGCATATACTGTGCTGTGCACAGTCTCTGACGAACCATTACAAGTTGTATCAATTTTTGTTTTCATTTTCTTCTGAGCGATAACCGTTCCGAAATGCTAGTGTGTAGCTCGGGTAAATCCCGACTAATATTATAAATGTGACAGTTTGTTTGTTTGTTTATTCTCTTCACGCGTTATCAACTCAATGTTCTTGATGTTTTGCATATATCGATAAGGGTATGGAGAAGGACATAGGATACCTTTCATCCTAGAAAAAAAACTATTGCTCCCGTGAGATCCCATTTTAGCACGAAGAAAAAACTGGTCCCGAGGGCATTTAATAGCTAACATAGAATAAGGCGTGGTAATGTGCCTATTAAGGTCCAATTTCTGATGAAATGATTTGTCCTTGTGTTAGGACAAATGAAGTAAATATTATACATTGTGTGTAGAGCCGAGCGCCGCGCGCGGCCGCGTCTCCGGCCGCGCCCGCGTCGCCCGCCGCCAAGCCCGCCGCCGCGCCGCCGCCGCCCAGGTATACATTCATTGCTATCTATCTATCAATCAATCAATCAATATATTACGACAAATCACACAGATTGAGCTAGCCCATAAATAAAAGAAATTAAAATTGATTTGTCATAGCAACCCGGCTCGATTGCGAATGTGTGAAAATGTGCAGACATCGGTATTCGTAATAAACTCGTAAGATACCACATCTTCCCTTATCAATTTTATCTATGAGCTAGCCCCAAAGTAAGTTCTAGACTTGTGTTATGGGATATTGACTTCAACGATACTATATTTTATAACAAATACATATATACAGATAAACATCCGAGACCCGGGCCAATCAGAAAAAGATCATTTTTCACCGAGATCGTAAAATTTTATTTTTCTATTTATGTACACAATATAACAATGTACATATAAAACTTACAAATAGAAAACTAAGTGCATAGAAATTTCTTCCAGTTGGTCTGAAACTGGAAGAAATTTCAATAGAAATAACGGAAGAAAAATAGAAAAAAAAAGAAAAAATACTATAAACATAATGCATAATATATAAATTATTTAAAAGAATTACATATAGAAATAAGTAAATGTATAAATCTATAAAAATATATACAAATAATATATAACAATATACTCGTTATATATTAGGATGAAACGGAAAGTTACGCTACTTCTTTTCGAGTGTTATTTATTTACGTGAATCAACAGCTGTCAATGCAGAATATATAACTATTGCCAACACTCGTGTCACATTTTCTTAAAGGCATCTCAAATGACTTTCACGACTCGTCTTCCTTACCATTTCCTATCATCATTAAAGTCGGCACAGTATCTTTTCTCTTCATAATTAACTATTTGCAGTCATACTGGAGTGGTTCTCAGAGCGTTTCGACCGCTGTCATCACGATCCGTCAATTTTCTTGAGGAAGGAATCATTTCCAAAGTCAATCATTCATAAAATCGACATTAGCACAGTACAGATTAATTATTTTAAAGTCAGCAGAACTAATATTTATCTATAGGTCAGTGTCGTTTGTCCGTCGGACCTGCGATACAAGCTTAGTGCTTAGTGTGGACCGTTGTGTGTTGTTCATTTATTTATTTATTTACAAATAGGAGCTCATCAATGACATCGGAACTTCGCAGCCATCACGCAGAGCGCTCGGACCAAGTTCCCGCCAAGAAAGGTAAAGGTAAATATATCGATCTTTTATATAATACTTACATGAAGCAAAAATAACGAGTTGTTTTACGCGGGCCTGAGTCAGTCGAGTGGGGTAAGCGGTTTCGCCCTCTTTCCGTACGGAAAACTGAATAAGGCAAAAACTACTTGGAGCCCTATTTTCAATTTCCTAAGTGATAATGCGCGGGGATGAGGCGTTAAGTGGGATAAACGGGTCCGCCCCATTTCGAACGGAAAACGAAATAAGCTCCGCCCCTTTGCGTGACGTCTGTGTGTCTTTTTAAACCTCGACGCATTTTTTTTTCCTAGCTAATACGTATATTTTGTCCTAGGATCGTCTTCAAGCAGCAACAGTCAAGGTAGCAGCAGCAAGCATCAGGTATGTTCCTATCTCGGCATTTACGACATTTGCTAGCATTAATTTGACATACATATAATCTACATAGAACTCACAAGATTATTCAATTATTCTTATGGAGGAAAAAAATTGAAAGTGCGCACACACAACTGTACATCGCAGCCAATGTTACGTGTCCCTCAGCACGTAACTGTACATCATAGCCATGATTTAATGCCCCTCACATTAAAAATATACATTTTGTAAGTATTGAATAAAATCTATATTCTAAAAAGGATGAAAAATATAATTGAATGGAAACCTGCATTAACAATAATATAAAGTTATTAATTGATATCAGTGATGTGACTTTTTATAGGGAATTATCGAGAAACTTTCAACGCTGCTTAATATAGACACATCAGCTGCTGAAGCTGCCCGCCTGTTACTCAATAAATAAATAAATAAAAAATTTAAACGCTGCATTCAAAATGTATGGAGATGCGCGCGAATTGCAGTCCTACCATCAACAGAACGTTTCCAATGCAACTCAGTTCACTTTAGGAACCTAAAATTAATCGCATTCATAATAAAAATTAATTCGATGGTACGAATTTGCGATGCAGATCAGTTTAGGTCGCAAAGTGGGTCGCGTTAGGAGATAATGGTAAAACAATACATCTTTATTGCCCATAAGTACAACAGTATCAATAAAAATAAATACAATAGCATACATATGGACAGCAGCAATGAGCAGAATGAATGAATGAATGAATGAATCTCTTCCAGCCAACCGAATACCTCTGGTTACCAAAAATTAACTAGGTTTCCGAATCCGGGCTCAAGTTCGCATGATAAGTATAGTCTTCCTCAGCAGCTGGCGGCGGCGGCGGCCGCGCAGATGGCCTTCGAGCAACACAGTGCTGCCGCCATGCAGGCGTTACAGCACCAGCTGTTGAGAGGTAATATATGATCCCTTTATCCTTATATCCCATTTGATATATGTCTGTGATCAACTCTTTATAGTCAATCGAACGCAACTGGGAACATGCAGAGATTAGAGAGAGAAGAGTTAAATATATTTGCAATAAATCGTCCATACAAAATATTCATGAGGGCCTACATTTATTCAGACCACATGTCAGGACGAAATCTCCTTTTTATCCCTTTTAATGGCAATTTGTGTAATAAAATTAAAGCAAAATTAAGTAAATAAATAATATTAATTTATTTATTTACTTTACATATATTTATATTTGTACAAATCACACAGAGCTAGGCCCCCAATAAGTTCGAGACTTGTGTCATGGGATACTAACTCAACGATACTATATTATATATTATAACAAACACATATACAGTGCAACCTTAATATAACGTACCTCAATATAACGACTTTCTCGATTTAACAAATTCTTTGTAATCCCCTTGGATTGTCCATAAGAATCAATGTAAAATATCCCTTTACATTACGAGCTTTTTTTGCGAACAAATCTCCTCTCCCTCTTTATAACGAATTTTTAACTATCAAGAAAAAGTATAAATACCTCTAATTGACGAATTTCGTCAACCCAAAGTAATTTAAACACTGCTGTTTTCTAAGTAATAAAACTTTTTCCCTCTGTATAACTAATTTTAGACCAACCTAACCTCAACATAACGAACTTCAGTTCAACGAATTACTTGATATAACGAATATTTATTTGTTCCCTTCCGATTTGTTATATCGAGGTTGCACTGTATATATATATATATATATATATATATATAGAAAATCATCCAAGACCCGGGCCAATGAGAAAAATATCATTTTCCATCATGACCCGACCGGGCATCGAACCCGGGACCTCTCGGTTCAGAGGCAAGCTTGAGGAATAGATCGCAGTGGCGGTTAGAAAGTTTTATTTTATATTGTAAAATCAAGTAAAAACAAGGTTCTTGAATGGGTGATGGTATCGTAACGTGGCAACCAAGTAACTATGAGCAATATCCAACACAAGCCTTCCACCACTGCGCCACCGAGGTCGTCATATTATATAACGTCATTTTTCCCCACATTTTTTTCACACGATCTCAAATATCTCTGAAACTGCCGTATCGTTAGAACCCAAAAGCGTCGTATGACGATGAGTATTGTTGAGAGTGAGGTTGTCTGTCTGTCTGTGGGCAGGGCTGAGCGCGGCGCCGGGCGCGGCGGCGATGTCGCCGGCCGCGACGGCCGCGGCGATGATGCAGTTCTCGCCGCTGCTCTACACCTACCAGCTGGCCATGGCGCAGGCCTCCGCGCTCGGCAAGCGATGTCAGTATATCCTTATTCTTGTACACTCTTGTTTGTTTCTTTTTTTGTAATACATAGGCTGCTATTTATGTATCCGGAACTGGCCAATAATTCTAGAATATTTAAAAAGTAATTACAACATTTGAAAATAGAACTCTTCGGCTAGAGAATAAATATTTTTCATGTCCCTGTCATTTGTTTTTTTCAATTGGCGCCAATTTTGAAAATAGCTTGTCTTCATTGCCATGGATTTAACTCGTGAACATTTTCGCGCGATGATTTATTATGATTTTCGGCGTGGATTAACTCAAAAACAGTGCATCGAACAACTGATTTTAACTTTTGGAGATGAAGCACCATCGAAAACCACTGTGTATTATTGGTTTAAGGAATTTCAACGTGGACGGTCTATGCTCACGGATGAAATTAAGGAGGGTCGTCCTAAATCGGTAGTGGTACAACAAAATATTGATGCTGTGCGACAATTAGTAATGCAAGATCGTCATGTTACATACCGCGAGATAGAGGCGTCTCTGGGCATTAGTATGACGAGTATACACGCGATATTACACGAACATTTAATTGTTAAAAAAATTTGTTCGCGTTGGATTCCGCACAACTTGAGCGTAGATCAAAAACAGGCTCGTGTCGACTGGTGTAAGAAAATGATAAAAAATACAACCGTGGCACGTCAAAAGCTGTTTATAATATCTACACAGGTGACGAAACCTGGATCTATGCTTATGACCCTGAAACTAAACAGCAGTCAACGGTGTGGGTCTTTCAAGATGAACCGAATCCAACAAAAGTTGTTCGTGCGAGAAGAAGAACTTTAAAGCAAATGGTCGCTTGTTTTTTTGGTATCAACGGACATGTAGCTACAGTGCCACTAGAGAATAGTAGGACGGTTAATTCTGAATGGTACACCACCATTTGTTTGCCAGAAGTCTTTGAAAAAATACGAAAGAACAACCCACAACGCAGAATCATACTTCATCACGACAATGCTAGCTGCCACAAGTCGGCTGAAACAAATAATTTTTTGGAGGGTCAAAAGATTGAATTGACGGGTCATCCGCCGTACAGCCCCGACCTGGCACCCAATGATTTTTATTTATTTCCAAACATTAAAAATAAATTACGTGGTCAACGTTTTTCGAGCCGCGAAGAGGCCGTTGATGCGTTCAAAACACACGTTTTGGACATACCTCAATCAGAATGGAAAAAGTGCTTTGAAAATTGGTTTCAACGTATGCAGAAGTGCATAGATCATCGCGGAGAATACTTCGAGAAACAATAAAACCATATGTAATAATATATGTTTGTTTAATTTTGTTATTCCGGATACATAAATAGCAGCCCTCGTAACAAGGTAGATACATTGTCCTCTTGCACGCGTTGTGAGTATATCCTTATTCTTATTTGTTTCTTTGTTTGTAATAACTAGAACGATACGTTGTCCAACGGCGGACTTATCCCACGTAGGGATCTCTTGCAGTCAACCGGCGATAGGTTGAGAGGACGTGTATACAGCAGCAGGCTAGTCTATAGAACATAAAGTCATGTCACCAAGTAGTTAGTTACCAAGTTAATTATATATATGTATATTAATTATACACACGACAACAAAATGTATAGAGCTGATTTTCAACTTTTACCTTTTGCACTACAAGTGGAGTGCAAAAAGTAAAATATATAAAAATCGAAATACATTTTGTGACGTGTTTCGATTTGGTTTGACGCAAGGCGTTATAATTTTCTGTAAGACAATGTGGCCGTCAAAATCTTCATAGTAGACTGTGACTACATTGTGTGATGGAAATCTATAATACTTGGCAATAAATTCCTTTATCTACTGTAAAATAATTTGGAAAGAGAAAGAAAGAGAAATATTATTCGCTAATAAACAAAAGAAATTAGTAAAAATAGTGGCGCTAGTGTGCACTTATATCCTTACTAAATATTGTGAAAGGATACATATTTGTGGAAAAATAAAAGAATGTCCCCCTGTAGCGGGTAAGAGCGGCAGTTCTGGCAGCACGGCGGCGATGGCGGCGGAGATGCAGCGCGTGGCTGAGGCTCAGCGCCAGTATCTGCTGGACATGATCCCCGGCCAGCACCAGCGCAACCCCTGGACCAACAACTGAGGTGCGCCCAATACTAATTTACTTTAACTTTAATGCAACAACTGAGGTGCGGGCAGGGTCGAACATTTTGTCCGCCGTCATTAACCGCCTTCAAGACAATTTTACATTAATAACTCAGATTATTATACAAAATTTTGGATAGTAAAAATATTCTTGTCTTTGTTGAAATTTGAAGGAGGATAATGACGGTGATCGAAACACTCAGAAATTCACCCGGCAATACTAGTTGACATTTTTTTGTTTTGATGACTATTTGAAGAATATAATATATTAATAGAAATAGAAACTTACCTTTGACCTTAAATTCATATAAACACCAGTGAAAAAAAATTACTGTGATAATGACAATGTAACTAATAAACGAAACGACAAAAATAATTCAAATATGTGACAAAATTAAAATCATACATTTTTGTACTCGTGTAAATGCTCCATAATAAATGACACGTAGAAGTGACGTCACAATGTGGTAACATGTTCGCAACAAAAGCTATGTTTGTTCGACAGATACATTAAATATTACGTTTATGGTAGTGACTTCATAATAAAAGTTGGACCAACAATTAAGGTATAAGAGCGTGCAATACTACAGTACATTTTTCATCGAAAAATAAAGATGACAAGTACCAATGACGATGTATGTTAGAGGGTCGCGGACACACTAGCTGTGAGTTTATTTCTTTCGAGTGATACATAGTGCTTTATACAACACCTGCCTGCGACGATTATAAAAATAATAATATTAAAATACAATTTCTAATACATAAATAATTACATAACGTTCATCAAATGTTCACGTTCGCGGTGTGTATTTCGTAATTTTTTAAAAATAGAATAAAAATATTTTATTTTTAATCGATTACTTTCCAGCCAGTAACATCATACTTTTTTAAATTTAAAATACAATTTTATATAGAGCTTGTATAATAGTGATGTATTGCGCCAGATTTTGAAGTTTCCTAATAGACATTGTTCGGAACAAAAGAAATGTAAATAGCGTAAGTTTCATTGACTGCGATACTATTGTTAATTACGCGATATACTATTTTATTGTTCTTATCAAAGTCTATCAGCAATTAAAAAAGGGTTGCTATTACAATGATATATAAATTTTTAATTGCTGCATGGAGCATACTGATGTATTAAAGTGACATTTAATTATTGTATAAGGGTTATTTAAATATATATGCATGCTATATGCATTTTATTTTATACCAAATTATTAATTTTAATACTAACATTTTTATCTTTCATTAAACTTTTAGACCAAATCCTACGGGAATCGCGTACCGTCGGGATAAAAACCTAATCTATGTGGTAATCCAAGGTATCAGCTACTTAAATACCAAATTTCGTAAAAATTGACCCAGCCGTTTTGATTGTGAAGAAGTAACAAATGTACTCACAAATTTTCATGTTTATAATTTTTTAATAAAAATAAATATATAGGCACAATGCGGACTAATCATATACGTCACTATGTACTCTGGTTCATGATCTCTAGTAATAATGATTACCTAAGGCTTATATATTAATCGTATGTTTTGTTTTAGGTACGACAGAAAGAAAGCATTTGCTAGATCAGAAGAGAATCTAAAAATAAGGTCAATCGCACACAGCAACACGGGGTTTTACACATTAATCACTGTAGTACATATCGACAGATCACACAGATTGAATTGACCCCAAACTTTGACACGTTATGGGATACTAACTTAACGATACATATTTTTTAAATAGATAAAATTCAAGACCCGTCTTTATATCCCGTCGGAGTGCCGGAAAGAAATCGTGCTTTTTGTCTGCACATAATCATGGTAGTGTTAAAATGTAAATATTATGGACGATTTTATCAATTGATTCATTTAAAACAATGATTTTTAATACAAAAATTGATAATATCGTTCACAATATCTATCCACTTTGTGAATCAAACCACAAAGTTTTTTTTTTATTTGTACAGGTGAGGGCAGATAAAATTTTTCCTTGTAAAATAGGTTTCTTTGCAAATGTACACATGTACACATTACAAAACTTGACCGACTTCATGATTAAGTATATGTGACGTTCCACAAGAAATAATGTACCTAACATTATGGAGGGAAATTGCTTAGGAGCCATTTCATAAATAATGGCCGGGGCGGGGTGCTCTGGTTCCGTGTGTAGGGACACATACATAGATATCAGATCTGCAGGCGTCGCATACTAGTAACTCCTATCCATATTTTTTTTTATAATTCCCAGATAATCCTAAACGTGTATTTGATTAATAACTTTTTGTTGTGTATCGGGACACAGGACAAATGAAACGATTCGTTGTTGGAAACAGACTGACGTTTATAAAGACGAAGACATAAGTCGAACCATGACAGTGACGTGGGCTTGCCACATTCGTATGTATCATAGACAATATATAACACTTATAAAATGGAGTGAATATTGTAGCGGGAACTCTTTCCCGCTACAATATTCATCAAATTCCTCTGAATTTGAACTAAAGACGGGAAACAATTCAAATAAATACTAAAGAAGATGCGATAAAATGACTGAGAAATTTGCTTAGTTAAAAGGCTAGTTAGTATATAATCGCAAATTAAAAATGAGATGTAACAATTTGAAAATCTTTCAATGTAATCAATAATCTCAAATTCTCTCGAAAAGTTGCAATATGGGAGCTCCAAAAGTTAAATCGTGCGCTGAATTTCCAATCGCTTCAAAGACGTTACACACAGATGAGCACTGCCCTCCATAAGATAACTTTCCTCGTGGAACGACACAAATAAAGAAATGCCTAAATCGTGAATTACTAGTCGATTATGATAAAAAAAACACACGTTAAATTTTTACGTCGTTAGGTTTACAGAACCTACCTGAGAAATTTTTAGAATTTGATTATACAATTTTTTTTAATTTTGTCCAAAAGTTGAAAACGTGAAATGAGACCCATATGTCTTGTGCGATCAGACTAGTATGTTAAGTAGATATTATTAGTGGATAAGGTAATCTAGGATCCGATAATCAATTTTTCACTCATATACTTAAAGTCGTACGCAACTACTTGCCACTAAATGGCGGTAGGTAGTCGTAAAAGTCATGACTAAAGGCGATTTGAATACATTCTGACACTGTTAGCTACACTCGATAAAAAAAGAAATACGGTGTCCTTCAAACGTAAATTTGAATAACACGCCTGGAGTGTTTACATGTAAAGGGACACGCATGGGCAGTTTTCGCTAGCAAAAATTTATACTAGTGCATTAATTAGTGAAATTTAAGTAAAAACTTAATTTTCGAAGTTTTGTAAAGGTTGTAATTTTGAAATTTATTAGTAAGTAAATCTGTGAAGAATTGTTTTTTTGAATCCTAACGTGTAAGTTACTTTAAATATTTTAACTATAGAACAATAAATGCACAAAACTATTGAAATACGTAAATCGTATGTAAGAATAATGTTTGAGTGTGCTCTAAATTAAGATTCGATTTTATATGATGATCAGTAATTATAATAAAAGATTAAGGTACGGAACTGTTGTTTTATTTATTGAAAAACAATAATTATATTGCATACAAATGTGTATATTTAACACAAAATAAGAAAAAAATATTGTCCTTAATATTATTCTTTCAGCATTATCGAAGATGCCACCAGATTCTGAAAAGACGAGTCACGCTTGTACACATAAAGCACACTTGTACCGCTCCCACCCGTCAAAATGACGTTCATTGAAATATGAGCTTTAAAGCGTTGTCTGAAGATATATTTTACAATGACATGAAATTAACGGACGGCTTGTTGTCAGCTCTCGTGTATAATGCAAAAGATATCTTACAACAGACGTTTTAAAGCTCACTTTTCATCTTGCAGGGAGCGGTGCGGTAGAAGGGACCTTAACCCCCACCTAACTATCAGAGGGGGGCAGGTATATGGGTGAATTTCACGAGCGTTTTGAACGCCGCCGCGGGCTGTCATTGCTGTTTATTAAGTTGTACCATACACAGTGATCAATTTAATTATCTTATTTTATAAATAAGTAAAGTACGGATAATGTTTAATTAAAAAAAAAAATGCGACACTAATGAAACGCTTCACGGCGCGTTCAAACAGTCGAGAAATCACCCATCTACCATCGACTGCACTACTCTACTCCCACATTATCTTCGTAAGATACTTCGTGTCAGTGTTTCGTGTACAGCGTTCACGATAATATCGGTCGCTACACGTTCCTAATCTAACAAAACCAACATAACTACCACAAGGAGAGTTTAGTGTAGGCTTGCCGTAAAACATCATGTCAGATGCCTTTAGACGACTTGATAAAATACCTCGATAAATAACACTATCAATAAGAAGAATACTGCGAAAAGTCTGTGATATGTTAGTAGCTAAGCAACACTAAGCCCGTCAGGTTTCTGTCCTTGACTGTTCCATTCTCACCTTATGTTCGTCGAGATATATCGTATCGGAGTCAGCGGCGAGGATCTGCACGGCGTCCACGATCACATCGGCCGCTTTCTTCACGTTCTTAGCGAACATTGCCAGCACCTCGCTCACCGACACCTGTGGATATATATACAGGGATATATATATATATACAGGGTTACTGGTATCTAACGCATAACCTTCCAAAGGCGCATAAGGTACATAGAGACTGACATCTTTTGTCTAAACGTAATGAATAAAAAAAAAAAACATTTTTTTAGTTTTAATGTCGGTTCTATAAAACGTGAACTCTATGTTCGATTCCGCTACATAAACGCTACTGTACTGTCTCGTGAGAATCACAAAGTAGATTGTATTTTTTTTTTATATGAAAAAAACTACGAATCAAGAAAAGTCGTAGAATAAAAGTTGCTTGTTTTGATGTACCAAGTAGTCTTTAGGAGGTTATGCGTTTGACACCAGTAACTCTGTATATCGTTGAATAAGTATCACAAACTTTCACCCCCCCATTATTCAATCAATTGGGGGTTGATTTTTGACTCCTACTCCTATGTTTTACCTACTCTATATTTGAACGGAAGCTGTAATTATATGCATACCAAATTTCATCAAAATCAAAAGACTTTCGCATTTATAATATTATATAGGATAGTGTATGGATACATATATGGATAAACATAACACAATACTATGGAGAGACCGTGCAAAGTGGAGACAAAATTAGGAAGACTGGGCTTCAAAGCATAACAGCTGGTTAACCATAATTTGATCTTATTTGAGCTAACGTTTTATTATCATACTAGCTTTTGCCCACGGCTTCGCCAGCGTCATTTTCCGAAGCCGGTTTCCCCATATAAACTTTGAAACCCCTTTTCACCCTCTTAGAGGATGAATTTTCAAAAATCCTTTCTTAGTGCACCCCTAGATCACAAGGAACCTGCGCATTAAATTTGAAGTTTCTAAACCCAGCGGTTTGCGCTGTGCGTTGATATTTCAGTCAGTCAGTGTCTTATATATAGAGATTTCATTTGTCTATACTTTTCTTTGTCGTTAAAAAGTGAGAAGACAGTAATTACTGATGTTTCGTTCTCCCTCCAACAGTCGTAGTCGGTAACAAGCGCAACTGCAGCGTAACTTAGTCCAGCTTCTTTCGCTAGCACCACCTGGGGAAAAGAATTAACGAAAACCGTATGAAAAACCGTCCAATATTTTTTGCTTTTATCGCGTTCATACCGATGCGACCGGGAGACTTATGTTGTATGATGAAACAAATTATCTATCTATGATATAAAAAATTTGGCTGCGAGAAAGTTTTAAATGTCACCGCAGCAGAATCTGTTTTAATCACCTAATATTTCGAAAATTGGAAATCGCATAAATTCCCAACTTGCACACACGTTTACAAGACTTCACATACTAATTATCTAGTTACTAGATAATTATATATTATTTTTGGGGACGTGGTTCTGGAGCGAAATAAATACTCTTCTCGTTTCTTAACGAACATTCTTGTTTCTTGACGAACTGAAGACTGGGTCTTGCCTGTGATGTGAAGTGCGCGTTCTTCTCAGAGCTGCGTACTTTCTCTGTTTCTTTGCGACGGAGTGAATAAATATAGTGCTTGTGCTTGTGTGTGCTTTTCCTTGGCAAATTCTTGGTTTTGATTATATGGTGAAGGTAACGGTTCGGTATGGTAATGGTGGTGGTAATGTTGTGGTAGCCACATATGAATACGTCAGGGTAACGCACAAACTAAACAAATTTTGTACAAAAATGCTTTTGCCGTAGAGAGATATCGTTGCATTTAACGTTTGGCAAAAAACCCCAACCCAGAGCCAACACTGGCTGCGCCATCAGCTCATCATAAAAATGCATTGTCATGGAAACTGAAGCTGTCGCTTCAGTGGAAGTAGTTGTTTAAGTTGCAAGATTTTATTACAGACTGAAATACATCGGGTGAAACTGAATTGCTAGCATGTTAAACTTTAGTATATGGCATGTTGTTTTGTACCTCTGGAACTGTGGTCATGTTGACAAGATGGCCGCCCCACTGCCGGTGCATCAGGCTCTCAGCACGGCTTGAGAATCTATTGGATAATATTACATAAATACATTTTATACTGTGTATCCCATTGATCCATGAAAGAGTTCCCGGTATATTAAATATAAATAAATATATTACGACAAAACACATAGATTGAGCTAGCCCCAAAGTAAGTTCTAGACTTGTGTTATGGGATACTAACTCAACGATACTATATTTTATATAACATATATAGATAGATAAACATCCATGACCCGGGCCAATCAGAAAAAGATCATTTTTCATCATGACCCAAGATCGTCAATCGTCAATGTTGCTTCTAAGCACTCGATTTTCAAAAATTCAATTTGCCGTGCAAAACTGAAAAACTCAAAACTGTAAATTGCTATATTGTAACTACTTAGCCACTGAATTTTTACACATATAATTTCTATTTATATTGTAAAATTTTATTTATATTTTTTATTTCTCTCTTTTTTTACATTTTAAAAATCTCCGTAGTTACATTACATAGTGCTTATTAGATAATTTGAGTAAAATTCAGACCAAGCTGTTTAATCGTGTAATATAGTCATATTTTGTTTAAATGCCACTAGATGGCGATATCTAGATTTAGAACGCGCCATTGTCTCTCGAGACATTTGAAATACAATTGAAATATTTATTGTTTTTATGGCTTAACTTGTTAAAGATAACACGCGGTTCTCCCAATTTTGAAGTTGTATTTCTGTTGGAGCATTCATAAAACTAAATACTGTCTATCACAAAAATGGTATACAACCAATGTGTAACTTGAAGGCGCCTGAGTCACCACACTATACTACCACGCCACCATCACAATTCTAACACTAAAAAAACAATATATGTAAATTATGTTATATTAGAATTAAGTATTGCATAGTTTAACATTATACAATGTACCTAGTCACAATTTAATACACGGATTTTGTGCTTTCTTTCTTTATCTTAGTCTAGCATAAGAGGTTAGGTTATATTTTTAGATTTGGCAAATAAATAAAAGATATGAATAAAAATCTTATGGTGGCATAAGACAACCCACCTTGGCCCCTGTATGACTACCGCAGTGCCTCTGTCATGACAGTTGAAGCCTCTCGCTCTAGCGGCCGCGATCATCGCCTGTCTCGCTCGCTCGCAGTACGCCGGCCGCATGGGCAGGTGGCACACCCCCCGCGGACCCCCCTCGGTGCGGTCGAAGAAGGTGCAATTGCGACCCCAAGTTCTTGAAATAAGTATTTTCAATAATAATAAAATGTGCAATGTAAGTTTTCGACGGGAATAGTTATAAGTCAAGGGCAGATTCTAACGTAATCGAATTTCATTTTATCCATTTTGGTATTCTGTCAAGGCTTCTTATCCCTTACTCACCTCTTACGAAATTCAAGAGAGGATATGGAGTAGTCATTCTAGGGGAGTAACCACACACAACAATACACCCAGCACAGCCGTAAATTAATATTTTAAGATATTCCTAGTTAATTACAGCTTACAGTCATAGAATATAGCACCGCCATAGGTACAGAAGGTTTACTCTTGAATAAACGTTTTATAAAATTGAAACTTATCGCATTACACGAATTCAATTTGTGTAAAGGATGCGGTGAAGTTTGTTGCGCCGTTTCTTTTTCACCTGCGCTTTGGAAATTGACATTACACTGTTTTTAGTAATTTTTGACTTCAAAAAGTACATAATGTTTATTGAAAGTCAGAGTTGGCCCGCCGCCGGACTGATTTTGCCCTGAAATTTTATGAAAATTAGCTTTAATGGGATGCGGCTAAGATCTTCAAAAACTACTCATTGCCATGTACTATTTCACGTTCATATCTACTATCAAAATGCTTCAATTGAACCATAGTGCTTCAATGGAATCCTTGAATTAAATATGCATGTAATGCCATTACTTAATACGTAGGTGCTCCAATTTGAACGACGAATATCTGATAGACAACAGTGGCCACTCAGACTAATTGATAGTTAGTGCCGAGCAATATCTGGTCGTGAAAAGAGCCATATTTTGCATTTATGTGCAAAAGTTAAATTAAAATCAATAAACCATGCAAATACACGACGTGACTATCACTAAAAACGTCCAAAACATTTTTAGCTCATTTTCTACATTAAATATATTTTTAAATGTCTTTGCTTTACACTCAAATGGAGAAAGTGGAACGATTCCCAACAAATATTACGTAATATTTAGAAGTGTCGCCGCTACCACCATCTTGGGATCGATAAATTTTTATACTTTGTACTTTAAAGTGTCAAATGTTTACGATCAAATCAATGCGTCGATAAAATACACAGACGCCGTGCAAATGGTATACGACTTTTGGCAATACACGATCGATCTATACTTCGTATATCAATACGGCAGAGAGATGAGCGTGGAATATTTCAAATTGTACGGAAACATCGACAAGACACTCGGCGTCCATTATTATTCAGCTTTGAGACGCAAACTGTTGAAATTAATATCAATATTCCTATGTATTTGGTTGTTAAGTTCTATTTGTGATTTCGCAGCGTGGGCGTTGAGTATTGGCTGGATCATTCCGACCATGTTTTCAGTTGCGTATTTTTACCTTTTGATAAAAATTCTGACTACTCTGGACTTGTCTGCTCACGCTTTCCACATAGAATGCCGACTTCGAAGCATATGTGATTTGTTGCAAGATTGCTATAGAAGAGTTGACTGTTCATCAGGAGCAGTGGATTACATTCATAACAAAGATTGGTTATATTCGGACGCGTGTACGCGCGTCCTGAAACTACAAATGCAATACGATCCTAACAAAATCCCGTACAACATTTCCCGTGATGTGAAATCATTGAGTAAAGTATATCTGATGTTGTTGGAGCAAGTGGCATTCATAAACACAATGTTTGGTGTAAGGGTAAGTTCTTAATATTGATGTTACAACATATTCACAAACATCACACTCGATGCGAAAAAAGAAGACATATAAAAATATGTCTACATTTTTCGCATCGAGTGTGATATATTATTTTTCGTTTTTCTTCATTACAACACAATCGATAAAATAATAATTACTTAACTTAGTCAAAAATACCAAAAGAAAAAAGAAGTGTAAGATTTTATTTTGAAAATAAAAAAAGGATCTAAGATCTTACCTCTACTATGCTACACTACGAGTAGAATTTCATTAGAAATTATAGTTATCCCATTTTTGTAAGTTAATTACGTTTAATAATTAGTAAAAAAAAAAAAACATTGTCTCTCAAAACACAGTAGGTAGTGCGGTGTCACAGTATGCTTAAACTACTTATAAAGTGGTAGGGTACCTAGGTATGTACCAAATAAAATATATTTTTTATAGTTTTGCATTATAAGTACAATGTAGTCACATCACAATTTACAATACGCGGATTTAGGTGGCCAATATGGTTTTCGGCTTTGTAAATTGTGCCAACTCTGTACAAAAGTACATCAATTATATGACAAATAATCAACATCATATCGAGTGTTTTATTTGCTAACACTGGTGTCAGTTTTTATTCAAATCGCCTAAAGGCATCTGACATGACTTTTACGACTACTTACCGCCATATAATGGCATAAACACTAGTGAACTAAACTGTCCACCAGTGTGCAGGTTTCCTCACGATGTTTTCCTTCACCGTCTATGAAAACTACTATATATGAGTCAGATTGGTATACAAACTCATATGGCACGAGTAGGATACGAACCTGAGACCTTTCGATCCAGAGGCGGGCATCTTAACCATTACACCACCACCGCTTCAAGCACTTATAGAAATTGATACATACAAGCACTAACAGAAATTCATTACAAAAATAACCATATAGGTAATGTTCATTCTAATAATGGCACACATATATTTTTATTTCAGATTCTACTGAATATATTAAGTTTCTTGATAGATATGATTCGGTTCACTAATATCGCTGTGAGGGTGTTAATCGGATCACAGGTACTATACAATTTTATATTATTATTATATATTATATTTTATAAATGTTTTCTCCTTTTTTTAAATAAAAATAAAAAAGGGGTATACACCTCACACGCGGGCCGAAACGAAGCGTAAGAGGGAAAAGTTTTATATGCTGAAGGTAGACGTGAGGGTAGACGAAGTTAGGAATTTACGTGTGATTATTCGGCATGTATTTAGTATTACCGCCTTCTGGATCAAGGAGAGTGTATAATCTGGTATGTCTAAGGTGTTCAAGCTGTGTTTCAGTGATGTAGGTATAATGCCAGTTGAAGACAATACTATAGGTATAATGTGAACAGTTTGGGCTTTCCACTGAGTTTTGATTTCGATTGCTAGGTCTATATTATTATTATATTTTCGAAGTAATCGATAGACTACATCAAAAGACAAACTATTAGTTAAAACTTCAATTAATAGTCCGATCAATGTGAAGGAAAGTTATTAAATAGAGGCAATCAGTACATTTACAATTCACCATATACCTAGTATACAACAAAGTCGCGTCCCGCTGTACCTATGTAAAAATGCGGAGATCTTAAAAACTATACAATGGATTTTGATGCGGGTTTTTTAAATAGATAATCTGATCCCTGAGGATAGTTTAGATGTTATGGTTTTACCCGAGCGAAGCCGGGACGGGCCGCTAATAAAACTATAAATGGTTATTAAACAGCTAGTCAACAACAATACATAGGATACATCACACATATTCGAAGTTCGTAAATTCGTGGTATTCTTTCAAGAGAAGGAAAATGTTCAATATTTTATGGTTCATTTTTTACGCTAATCCCGGGCTTCGCGGCGTCGCTGCCTCGTATGTAACACACGCGTGAGGATGAGAGAAAGTGTACAATACATCACTCGCTAGTGGCGTAACCTAGTGTCAATTTATCTGATGGTTTTCGAAGATCCTTTATTTCTAGCCAAGAATAAAAACAAAAAAGGGACGCCTTAGAAGGGGGCCAAGACTGCGCCCCTTTCGCAAAACAAAATATGACCCGCTTCTTTACATAACGTCTTTAATGTGTATTTTACCCAAGTTGATAAGACGCGATTTCACGCTTTATACACTCAACCATCTTCTTGAAATTTCACCTACATTAATAAGCTATCTTTCATACACAAAAAAAAAACTTCCCATGGGGATTCACGCGGGCCAATCCGCGGGCGAAACACATTAGAATAGAATAGAAAAATAGATTAGCCACTAAATCATAAACAAAAAGTTTTACAATGATTCCTTAACATTACATAACATAATGTCGGCTCCAAATTATCGCGGGCCATTTCACCGAACTTGGCGAATTCGGTATACATTGCTGGTTTTTCATTGCGGTAAATAAAAGCACTCATACTAACTACGCAATGTTCATTGCATTCGCGTAGGTGTGTTTCGGACACATCGGCGATAGTAAGTATGTAGCTATCATAAAATTGTGTTTAATAAATATGTATTTTCAGCACACGACCTATGACACGGGCTATTGGCCAGGTCTGTCGAGCACGCTGCGCCTGCTCACTTGCGTCGCCGTTCTCCTCAGTTTGGTGTGTCAGTGTGAGAATGTGTACAGGCAAAACGACAACCTGCTCAATGTGATTGACCACCTGCTTATCAACAAGAAACCATGCAAGTTGATTTCCAGGGGGCTTACCATCATCTCCAAACGCGATCCACTTTACGACCTAAACTGAATTGCATCGCAAATTTGCACCATCGACTTAATTTTTAGTATGAATGCGATTCATTTTAGGTTCCTAAATTGAACTGAGTTGGATTGGATGGAATCGTTCTGTAAAAGTTGATGGTAGGCCTGTTCTATATTATAATCATAATAGTTTTTCCACGCGATTTCGCCCGTTTAAATGCCCTCGAAAAAAGGTGAGCAGATAAAACGTGAAGGCTGTAAGAGTAACAAGCAAACACAGATGAACAAACATACTTACTTCCGCATTTATAATAATAGTTGACACTATTCCGACAACCTTGAGTTTGATTGTAGATGGCGCCACAACGATAATAGAAAAAATTAAATATCGTTATATTTTATTTTTATTCCAAGCTTTTAACTTACACTGTATATAAATATGTACACACGTTTAGTTTGGATGACAATGTATTATTACGATAAGCATGACTTAATGGCTCCTGACGAGGGACCTCCTGACCGGTTTACTGAACGGAAATGATTTTTTGTCACAAATTAAACGCAATAAGATCTCTTTGACAACAATAAAAATTTGTGTGTAAAGTGTAATTTTTGTAAATAAAAAAAAAACTTATTGTTTTTTCAGCCGATCTCTTACGGCACGACGCAACGCAACTCCGAGACCTGATCAAATCTAGACCAATCAGATTCAACATGGTGAACTTCCTTACTCTCAATAATTCTCTATTGCTATCTCTTACTTCTGTGGTCGTTACTTACACTATTATTATTCTACAAAGCGTAAATTAAAAAGCTTCATTTAATTAATTTGAGCCTTAAGCTTTATTTAATAAATTAATATATTTGAACTTTATTTAATTTTTTATTTATTTATTATTGAAATATTACGGTAAATACTTAAGGTATTACATTCCCCGTATTTACACCTGCAGTTTTATACATTTAAATTTATTTTACCTATGGATATGACCTTGGGTCGTTAATTCCAAATATCATCAAAATCAGTCTAGCGGTTTCGCCGAGAAAGCGGACAAAAACACAAGTCAGGTTTTCGCATTTATAATGTTAACCCAACGCATATACTCGTATGTATATCACAGAGAATTGAGACACAATAGATAGACAATTATTCGTAAGGTTACTAAGTATGGATTGGATAATCATAATATTTTATTTAAAAATTAAAATAATAAAATTAAATAAATATTTAGATATGTAATGGTATTAATATTTTAATGATGTGTATCATTAAAATATTAATATCATTACATATCTAATGCAATAATTTAGACCGAATCCATGATAGCGATGCATATCGTGCGTTAGCTATCAGGATCGCTCGAGACCGCAGCGAATCGAGCGTGATATAAAATTGTCAATGAACGAACTGAGAAATAATGGCGAATGAAAAGACTAGCTATTCATACATTATTATTACATTTTCGTTATTTGAATTTAATGTACGCCAAACTTTGGCGGATTCGCACATTGCTGGTTTTTCATTGCGGTAAATAATAGCACTCGTACTAACCACTCAATGTTCACGCATTCGCGTCGGCGTGTGTCTGTATACAGCGACAGTGTAAGCTGGCATAATGATTCCAAGGAAGCACGCGCACCTGTCAATGAAATCGTCCAAGATCACCAGGTCTCCGGGACGGAAGTGTTCTACCAGCGAGCCGGTGGCGGTGGTGGCCAGCACGTGGCTGCAGCCTGACTCTTTCAGGGCCCAAATGTTGGCGCGATAGTTCACGTCACTGGAAATATATATATTTTAAAATATACTATTATTATAAAGAGGTAAGCGTTTGTGAGTTTGTATGTTTGAGGTTCCGAAACGACCGAATCGATTTCAAAAATTATTTCACCATTAGGAAGGTACATTATTACAAGATTGCTAAAGGCTATGTTTTATCTCAAATTTCCCAGCAAAGTCCCGGGCAACATCTAGTATTTTTTGAATTAGCCTATTGTGACCCACTGCTGGGGAAAGGCTTCCCTTTTCTGCCTCCACATGCGGTTTCCCGCCATTGTACCAAGTATGTACTACATTTTATTCATTTTAACTATGGTCTCGTACATACATAGTAGCTACCAAAACGATTGCAACACACTGCACATTGATTGGCAGTTTAGTTCACTCGTGTGTATGCAACTACTTGGCGTCGGTAGCGGCAGAAGTCATGTCAGATGCCTTAACGCGACTTGAATAAAATCTGACACCAGCGTTAGCAATAACACACTCAATAAGAAAGACCAAAACTATTTCACGTACCTGGGTTGTAACTGATGCTTTCTCCCGTGCCTGGCCAGCAGCACACAGGGCACTCCCTTGATCTGCCCCTCGATCAGCACGTCCGAAGGGTCACCGAACGGTGTGGTCACCGCCCTCTCTACCTGGTTCTCGAACAGCGTCGGGTCGTCGAACCCTGAGCCCCCGATTATACCGATCTGAGGAAAAAATAATTCACTTTTCATTGGTAAACTAGCGGCCCCTCGCGGCTTCGGTCGGGTAAAAATATATAAAAAAAAAATGGTTGCCTGTAAAGTCGGTTTTACGGGCGAAGATTTTACGTGACAACGTCTTTTTACGCGCGCGGCAGACCGATCATAGTTGAGTGGGAGAGAGACGCAAGGCATTCGGCGGGCCTCTCTCTCGTTCGGTGACTCATCGTAACGTTACCGGGCATAACACTTTTTCATAAGTGACTCCCAGCCGCAACCTAATTTAAGACGTTGTCACGTCAAAAACTTAGGTTACGCCTGAACGTTTCATCTACCTCTGTGTTAAATTTCATTAAAAACGATCCAGTACTTTTTGAGTTTATTCAATTTATTCAAGTTACAAACGAAACGAAGTGCAATTTTTTTCTCTTTATACTAGGATGGATGGATATTTGAATACGGATGGATAATAAAATTCTCGATTTTCACTGAATATCAAAATGTACTTACTTCCTATTTGTGAAGACAAATGCTTTTCTGATACCTAATTCAAAGGTTATCCACAGCGATTCAAAGCTACAGCTCAAAAATATCTATATTAGGTGGTATGATTAACACAACTCCCAAAAGAAATATTTATGCCTAAAGAAGAAAAACTCTGATCAAAAAATTTTTGACAAATCTTTGGAAACCTCAAACAATTTGGGTAAAAATATATCTTTCTAAACTGCCTGACGACCTCTTGGTGTTGAGCATCTGAGATTTGAGTATTGTGATATTTCATTTATTTTTGTCAAACATAAGTTAAACATTTGGCTCTAAAAATTAAAAAAGAAACAATACATACGCATAACTTTTCGTGTGCCCGATGGCACAGAAATTGATTGGTTGTCTAACTTTTGTTATTGTTACTTATCACTTATGTAACATTCCATGAGAAAAGGTACCTTATGGAGGGAAGTCGGTTAAGACGTTTTAGTTGCTGATTTTTATTATTGATGCGCATAATAAGTGACTGTCCACCAAAAGGCACTTTTTTTTGTAGAAATGTCACATATAATTTATAACTGTACTTCTCTTACTGCGGATGGGTGTCCTGGAGGCCTGAAATACAGGTTTAACCTAGTTTAGGCTCCAGTCCACCTCCCAATACATACTCATGTATTGTGTTGTTGTGGAAAATAAATATTTTTTAATTTCATTTTTTTTTTTCATTTAGCAAGTAAATAATAAAGATTTTTGAGTAAAACAATATATAATTGATGCAACAATACTGTAAATTTACACTAAAACAATCTATACACAATAACTTTTAAATGCATTTATTGTTAAAAAATATCAAATGTTATTTATCTAAACCTTGCTGGAACTTTATTTCTTTCGTAGTTTCGTGAGCCTTCTGAAGTTTTTGTGCAATTTCGAAATATCTTTTTGCTTCTTCTGGGTTCTTTTCTACACCATCTCCTTTTTTGTACATCATACTGACATTGGCACAGGCGAACATGTTGCCATACTCACAACTTTTCAAAGCAAAATTAAATGCTTGTTTCTTATCAGATTTTATTAAATAATCAATATTCTTGTTCTTCTCTAGGTTGTGTGGGTTGTAATCTGCTGGATTTTTAGGGACTCCGGTAAGGTACATCCCGGAGAGGTAGTGGCAAGCCATATCGTCTTTCTGATCACAACTCTTCTTCAAATAATTATAACCTGAAAGACAGTGATAATTTTTTTTTAAATGTTGATAAGATGAAAAAATTTAGGATTCAAGCGGGAAACAATAAAATAATGTTATTTAAAAAAAATATATTTGTACCACAATAACAGAGTTGGATCGCAGATCTTTGGGTAGACACTAAACATAGGAAATTATAAGGTGTAAGTGTAAATCAACCTTTGCTAGGTTGTTTAAATTGATTAGTTGATTTTTAAATTATAACCTCCCTACTCTTACTAATGTAATGAATTACATCATTCAGGACAAGTTATATAAAATCTTAATAGGTATCTCACTAAAAAATATTCACTGCATACCTTTAGGAACATCCCTTTTAATGTTAACATTGGGTCCGGTGGCCGTAAGCAGCATCCCAGCGTGAAGGCATGACGTGCTGTCACCCAATTCGCATCCCATCTCAAAATATGGCAGCGCCTCGACGGGATCCCCTTTTTCCTTCCCCCGTCCCACCAAAGTGTAATTACCAAATTTCAAACACGATTTCCCGAATTTATAATCTAGGCAGTTAGTTTTGTACACATTTCCAGCTTTTTTGTAATCCTTTTTGATCGACTCCAAGTAATCGCCCAAAAGGTGGCACACTTCTGGTTTTTTCTCTTGAAAACAACCGAACCTGTATTCAATACCGAGATTTTCTATGTATTCCTTCACCTCCTCTTCCTTCTTCAAGTCATAGCCAGCCATGGCTTATCTTTCAATTCACAAATTTATATTAAATTTCACGAGCAAATTAGAGGTTAGATAACAACTAGGTAGGTTGGTTCAACTCGGATTGCGAAGTGTCAAATTGATAACTGTTATCAAAACGTAAACAAAGTAGTATAAGAACTTTTTACGAACTAGTTTAAATTAGGCAGAAGATTCTGTGCTATTTGAGAGGTTTTAAAGTATTTCTTTGAATATGATAATACGATTATTTATTGTAGGTACATACATAATAAATTTAATTTACCTTTATTTTCTTTACATCGCCCATGACTGATAAAAATGTTGAATAAAGTTAACTATAAAATAAATATGTACACAAGACTGTAGAAGAAGAAGCCAACAATTGAAAGGTATATAAATTGCGATTAATTAAAATAAATTGATCCAATAAATTTACGAATACGATATTCATTGGTATAACACGACATCCAATCCGGTCGCCGGCCAATGAATTGAATGAACAAGGGCAGCAACTCAAGGCAAAGAACAGTCTATTGATACAAACAATTAATGAGGTAAAAACAAAACGTTGCGTTCTGAAGGTTTTGATGTATTTTTTCTATAACCTAGGTCTATAACCTTAGGTATGGATCTTACCATTTCGTGCAAGTTTTTGCTGTAATATATTTATGACATATACTTGTCTGTCCGTAATTAAGGTTTATATTTTGTTATTTAATTAAATGTAACGAAACTAAACGTATTTGTGACATAGGTCATTCACATTATTCATTCAGTCACAGAGTTCAGCAGTCATTTCATTTTCATTCATTCATTTAGAGATCACGAATCACGAATAGAACAGCTGATTGTTAACTTATTGGAACTTTAATTATTACAAACATTCCATAGAAAATGTCAGAAAATACAGAATTATTTAGTACTCGTATGAGAAAAGCGACACGCAAGATTCACTCCATTAGCGATGCTTTAGTCAACGCTAAATTTGCTATTTGTAAGTTTTTTTTGTGGGTACACTGCCTTTGTGTGCTTTACAAATCCTAATCTCTTTCTAACTATATCATTACCACGATTTAATTACCCAAGCTTAAATATCATTATTATTTGCAGCACTTCGAGATGAAAAAGTATGGGGCGGTGGTCTGTTCGTGTTCTACCACATATTCGCCTACCTCGAAGATGCGAAAGACAGACTAAACATGCCTGATTATAATAGCCTATTTGCCCATAAAATACTACACAGGTAGGTAGGGAATCTAATTTTATTCTTTTAAACATTGTAGTTTAAGAGTAAGTCACATTTTTCTGTACTTACCAATTGGGTTGCAAGATTATTGTTTCATTTAGTTGTTGATATCACTTGTAATAGCTATTATAATGTAGTTCTACTTTGCCCATAATTACATAAGCTTAAACTGAACTTATGCATAAGATGCGGTGGTGGATAAGACCTGTGAATAAGATAAGTAAACAGAATAGGAGGGAGATGATCATGATCAACAAAAAATTTGGTTAAACTTTTACAATAATCGTAAATTTACTTTTATTAAAATAAAATAAAAATTAAACCATTTATTAAAATTTCTAGAAAAAGAGCATTTGAAGAAGATCTCTTCCACTACTTAGGCGAGGAATGGAAAACAAACCCCAAAGCCCCAGCTCTGGAAAACTACCTCCAGCATCTGCAGGATCTGGAGCGAGAGAACCCTAAACTACTGATGGCCTATGTGTACCACTTGTATCTTGGTTTGCTGAGTGGAGGACAGATATTGGCTAAGAAGAGGAAGATGTTTGGGGAAAGTATGTTCTTTATTCTTATTATTAGGTTCAAATATTTAAAAAATCGAGTTACATTTTCATGGTTAAACCAGGCTTAAGCCACAGCAGTGGAGTTTCAGACAATAGTTAGTTTATAATATTTTAACCCAATAGTCACAGTAATCATAGTTAAGCATCCAAATTCCAATATTTCTGATAATAACCTGTCCCAAAAAAAAACATTTAGAGGCTTATGCACATGAAATAAAATTCATGACTTGAGCGGGAATCGAATCCACCACTTTAACTAATCTCTTAATTTACAATTACTTACAGCATTGTTAATTTTAAAATATATTTATTATGTAACATTGTCCACAGAAAACCCAACACCTGAAACATACATAGACAAAGTAACAGATTTCAGTGAAGCAGACATAGGTCAGTTAAAGAAGGATTTCCGAGAAGTCATGAACCAGATAGCCGAAAAACTAACAGAAGATGAGAAACAAGCGCTAATAGATGAAAGTACCCAGGTGTTTCTAATGAATAATTTGATTGTCAATTCTGTCGGTGGTCAAGATCAAGTTATAAAGAACATGTTGTATAAAGTTTCAGCAGTGGCCATACTTATGGTTGGAGCTGTATTGGCGTATAAAATGCACAAGTTTAATTAAGATATCATCGTGTTATGGCGATATATGGTTTAGTTGCTTCAGTGCCTATGTAAGTTCGCCCATAAATATTTTCTTATACGCCCTTTTTCTTATTACGCCCAATTTGGGGCAGGCTAAGGTCAGAGACCACACTGCCTTAATTAATCACATTTTTAACGCACATATGTTTTTTTTAGAATTTCGTACTTACAATAGAAATTAAATTGTCATAGTGAACGCCGGGCGGAAAAAATGTTAAATTAACAATAAATTGAGTATCCTAATTAAAAAATATAATTAAAAGGATAAATTCAATACCTTACCAATTAAATACCTTTAATTTTCTACCATTAGGATATAAACATTGTATATTTTCTTTATAATTTAGGTTATTAGTCTTATTAAATAATTGTATATTTTATTTAATTCCCAAAGACTGTTATTTCAATTCATAAATATTTAATTAAATGTAGAATGCATACATATCGACTAGTCAGATATTTTTTTTTTCAAAATAAAATTTCTAATACGAGTACTAGGTACTGATCTTGTAGTTTCATTGTACTTTTTTTTTATTGTCTAAATCCTTCTCCTTTTCGAAAAATCTGGTACCTACCTACCTATTGTTATGATCGATTTAAAGACCATGGCAATAGGTAAAGGTACTCTGAGCATGGATTTAATAAGTACTTCGTACGGAGTACCTACCAATTCCAATGTGGTATCTCGCGAGTTTAGTAGGTACTAGTACACCGATGTCTTCACAATTTCACACATGGATTTACTAAGTACTTACTTCGTACAACGGAGTACCTACTTACTAATTACTTGGATAAATCTCAACAGGCACAGGTTAGGCACGGAAAGCAATCGAAAAAAAAAATATTGATGAGTGACTCATCAATATTAATAAGATATATAATAAATAAGAAGAAAGAAAGAAAGAAAGAAAGAAAGAAAGAAAGAAAGAAAGAAAGAAAGAAAGAAAGAAAGAAAGAAAACATTTATTTGCCAAAAACATGAGTACAAATAGTCAAAATGAATTAGACCTACACGTTTTACCGAATATAGGTATGCAAATATAATTAAATAAAGAGGAGCATGCTATCCACTACAAATCCAAAACAAACTATAATGAACTATAATGTACTATACTAGCCCTAAATTCTATCCGAGTCTATCATTAAAGAAATCATTTAAAGTATAATAACATTTATCAGTTAATAAAGACTTGAGGTGCTTTTTAAATAGATTTAAATTTAAGCTTTTATATTGATTTGGAATTTTGTTGTAAATTTTCGGTGCCATACATACTATGCTATTACCGAGTAAAGCAGTTTTTGATGGGTGCATGCATAATCGATAGATATCTCGATGATTCCTCAATACAACATCAGCTAGACGAGGGAATAAATGAGCATTGGTTTTCACAAATGTTGCTACCTCAAGTATGTAAAGTGACGGAAGTGTAAGAATTTTGTGTTCTTTAAAAAACGGCTGACAACTATCAGTGCTTTGGAGTCTAAACATTGCGCGAATACAGCGTTTTTGCATTTTAAAAGCTATATCCTTATCCGTCGAATTGCCCCAAAAAATTATTCCATATCTAAGTATTGATTCCACTAAACCATGATAAGCTGTAAGAAGCGCTTTTATGTTTAATTCATTTGAGAGTTTAAATAGTACAAACGCCGAACTACTAAGTCTTTTACTAAGACCATCTATATGGGGTTTCCAGTTTAATTTAGAATCTATAGTTAGCCCTAGAAATTTTGTTGAATCAACTTCTTTCAACACATGGCCTTGATATTCTATTTTATAATTTTCCGTATCAAGCGGTCTTTGACTAAAATGCATTATATTGGTTTTGTCAAGATTTATCTTTAAATTATTATTATCAAGCCATTCAATTATGCATGTTAAAGTTGCATTAATATCTAATTGATAAATATTTACATCATTACATTTTATTGTTACCGTGCTATCGTCCGCAAATAAAGTCATATTATGTTTGGTAGTGTTTGGAAGATCGTTAATATATATTATGAAAAGAAGGGGCCCAAGCACACTACCTTGTGGAACACCATATAATACAGAACGTTCAGTTGATAAGTAATGTTGTTCCGATTATGTTTTAGGATTGAATTTTGAAATTTCTGTTAACTGTTTACGATTAGATAAATATGATTTTATTAAATTTACACATTACCCCTAATTCCGTACGCTTCTAACTTGTGTAATAGTATGTCATGTTGAACATAGTCAAAAGCTTGTGTCATATCACAATATATAGAGCATATGGGTTTTCTGATGTTAACTTCAGTTAATACAATTTTCAAAAAATCATAGATGGCCATATTTATATTTTTATTACGACGAAACCCCTTTTGTTCATTACACAAAATTTTTTTATCTTCAAAATAGACGTTTAATTGGTTGGAAAAATGTTTTTCATAAACCTTTGAAAATATAGAATTTAAAGCTATAGGTCGATAATATTGCATTAGTTCTTTGTTATTTTTTTTTAATAAAGGTTTAATTATGGTAGTTTTTAAGTCTTGAGGGAAAACACCAGCTTCTATACTAAGGTTTATTAAGTGACTAACATGATGACATATATGTTCATTTACAGCTTTGAGTATTTTGGTTGAAACACCATCATACCCAACACTATCCGTATTTTTAAGTTCTTTTATAATTTTATAAACTTCCTCTGGTGAGCATGGTGCCATAAACATTGAATGTTGTCTATGGGTAATAGCAGATATGGTATTGGCTCGACTTCTTTTTTCTGGTTTGATTTTGTCAATGAAATAATTATTAAATGAATTAGCTATTTCCTCTGGATTTGTTATATAGTGATTATCAACTTTAATTCGACTTATTGTTTCTTTTGGTATGTTTAGTCTAGCTTGATTTATAATTTGCCATGTGGTTTTTGATTTGTTCTCGGACGTCATTATCTTATAATTATTTTGACTTAATTTTGTCAATTTAATAATTTTTTTAAACTGTTTCGTGTATCTTTTGTAATTTATTTTATTATTAAGAGTAGGCTTTGTTCTAAACTTCCACAAAAGACTTCTTTTCTTTTTACTACAATTTCTTAATCCTTTGGAAATCCAAGATTGTTTTCTATAGACATTGACTATAATCCGTTTTTTAGGAAAACATAAATCATAAAATAATATAAAAACTTCTGCAAAACTGTGATACGCAATATTGGGGTCCACCGTATTATATATTTCCGAAAAACTTAAGCGTTTTATGCAGTCTATAAATTTATTAATATTTTCGACACTGTAATCTCGCACTGTTCTACGCCAAAACTTAAATCTTACAGTTTTTATAATAGGCAATTTAATAAGCTGAGCTGTGTGATCTGACAGACCGAAATCTAACACTTCCGTTATACAATTCTTTTTGAAATTATGAGCAAAATTATCAATACATGTCTGGCTTACAGGTCTAGTGACTTGTTTCAATGCTAATTTTAAATCATAACTATTTAATATACATTCAAATTCATTTTTTTCCTTAGTATTTTTCAGATTATCAATATTAAAGTCACCAGCAATTATTAATTGTTTTTGACAACATTTCGATATACCGTTTAAGACTTGTTCCAACTTTTGGAAAAAATCATATATATTTTTATAATCTGGCACCCTATATACACAAAGAATATTAAGTTTATAATCAATTAACTCAACCGCACAGCACTCGAATGTACTAGGAACACAATATTTTCTAACATTTATTTCTCTCCACTTATGCTCTTTCTTCACTAAAATACACGCTCCTCCTCGTTTGGAATTATTTCTACCGTAACAAGCAGCTAAATTATAATTATGTAAGTTTAGGAAGGTCTCGTATCCAGTCTCCATGAAATGTTCAGTTATGCAAATGATGTCTACGTCTATTTTCTTATCAATGAGTTCTTGTAAAATAATGCAAAGCTCATCAGATTTATTTAATAACCCTGCAATGTTTTGATGTAAAATGTACAAAGCCTTAGTCTCGAAAAAATGAAGAATCCTCTTCTGGAGTATTATTTTCTAGTTGATTATTATTGTAATCTATATCTTTAATAAGATTTTTAATATCATTAAATATTATGCGCATTCCATTATTAGTTACAATTCCTGTTCGTAACAGGAATGTTGAATAATCGTAACCTATATTTTTATTTGAATCTAATATATAAGCATATCCATGACTATGTACATCCAGATATAATAGGTTATTAAAATTTTCAACTCTCCAATTAAACATATTATTTATTTGACTATATTTGTATGTGGGAAGACAAATAATGATGTTGGTATGTGTCAATTGTTGTAACATATCTCGAATGTAATATATGATATTAAAATAATTTTTAGTACTTTTAAAATCTTCATCTCCGATCATAATAATACAGTAGTCATTCTTATTAAAATGTGTCAATTTCGATTTGATGTCTTTTAGTAATAATTTAGTGTTGCCATTTGTAGTAAGGTAATGACATATGTTATATGTTTTTAAGGTTTCTCTAGCAATTGAAAATATTTTATTCTGTTTGTTGCTGCTTAATATACATATTTTGTTTCTATTTTCCATTTTTTTTATTTTCGTGTTACTACTTTTGGAGCTTGTTTCACATTGATTTTTTGAGGATTCTGTTAATTCTATGTCACTTGAAATTTTTTGTGACTCTAATTCATCTGAAACTGTTTGAGTTTTATTTTTACGTTTTTTGTTTTTCTTTTTCGGCGATGTTTTACGCAAAATAACAGGACTACTAGCATTGCTATTATTGGCATCACATAAATTTTGTAACTCTTTGTTAGCACGTTTTAATTTACTATTTTCTTGATATAGCCTACATATTTCCTGTTGCGCACATTGTAATTCTGACTGAACAGTGGCCAAACGTTCCTTTAACTGTTTCATTTCATCTCCTTCCTCATCTGATATGCTTGGTAAGGTATTACTTGAATTATTATCTATTTCTAAGTTTGACACGAATATATCATCAGTTTGACACTCTGAGTCAGATTTCCTGCGACGAAACGAGTCTAAGAAGTTCATTTCAAATAAAATTGTTAAATTTATATATATAAAAACAGAGTTAATTTATGAAATAGGTAGGCTTTAACCACAAAATCTATTCTTATAACTATAGATAATTGATTATACATAGCTGGCTGGAACAAGTATGTCGCTGAGGCTCACAGGGAGGCCAGGCTTAAGTTCCAAATATGGATGTGGGCTGGAGAACCGTCAAGTGGTAAAGTATATACAGACATGTGTGACAGTCGGAAAGTCTTTAAGTCCAAGCTCAAGTGGTGCCAGGATAGACAAACTCAAATTAAAATGGACATCCTGGCGGCCAATCATACAGCAAAGGATTTCAAGGCGTTTTGGAAAAACACAAACAAATTGAACCCAAAGCCGGGGGTTCCTGTGAGCATCGACGGCATTACTGGTGATGTTAAAATTGCTAACTATTTTAAAGAGATATTTACTGTTCAGCCAAGTGCTACGATGTCTAACAACAGTAGTGGGCTTGCTGATGCTGACATGACCAGGCGAACTGTTAAATTTACAGCGAAACAAGTCGCAGCCGTGATCACTGGTATGCAGCGTGGAAAATCGCCTGGTCATGACAGCCTCAGCATTGAGCACTTCAAGTACGCGGGAGAACACCTGCCTCGGGTGCTGGCAATGTTTTACTCTCTTTGTCTAGGTCATTCATACTTACCAGAATCTCTGATGAAGACAATTGTAGTACCCATAATCAAAAATAAAACTGGTAATGTATCTGATGCATCGAACTATCGTCCTATCTCGCTTGCTACCACGGCAGCCAAGGTATTTGACAGTTTGCTTAATGGGCTTTTAGTTGCACACACTCACCTGCATGATGCTCAGTTCGGTTTCAGGGCAGAGTTGTCAACCGAAAGTGCTATTTTGGCCCTTAAGCACACTGCCAAATACTACACGGATAGAAAGACGCCGGTGTACGCGTGCTTCCTGGATCTCTCAAAAGCATTTGATCGAGTTATGTATGACATACTGTGGAACAAGCTTAAGGGCACGGGTATACCGGTTGAGTGTATTTTATTATTTAGATACTGGTACCAGAATCAGGTGAACCAGGTGAGGTGGCGCGATACATGGTCTGATGCATACAAGTTGAGCTGTGGGGTAAGGCAGGGGGGGATAACATCCCCCACCTTATTTAACCTGTATGTGAACGATCTGATCGAGAGGCTGAGCAGCATGCATGTCGGATGTAGAATTGATAACATCAGCGTGAATAACATCAGCTACGCAGATGATATGGTGCTGCTCAGTCCCTCGGTCGGGGGTCTTCGTAAACTGCTGGCCACATGTGAGGACTACGCTGCGGAGCACGGTCTCAAGTACAACTCTAAAAAGAGTGAGGTGCTTATATTTAAAGCAAAAAACCAGACACCATGTTCTGTACCTCCAGTTATACTTGATGGCACTGCTCTGCAGATAGTTACGAAATTTAAATACCTTGGTCATGTGGTGACCGAGGATCTCAAGGATGATCTAGACATTGAGAGGGAGCGCAGGGCGTTGGCGGTGCGCTGCAATATGTTGGTGCGCAGGTTCGCTCGGAGTACAAAAGAGGTAAAGTTGACTCTCTTCAGAGCATACTGCCAGACACTTTACTCAAGCAGCCTGTGGTTCCGGCATACGCAGCGTGCCTACAACGCGCTGCGGGTACAGTACAATAATGCCTTTAGAGTGCTGTTGAGACTGCCTCGCTTCTGTAGTGCGTCTGAGATGTTCGCCAACGCGCGAACTGACGGCTTCCATGCCTTGATACGCAAGAGAGTGGCGTCACTGTTCCAGAGAGTGCGAGGCAGTAGCAACAGCATTCTAAAGATGATAGCGGGTAGATATGACTGCAAAATGCAGGCTCACTGGGCAGCCATTTGCATTGGAAATGCATAGCAAACATAGGGTCTATGTCTGTTTGTTATGCATTTTCAATCCACCATACTTACTTATACCTACTTAAGAATAGATATATTTACTAACATAGTCGATAAGTATCTTGATGTTACTAACAATTCTATGGATTTTATAAGTCCGAAATAAACAGTTATTTATTTATTTATTTATTTATGAATATTAGTGTTATTCTAACTATGCCAATTGATGGCGACCTTAGTCCAGAAATAAATAAAATATGATAATGAATATGTTTGTTATAACTTTAGATCCTTTACTTTCAATTTTAATACAAAGTAAATTCTAGTAAACTGCATCAAAAATATATGTAAGTATTATTTCGTTCAATTGTGTACCAATATAACAGTTTCTGTTTTTTAGATGTGTGGGTAGAAAAAATATAAAATTGCAAATCCGTGATTGAACAATGAACTCCAATCGTATTTCTATGTGTGCTATAGGCTATAATATTCAATAATTTATATGTAATATGGATGGATCTGACCTTATCTCGATAGAAATAAGAAATACCATCACAAAAACCAGATAGGTATTGTTTTTATCATCTATGCCATTGATTTTGTAAGCATTGTGTGATTAAATGATTATTCATTGGCGATTGATCATATTGATGGAAATTAAGATTTTGGAAAAATATTCACACCAATAAAAACTTTATTTTTTTTAATTGTAAAGTGTTATACATATATGTAACAAATAATTATTTTTTCTTTCTTTAATTGCTGCACACAATGTAAGTGTTTTATATGATGTAAATTGATCGGTTCTCATGAAGATAAATATTGCAATAACATAAAAATGCAATAGATTAGATATAAGGTCAATGTTTATATATAATACACATATAGGCATTTTAAACAATTTAAAAACAATAACAACATTTAGGCATTGGCGAGGTCACATTAAAACACCAAATATTATAAAAATAATTTATTGTTTATTACAATATCGTTAAAAAATCAATTATTTACATAATTCATGCTAAATATAACTATGGCACATAGGCTAGTCTGCTATGTTTGTCCTAAAATAAATTCTTGAGCATACATTTGTTTCTATTGTACAATTATATTTTGTACAACATGCAAAGTAAACCAAACTTGGTTTTCTTATTTTATTTAACATTATTTGAATTGCGTTGCGTATTAATTAATTGTACTTATTCGGTAAAAAAAATATATTTAAGGTTTTGAAAAATAAAATAGCGATTTTGAACTATATTCATGCGAACTAAAGTTCATTTTAGCACAAAAATAGATGATCGTCTCTTTATACATTAAGTATTGCTGCATATATTTATCTGTCTTCATTCCATTGTCAACCATATTCCTGGGGCATAAGGTCTACAGTCCGGGCAGCGTGGGCTCCATAGCCATGTCTATGAGTTCGTCTATATCGTCAGAATTCCAGAATGACAGCTCAGACTGAAGATTTTAAAAAATGTTATTTTTTTAATAGAATCATCTCATTAAATAGATAAAGTAATAGTGATAATTAAGTAATTAATCAATTTAATAGAATTATGAGATAATTCTATTGAAATGGAAGACTTTATGTCAGATTGGTATACAAACTCCTCATGTGGCACGAGTAGGATTCGAACCTGGGACCTTTCGATCCACAGGCGGGCGTCTTAACCATTACACCACCACCGCTTCTAAATATATTAGGACATGGTAAAATCATGCAGTATAAAGGAAGCGTTACCCTCAAACAATAAATAAGAATACAGTTATTTGTTAAAAACATTAATTAACAATATTAACGGACGAGCTCTGTAGTCTAATTGTCATCACACCTGACTGCTACACTGAGGTCCCAGGTTCGATCTTGGATCAGATCAAAATGGAGAAAGTCATTTTTCAGATTAACCTGGCTCATTGATGTTCATCTATACAGGGTTACTGGTATCAAACGCAAAACCTCCTAAAGACTACTTGGGTACATCAAAACAAGCAACTTTTATACGACGAAATCTACGACTTTTTGTGATTCGTAGATTTTTTTTCCATATAATACAATCTGATTTGCGATTCTACACATGTTAACTGTATGTAATAGCCGAGCAACACGAGACAGTACAGTAGCGTTATGTAGCGGAATCGAACATAGAGGTAACGTTTTATAGAAATACGACATTAAAACTAAAAAAAAAAGGAAAATCTTTGCATTTATTACGTTTAGACAAAAGTCGTAGAACAAAAGAGGTTAGTTGTCTACGCCAGTACACCACAACACTAAACACGTCCCGCCCGCGCCACCTCGCGCAGCAGCCAATGGCTATCGAACACGAAATTTTGAATTTGATTCCTGCGCGCGCACTACATATCTAGTTTTTTCTATTGTTTTTCCCTGTCATTCGATTTCTGTTTCCGAATCTACCAATTTGTAAGAACAAAGAAAAATATAATTATCTATTTCTTAGCTCCAAGTATTTTATTTTAACTACCTATTAGTTCCGTAACGAACATTAGTCTATGTATCTTAGCCTTTGGAAGGTTATGCGTTAGATGCCAGTAACCCTGTATATATGTACACTTCATAAAATATAAGTAGTATCGTTGAGTTAGTATCCCATAACACAAGTCTCGAACTTACTTTGGGGCTAGCACAATCTGAATGATTTGTCAATAGTTGTTTATGTAATAAACTCACATGAAGCAGCGTGTCCTGGCAAGGCCTGCAATGCAGCCTGCCCTCTCGGCACTCGCACTTGCTGAGGCCGCAGGGCGCGGCGTGCGCGGCGGCGCGCGCCCCGAGGACGGTGGAAAACCGCCGCGCGGTCGGCCGGTCGCCCGCCAGTTTGGCGCCCGCGAATATTGTGCCTTAGCAGGCGAAAATTCGATTGGATGTTACACGTAAATTATATTAGTCATGCAACCGTGATGGTGTGTAACTAAACTATTAGAAATGTAGAAGTAGTATTCTAGAGAAATGTAAAAAAAAACTTAATTCTTAGAAAAAAAGATTTTGCCTAATGCTTAGATCATTCGTCTAATGAGGCCTAATGAGGGTGAATTTCACGAGCGTTTTGAACGCCGCCGCGGGCTCTCATTAGTGTTTATTAAATTGTACCATACACAGTGATCAATTTAATCATCCTATTTTATAAATAAGTAAAGTACTGGTACTATGTTCATTTTATAAATATTTAATTAAAAAAAAATGTTTATTAAAAATAATGTCGGACACTAAATTCAAACGCTTGTGACATTCACCCATGAGAATATTCTATAGAAATCATTGAGACCACGCAAACGAAGTCGCGGGCATCAGTTAGTCTATCTACACATCTATACAAATAAAATAAAACTGTAAGTATGCTATGTTTGTTCGCACATAAAGTAAAAACTGCTGGTTGGAATTTGATGTGGTTTTAACAGTTGTATAGCGGATGGTCCAACTTATCGCGGCGTGACTAATTTTTGAATAAATCCTTAGAATTCACTCACCGTTACTCTCCAAAGCGAGTGAGGTGCAAACACCGAGTTTTTCCTTTGGCAATCTGACTTGTTTCCTCAACGCAGCGTCTCCTACCAAACGCTCGTAGTCCTTGTTCGTGTATGCTAGGGCGCTGTCGATTCCTGGATGCAAAAATGTAATTACGAACGAGAAAATAAAATAAAAACTTATCCCCAAAAATGAATTTTTTGTCAAAAGTTTTCATCATCATCAGTTTTGTTGTATTTAACACGTGAACCGTTGCGAAGATCCCTCATTGGGGGCCGATGCTAGGGGTGACTTTTGGTCATGCTTCTCATAGTAATGCATTGTCATGAACTGAAGCGACGTGGAAATATTTCAACTCTATCGCTTCTGTTTCCATGACAATACATTATTGTGTTAAGCATGACCTGATTGTGCACCCAGGATCGGCTTCCAACAAGGGAACTGTTTACAGCACGGACATGGGTTTTTGGTCAGGCGTTGCCACAACATCTCTTAGAGGCTTGTGGCAAAAATGTCATTTTTTGTAAAAAAAACTTGTTAAAGTATATATTTCAAGAAAAAAGTGTTATAAAAAGTGATAAATATCTCGAATTATAATCTTAAATTAATAAATTACATTACATTATTACATATAATGGCCACAAAAACTTACCAAATAGATACTTGGCCGCACGCTTCTTAGATAATGTGAAGTCTCCATCCATGAGGATATGGAGAGTCACTGAGTTCTCCATCAGATTGTGTGATATCGTCGAATAATCCATCTAAAAGTAAATATATATATATACCCAAATCACACAAATTAAGAAATCAACGACACTTTAAATCATAATGTTATTAGCAACCAGGGGGTTTACCATCAGCTCTTAACGCGATCCACTTTTCGACCTAAACTTTGCATCGCAAATTCGTACTATCGACTTAATTTTTATTATGAATGCGATTAATTTGCATTTGAGTTGCATTGGAATTGTTCTGTAAAAGTTGATGGTAGGCCTGCTGTCCTAGCTTGGCACGGGTAAAACCATAATAAATTAAACACCTGAACCTTCCTCAGGAATCACAAGATAGATTGACCCATGCGTCAACTCGTGAACGGGTACTGCCAGAGGGAACTGGTCATCTCGTTTCTCTTATATTTTTATGTAAATTGTTTCACATCGATATATATATTTAAAAAACATTGTAAAAAACAATAATGGTAAGCCCTTCTGGCACGATAGGAACCAAATCTGTTAAAATGAGTTTCTTTCGGCATTTCTTCTCAGCAGTGGTCGTTCCGAAATGCCAGTAGTTAGTACTCACGAGCTACAAGCTTGTGAGAAATAACTATAAATATAAAGATTGACGAGAAAAAGTGCCTGTGAAGGTCTAATTTCTGAATAAATGATTTGAATTTTGAATTAGAATTTGAGACGCGGTAGAAGACTTAGTTTTATAATATCTAAGGGTAATGATATAGATAAACATTAAATCCATCTAGAATTGAATCTGTGTCACATACAGACAGACTTACGCTTTTATAATATTAAGTATGGACAATACACAAATGGTAATGTCAATAAAATTCATACAATTAGAATATACAAGTCATTAGTTTTTAATATTTACTGGCCATAAGATCAATTCGTTTAGTTGAAACATAAATAGACAAAAAAATATCCTCCATCCTTTTCTATTCAAATATTTCAAGCATTATTGCGGGGGAAAGGGTTACACGCATGCGCACTATTTCGTGCACACATAGAAAACAAACAAATATGTAACTGTGACACCACACATGCAAAAAAAAACAAATAATTGACTATTCTTGAGCATTTTCGATATAATACGACCTCAATAGTTTACATACCTAAACAAAACGAAAGTAATATATATATAATAAAAAATATAATAAATACATGTATTTTCTTTTTAATTGATATACTAGCTAATGCCCGCGACTTCGTTCGTGTGACCGGTCAACTTTTGGTATGGTGGTCAAAATTATTAGAGAAATTTAACTGTAACAGACAAACCGTAACGATACCTATACAGAAGATGCTCATCAGACTTAAAATGTTTGTTAACGCGTCATTTGTATATTTCCTATAGTTTAGCTGGACCATTAGGATTTTTCTTCAGGTGTTCCAGATTTTCGATTTGAGCTCCTTCGTGCTTCTGAACTGGCACGTAAAGCCGTTGGTGTTTTGGCCCAATCTCCTTATCGGCAAGGAAGGCCACTGCCCCAGCAGTGGGGTACGTTTAAATGGCTGTTGATGATGATATCGTAATAAACTCACGTGCATACTATCAGCGTCACACAGAGAGCACGGTATCAGCACGAATGTTCTCGGCACAGCTGTTCTGAACGAGAGTCTCGTTGCGAATCTCAGGGCGCCAAACATATCCGCCGCTTGCGTCTTGTTGCTACGTACTAGGTCGGCTTTCTCTGTTAATTCATTCATATTGAGTTTTTTATTGATAACTGTTGGAAAAGGGTATATTACGCAAAGTTCAGCGCAGATGGCGCTACTGGTACAACTAAGGTAAACAAACATTGCCAATGGAGGCAAAAATCGCCAATTTTTAATGTTTCAGATTTACGACCAAAAATATCTTCTACGCAATCGTGGTGTGAGTTTAAAGGAAAAAGGAAGGATTTAACAGATTATCCTGAATATAATAACACTATTTTAGGTTATGTTCTTCATTATTTGGTCAACTGTGGTCATAAAGTAATATAAACTTCATTTTGACTAAAGATTTTACCTGTATGAAGTCCATATTTTAATAAGTCTTCACGTGTGAACGATTTTTCCCAACATTTCGGCACCCGAATATGCTACAATGTTGTATAATTTCACAAACGAATGCTTACATAATAAAGGATTAATAGAGTACTCTAAAATAAACGTTTTAATCGACATAGCAAAAGGCGGCAAAGCTTTTGTGTACCTAACGTACAGTGCTGTACTCTGGCGGGATAAATGTGCAGTAATACTCCATATTGGAAACGCAGATGGCGCTTAATGCCGAACTTAACAGTCACATCACTAATAGTCGATAGACGTTTTCCCCCTCTCAATGCATCTGTCACTTCGGTCCCGCCCGCGTTTTGCACAATGATTTACTTTGTAATTATTGTTTATTTAAATAAAACTAAGATAATATAATCTTTCAATAGCTCGTTTAATTTCATAACTAACACTGGTGTCAGATTTTATTCAAGTAGCCTAAGGGCATCTGACATGACTTTTACGACTACTTGCCGCCATCTAGTGGCAGGTAGTCGCATACACACTAGTGAACTAAACTGTCCACCAGTGTGCAGATTTCCTCACGATGTTTTCCTTCACCGGAAGCAATTGGTGGTATATGAAAACTACTTACTATACATGAGATGTGGTAGAGTAGGATTCGAACCTGAGACCTTTCGATCACAGGTCTTAATCTTTACCACCTGTGCCACCACCGCTTCCTTCTTTGTGTTCTCTGTTAATAATCATACACCTAAACCTTCCTCAGGAATCTCACTATCTTTTGGTGAAAACCGCATGAAAATCCGTGCCGTCATTTTTGAGTTCATTGCGAACAGACACGATGCCTTTATTTCGCATAATTTTTTTATCCTAATTTAATTTAGCATACCTTTTCAATAATATAGTTTAGGCTAATGTATTTTACCATAATTTTGATTTGCATAAAGCAATAGTGTAGCAGTAGGTAAGGGTGCGGCGGGGCGGCCCTTGGGTCACCCATAAGCCGCCAATATGCCTTAGAATATTATGCTTGAAAATTGTTATGCTCATGGTAGGTATGCGTAAAAAATTGTGCCTAAAACATTGTGCCAAATTAATATTGTGCGTTACTATTATTATGGTAAATAAAAGTGTGCCATGTCAAATTATGACATCAAATTGTATACATAAAAATAGGGAACCACAGACAGACAGAGGCGTCAGAGGACTTTGTTATAATATGTAAGGATGATAATGAATTAGTTGTAGAAATGAATTAATAACTTACCAATATGTATATGGTCAATGTGTACAGGCAACTCGGTAGCGTCCGTGAACACGTTGTTGCTGACGTAGAGCGCGCGCGGCGATCGGTAGATACCCGAGCCGCCGAACGCTACCACTGCATATCTGGTCAAATTCAAATTCAAAATTCTTTATTCAATATAGGATGATATACATCACTTATTGACGTAAAAAAATATATTTAAACTAAGTCTACTGCCGACTTGCAAAGCGCAGGTGAAGAAGAAGCTGTATTTGTACATATTTATACATTTAACACGTTAACCTCACGAAACCACGCCTAGCGTGTAATATAAGATAAGAAAAAAAAACGCGTCGCGTAAAACTCGCAACACAATTCAAATTTGAAAGCACACAGAGCAAAATTTTGCCACAAAACCTTTATGTAAAACTAGCTGCGCCCCGGGGCTTCGCTGCCGCGAGTTTTTCGGGATAAAAAATTTCCCTATGTGTTATTGTAGGTTATATTCTACACGTGTACCAAATTGCATAACAATCCGTCCACTAAACTAGGTGCGCCCTGGGACTTCGCTCCCGTGGGAATTTCGGGATAAAAATTACCCTGTGTGTTATTCCAGGTTATATTCTATCCAAATTTCATAACAATCCGTTCAGTGGATTTTGCGTGAAAGATCAACAAACATACACACATCCTCGCAAACTTTACAAAATATATATTGTGCAATACAATTTAAATAGAATAAAACTGACCTGTTATCGGATAATCCTCCACCTTGCAGTCTGCTATCAAACGCCTCAACGAACAAGTCAATATTCTTGCGCTTGCGCAGGTTCCGGTTACAGTTCTGCGCTTCGACTATAAACACAACGTCCGTGGAGTTGGGGACGTATTGTAGTTCGTGGAACGTGCCTTCTTCTATCGCGTCTCCTTGGGGCGTTGCGCATCTAATTGGGAAAAGTAAACATTTATTATTTTTGTGTATAATTTATTCTTTATATAGCATATTGCGGATACACTTCCGTTTTTATTTGTCCAAATCTTAAATTAATTCGTTATAATATTTCTAGTTTTTAATTAGTGCATCAGGTAACATGCTCAGCAATAAAAAAATGTGTGCGGTTAAAAAAATCTTTAAATATAACATACGGCCATTACAATCACTTTGTCGTAAATATTTTAATTGGTTTTATTTCAATAAAGAATAAACTTGATTAAAATTTGCAATACTTCTATGTTTCACAGCGTAAGAAACAGTAAAAAAGTTAATGAACAGTCTTAAATAAAACAAATGCAATTTTATTACATTCAGACAAGCCAGCACCCTTCCATTCTTTACATTAAGAATGAAAATAAAGATTTGAATTGAAATGAAACAAAAATTATTTCTGTCTTTTCGAGTGTCAACACTGGTGTCGGATTTTTTTCAAGCCACCTAAAGGCATCTGACACGATTTTTACGAATATACCTAACAGTAGCAAGTAGTCGCATACACACTAGTGAACTGAAACTGTAAACCAGTGTGCAGGTTTCCTCACTACGTTTTCCTTCACCGGAAGCAAGTGTTGGTCGATGAAAACTACTATACATGAGTCAGATTGGTATACAAACTCATTTGGAACGATTAGGATTAGAACTTGCGACCTTTTGATTACAGGCGGACGGTCTTAACCACTGTGCCACCACTGCTTCATGGTTAAAATAAAACTATGTGAAACATGCGTGATAACATATATGTGTGAGAAAATGTTTTTCTATTGAATACAATATTAACAATCTCTGTGGCGTAGTCTAAGCTTATCCGCTATCTCAGTCCTAAGTTCGATTCTAAACACGAGCAAATATTTGTATCTGGGTGAATTTCACGAGCGTCTTGAACTCCGCCGCGGGCTGTCATTAGTGTTTATTAAATTGTACCATACACAGTGATCAATTTCATTATCCTATTTTATAAATAAGTAAAGCACCGGTGCAATGTTAATTTTATAAATGTTTAATTTTACGCTTGTGAAATTCATCCATCTGTGATCACAAACATTTGACTGGGTGTTTTGTATTTGTTTCTGTATTCATGTTCATCGGACAACACTAGTGCTAAATGTGGGCCGTTGAGTATTGTCTATGGCCGTTGAATACAAACTTACTGCATGCAGTGGTCCGGGATGTGGGTGGCGACGTGTTGCTGAGCGCACAGCTGCATGTAAGCGCTGGCGAGCGCGCACGCGTCCACGCCCGCGCAGCATTCCGTGTGGAACGGCTCCGCGGAGATCTGGACGGCGGATTGTGTTCTCAGATACTTCTCAAGAAGCATCTGCGCCTTGGAAGTCGGCAGTTGACTTAAAAGGCGTTTCACCTACGCCTTTTAAGTCAACTGCCAACTTCTGTCATTTACATCAGGCATTTTTAGGGTTCCGTACCTCAAAAGGTAAAAACGGAACCCTTATAGGATCACTTCGTTGTCCGTCTGTCTGTCTGTCCATTTGTTAAGGCCCTTTTTCTCAGGAACGCGTAAAGGTATCAAGTTGAAATTTATACCAAATACCCAGGTCTACGGTCTCTTTCAGCTGGGAAAAATCAAACTTGTACGTTAACGCGATCAAAAAATATGACTGTTTATGTCGAATATTTTACGATTTCACAAGGAAATCAAAACCTATAGAGTACTTCCCGTAGATCAAGAATTATGAAATTTGGCAAAAAGTTGGAGCATACCGTACTAATATAGGAAAAAAAAATCAAAACATCGGTAATTTATAGTTACATCACAAAATAAAAGTTATACCTATTTCTAATTTATTCCATACAAAATGAGTACATTTTGCGATTTCACGACACGATCTCGATGACCTAGAATCATGAAATTTGGGATAAAGTATGTACTATGCTGATATAGGAAAAAATCCAAAAATTTCAACCAAAGTTGATGTTAAGCAGGCGGCCGGTTACAAAATCACATCGAGTCTAACTCACACTTGACCGGTTTCTTTATCGAAAGGTTCGTTCGTTCCCGCACCGCAATCGAAATGTAACTTCGCAAATACGTAAACAGACGACAGGTTATAAATGAAAAACTATGGGCAGGTTTCAGGGCCGCCCCCTGAAATCTGCCGCCCTGGTCTCCAGCCTACTGGTAAATACGCCACTGATTCCGCATTTGCAAAGGAGTCATAAGTTATAAATAAGTATTTAAACACGAATAAGCGCAAAGGTGGATTTGTCGCAAACTTGTTTTTGTATGCGATATTTTTGTATTGGATATTTATCTATATATGTATTTGTTATAAAATATAGTATCGTTGAGTTAGCATCCCACAACACAAGTTTCGAACTCACTTTGGGGCTAGCTCAATCTGTGCGATTTGTCCTAATATATTTATTTATTTATATTTATTTACTGTAGTGTGTCATCGATAAGATGCTATTTAACGCGACAGTTCATTTAAAATGAAGTTGTAGTTTTGTGGTGTCTATATTTTGATTATGTGTGTGATCTCCTGTGTTGCATGATGCCCTAAATTCACTTTTATCTAAGTATTTCTGTAATTACCAGCGGGAACCTACAATTGGCTTCTTGTAATCCATTGATATATATAGCTCGTTTTAACAATGCAAAATGTCTTGCTGGAATGTGGTCGATATTCTGCCCTGCGCGATAGATTTTTAGCCACAGTGCCCGTGTGTAATGGATTGCTGAACATAGCGTTGAGCAGTCCATTATCACAGGTGGCTAAATCGATTTATATCTTGTGGACAAGCATTATGAAAGCTAGATAAGTTTATATCAGAGATCCCCCATGAGGCTGACGTAGTCACACAAAGTGCACTCAAGCCTTGTCAAAAATTTAGAAGAAAAAAAAAACAATAAATAAAAATTATAATATTAGTTAAGATGCAATTTTATAAAAAAAATAAAGTTTATTCTTAACGTTGGCTTCACGGCGTTGCAGCTACGAATGAAACCGGGAACACACGAAGATGAAACAAACAGACTTACGATAGAGAAACGAAGATGAAAGAGAGAGACAAAGACTTACGATAGAGAAACAAGGATGTAACGGTGACACTTTGTTCATAAAGAATTTCTCGCACTGCGTATCGTTCTTGATCTCATGGTTCTCCAGCTTGCCCACTGTTGGGCCTAAAGCCCAGCCGTGGGCCATCTCAGTGACAGACGTGGTGTAGGAACCGTTAGGCATGCGCAGTTCGTCGAATTGTTCGTTGTTGTATGTGCCAAGTAAACCGCCAAGGGTTGCGTAGCACCAGCCTATATAGGGAAGAAAATTAAACTTTACATAACTACATATACATACAGAGTAACAAAATATTTACGAGTATATATACATATATATATATATATATAGTATATATATATATAGATATATATATATATATAGTACGTATATATATATATATATATATACTGGGTACCTCCTTTACGTGAAATATCAAGTTAATTGACAATTCTACTTGGGGCAAAAATAAATTTTTTGTGTGTATGTTTGTAACGCGATAACTTTCGAACCGTTGGTCTGATTTTGATGAAATTTAAAAGGTATGAAGGATCTGTCAATTGAATTAAGTTCGTGGGACAACAAAATAGGTATAGTATATTCACAAATTTGTAAAAACTCATCAAAAATTTATTATGTTTGCGAGGCCTAAGTTCGTGGCGATACTGATTAATACTTTACCTGAACGATTTAATACTTTACCTGAAACCTGAATCTTGCAGGACTTGAACAAGAAGTTGCACTCAATATCGACTCCTTGCTGGCTCTGTACTTGGATGACGTCAGTCTGTCTGTCTATCGTGAACCCGTCAATCGCTGCTGGCAGGCTTAGGACATCGCGGCCGAGGGATATTTGCTGAACAGGGAATAGGACTGGTTAGTTGGTTCTGTCTTTCATCTGAGAAACCTTGTTGACCCAAGAAAATTTGCATTTCTCGCTATCGTATAAAAATTCTAATATTTTTATTAATGTTTTCAATAAAATATTTCAAATTAAATATGGCAATTAACATTATTTTGTTATATATATCACACATACTTTTTACTAATTATTGAAAATGAGAATGAGACGAAAAATATCTGCAATATTCACTTTCTCGTTCTTATTTTCAAAAATGACATTTTAGTCACAGCTTTTTATTGTTTTATTGTTACCAGAGTTCTTGTTCTATTCAGCGTGTGACAAAAAATCTTGTGTGTGCAGTAAACCGTTAAGGAGTTCCCTCGTCGGGAGCAACCACTGGGTGTACCATTAATGCTTATTATATTACACACATCGGGATAGCTGAAACTAAATAAAAGCTAGTAAAAATGTATAAAACGTACCTGCTTATACAAATCGAGTCGTATAAGGGAACTTCTGGTGACCACTACAAGATCATAGCGCGCCTCTTCATTGCTTGTCATCACGATTGTGAAGTTATTTTGGCGGTAATCCTGTAAAAAAAATGTTATTGAAGTAATTTACTTCAACCAAAGACAAATAAAACCAGACAACGAAGCGTAGCCAAATAAGAAAATTTCAATACAACTTCCCGGCCTTTCTCATACAAAGTAGCAAAATAGTTAAACCGTATTTATAATACTATATCACAGATCTGTCTCGCTCCTTCTTGTGTATTTATAACTAGCTGTGCCCCAGGGCTTCGGGGATATAATATTAGTAGGATGGTGAATATTAAAAACGTTAGGTATAAAGTTACAAACTACCCACCTTGCTGAGTAGAAAACTGCCAGCTTCGGAGATAGTGAACACTCGCTTGTCGAAAGTCACTAAAGTGCCTTGGCCCGTCATAACCGCCATGCCTGAGGAAAAAAAAATTGTAACTGTATATAACAACCAAATCCTTGATGTTCCACCGTATCACTTACCAGTATACAATGTAATAATGAATAGAATGTAAAAGTTCATGCGGTTAGGCACCATTCTACACTCCACGAGGGTTCGGGATCAACTGAGCCCCGCCTAAGAAGTACGGCACTTATTTAGCGTAGTGGGGAGACCCACCACGCTATATAAAGGCACAGATACACAACATTACTCATTGTCATTAAGTTTCTGACTACAGTTGGAATACGGATGAGATTTTCAATCTAATATTTATGTCTAAAAATGAAATATCTTTTAAATTAATCTTTAAACAAAGCCAATCCAAACCGCAGCCAGATATGTCTAAAAATAATTACAACCAACTCACCAGTAACTTTAGTCGAAAATGTTCATTATTATTTATATTTAAAAAAATATTAATTATTACCAATAACTTACCCGAAAATGGCGGTAGTATATTATTCAAATCCATATACGGTCTGATTTCGTAATAATAGGACCAAATAGTCCTGTTGGTCACCAGCCAGTCGTCCAAGAAATCCCTGACTGTTCTGTATTCGGATATTTCTGAGAAGTCTGGTGTTCTGTTGAACGCGTGCCATGACATGGGTAGCTTTTGTTCTAGAAGGATCTCTCCAACGCGCGGATCGAATATGAAGTTGGTTTTTGGTGTTCGATGCCTGTTTTCGAGATAATTTTAATAAGTGAGACGACTAGGGTTTACAATATTTAAAAAACCTATGTACAATTGTATTATAATAAAAACGCAAATAGATAATGTCAATAAATTAAAATGAATAAAATGCAACGAATGAAATATAAATATATTAAGACAAATCACACAGATTGAGTTAACCCCAAAGTAAGTTCTAGACTTGTGTTATGGGGTACTAACTCAACGATACTATATTTTATGACATATACATATATAGATAAACATCCAAGACCCGGGCCAATTAGAAAAAGATAATTTTCCATCGTGACCCGACCGGGGACCTCTCGGTTCAGAGGCAAGCACTTTACCACTTGAAATTGTCAATTAAATCAAAATAAATACATTGCAAATCACGACGTCGTGTGCGAAACAATGCTAATAAGGTTAATGATTGTTTTAATTTAATTTTTTAAGGAAATATAAAAATTAAAATGAGTAAAAGTACTCACAACTCCTCATACTGTAGCGCAGTCTTGGACATATCCGTAAGTTTCTGATATATGATCTCGCTTACTGTCGAAAACGCTTCCCCTATCAAGAAGTAGTCGTACCACCAGCGTAGACGCTCGTAGGCTTCGAGATACTGTAATTTTCAACTTAATTGTCACTATTTTTTAACTGTCACTATTTACATGGTATTTTGCTGTGTGAGGGATCAGACAGTGTACGAACATTGTGAATTGTGTGTTTTTTTTAAATTCTAGCTGCGCCCCGGATCTCTGCATGGGAATTTCGGGATAAAGGTACTGTATTATATCAGTGTACTAAATTTCATTGACATCGGTCTAATAGGTTTTGCGTGATTGAGTAACAAACATTCTAACTCGAATTTAAGGATCACATTTATAATATTAACGAGAAAAATTACATACTGTCGCAATGTTGAAAATTTTTCTTATTAAGTGTGTTTGTGTTACTATTGGAATATAACAGAACAATAAATAACAATATAGGATTTCTAGAAAATTCCGGCAAATGGATCTTCTCAGTTGGTCGGAGGGGAAAAACAAAAACTACATTATCAATTTAGCAGTCCTACCTTCTCCCTAATATAGACCACTTGCTTAGTCTTCAAGAATGTCTGCCAAGCACTCTTAAACTCAGCATACAGCTGAACCACTTCATCCTTAAACGGTATGTATTTCTCTAACTTGGCCCAGATATTGTCGAACAGTTTGCGACTGTACTTCTTTATATTTGTCAGGACGTCGTTGTTCATTAGATCCTTGTAGATCCTGGTGAATGATTAATTATAATGATGGACAGACATTTTTTTTCAGACATTACTTGCAATATTTCAGATAATTGGTCAAAATCACAAAAGAGAAAAAAAAGAATAACACACAACAATCAAAAAATTCTATAATTTTGTTAATGTAAACAATTGAAGATTCTTATTGAACATCGATCAAGTATATAACTATATTTGAACGATGTTATTGAACAAAATAATTGAAGAATTTGTTTCTTATGAGGAAAATTATTTACTTTCCATATTTTGAATTTCGAAATCCACATTTTGAAATAAGCGAATTTGAATTTGACGCTATTTGTCAAATTCAAATTAGTTTATTTTGTGAACACAGGTAAAATAGGCTGACATGTATTAAAAAAAAATATTTAAAGTTACATAACTCACTTGTCCATTTCCTGTCCGAAAGTGGACACATAGTTGAAATACGGCGAGTCCGTCAATTCTTGTGTTCTATTGTAGAAGAAATCCATCACACCGCGCCAAATTGTCACCACAAAAGATTCCGTGTAGTGCAACATTTTGAAGAACAACGGCTCTATAGATTTTAGTAATTCCTGCCAGTAATTCGACAATCTTGTAGTCGCGTTCACCCAAGTTTCTTCCCAATATTCCAACAACCTCATATGCATATCTCTGACGAAGTTGTCGTATTGCAAAATCATTGCTTCCAATCTATCTGAAACTAGTTCCATGAAATCTGCTTCTAAAGCTTTGTTAACAGACTCTAAAAAGTTTGAGTAAGCCTTTTTTATAGTTTCAGCTACGTATATCAAACTCTGTTTTATAGATTGACTTGTATTCCCCATCATGCCCCACATGTCATTAACTATACCAGGAAGACTCTCTAGATGGTTCCTTATGGCCATTTCGTCTAACACATAGTATGTAAATTCGACAATATCTTTGACATAAAAGTCATTTTTTCCATAAGATTCGTTCAAAAATCTCTCAAAATCATCCAAATCATCTTTGATTACATGTAGATCATTCAAATCATCTAAGAAATCTCTTATACGAGGTTTGGCATCGGACCAAATGTTTCTAAGCGCCAAATGAGCTTCCATAGGCATTTCTTTAATAATGACTAGAGTTTCGTTGACTTGCCCGTACATAGATTTTAATGTATAAACGAATTGGGACTTGACTTCGCTAAATATTTCAGGACGCCATATTATAGAACTGGTTAGGAGTCTAGAATGATTTAGGCGAATGTAAGACGCAAGATCGACTGTAGTGACGTCATCGAAGTCGCGCCAGGCATCAAGGCGAGCTGATCGCGTGTCTATAATTCGACCTATTAAGTGGTATGATATATCTGAAAAAAAAAAAACATGGAATCGTTCGATAGAAGACGGACTTTTTGAGACAACAATAATTTCAATCTAGAATATTTAGTAACAATTACACTTTAGAAAAAAAAATTGCAACAATAAATTACTTTAAGCTTAAAAGAAATTGTATTTTGTCCGCTTTTCATGAATAAAAAAATATTTACCATGGTCGGTGATATTAGTGTGCGCTATAAATAAATAAATAAACAAGAAAAAAGTATGAACTGTATTATATTTTACTGAACGATATTTCCTCGCTTACGATTGTGTGTTCCTCAAGGTACATACGTAGGTCCACTGCTTTTTAAAAAATGAAAATCAAACCATCGTTATTTTTCAAGTGTGCTACCAAATACGTAGGTGTTACTCTAGGCACAAACTTGGATCCACTGCTTTTTATAATCGAGCGTTTTGTACTCCACCGACCGCGGGCTCTCATTAGTATTTATTAAATTGTACCATACACAGTAATCAATTTAATTATCCTATTCAAAATAAATAAGTTAAGTACTGGTACAATTAATTTTATAAATGTTTAATTAAAGGAAAAAGATTATTTATAAAAAAAAAATGTCGGACACTAATGAAACGCTACACGCCGCGTTCAAACGCTCGTGAAATTCACCCTTTAGCTGATTTGTTCTCAAGGTGTTCCTCAAGGTTCAAACCTAGGTCCTCTGTTATTTATAAATATAAGAAAATACTTACCATCGGTACTATTGAAGTGCGCGACCAAAGACCTATCCTTCAGGGACAGGGTAGCCGCTCCAGTGTTGTTGCCCGTGGGTCGGTGGACTGAGGCTATGAGACGGTAGTACGGATACGTGAGGTCCCACGTTCCATTCGCTTTATGGTAGTAGGTCTCGTTTTGACGCTGGAAACACGATCATTATTAATTTGACATTTTGAATAATATTCACTACTAGAAAAATGAATTAAAAACCTTTATTGTATAGGTATAATAGATATCAACACTGTTAAAAATAATTGTTTTCGACATTTCTTCTCAGCAGTGGTCGTATTTAATCATATAATTTTAAAGACAAAATCAATGCCTATGTGCATGTGATAGTCAAATTTTTGCATATAAGAAAATGAAAACAATTCAGAACTTAAATTAATTGTGTACGTCATATTACTATATTTAATTTTACTATTCATTTTATCTCCGCATACTAACTGAAACATATCATTAAAACTAAATATAACATTAAATATATATTATGTATAATTCTTATCCTTATATGCCGCGTCTATCTGTCTGTTCGCGACAAATTCAAAAACTGAATGCACGTATTTTAATGCTGTTTTCACATATAGATAAGTGCGATTCCTGAAGAAATTTGAAGTCTATAATTTACTATGTTTTTATCTAAGCGAAGCTGGGTCATTAGTATAAAATAAAATAAATAAATAAATAAATAAATAGGGACAAATGACACAGATTGAGTTAGCCCCAAAGTAAGTTCGAAACTTGTGTTATGAGATACTAACTCAACGATACTATATTCTATAACATATACATATATAGATAAACATCCAAGACCCAGGTCAATCTGAAAAAGATCATTTTTCATGTTGACCTGACCGGGATTCGAACCCGGGAGCTCCACTGTAGCAGTCCGGCATGATGACCATTAAGCCACGGAGGTCGTCAAAGTATAACTACAATCCTTCTAATTATAAATACGAAACTTTGTGAGGATGTATATGTGTGTGTGTGTGTGTGTGTGTGTGTGTGTGTGTGTGTGTGTGTGTGTGTGTGTGTGTGTGTGTGTGTGTGTGTGTGTGTGTGTGTGTGTGTGTGTGTGTGTGCGTGTGTGTATGTTCGTTATTCTTTCATGCAAAATCTACTGGCCGGATTGTTATGAAATTTGGTACACGGGTAGAATATAATCATCTTCGAATGGAAGTTCGGAGGTCAGCATACGGAAACCCTCGCGGCTTTGGTAGAATATAACCTGGAATAACACATAGGGTACCTTTTATTCCCAAATTCCCACGGGAGCGAGGCCCCGGGGTGAATCTAGTACATTATATAAATATAACACTAGCAAAAACCAACTTACCTCCCATTTTACAGCGCTCCTATTCATATCTATCAGCAGTTTGTTCGACCTCAATTTCTCATACAGCAACGACTTCTGGAATCTGTAATAATTGTTGAAATAATACCATCGACTCTGTATATTGATGTCGGATTTCATGTCCAGATCCAAGTTAGTCGACGGATGGGTGCATTTGAGCGCGAATTTGTAGTTTCTGATTGGTCCGTTTGAGTTGTCCGTTAGTATGGACTTGAGTTTGAGATATTCGTTCTCGTAATCAGAGTATTGTAGCTCAAGAGACACGTTGGACATCACTGCCGGTGTGCTTAGATAGTTGCCCTTTAGGATTACGTCCTGAAAAAACAAGGTTTTGTAAAACAGTTACAACTGTTAATTTAATGTTAATTTTGTACTTTTGTGGAGAAAATAAATACATAAAACAAATATATCTCTGATCGTTACATATTTTCGGTCGCATTCGGGGCTGTGGAGCCGCGAAGACGTAAAGGCGTAAACAATAAATCTTACAATTTCTAAGATCGAGCTGTAATTTTACGACCGGCCGCCTGTCTGACTTCAACCCTCATTGGGAATGTTATTATACATTCTAAAAGTGGGTTGTGAAACAGACAAATCAGCATTATTCTGTTAAATCTTACAGATCCTATGTTGGTAGAGCTCTGACGGTTAACGCTTGTCTCTTGGAGATGGTAAATCTAAAGTAGAATTTTTACGATATACCTAAATGAGGGGTGTAAAAAGGGGTTTAAAGTTTCCTAAAAATTAAAAAAGGTGAATTTTACCTCTCTCTCATCTGAGCGTCTTCTCGGTTGCTTCTTAGGCCGTTGAGCGTCGGAGCCCAGTGCTTTACCCATATTTCTAAAAGAGGGTTGTGAAAGAGACAAATCAACATTCGACAACAGCTGATACCTTCTATTCGGAGGACTAAACAATATTCTAACTGAACTGTTGACTGAGAAACTAAAGAGTCGATCCCTTAAGTTTCTCACTATGATATCATTTATTTACCTGTCGCCATCTCATTCACTCACCTTTCTAAAAGAGGGATGTGAAAGAGACAAATCGACATTATGCTGACTGCCCTCATTATTCTGTGGACTATGCCACCTTCCCTTCAACTCCGCAGATTTATTCCCCCTCTGTAGGTCCCAAGTGAGCAACGCTCTGCCGTCTAAAGCCGTGTCCTGGAGATGATAGATGGCGTCAAGGCTGAATGAACGGAGCGGGTAGAATACGTTCATTTCTAATTGTTGGGATTCGATGTCATCCTGAAAGAAAACGTGTTGATACAAAAACCTCATTATTCGACAGATAATTTAATTCTACTAATATTACGTATGTATGTTTGTTACTATTTCACGCAAAATGTACTGGACGGATTGTTATGAAATTTCGTACACGGGCAGAAAATAACCTGGGATAACACATAGGGTACGTTTTATCCGTAAATTCTCACGAGAGCAAAGCCACAGGACGAAGCTAGTATAACTATAATTTTATAGAAGAGTTGATATTAATATTTTTGTAATTTATATCTTATTTCCACAAATAAAAGTTTACAATAATTTACGGCCTGTTTCATTACCTTTTGATAAAATCTTATATTGTAATCTGATAGATAAACTAACTGCTAGATAAAATTGCTTGGCCTGTTAACCGTATTCTACTTGTGAAATACAATTTGATAGCCTATATGATGATACTTTTTCAGCAAGCGGTGAAACAGGCCTTTAGTAACTAAAATCACCTTTTACGCATGTACTGACCGTATTTCGAAATTTCATATATATAAGAAATTATGTCACAAATAAATTTAGCGTGGCAATCTAAAAATTCTTCAAGGATTTCCATTTATTAGTACAAAAAAAATCTACTTCAACTTCTACATTTTCAAAAACATTTTATTAATTATATCATTCATTCCATTCACCTTAGCTGTTAGATTGAGGACTTTACTTAAATAAATCATGACAAAAACTCACCACGGTCATATTAGTGACATGTATATCGTAACTGATCCACACATCCTCAGCCCACTTCATTTTACTTGCTTGCTTCAACCTCTTATCCACAGCTTCGTAAACGTTCTCAAACGTCCAGGTCCTGTCTCCGTGTATAGCCGTAAATTTGAGATTCTTCCCGATATCGTATGTGTAAACGTCTAATTTTCCTGTTACGTTGAATTTTGTCGCGTTTGTCAGGTGGAATACCGTTGCTTGTTTTACGTCCTGTTGAGAAACACACGTTAAAGGTTTGAGTGTAAGCCGGTGATTGATAGTCGCGTGAAAACTTTTAAAGATTCCAAAATAAAATGTATCGCAGTTGGTAATATCACGTCTAACATTTGTCACCACAAGTAATTCATCCATAGCTAATACTCTTTGAACGATTTTACGAATGTTCAGCCATTAAGAGTCAGGGCTTAGAAGCCGCTTTTCTACTTTTTTATTTCCATTTTCTATTATAATAGTATAATATATATATATATAATAGTCAAACCATTGACACGCTTCCTTGATAACATGTTATGATAACGTCATCCGTTTACATTTTGTAAATGAGCAAATTTCTTAACTAGACAATTGATTAATAAAGTACATCTTAATGAATGGTTTTTAACTTCTTTTTGGCTATTAAAAATTTACAGATAAAAAATATGTACGAAGTCACAGATAAGAAATGAGTCAAAACAAGAATAAAGTGAGAAACGCTTGAGAAACCAACTTACAGTGTTGCCAGATTCATCATATTCGTGAAAGTACTTGACTCCAAGCGGCGTATGCGCATTTTCCACTTCGATGTTTGTCGTCGCGAGGTCTAGATTCCTTTCGCTCTTACCTAGGACCTGATTGTGAAAATAGAGATATAAATAAATAAATATATTAGAACAAATCACACAGATTGAGCTAGTCCCAAAGTAAGTTTGAGACTTGTGTTATGGGATAGCCAATCAGAAAAATATCATTTTTCCATCATGACCCGACCGGGGATCGAACCCGGGACCTTACCACTACGCCACCGAGGTCGTCATATCTATTTTAGAAAAAGAAATGCTTGCTGACTTGCTTTTGCCTGCGGTTCCTACAGGAATAGCATTTTTCTGAGATGAATTATACCCTATATCCTTCTCTGTACTCTTAGCTATAAATATGCAAGATTTCAAGAAGCTTGGTTCAGGAAAAAATAAACTTCTTTTAAACTTCCGCGTTGCATAATTATATACTAAACAACATGTTTTAAATGCGCACATACCTTTTATATTTAACAAGATCCGAAACTTCTGAGAAATAAAAAAGGTATGTGCGCGTTTAATATCTGTTGTTTAGTATATAAAAAACAAACTTATTACTTGTTTCACAAAAAATGTATATAAGAAATATCACATAATACAAATATACAGTTAAGACTTACCTGATTAAATGATGCCTTCACGAACCTCTCTCGATCGAAATCAACTGTCGCGTTACCATTGCTGCCTCCCTCGCTCTGTATGTAGTAATACTTTGTGCCGACCATGTGTTGAGTGTTCAATGGAACGGAAAGCGATATCACGCCGTGTTGGATGAAGCCGTTGTCTTGTTTGGTGTAGTGGTGGGTGTTGTTGACTGAAGATGTTTTGTTAGGCCAAAATAGTTCTACTTTGTTATCTGAGTACTCTTCTACGTTGTTGATCTGTGAGAAATGCGATGGTGTTTTGTTCTATGAGTAAATTTAATACCGTTTGTGAAATATATAGTGCAAATAAAATAATTTTAAGTCCAATCGAGAATTTTTCATTAATTTATTTAAAAAGAACTATTTAAAATTGGAATTAGATGAAAGATATCTCTCCGGGGTTTCTCCCTTAATCACTGAGTTATCGAGACCGATACCCACTTAGCCAAATTAAGAATCCTAGGTGAATAGCATTGTTTTTAACATTTTTAAGGTTACGTACGACAAAAGGCAAAAATAATTACGGAACCTTTAAATCTCTCTCATCCTCGCGTGTTCCTAGTTTCATCTTAGCGTGCTCCGGTTCAATTCTCAGCTGTGATACTCCGAAGCCCACTTAAATCTACTGCCGACTTCCAAAGCGCAGAACAATAAGAATCGACGCGGCGTAACAAACTTCAAGTAAGTTTAGTTCACTAGAATGTACGCAATCACATTCCATTAGATGGCGACTTGGATAAAATCGGACAAGAGAAACAAGAACACTCGATAATAAAGAGAAAGACTCACATCGAATATAGACTTGAGCCACGGCAGTCGCTGGAATGGTGTGCTGAGGTTAAAGTGTCCGTCTGTGTGTCTCACTCCGCCGTATCTGAGGTCCAACTCGCCGATCTGGCTGTGGCCTGGTTGGTACATCAAACCTCTGAAAACCATTTGAATTTAATCCATATATGATTCAGGACCTGTTTCATCGCTTGCCGATAAATCTATTTCTTTTTAACCTCCGACGCAAAAAGAGGGGTGTATAAGTTTGATCGTTTAGTCTGTCTGTGTACGTGGCACCGTAGCTCATCAACGGGTGAACCGATTTGGATGCGGTTTTTTTTATTTGACAGCAAATTTTTATGCGGTTGTTCTTAGATATGTTTGAACAAAATCGGTTCAACCGTTCAAAAGTTGTAGCGAAATTAATATTGAAAGTCGGGGGGTTTTTTTAATTTGTCTAACTAAGAAACTTGTTATTTATTAACTTTATTGATGCGGTGGTAAACCGAAAGATCATTGACAATCAACCAGAATGCAGGTTTTCTCAGGAAGTTTTCCTTCACTGTAAGCAAATGTTGGTCAATGAAACTACTAGACATGAGTCAGATTGGTATACAAACTCGTGTGGCGCGAAGGATTCGAACCTTTTGATTCACAGGCGGGTTTGTTAACCATTGGACCGCTACCGCTTAAACAATAACAGAATTTAATCAAGGCGAGAAACTTACTTGACAATATGGTATTTATGAACCAAATCCTCCTGATACGACCCTTTTAGTTTAAACGTATCATCTCCTTCATACAACGGCGATTTGAGCGTATAGTCTACGAAATGTGCCCCCGTCTGGTCCCATTTGTATAGGACTTTGTTGTCGACATTCTTGTGTAGGGAGTTCGAAGTCCAGGTTATTGTAGAGTTTGTGTCGAAACTCTCTGGTAGCATTAACACCTGAGAAACACATATGGACGGTACATTGAATCTTCCACAATCAACAGCACCACTAGTACTTTGGTTAGGTTAGGCTCTATTGACTGTGAGACCCAAAGAACTGTAATCTACTCTGATGAATTGGGTGCTAACCTGGGTCCCTTGCTTTCGAATTCTACTACACAGAACATATGCATTATTTGTATGCCAGGACTACATATATCACAAATAATGTCCAAGATAAAGAATGAGAAATTTGATCACAACACTACTCTTATAGTAGCCATAGGCAATAGTAAGAATGTGTCTTGTGGAGATTTATTAAACTGTAAAAATGTTCTGGCAGAAAATGAAAAATCGGGTGTTGGCCAAATAATTTTAGTTACGGGGTAGTCAGAGTCAAAACTTTCGAGACTCGAAAGCAACATTTAGAAGTATTATAGGTGGCTTATTGGTGGAGTAAGTATTAAGTTTATAAATCTTTTAATTTTTTTTTTATTGAGAACATTAAAGGTAAGAACTGCGAAATAAATTTGTAATGATTAATTTAGACTTGTACCAACATACCTTGCCACTAATACCGGTAATGATCTTCGTAACATCAGTCTTATACACTGCATCTAAAGTCCTCAAAGGAACAGTGTTGGTGCCTAGATCGCCAGCAATGGACAGCGTATGGACGTCGACATTCGGTTTTGGTAAGATAGCATTGATGATTAGATTGAGTTTGTTGCCCATTATGTAGCCGAAGGAAGCGTTGGCGCCGATTCTGTGGAAGGAAAATTATCTATTTACTAACTATTGAACGCGGCTCCACCCGCGGCAAAAAAAGTAGCTTTGTCACTTTCCAGTGTTCAAACTATCTCCATATAGAAAATCACCTTAATCCAATGCTCAGTTTTGACGTGAAAGACACTTTAATATTTAGTAGGTATTGAATTCTATTACATAATCGTACCATAAGACAAATAGGTGTATTTTTTCAAATGCTTAGACAAAAGAGGTTGAAGTATGTATAGTTTCAAACATCCTATTCATCAACATTTTAAAAGCCAAATTGCGTTCCGAAATCCTAATAAAACAAAACTTGTAAACCGTATGTTCTTTACATTTCATTTTTCGAGATACTCAAATATTTAAACTGAAATTATTCTTTTTCGAAATATATAACATTTTTTTGAAGCTAGTTTTTTTTCTCGAGTAACAGTGGAACATAAGGTAGTGGACTGGAATCACCAGAGCGGAACGCCTGTTTCGCCTGGTGATGGTCAGGGAGAAGTTTGCGGAACTGACGGCCAACCTCCAGTACAAGCACTACAACAAGAAGAAGAACAGTGGAATGAAACACTTACTGCCAAATTCGATCCAAGTCCATTCTGAATCCAGCGTGGGTCATCGGCAAATCCTTGACGGTGTTGTTGCCAAAGTAAATGTCCAGATCGATACTCTTCTGTTCATTTTCCACAGTTTGGTGACCGATTGCCTAAAACATCAATACATTATGAAATGAAACAACAAAAAGTGGGATCTTATAATTTTTTTTTTAACCTCACGTCTTTATGTTTCTCACTAGTGTTATAGTTCACTTAAAAAGCAGCGTAAAACTTTAGACTTGAGTTTCCAATTTGCAAGTTTTTGTGTGGAATAAAAAGATTTTTTTTTGCTATAGAACGGTAAACGATCGAGTAAGCAAGGAAGGTCATCTGATGGTATAATAAAGCTCCTTCATGCACTTCACGTCCTAATTTGTAATACGACATTAGAACCTTACAAAAAATGAGTCTATAAGTTCGTGAAACGTCGGCAATGATCTAATATTATTATATTACCTTAACAAAAAGATCTCCAAGCAAGAAACTCCACTTTAAGTCTCCGTCACCTTTCATATCTGGCACGCTGTAGTGACACAGAAGGAAACCAGTTTTCGGGGCGAATCTGTGAGAAACATTAAGAAAGTGAATTATGTACACATATAAAAAACAGAAAGCAGTATGCAATAAAAACAAGTACGCTACTAAGACTACAGAAGAGAAGTTGTGGCTCCTAGAATAGGAATAATAATATAACATATAAATAATAATATATAAGCACAAATCACACAGATTGAGTTAGCCCCAAAGTAAGTTCGAGACTTGTGTTATGGGATGCTAACTCAACGATATTATACTCTATAACATATACGTATATAGATGAACATCCAAGACCCAGGTCAATCTGAAAAATATAATTTTCCACGTTGACCTGACCGGGGATTGAACCCGGGACCTCCAGTGTAGCAGTCCGGCGTGATGACCATTAGGCCGCGGAGGTCGTTAAATAGTATAATATAATCTATTACATATCCTCTCACTGATCTTCTACATATACAGTCTCAAATACGTTGTCAGTTGATAAACAACAATAGCATTTCAGAAATAAGGTGGTAAAATATTACTCGAATCTCAATAAAAAATTTTTTTTTTTTGAACGCGGTCCCTGGGGTTCGGAGCGTCTCAGCCAAGAATCTTTCTCCGTCATAGACGACCTGAAGGGCAATTGCTGTGGCTTTCACCAAATACTAAATTAACATAATTTGTATTCTATTTGGACTCGGAAGAGGGAAGAGGGATAAGAAGCCGAGATACGCCAGGAATACGCGAGGTTGAGACAAAATATACTTACACAAAATCAGCATCGGCATTCAGAGTTTTTAACCTCGGCAAAGGTGTGGCTGCCTGCAACTTGATTGCTCGGTGTAGATTAGAATAGATATCTACGTGAGACTTCAGCGTTATAGGCTCCTTGCTTATTTGAGGAGAATCCACCTGAATTGGGAGTGAGAAATCTTGTGTAAGATATGGGAAATTATTTATTTCGTTGTATGTAAATCTATATTTTCTTATAAATTTTTACATAGTTAATAGTATTGTTAATGCGAAAGTCTGTCTGTGTGTCACGGTTTTACGACCAAACTGCTGGGCCTGAATTAAATATGAAATAAAATTGAATTTTATTTAAAATACAGTTATGTCATTATTACTATTTCAACTCCTGAAATTGAATAAATAAAGAATAAGTAAAAATATATTAGGACAAATCACACAGATTGAGCTAGCCCCAAAGAAGTTCGAGACTTGTGTTATGGGATACTAACTCAACGATACTATATTTTATAACAAATACATATATAAATAAACATCCAAGACCCGGGTCAATTAGAAAAAGATCATTTTCCATCATGACCCGACCGGGGATCGAACCTGGGACCACTCGGTTCAGTGGCAAGCACTTTACCACTGCGCCACCGAGGTCGTCGTTGAAAGAAAGGAACTATTTTTGTTACTTCGAGTGTAGTAAGACAACTCTCTATCTTATGATTAGCTACATAAGGGTGAAAATAGCACAAACCTTAAGTGACAAATCGGTATAATTGGCCTCAAACTCGGCCCTCGCTTGCATCGACAACATGATTCCTCCGGAACAAGTCGCGGACACAGAATACACAGTCTTTGTGTTTTCCATCTTAAGTTTCAGCGTAGTTTTCTCGGCTCCGCTTTTTGGTACTAGTGATACGATTACCTATAAAAAGAATTTCATTAATTGCTAAAAAATATATATCCAAAACAATGTTATATGTTAATTTTAAGTTTAAATAATCCGATTCGGATCACTGGTGCGTTGTCGACTTTTTAAGAAAGTGATAAGACTATTTTATAGAATTCTCTTACACAAAAGAGATGTAAAAAGAGAAACGACTCACCTCTAACGGCTCCTTATTGGTGACTCTTCCAGAAATATCATATTCGTTATTCTCAGTGATGAATGTACCTGTTATATTGTCACCTTTGAATTCGCTTATTATCTTCATTGCCCTGTAAAAAAATATATATAGTTACATAATATTTAACTTGCTGAGAAACGCGCCTGGCGTATTATACGAATATGATAAGTTTATTATATATATATATATATATATATATATATATATAATAAGATATTATATATATATATATATATATATATAATATCTTATTATGATTAATACATATTTTTAAGTTAGCGTTTGAAAATGAGAAAAGACAAAGTCATATCTTAGATAGATAGAGATAGATAGATAAACTGTTCATTTATATCGAGGACACACAATATACATTCATGATACAGTGAACCATTAAAATAAACGACAAATACACAAGAAACATTCTACATAACTATACAATCATGTGCCGCGGCGATATAAAATGGCAGTATCTCGTGCATATTCTGCTCGGCAAAGTGAGCAGGGCTCTGGTTTTTAGATACCACGGGGTTTCACGCATATCGGAGACGGTCGCGCCATTATAATTATATAATTAATGATACACATTTAACACATTTAAAATAATAACATTGCTAATATTATGAAGACAATAGGAGGTAGACTAAACGGATACGAATTCAATTTAACCCGAAACTAACTCAATAGCACCAGACAAATACAAGCCACTCGTCACACGCCACACAAAACGAGCAGACATCACCACTATCTCAAAAACGGCTCGTTGTGGCTTCGTAGTTTTTCATTTATTAACGGTATTTTGTTTGATTACATAAATTCATATTTAAAAAATGGTAAGCCCTTCTGGCATAATAGGGACCAACACTGTTTGAATTTCTTTCGGCATTTCTTCTCAGCAGCGGTCGTTCCGAAATGCTAGTAGTTTGTAGCTTTGGTAAACATCATTTAATTTAGAATATGATGTGAAAAAGTGCCTGTGAAGGCCTAATTTCTGAATAAAAGATTTGATTTCTTTTTGATTGAAAATAGAAGTGAGCAAAACAAAGTTAAACATCTTTCCCGTGGATCGATAAGGCGGCTATCTTCCATATGAAGATCTTATACACCACGGTGCCAAAGTTTTCATAAGAAAATCTCACCTGAACCCTTCATGAGGGCTAGAAACGGCAACACTAATGGCCGCCGGGCGTTGATCAGCTTTCACTGAGTAGTAGACATCGGAGCATGAGAAATCAGCAGTGACCGAGCGAGAAATGGACGTTTCGCTTTCGCTCTCGTCGGAGTACTGCAGCGCGAGCCGCGCGGGCGCGAGCGCGCGCGCCAGCGCCGCGTGCGCCGACACGCGGCCGCGCGCGCGCGACCACGCCGCCTCGCCGTGCAGCTGCAAGGGAGCATTGGCTACAAGTCTGTATATATATGTATGTTGGTCTGATTTTGATGAACCACGGTCCTTTGTAACAAGGTCCGAAACGTATGGAAAATAGAAAAGGTATGAACGTGTTTAATACTTGTTTTGAATATGATTTCATGAAATTCAAAAGGTATGTAGGATCTGTGTATAGATTTTTTTTAGTTCATGGGGCATCAAAATCGGTTAAGTAGTTTTTGAAGTGTTCACAATTTTGTAAATATTTATTGTGTTCGCAAGGTCCAAGTTCGTAGCGAACAACTTGTATTTAGAAACTAAACTTTGTCCATCTTTTACAATTTTTGTAATAAAATTATAAAAAAACATACTAGTCAATAATACAGTTTGTTCTTAGCCGAAAGGCCGAGAAGCGATGCCAATCTGGGGTAAACGATGTTGGTTTGACATTTACTTAGAAGATTTTCATACAGAATTAGTGAGAAACTGTCTGACTTGACCAAAATAAAGGAAAACAATAGATTAAAAAACTCCTTATTTTTTTCTGAATGAACTAGAGAAGTCAAACTGACTACAGCCGTTTTAAACTATATCAAAATATTCGAGAAACTATATTTTTGTAAAACAGTGCTCTATTCTACACCATTTGGTATACAAAATTTACCATGTCGTAAAAGAGTAAGTATAGTTTCTCACAGTATTAATACTTACGTAGTTATCATGGCTGCCCTGTATGATGCGCACGCCGCCAGATATAACATTCTCGCTGTCAGAAAAGTCCTTTTTGAACTCCAATTTGATGCAGTAGTCGTCCAGGAACGGAGACGTTAAGTTTAGACTTCCAGAAGTTTCGACGAAGGGATCGTCCAACTAAAAAAATATTTTTTTTACGTTAATTTTAATCGGTTCCATCAATTTGAGGTCAATTGACCCTACACGATATAGGGGACTAAATTTCGTTGACGGTCATGTAACGCTATGTATTAAAATATATATAAGTGAGAAAAAAGTTCTATACGTCATTGCACACACTGATTTCGAAGGCAATCGGTCATTCAAAACTTGGCATGAATATTCTACGAAAGGAGAATTAGCTTTTGCCCGTGACTGGGCTCGTGTGAAATTTTTCCTGTTTTTGTTTTTTCAGAAATGAAAGGTTTCTTATCTTATATGTTTTTACTCGTATTCAACATGTGTGCAAAATTTCAAAAATAATGGTTTAGCAGTTAAAGTGTAAACAATAAACTTTACCTAGGGTAATAAATAAATGGACAAAACTCACCGGCCCACACTAAGCACCAAGCTTGTATCTTGGGTCCGATGGACACAAACACAGAAACAGGCACAACACACCAAAAAACCGCAGTCAAATATTTGCGTAGATCACTAGTACAAATATATGTCTACACTGGGAATCGAACCCAGGACCTGCACAGATAGAGGACGGACTTGGTGACCATGGTGACCACTACGCCACGGAGGTGGTCAAGGATATATATGATTATTATAATGTCACCTCTAATTTAGCCACGGCAGTGACAGTGAACGAAGGCATAGTAATATCGGCAGCCATTTTCCATAAAGCGTCTTCCAATCTAGCGGACACTTTGGATTCCAATGCTGGCAACACTGCCAAAGGCGTCACGATACCAACTGAAGCGATATAGGACTCATACGTATCATCTTCGCCAGTCTCGTATTCGTAGAAGATTTTGTATGACACCTAAAAAATGACATTGACGCTGGTGAAACACATTTTTGACGCTATTTGTTCGATACTAGTAAATTCAAAATTCTTTATTCAACTTAATTCAATTCAATTCAAATTATTTATTGCATCCTTAATGTACAGTATACAGGTCATAGTTTACAAAATAAAGGAACAATTAAGGACCCTGTCGGGCGCTGCAATGGGAGAAGGGCTATATATTTGTTTTGCTATCTATTTTATGAAAAACAATACAGTGAATAATGTGTATTTCGTTCATTCATCGTATTTATTTTTTAAATTAATAATATTAAAAATAAGTATTGTATTTAATTATGTGTATTATTGAATGATATACATTACTTATTGACGTCACTACTGACTTAAAACTCAGTCACCAACCACCACCACCCACCACTTCAACAAAGTACAGTGAAGAAGGAGCGGCGAAATAAACTTCACAAGCAGTCTCTTCTTTAATTTACAATATTAAGAGCCTGTTTTACCACTTTCCGATAAAATATTGTATTGTTATCTGATAGACAAAACTATAACTGCTAGCTATCTATCTGCCTGATATGATTGGCCAGTTAGTCGTATCCAACACTCGTGAAACAATATTTTAACGCTATCTGTTCATACATTTTCAGATACTTTATCAGCAAGCTGTGGAACAGGCCCTGAATGTCTTGACTCAGAAACATCAGAGAGGAGTCAAAACATTCGAACAATTATTCAGATGATGTGACAAAGACTAGAAGAAAATTTAAAGATCTGACGGCCTAAATTAATGAATGAATACCGGCCCAAACTCACCTCATGCCAATAAGTGCCATTGTACATCAACACTAGGCACGACACGTTGATTTTCTCGCCCAGTATGATGTCCACAGTGTACACAGACTTCAGTTCTTTGACAGATTGGAACGGCGTCATTAGGTTTAGTGTGTTTCTCATTTCTGTGTATGTCTAAAAAATATTAAAATTTCAAGCCACATTTTTTGGTAAAATTTGGTAAAAAAATTTTTTCATTTTAATTTGCGAAAAATATATATATTTTTTTTAAATAATGGCGAACTTATCCCATGAAGAGATCTCTTCCGGTCAACCAGCGTTAGTGTGAGACGATATATTTACTCAATATAAAAATGTATGAAGAAACTGAAGTAAAAATTGAATACAAATTGGTCAGTTATGAATTAAACTAACGTATTTAAACTAGTTTTGATAAATAAAAACAATCTCACGGTAAGTGGTTACCGTTAGTTCTTACTTCTAAAATGAAGACGTCTGTCAAAACTATAGGCCCTTGTGGTAGATGTAAAGTGGCGTTGACTTCCAAAATATCCTCGTCCTCAATACCTACGAACTGAAATAAAACAAGTTTTTTAAAGTTAAAATTAAACAGATATTAAAAACAAACGTAAGACAAGTTTCTAATATTTGAAGAGTAATGATATGATTTTTTAAATTAACACTCGAATTACTTTGGTAATTTTGAGAAAGATCTAGCTAGAGTAAAATAAAATATGGTTGAAATCATCTACCTTAAAAAAAAAGCTTTTGAAAAAAACATGTGAAAATTATTTCACATAATATAAAATATGTGAAAATATCAAATTGTTACCTACATTTTTTCAATGAAATGAAAAAAATCAAGACTCCTTTGGGAATCGAACCCAGTCAATTGCGTAATCGTGGCAGTACTCCTCATCACTCAGTTATATACACCACGGTTCGTGGTTCGACTCGTGGTCTCGCTCAATCCTGATATTTTCCATCTCATTATTAGAATTTAGTTTAAACGTCATGTGTGACATGCATATACCAATATATAAAATTATTACCTTCATAAGATGCGCATGAAAAGTGATAGTAGGGTAGTATATTGTGTCCAAAATTACGCTCGCTTTAGTATCAAAGTTCTCCATAAACATGTCTCCGTTGAGTGTCGCGTTGTGTTTGAATTGGTCTTGTAACACATCTAGTAAACCTTTGCCCGAGTCGACGAGAAGTATTGCAATGCCAAACTGTGTACAATAAATATATTAATTAAATAAATATTAATTAATATATTAGGACAAATTAAACAGATTGAGCTAGCCCCAGACTTGTGTTATGGGACATTTTCCATCATAACCCGACCGGGGATCGAACCCGGGACCTCTCGGTTCAGGGACAAGCACTTTACCACTGCGCCACCGAGGTCGTCAAAATACTATTATTTCTCTAAGAGATGTGATAATTTGTGCTTAATTGAAATACGACTAATTTGTTTTTTCATATATTTCTCACAGTCCAACGAAACAATTTATTTCATTTAAAACAGCACTAGTTTGTAACCACTTTATCATACGAAAAAAAGATGTATGTAAATTATAATTAACATAAAAAATAAACAAGCACAATGGCAGATTTATTCCATCCACGAGAAATCCCCAGATCGGATAAATCTGCCGCACAGTCAACTTGAGATAGTTTAAGTATGTAGAGTTGTGTCTTACCTTATGTTTAGACAATCTCACAGATAACTCAGTATCCAATCCATTTCCGTAGACATTTTTCAACACCAATCCATTTTCTTCAAACCCTTCCAGCGGCGTATACAATTTGTACACGTAAACGAAGTTGATTGGTGACTGGTAGTGCCATATGCCGGTGAAACCGAAATCCATTGTGCCCCACCCTACCCTAAAATCTAGCTGTTGGGATAAATTATTATTGTAGTATCACAAATTTATTACAAATATAGTATCACATCGGGTTTAGTTATTTCTTGTGTTTAATTATACTTGAGATAATAAAAATAGATAACTCAAGGCCCTTTCTTCCAGCACACTAGTGATCGCACCTCACATTTTTATTAATTTCCTTTATTTTTTAGCGAAAAAAAAAAAAAAATAAAGTGTGTGATGGCGCTAGCTAGAAAGCGCCTTAAGAACAGTTTGGACCGAAATAAATTTGTACTTCATTGTCAAATTTTGTCAGATACGCCTTGCTCAAATTCAAATCATTTATTCAGAAATTAGACCTTCACAGGCACTTTTTCTCGTCAATTTAATTTTGAAGTGCTCAAATTTGAAAGTGTCACAAGGACTTATTATAGGACTTCATAGAAACTGGAGGACTTCATAGAAAAATGTTTTTCTACCATCAATCGTACATGAGAAACATAACAACAAAAAAAAAGGATACAGTTCATAGAGTAACTAACCTCTTCCGATGCTCGTTTAGCGGTGATCATAGCTCGGTTAAGATATTGTATGGGCAGAGCTATGTGGCCGAAAACGTGGAAGTCATGGAAAGTCTGCAGTTTTAATAAGACCTCGATACCTGCGGGGAAATAGTACATTATTATACAAGCGTGCAATAGTTGGACATTGCTTATGGCTGGTTAATAAAAAGCGTGTAAGAGCGCGGCCTCCGTCGCTTTGCGCTCCGTAAATGGATCCGCGCAGAACAACGGAGACAATTTATATGCTACTTTATAGATTAAGCACTGTACTCAATATGTTTCTGTAAACTTGGTTTAGAAAATAAATTGTCTTAGACAAGTAAACTTTATTTTATCGATGACATAAACATTTATTAAATCGAACTAAGACAAAACAAAAGGGGAGGTCTTTAACCAGCAGTGGGACACTTAAACAGGCTGTTACAAAACTTACCAGTAGTGGAATTAGGAGTAGCAAGCATGGCTACAAGATGCCTGTCTCGTTCCACGAAGCCAAATCTGGCCGTGGTCGGCTTCACATCACTTTCAGGACGAGTCACATTTACTACTAACATACAGTTTGTTATACGCCGCATGTATCCTGAAAAGCAATGCTTATAGTGAGAAAAACTTGTATTGGTGAGAAACACTTCTGTTAGTGAGAAACACGTGTGTATTAGTAGAATAATACAAAGAAATGTGCGTTATTACTATGATTTCTCGGGTGTTTTCTAGTTAGTAACAGTATTATATTACTCAATCAGAAGGCAGTATTGTTTAGCCCTAGATTTGGACCGAAGATATATAGAATATCTTTCCGTCGATGTCGTAAGAAACGAATAAGGGATAAGAAAAGCCTTAAATACAACTACATTCCCAAAGAGGATTGACGTTAGTTCAGGCAGAACTAACCACCACTTTCAAACAGAATCGTTTTAACGCGGGCCCTGGCCATCACATCGCCACAGCCAAGAATGCTAATAGGAATTTAGAAAGAGACTCCATTTTATAAAACTCGATTATAAATTTACTTACCATCAACATAAATCTTGAGAACTTTATCTTCTAATTTGACGTACGATATGCCTTTAATATCTCGCTTGTGTCCAAAGACGAACTCCGTGCGAAGGAATCCGTTTGTGTAGCCCTGAGTGAACGTAAAAATAAGTGAAGTAAAACTATTTTACTTAAATAGTTCAATATTAAAGTTGCAATATACATAATATAATGCGTAATATAAATACATATAAAATAACAATGCATAACTAAATGAGATAGAACATTATCATGCAACGACCTATCGCATACCATAAAACCGTAAATGTGTAAAAAAAACAACAAAAACATGCCATTTTACAGAACCCGGAGCACGAGATCGACTCACACATGATCTGTATTTTTACCTGGAAAGGTGATATCAAAGCGACTCTGCCGGTAACGTTGTTCTCAGTGCGACCTCTGTCCAAAGTCCAAGATGAGTTTATCATCAACAGTCCTTCGTCGTTGTACTGGAAAGTAGGATATCATTTAGAGTCATTCATTTCATTCACTCACCTCTATGTGATTGATGTCTTAGAAATATACTACGGGCGAGAAAACAGTTTGTTGAGAGGTATCAAGCATGTGTCGACAAAGGTTGACTTCGGTCAGGCGGTCGGACGAAAAATCATAGTGGAATGAATGAATGAATGAACACTTCAAAATGTTCATTCGTCGCTCACTCGCCCCCACATGTTTACCCAAAGTACATGTAAGATAACCAACTGTATAAACAAATAGGTCGATCGACTGTGTTATAATTAAAAAATATTTCTTTTCCTCGACAGATATTACTAGAAAAAGGAAGGACCTCTGGGGGTCACCTGCACCTTCAATTTTCATGACATCTTTTTAACTTTAAAAAATCTGAATCATACATTAGTGCTTGTAAATACACATACCTGGAAACTGAGCAAAGTGTCAGCGCTCTTCTTCCACACAACCCTGTGTTTCGCTATGGCCGCCGCCCGGGGTAAAGTGGGTATAGTCGAGTTGACCACTGCGTTGATTTCTCCAAAGAATTCGTTGGTTTTAAAAAGGTAGTCTGCGAGGAGACTGAAGGCGAGGTAGTCTTCTTGCCAGCTCATGCTGCCGTTAAGGGCTTGGAGGTTATCGTGGTAGCGCCACCTAGCGGGAAATTAAAAACTAATGCAACAGCCACGTGGAAGGAAATAGTGACAGGCCTACTTGGGACATGACATGAGTTATGATAAGTAAACAAGTTTATTTGTTAGACAAATTAAAAAATCCCCGACTTTCAATATTCATTTCGCTACAACTTTTGAACGGCTGAACAGATTTTCATGAAACATGGCTAAGAACACTCGGGATAAAATTATCTAAGATACAAAAAAAAGTAAACGAAAATCGGTTCATCCGTTTGGGAGCTACTACTATGCCACAGACAGACACGTTAAACTTATATCACCCCTCTTTTAGCGTCGGGGGTTAATAAACTCATGAGAGAGAACTGCGAGTGATGTTGTAACTTAATTAACCCATATCATCGATTTACCATCGATAATTATTCCAGAAAAAAATAAAGCGAGAAATATGTTATTTTTATTTACTAAAAAATATTTTACTTAAGTGCTTTATAAACAACAATGTGTCATCTAGAATAAAAACTTACATAAGATTAAAACTCGTGTCCTTCCAGCCAGCAAAAGGCGTGTGCATACTGGATAACAAAGCGTATACAGTCTGCTCGTGAGCTTCGGAATACATTTTGACGCGCCAGTCTATGGCCGTGTCGCTGGCCCAGCCCATGCGGATCAGCCATTCGCAATACCAATCTGGAACAAATTAGTCTTATGAAAATGGCATTTGTGCTATGAAATTATAAACTAATACTAGGGACCGGTTCCAGACGAGGGAACTCCCCAATTTTGTCACGTGTTGAATGTGAAACACGATCTCAAAATTATGAAACTATAGGGTTTACTTGAGCCCGGACCACAAAGAAATTTTTAATGCAAAGAATATATATTGCACAAGTACAAATATTTTTTTTTAATATTCTGGCCACTGACCGAATGTTAATGATTGTTGAAGAGACATAGAAAAGTGTCATTTTACGAAAATTACCAAAGTGATGTAGTAGGATCTTTTACTGACCTCTTAGTAAAAACTCGAGTTCGCCGTTGAGCAAATGCCCCGGGTAATACAAGGCAAGTAGACCTGCATAGTGCAAGGGACCCTGAAACGATAAAGATATATGAAATAGGGTAGATATATGTGTACACAACAAAATGTATAAACGCATTCACATAATAAAACACGATAATGAAATGTCACTTTAATTGATTAATGTTGTGTTTTTTTGTTAATAAGTTAACATAAAAATGGTGACGTCATCATTTCCATCCCTTTCCGCCCACTGCTGAATCGCTTTCATACAATAAATTAAATCAATGGTAGGAATTTGCGATGCAGTTCAATTTAGGTCGTAAAGTGGATCGCGTTGAGATGATGGTAAGCCCCCAGATTTTAAGTTTGACCATCCGCTACACTACTACAGAACTGCATCCAATTCCATCCCGCAGTTTTAGCGTGATGCGCGTATAAACATTCAGACAAACTGAAAGACAGACAGACGAAAAATCTAAAAAATAACGTTTTGGCTTCTATTAGTCCATTAAGTCGTAGGTAATAGTCGTAGTTCCTAAAGACCAACCATAATTATTATTGTTCTTTAATTTATCCTATGTAGACATAGCCAATAAATGGTTATTACAGGCACAGGCCTTCCTTCTCTATCCTCTGTCCTGTGCCTCTCTTATCCATGTACGATCAGTGACATCAGGAAAGACTTCACATTTTCTCATTAAAATACAATTAAAACGCTTTTTGACTGTAACATTTGTGACGTCACTTGTGTCTGCCACTGTCATACAAGCTCGATATATTTTTTTGTTTTTGATACATGGAAAAAAGTATCTGATTTGACTTGATGGCGATTATCATATTGCATCGAAATGCATGTATTAATTAATACGACTGTGTGGAGACGAGAATATATGAAGTAGGACCCTGGGCTACGACGCACGACGAAGAAATTAGGAAAACAGAGCCTGTATAAATTGATATAAAAGTAGTTTTAAAACATATTTTATTAGGTTTCTCGCGTATACATTACTGTCTGTAAGTGAGAAACAAATGAACAACAAAAAATTCAATCTTTTTCTTTAGATTTGCGAATGATATATAGATTCTTCATGTTAGTCCTGTTTGTCATATTTGTCCGCGTTAAGATATTAATGGAACAAAAAATTGTTTGACAAACGAGTGCACAATCAAATATGTAACTTGAGGAATATGGGCACAGCTGTTCCTCCGAAACGATCGGTGTATGTTCCCGCTTGGCTGCTGTGTATGTTGCCGCTATTATGAACTTTTGGTCTGTTTCCCCAAACTGTAAATTTTTTTCCAATCTGACTTTTATTTCCGTGACGATCGGTCTACTTTCCTCATCAGTCTAATTATCAATAGTCTGCTTATCTATTTAGTCCACTTATTATTTATTTATTATTTATTTGTATTATACACAATGCAAGCATATAGTGACGACCTCGGTGGCGCAGTGGTATGGTTCTTGCCACTGAACCGAGAGATCTTGGGTTCGATCCCCGGTCGGGTCATGATGGAAAATGATCTTTTTCTGATTGGCCCGAGTCTTGGATGTTTATCTATATATGTATTTGTTATAAAATATAGTATCGTTGAGTTAGTATCCCATAACACAAGTCTCGAACTTACTTTGGGGCTAGCTCAATCTGTGTGATTTGTCCTGTCCTGATATATAGTAGAATAAGTTCCGCAAAACCATATTTTGGTTTGACTGCAGAATCAGGTTTAGTTTTACAAGATGAGTGATAGTAAAAGAAAATAATTTAATAAATAGAAGCGCCAAGACTTAATTAAGTGAAATTTTGTTAAACATTATAAACATACAGAGAGAATAATGCTTAAGCAAATTGCATACAATACTGAATAAGTTAAATTTAATTACTTTCAAAACTAATCTTAATTTACTACTATTATTAAATTACTACTATTTAGAAGACTAAATCGACAAGTAGACTAACTTCTTGTTTCTCTTTCCACACAAAGGTTGGCTGGAAGAAATTGCATTAGCGATAAGTCCGCCTTTGCGCTTATTATGTTTGAATATATCTTGTTGTAACTTTGTGATTGGTGCAATAAAGAGTTGATCTAACTATCTATCCACTTGTCATGTATAAACTGACCGTGTATATATATATTTACCTTGTTGTCGAGAGACACGTCGAGACTGAGCCGCTGCGAGGGGTCGCGGTTGGCGTCCCAGTGCAGCGCCGCGCGCAGGCGGCTGTGCGCCGCCGACGACCAGCGCGCGTACGACACGTGGACGTCGCGAAGTCTGACAGTTATATTCTTTACTTATTATTCAAAACTTATTTTATTTTTTTGACGACCTCGGTGGCGCAGTGGTAAAGTGCTTGCTTATGAACCGAGAGGTCCCGGGTTCGATCCCCGGTCGGGTCATGATGGAAAATAATATTTTTCTGATTGGCCCGGGTGTTGGATGTTTATCTATATATGTATTTGTTATACAATATAATATCGTTGAGTTAGTATACCATAACACAAGTCTCGAACGTAGATGTCTATCCTGTTCGCGATTAAATTCAGAGCGCATAGTGCGCGCGCCAGTGGAGACTTGTTCACGTATCTATCCGGAACGCAAAACTGTACCATTTTGAGCTTTTCCATATTATTTATTCCTCCCCGAATCAATTTAAAACTAATCACAATCACTAGCGTGTATGCGACTACCTGCCACTAGATGGCGTTAAGTAGTCGTAAAAGTCATGTCAGATGACTTTAGGCGACTTGAATAAAATCTGACACCAGCGTTAGCAATAACACACTCGATATGATAATGATGATGAGTATAAAAAAAAAGTAGTGAAGAAAACTCACTGGTCAATATGGACGTCCATCGTGAGATCAGTATTGTTATTCAAGTCGGCATTAAGGCTCACACTGTAGGCTTTGCCGCTGATGTCCACTTCCCCGTAAGCGGTGAAATTTTGCTTCGAGAGCAATATGTAGCGGATCAGAGTGCGGTATTTGTCATCATTGTATTCGCCCTGGTAAAGAACACGAAGTGTAGTTTTTACGGTTACTCCCTGTACACTAGCGCTACCATAAATTCTTTATCAATTGCGTATTCTTTATCAATTCGATATCACGCCAAAGGATTTTAATAGATAGTTATCTACTTGATTTCATTTGATTAATTAATATTACATTTGTAAATATTGGTAGGAAATTAACATCGCTGGTAGATAATGCTTTTAGCATTAAATCCGCTCTTTGTACCATATTGGTAAATAAAGTTTAAATAAATAACATTACATTATAACAATATAAGATATATATATACAATAATAATTATTAACAATATCTGCTCATTTAATTTGTTTATTTTCATAGTGTGCAAGCATGCCAGTTGCCTGATGGTAAGTAAACACCGCAGCACATGGACACCGGCGACCCGATACGGGTCACCGATGCGTTACCGATATATATATATATATATATATATATATATATATATATATATATATATATATATATATATCGAACAAACAAAAACTTTTAATAAAAGATCGAGCTGACCAGTTCCCCCCGGCAGCACCCGTTCACGAGTTGACGCATGAGTCAGCCATCGCGAAGCTCAACCACTGTACTGTACTGTACTTACATTGTTATATTATTGATAAAAAAGAATACATAAATTTACTATATTTTAAAAACGGTAAGCCCTTCTGGCATGATAGGGACTAACACTGTTTGAATGAGTTTCTTTCGGCATTTCTTCTCAGCAGCGTTCGTTCCGAAATGCTAGTACTTTGTAGCTTTGGTAAATATCATTTAATTTAGAATATGACGTGAAAAAGTGAAAGTGTGAAGGCCTAATTTCTAAATAAATGATATGATTTGTTAATGTCCAAAGTTACATATAAAAAAATACTAGAGAGAGAATAATATTACCTGTCCAATAAAAGTGACTTGTCTATTATCTTGAGTAAACCTCGCGTCCACAGCTATATCTTTAAAATGACTGCTGTTTATAAGGGTCTTCAGACGATGCGACGCGAGGTTGGTTTTAGACTGGTCTTGGTACAACGCGTCGATGTTGAAATCCACGCCTGTGAACCATATGCCTGCTGCGTTTACCTGAAACATCAATAATTCTAGAGATAAACACGTTAAAACAAACAAAATCCTTAAGCCGTAGATCGAGAAAACTATAGACAAAGGTTGCCACATGATACAGAATTATTTTATACAAATGTTTCACCTATCAAGTAACAAGTAAGTTATATTGTTGAGAAAATTTGTTGAGTTCTGTTTCTTCTTGACAATTTCTAGTACGCGTTACTTTCTTCATGACGAAAATGAAAATTACTACGTCTATAGTTTCCTATCTCTTTAACCTTCATAATTAATATTCCTTGTAAACTCAAGAAGTTTTGAAACTTTTGTTATTCTGATACGTTTCTCGTAGTCATTTCACACTTTAACGATTTATTTTTTATCACATTAATATCAAACACAGTTACGGTTAGAGAAGAACAGATACATGTAAAGTTTCTCACCTGATATTCACTAGGTTGTTTCTCAATAAGCTTGGCAGTGATCGTAGCGGGGTATAACGTGGGTAACGTCATGTTGAGTTGTCCGTCCACGTATAACTGAGTTCCAGGCGGACAGAACACATAGCCTGACAGGATAATTTCCCTGGATTTCGGGTTGAAGTTTAGTAAAGCCAGTGCAGAGTATTTGGATCCGATCTGTTGAATTAAATATATCGAACCGATATATACGAATAGGATTGACAAATAAATTGTAACAACTATATATTTTTGAGTTATAGAACACCAGATGTAGCATGCGAAATTACATTGTAAAAGATTTTGGTCATTTGACGTCGACAAAATAACAAAATAAAACGTCGAAAAGAGCACTAATGACTGTTTCACCTCTATCTGATAAAATATTATACTGTAATCTGACAGATAAAACTATCTGCTAGATAACTGCTGAATGATGTGATTGGCCGGTTTCCCGTATCCAACATTTGTAAAACACAAATTTCAACGCTATCAGAATATATTTGATATGTCATATTATATATACATAAGTAGATACTTTTAGTAAAAATGAAATTTCAACCTATGTTTCTCACCTATATTTAAGTCAACGCTATTCAAGTTCTATGCTTATCAAATGAAATGAGTACAATAAATAACTATAGTAAAAATAATCCACATTTTTCACCTGTTCATAAGCCAACTTCAAGTCGATTAATTTAGGCCGTTTGAGCAGCAGTTGTGTGTCCAACTTCATTCCGTTCAGTTTCTCCAACTGAACGAATGAGAACACAAAAGCGGGGTCGTCTTTTTGCGCTCGAGAGGCGCTCACGTTAAGACCTATATCTATGTGGTTCTGTGTATTCTGAAAAAAAAAGAACGTCGTTGTCATCACCATTGCAAAATTTTGTTTCTATGTGTTTTTCTATGCAACAAAGTTTTATCAAATAAACAAATATTAAAATGCAAATGGTTATTTACTTTTAGTACATTTTGTTTTAAGTCAGTACTGTATCATTGTATTAAATGAATAAATAATACTTTTTTTGACTTACCAAATCATTGAACACAGCATAAAAATTGTAAACGGGATACGCCGAGAATTCCATAGACAACTCTCCGTAAAGATCGTGCCTATACGCGATGGACCTCTCAGAATATACGCCCTCAATTTTGACAGACTGTTTAGCATTCTTATAGAACTGGTAGTCGAGTTGTAGCTTAGTGCCGTGGGTTGGTCCATTCATAGTGTAGTAGCCGGAGAGGTGAGAAGCTAATTGTTTGGTTTGGAAATCTGCTACTATGTCGCATTGTGTGACTCCGCCTTTTGACTTAAATTTGAAGTAACCTAAAAACATGAGGTTATAAGTTTAATTTTTTTATTCGTACCTCATTTATAGAAGAAAAAATTGCGCCGTATAGAATCGAATTTAATTTATTCCGAAGAGTCACACACGTATAGTAATAAATACAGTGAAAATATTTATTTATAAGATATTTAAAAATATAGACAAGTATTATGGTATTATTTTTGATCATACATAAATAAGGCTTACGTTTCTCGATTATTTTAATAGTAGGAAAAAAATAACAGGCGTGGTTTCTCGCTTATCTAACTAGAATATGAATAATGTCAGTCTACTGTACATTCACGTTTACACAATATAAATGAAATGCGATGAAAGTACAAATTATATGCAGTACAAATTATATATTATATGCAGAGATTTTTGTTTTCATATGCGTCGCCGCTGGATCGTTACATTAGCCAACTCATGATACGCCTGGGCAGAATTTAATTTCTCATCGATTTCTACACCAATTAAAGACTAAGAACTAATTGACTAATGACTCATGTCTCTTCTATAATAAAGAGTTCGTCTATATATTTATATTAAAACAATAAAATATGATATTTATCTTACCCGACAACTCGGCAACTCTTTCATTATCAACCACCCAATACGCATGAGGTAGCCATACAAATCCATGACTGATTTCCTGTCTCTTCAGCGACATGACTGTATCGAACTGTTTCCTTCCATCTACATCCAAACTAGCTTCTACAGACTTATCATGTGGAAGATTTCGATATAAGGCTTTAGCTTTTAATGTACTTTTGGCCGATTGCATGGACAGCAATGCCGTACTTGTGGTGTTAGAGAGGGTTAGTGCCGCGTTGAACATTCGCTTTTCCTGTTAAGAGAATTAGGATCGAATTTAATTGTTTTTTTCTCGAAATTAGTGCAATTGTTTTTTTGTGGCATTTTGCATTTAATTAGAATGTTTAAAAGTGTCAGTCATTGAATATTCTCTTTACAGTTCGCTTCATTAAGATCTCAAATGAAATAATTCAACCATTCTTAATTTTTGGTTAATATGATAAGAAAGGACAATGATTTCACAAAAATGCAGCTACTTGACAAATCTGACACAATATAACTGAAGGATCAGCTAACAAGCAGAAACTATATTTGACCCGCCCACTCAGGTGACATTATAGCAATTTCAACCTTATCCCCGAATAATAAGGTGGGATATGTTTTAATCCAAATTCCTATGACCCAATACAATTACAAAATCGAACCTCATGACTCAATAATAAAGCTGTTTTTACCTTGCTGTTAGGAGTGTCGAAAGAGAAACCAATAACATTGGCTGTCTCATTCCTATCCCACTGGTATTGGAAGGCATAAGTTTTTGCTGAAGGATCAGCTTTCTCCAAAGATACTATGTATTTAGCTGGTCCGCTCATGAGAAAGTATGGAGCGTTTTGAATATTTGTCATATCGGGGAACTGAAATATAAATAAATATATAAGGACAAATCACACAGATTCGTATTTTGTAACACCCTGTTTTAACAGTTAGCAAAACTTTTCTCACTTGGGCGTTTTCAGGGTTTCTTCGTTAGCCATTGACGGTCGGAGTCCAGGGACCGCTTTTTTACATTTTACGGTTAGCTAAATAATGGCTTTTATTTATGAAATATATACAAAAGCGAAAGTCAATCACACGTTACGAAATCTCGAAAACTACTAAAATCAATAACGATAACATTTTGCACAAAATATATGTGTACTAGAAGATATTCGCTAAGAAAGGATTTTTGGAAATTCAATCTCTAAAGGGGTGAAATCGAGGTTGCATGAATCCTTGAAAATACATGAAATATTCACGCGGGCGTAGTCACGGGCAAAAGCTAGTATTTTGCATATGTATATATTTCTCAATCGAGGTTGCATGAATCCTTGAAAATACATGAAATATTCACGCGGGCGTAGCCACGGGCAAAAGCTAGTATTTTGCATATGTATATATTTCTCACCTGGTAAGAAGCGCACACTTTGATCCCTATAGCCTTGTCAAAGGTACTCCAACTGCATGTGTTCTGTTCGATTCTGTTCTTATTCAGCCCTTGTTGTTGGAGCTCTTGATCCCCGTGCAGGATTATCAGTTCGGACCTACGATATTTATTTATTTGAAAAACAAACAAAAATAATTTTAGTTTAGCAAATAGTATAGTTGTAGTCCAGTAACAGTTAACAGTTAAGTTATTGCCAGTTAAGTAACATCCAACAGGCAACGCGAAGCCGAAATCACTAGGCATCGAAGATGGAAATTTGGTAGGAAGGTTGCTTGGGAGGAAAGAGATTTTCTGAAACGGGATAACGAAAATATACTCGCGTACGAAATTGCCAACAAAATTTAGTATGTTTTATAATTAACAAATGTAAACTTAAGGCAATTTTCGTCTACTAGGGTCACACCCTTAGCGTAATCACTTCAGGTAATAATGGCTCAAGGTACCTCGCAACACGATATATACTCAAAATCAGTTAAACAATGTTTTCTATTTAAAACCGTTATGCTGAAATTGAATCTTAAATAATGCAAATAAAGTTGAAACTCACTTAACAGCAAATATCTCCAGTTTATCAATAGGCAAACGACAGGTCCAATCAAAATTGAATCTTAAACTAAGCAAATAAAGTCGAAACTCACTTAACAGCAAAATATCTCCTGTTTATCAATAGGCAAACGACAGGTCCAATCAAAATTGAATCTTAAACTAAGCAAATAAAGTCGAAACTCACTTAGCAGCAAAGATCTCCTGTTTATCAGTAGGCAAGGACAAGTCCAATCTCACTTTCCCGAGTCCCCTCAACTCCAGCTTCGCCTCGACATCAGTCGCGGTGTAAAGGCGAGAGTTGAGACGTATACCACTGGAAGCTAAGCCACCGGCCACGACTCCCATCGTCGCTGCTATGTTTACTGCGATACTGAGGGTAAATATTTTTTTTTTTAATTTATTTTTACTTAGGCTAAAATAAAATTTTTGAAAGATTTGTTTTTTTTTTTTTGTTTCATATAAAATAGTTGTTTAAGCGATTATATGCCTGTGCCCGGAGGCTCTGCTCTTTCTCAGCTCTAAACATACATATTATGCTAATGTCTATTTATGTTCACTTATATAAAAATATTATATACTCGACGCATGTATACAGATACGTATATTTGGATTACTATTATAAAAACATATAAATATATATCATACATAGCACAAACACAGAAACAAGGATAAAACAGAACAACAGACAAACGTATGCGATCACAAGTATAAATATTTATCTGCGCTGGGAATCGAATCTAGGAGCGGACGGGCGTGGTGACTACTACGTCATGACGTCGTCTGATCAGCTGGTTTAATGTAGGCAGGATATTATTTACTAGTCTCATTTTTCGTTATTCATCGATAACCAAAAAAAAAAGAATAAAAAAAAATCAGATTTCTTAAATACGGCCAAATCACACAGATTGAGCTAGCCCCAAAGTAAGTTCGAGACTTGTGTTATGGGATACTAACTCAACGATACTATATTTTATAACAAATACATATATAGATAAACATCCAAGACCCGGGCCAATCAGAAAAAGATCATTTTCCATCATGACCCGACCGGGGATCGAACCCGGGACCTCTCGGTTCAGAGGCAAGCACTTTACCACTGCGCCATCGAGGTCGTCATATACAGAAAGATAGTCCTAACATTATGCCTCACCTGGGTCTGATCTTCCCTTCAAAGTCCAAATGTCCCGATTGCTTATATTTATCGTTGACAGTACCAGACATTTTAGTATTGACGTAACTAGTTCCCATGAGATTCATATTTAACGGCAGCCCACAACCGGTTGGCACGGAAAATGTCGTGTCCAGGAATAGGGACGCTTTGTCGTAGGAAATTTCCTGATGGAAAATAATTCAGTTATAATATAATTACACTATTTTGGTCCGTGGTTTCGTTCACGTTGATTTTTCGTACGAAGAAAATTAAGTATATTTGTCTGGTTTTTGCACCAAAATATAATAAATAAATAATTGAACTGACTGATTGAACTGACGAATAGTTAGTAGTTGGATAGGAAAACACGGGTCGGAAAAAAAAAGTGAGAAACCGCGAGAAACCTAGCGAGAAAAGGTCACTAACCTTTCCGGATAAAATTTCTAATACTCTCAACTGCGGATTCAACCGTTCCAAAGACTTCCTTATCTCATCGTCTCCTTCAGCACTCCAAAACGAGATTTCATTCCCGAAAACCTTAATCCCCAACTCTGCCATAGGAAAACGGTGCTTAAGAGCTTCGTTTTTGTAGTTCAAGTCGTCGATTTTACCCCGCACGTCGTCTGCGTCGTTGGCGGAACGGAAAAAGCGGAGTTTGTCAACGTGCTCGTGTATTTTTGATTTGCTTAGGGGTCCGTTGTTGCCAAAGAATGCTTCGAAGTATCTTTCAAAGCCTTCGCCGCGGGCTTTCATCTATGAAAATTAGATTATTTATTTTTTATCTTCAAGTTACATCTAATTCACATACAAGTATAGTGAAACAATTTTTACAACTTCTTTCCTTATGACCAAATTTTTACTCAATTTTTAATAATACTAAAAATTTGTATTTTACAAAAAAAAAAAAAAAATTTTTGACACAAGCTTTTTATTGTTGTTAGGTTGTTGATCTTGGTTACTGAAGCCATCGCGTGACAGAAAACATCAGGACCGTGTAGTAAACCGTTGACGAGTTTCCTCAGTGTACACTCAATGCAACATCGAGTCGGACACTCAGTGCAGCATTGTCATCAAAATCAAACGTGTTTACAAAATTTCCAAAGGTATAAGGTGGTCTATTGCAAAACTGAGTTGCAAGATTCCAGCAGAACATAAACTCTTTAATATATATTCTCGATATATACATTCGTTGCAGGTTAAATAAAAGCTTATAACACGATTAAATGGGTGCGATATCTGTACAGATATCTATTTCTCGTGGATTAACATTCAGAAATTAAAAAATTCAAAAACCATGTTTTTTTTTTGAAACCATAAAAATTTTACGTACCTCAAAAATGTTGATCGACTCTCCAAACATATCTACAGTCAAATTAAGTGACACGGACCGCGGTATGTATGAGTCGGGCGAAAATATTACGTTTGCTTCGTAATTCCCACCTGGAATTATCATAAAAATATGATTGAAGAGTATTTTCATTTTAATTAAGTTTTGGAAATGCGTGTATGCTCAACAATTGTTACACAAGGCTTATATGACATTATGATTAAGAATACTATTTAATATTCTTTATAATGTGCAAGTAATTGTGTGAATAGAGGCAGTGGGTCACGTATATTGTATATATAAATGTGTATATATATACACATGTGGGTTACATAATATGTAACTATGATAAAAAAAATTAACTGAAAAATAATAAATTACTATGCATTTCGCACGCGCAAAAACTCGTACCGAACCAACACGAAATATGGCAGGTCGCCATGCGAGGTTGCGTTGAGATAATTCTTTATTATGTTTCAAAAAGTTCCAAAGTTATGATCTACCACACTGGACACCTGCTTACACCTGTTTCTCGCCGGGATAAGCCGAGAAACAACTAAAATAAATCAGTTCTACAATAAAATAGTGTAAATACATGATATGACATGTGTTATATATAAAAAATATCAGAAAAAATAACATCATACCTGCGTTATACTGATCGAAGAACACACTCTGCTCGTAATTCCGACTGAACATCCTGAAATCAGGGTTGTCTTCCAACTGCGGCATTGTGTTCCCTGACAGAAGACCTTGTATCTCTACACGGGAAGGCAGGGACGATTGACCTAGGTTGTTAAGGTGGGACCAGACGAATGTTGCCACTGTTCGAGAAAAAAATGTGCTTACCATGTGGTATGTTTCTCATCATTTATTACAAGTACCTAACAATTTTATTGTTTCGTTTATAATATAAAGTCAAAGGGCTGATTAGTGTATCATGTGGTTTCTCAATATAAACCACATTACATGAATGTGTATGGACATGTATGTGTAAATAATTTATCACCAAAGATATGGCCGTATATTCATTGTCATCATGGCTTGTAAGTACGAAGCAAAACGGAATTGAAACAAAAAAAATTAAACCAATAAGATAGTATCATGATGCAAAATACAATTAAAATTAAATTAAACTCTATTACTAAATACATAAGGGTGTATCTTGATTGACAGGTTCGTTTCTCAGTGCATACATTATATTCCAAACGATGCAGCGAGTGGGACATCTTATCAATGGTAAGTACGAAGTTAGACTGATTTGAACTTCGTGTCTAGGTCGAAAAGGCAATTCAAATGAAATTGAACTATACTACCCAAAGAAATAAGGTCGTACCTTGATTGACATGTTCGTTCCTCAGTGCGTGGAATATTTTCCTAATGATAGAGAGTGTGGGACACCTCATCACTTGTAAATAAGAAGCCAGACGGATTTCAACGTGCACGTAGTCTTCACGGAATGTTTCTAAGAAATATTCTCTAGAGAAAAAGAAAAAAATAATGAATTTTCGCCATATTGTTACATAAAGAAGTTAAGAAACAGACGACCTAGTGCGTAGTGCGAGGCAAAGCAAATAATAACAGCGTAGCAGTTGTCTGCGTCTCATCGCAACATTGGATGCAATCTCGCACTACGAATGTAGTAATCTAAAAAGTATTGGGTTAACAATTTAACTCCATATTGAAAAGCATGTGGACAGAAAAAATATTGTCCAGCTTTTTTCTATCCACATGCTTTTCAATATGGAGATTCTTAACTTCAAAAGAAGTTTCTTTCTTATAAGTTAAAATGTAATGTGACATATTATGAGTAAATAAAAAACTAATTGTGACAAAATTGTGACGATTTGTTTAAATGGCAAGGAAAAATAAAATTAACTTAGTTTTGAGTTTGTATACAAATCGACACATGTTTATGCAAAGGAGAAAAGACTAGATTAAAAGATGATTTACCTAGTTTCAAAGCAAGGCGTCCTCCTGAAAGCATCGATAGCGGCCAATCGAATGGGAATCGATACCAAAGAATCGCCGATAATATTCATTAGTACGTCTGCGAACTCTTGCTTGAAGGAGCCCATGTTACCGAGCGCTTTTATGGCGATCACCAGCTGGAAGAAAATGTTACAATGTTATGATACAAGTGGGCAAAATTCCGCGAGGCGAAGCGGAGCGCTGTAATAAAGTCGAAATTATTTTTCAACACACGATATTTTACAGCGTTAATGTATCTCGTAATATACAATGTAATATTCAAATAGTACTTAAGCTTCGGAATTATTTCGATGACTGCTGTAATTTTTTTGTAAAATAAGTGTTATGTGCCTAATAAAAATGTTATGAGAAAAAATGTGAGAAATTTATGGACAATCGACCACACACCCCCTAGATATCCCTTGTATGATAAATAAATGTTAAATAGATCAGTTGCCTGTATTGAAAATAATATGTATAAATGCATTCACATAGCGAAACACGGTAATCAAATGTCACTTTAATTGATTAATCCTACTTTTAGCAAAATTTAACATTTTTTGTTCTCATTAAAGTACAATTAAAACGCTTTTTGACTCCAAGATTTGTGACGTCACTTATCCCCACTGTCATACAAGCTTCGTATTTTTTTTGCTTTTGACAGATGGAAAATATGATCTGATTTGACTCTATGGCAACTACTCTATTTAGATTACATTGCCGACCTCCGTGGCCTAATGGTCTACACGCCGGACTGCTACACTAGGGGGCCCGGGTTCGAACCCCGGTCAGGTCAACATGGAAAATGAACTTTTTCAAATTGACCTGGCTCATGGATGTATATGTTTTAAAATATAGTATCGTCGAGTCAGTATCCCATAACACAAGTCTCGAACTTACTATGGGGCTAGCTCAATCTGTGCGATTTGTCAATACATATTTATTTATTTATTATTTACTTACATTATCCCTATCTTGCCTTTCGATGTTAAGAAGCCCTTTAGCCACAATGTCGTTGACGATTTTCTGGAACTCTTCTAGAATCTTCTGCAGAGTCTCTTCTTCGCTGCACTGCCGTACTAGTTAACAAGGACATACAAATCGTTCAAGTGAATAAAATGTACGGTGTAATACCAAATTCCAAGTATATCGGTTCAGTGGAGGTTAGACAAAAATTTCCAAAATCGCAAATTCGTTATCTGTGTTGATAATAAACTATATTCCAACAATAGATATAAAAAATAAAATTTCTATAAAATTCTATAAAAATATCTCAAAGCACCTATCCGTTTCGAGTATGATATGTACTTGAAATTTTCATTTTCCTTTCGCTGGAAGAAATTTCTATATAAGTAGTACCTTTATACTTAGTTTTATATTTACATAACTAAATAAATATGTAATATTGATAATGTTGAAAATTTTTAAATTTATATATTTTTTTTCAGGTCTTTTATATAAATTCGTTTATTCCAAGAAAAGTAATAAAATCAAACTGTGTCAGACAAATAGCATACTCGACAATACTATACCAAGTACTTACACGATTTCCCGCTGTTTCTACAATACGAGTGCACCATGGACGATACAGTGAAACTGACAACTTTGTCGTTCTTCTGTTTCTGCAGTAACTCCAACATGCTGTCCAACATCGCTTTTTTGGGTCTAAAAATAACGTTTCCAATGAAGTGTCTAAATCAAAATCGAAAATTAAATCATTTATTCAGAAATTAGGCCTTCACAGGCACTTTTACACGTCTAATTCTAAATTGAATGATATTTACCAAAGCTACAAACTACTAGCATTTCGGAACGACCACTGCTGAGAAGAAATGAGAAAAGAAATTCATTCGAATAGTATTGGTCCCTATCATGCCAGAAGGGCTTGCCATTTTATAAATATAAATTTATATATCATCTCTCAGTAATATAACAATGTAAGTATGTACAGCGTAAGTTATCTACATACGATAATTAACAATAATGAAATATACATATATTTATATATTGAATACAAACTGCCGCATTTGCCAGTTTGAAAGTTCTATAGTTAATTCAAGTTAATTTTTACTTTTATATTCGGTTTATAAAAAATATTTTATTTGCAAAACACGCGTAAATATATGATATATATAAAAATATATCAGAAAGAGAGAATCAACATAAGAAATAATGTTTTTTTAATAACAAGTTTTGCTAGACATTAAGACATAACTTAGATAAAGGTTGACCGGAAGAAATTGCATTAGCGATAAGTCCGCCTTTGCATTATGTTTGAATATCTTGTTGTAACTTGTAACTCCGTTGTGAATGGTGCTATAAAGAGTTTATCTATCTATCTATCTATCATAACCTGTGCACTAAGGCCACCATCACATTTTACCAATTTCTTTTGTTTATTGGCTAAAACTAAAAACTCTTTCCAAATTATTCTACACTATATAAAGGAATTTATTGCAAAGTATTACAGTTGTTCATTACACAATGTAGTCACAATCTACTAAATGGAAAATTGTGTAAATGGAAATGGGTATCACCTTAACTTGGTAGAAAATTAGGAAAACTGTTTTATTTTGTTATATACCGAGAGACCGTGAGAAACAGAATTTCCGAAGCAAATATGATACGTGAGTCAAAGTCGTCACAAATTACGAAATTCAGAATTACAATTCCCGCTCTTCCAGGGCCCCCCTCCCTGCCCGCACCTCGCTACGCCCGCGACATCTCCATACATACCTGGGTATCATAGCCATGGACATGAGCCACTCGTGTCTGGTCTCCCCGTCAACTTCATTGTTCACAATCATGTCCTTTATCAGCTCCACTGATCCCGCGCTCGCTATGTACGGTAACGCGTCGAGAATGTGTTTCCTGTTAAAAAAAAAAAAAACATTAAAAATATCACGACGATCGGACATTTTGATGATCCGGGTTTTATCGGCTTCTTGATTGATCGACGTCCTATTGTTGTAACCGATAAATAAATAAATTACGACAAATCACACAGATTGAGCTAGCCCCAAAGTAAGTTCGAGACTTGTGTTATGGGATACTAACTCAACGATACTATATTTTATAACAAATACATATATAGATAAACATCTAAGACCTGGGCCAATCAGAAAAAAAACATTTTCCATCATGACCCGACCGGGGATCGAACCCGGGACCTCTCGGTTCAGTGGCAAGAACTTTACCACTGCGCCACCGAGGTCGTCACCGATGTTGTAACCGTTGTATTTGTATACAGATGAAAGGTCTATGAAAATTACATGAGTCAGATTGGTATACAAACTCATATGACATTAGTCGGATTCGAACTGGGGACCTTTTGATCCACAGGCGACAGACAGCATGCAGCTGGCTGAGTATGTCTTAACTATTTTACCACCACCGCTTCGAGTGGCGAGGAATGGAAGGGTGAATTTCACGAGCGTTTTTAAACCGCCGCGGGCTCTCATTAGTGTTTATTAAATTGATAACCATACACATTGATCAATTTAATTATCCTATTTTATAAATAAGTTTAGTACTGGTGCAATGTTATTTTTATAAATGTTTAATTGAAAAAAAAATATGATTCTTTATTTAAAAAAATGTGTCACATTGATGAAACGCTACACGGCGCATACCTGGCGCTGACGCAGATCGGCGCGCGCGCCAGCAGCAGCGCGAGCGCGGGCCGGTGCAGCGCGCGCGCCGCGCGCACCAGCGCGCCCCACAGCGTCACCGCCGAGCTGCTGTCCATGCGCTCCAGCACCGACGTCTCTTCCGATGTCGGAGATTTCACTCTAAAACATTGCCGGGTAAGCGACTTGTTGCTCGTCTGGTCGATGTTTAAACTCGCTATGTGTGGAAACTAGCTTTTTCATATTTGACGTCAATATGTGATGTATATCGTGCTAAATTGAATAAAGAATTTTGAATTTGAATTTGAACACTCTCAAACTTGCTTATTATAGACCAACTATTTGAATAGACTGCGAAAGGAAAGAGATATGAACTAAAAATTCTTCTCATAAGCTAGGTTATGGATCTATCATTATTTAATCTCAATTATACTAATACGCTCACCTTACAGCTAAACGTGACCTTCGATTTTCGCAACTCTTGGCTCTGCCTTCCCCGTTAGATATAAAGACGTGATACTGTATTGCATGTCTCTTATAGCCGAGCCATATATTTAATTAGTTGATTTATATACAGTTGGACTCATGAGTATATATATATAATACTAACGGCCCGTCCCGGCTTCGCTCGAGTAATAATATACACCTAAACCTTCCTCAGAAATCACACTATTTTTTGATGAATACCGCACGAAAATCCGTGCCGCCGTTTTTGAATTTATCACGGACAGACAGACATACGCGGCAGAGGACTCTGTTTTAGAATATGTAAGCATATATATAACTATATAATACATATCACTATATGCAGGTTTTGTCATGAAATGAATTGATTGATTGATTGATTATATAATTTAGCTCGGCTATAAGAAAGACAGGGGTGCCACATGTGGCACAAGTAAAATTCGAACCTGAGACTATCTTAATACAGAGGTGACTTACATATAAATTGAATAAAATACTTACAAGCACAAAAGTTTGAGCACATCCCTAGCTGGCTTGAGGTTGCCCGTCTCAGTCTTAATATACGGCGTGTGGTAGTGTAAGAGATTCGAACGTTTCTCTATTACCTTCCAAGCTGAAACAAACATACTAATATCACAACCTAGGCACCGCTAGAGTGATCAAATACTAGCCCACCTAGAACTGTATGCTATCACCGATTCAGTCTACTGAGCAACGTCGAGAGGCTCCCATCCGGACCTCTCCCAGCTACCTTGGAAACCTCTTCAAATTTCGCACCGACACTCAGGGTCGTTCTTTGCGTAGTGCTGAAAACCATCGTCTAATTAATCCAATCAGCTCCACTGTTTTCTTTTTCCAATTCGTTCACTTTATTCATGCTGTTCGTCTTTGGAATGCTTTATACATTACTCCATCGGGCGTGCTCAAACTCTGAGTATGTGGCGGCTACCACAACATTACCACCACCATTACCATACCGAACCGTTACCTTCACCATATAACCAAAACCAAGGATTTACCAAGAAAAAGCACACACAAGCACAAGCACTATATTTATTCACTCCGTCGCAAAAGTAGCTTGAAATCTCAGGTCAAGACATATTATTTATCTCTTTAATTAGTTGTTTCTGTATTTCCCATTCTCTACTGCAGTCTCTCTTTATCTTCTGTTTGTTGCTTACATAATTATGTGCAATATAAGTGTAGCGGGAGCTATGTCGGTGATTATGTCGACCGCAACCGCAGGGAAGATCTCCCCGCCGCCAGCGCAGCGCCGGGGTCATACAGTGTCGTGTCGGAGGTTGTATATATGCTTCCAATCGTAAACGCACTGTCTGCGCGGTCTAGGCTTTATAGCTTCTGTGGTGAGTCGACCGTAGCGCCATCTATCCGTAGATGTCGTGGATCACTTGTGTGGTTTTGTTATTCGTTGCGTTTGGACGGCTTTTTACATCTGTGGCGTTGTACATGTGGCGTGGTAGATGGTATATATATTTATATAATGTGTGTATGTAAGTTTATTGTATTAATATTTATGTAGGTTTATGATATTTATGTTAAGTATATTTATATATTAAGTCTATTTTTACAATTGTCAATTGAATCCGACCCCATTACTGTATTTCCTCGTGTAGCAATTCCCCAAAAGGTTGTCTGGAAGAAATTGCTTACAGCGATAGGCCGCCTTTTGCACAATGTATCTATACAATAATGTCATGCTATGTACTTTTGTACTTATGTAGACTATGTAATTAATTGGTGCAATAAAGAATTTTTGAATTGTATTATCCCACCGCGCAAAATATCCTCAAATTGACTATTGGCGTGCAAAGTCTTATGACAGTGCGACATCTCTTTTTCGATTTCTTATATTTGACATACAAAATTACTTTAAATTCTTCTGTAGTTGACTGAGAGACAATATATAGTGACGCAACCCCAGCGGCGGAGTGATCATCACCGCCGCCCGCTATCTGGTGAACCTAGAGTCGTATCCCAAGCGCGTGCAAAAATTTGTACCTGTGATCACAAGTATTTGTCTGCGGTACTGGGTGCCCGTTTCTGTGATTTGAAGTTCATGTTTCTCACAAGTTTTCACTCGGTACGGGCTCTTGAGTATTGTCTATTCATTTATTTATATCATCACCAATGTCAATGTGGGTGCAAAAGAAAGAACAAACAAAAGAAACTCACTTATAGGCTGAGCCTCCATGATCTCAGCGTCAGTCTTGTTGAATTCGTCCTTCAGCACCAGGTCCTGCGTGACGGTGGTCATCGCTCCCGAGTTCCTGCCCGAGAACGGCTCGAACAGGTGTCGTTCGCGGCAGTTCACTCGTTTATACGTGTAGTGGTCTACCGTGATAAGGCACTTGCTTTCAGATTTTAGCACTGGCCAAGTTTGGAATTTCTGAAATGATTTTCTTTATAATAATTACCAGCAGAATAATTGGCTTCTTGTAACCCATTAATATATATCTAGTTTTTAAAAAATGCAAGCTGATGGTTCTCATTAAACATGTTAAAATAAATAAAATAAAAATAAATAATATACTAGCGGCCTGTCCCGGCTTCGCTCGGGTAAAAAACATAATTAATTATACGCCTGAACCTTTTTCATGAATCTCACTACCTATTGGTGAAAACCGAAAGGAAATCCGTTCAGTTTACCGTGAACAGACAGACAGAAGCGGTGGAGCACTTTGTTTTATAATATGTTAGGATGACGGCAAATAAGCATGCAGGGAAACCAGATAAGTAATCACCACTGCCCAGAAACGTGCCCCATCCTCACAAGTAACTGTATATCACAACCTCATCACTGATGCTCCACCGTAGTAGCTAGCTAGTAACTGTCTGCGCTCCTATCATACCGCAAGAAAATGAGTTCTGCCTCAGCGCTACAGCTCATAACACAGGTGTATAGACCTCTATACACCTGTGTTATGAGCGTCTATAATGTATGTGACTACCTAGTCACATACATTATAGACGTTTCTGGCATTATTACTTTTTTAGTGGTAAGGGTAACCACTTAACTATAGGTAGAATTACGAATATGCCCGTTTACCTACCTATAAATACCGTGTCTACCGTATAAATAAACATGTAACAAGATATGTCGATTTTTTAACTGCTTTTTGTTCATCAACAAAACTACTCGACATTTTTTGCACTTTACTAAATGTCATTCAAATGGAAGTGCCGTAATGTCACAATAGATTAAATTGCTATTATTGTATTGTATTTCTCTTTTTACTTATATGTTTATTTGTGTACTTTCTATGTAATTTCCATATATTTTATGCGCATGTACGCACCTAACTTACTGTTTTGTGTACTTATGAATAAATAAACAAATAAAGACTTACGCTCTGGAAGTCATACCGCACGGTCTGCAGTATAGACGTGTATTTGTATCTGTTGGCGCAGAGCGCCAGGTCCCTCGTCTTCACCAGTATGAGGCTCGTGTTCTGCTGCGCGCGCACGCTGTACTCCACGTTGCAGGTTCCATGGATGTCTTTCTATAATCGGATATATCGATAGATCGATCTTTTTAATTGTAAAATTATTAAAATTTCATTTGACGACCTCGGTGGTAAGGTGTATAGGTATAGTGATAAGGTTCTTGCCACTGAACCGAGAGGTCCCGGGCTCGATCCCCGGTCGGGTCATGATGGAAAATTATCTTTTCCTGATTGGCCCGGGTCTTATATATGTATTTGTTATAAAATATAGTATCGTTGAGTTAGTATCCCATAACACAAGTCTCGAACTTACTTTGGGGCTAGCCCAATCTGTGTGATTTGTCCTAATATATTTATTTATTCATTAAAATTCACAAATAATATGCCATATTTTCCATTGAAACATAAATCCATATTTCTAGCTATAGCGATTTATCATTATGCTAAACTATATTATTTATTCAGTAACGGAACTAATTCAATTGACACCAAGATAATTGACACTATGCTGTACTGACATGCCTGAACGTATTTTTATTTTATTATTTATAAATTATTTTGTTGAAATTATAATAGATTTAAATTATTAATATAATATGTATGTAACGTAGATTGCGTGCGGAAAATATTGTATTTAACTTTTAAATATTTGCACGCCTCATTATAAGGTAATGCGACGGGACTCTGCAACATGTAATATCAGTTCAGTATATATAAATAAACGAATTGAATTTAATATATTTAAATAAGGACGCCACTTCACGAGTGATCGCTAGAGAATGAATATAAAGTTAGACGAATACAAATGTTATACGACGTTAGACGAATATAATAGTTAGAATGAATACAAATGAGACAAGAAATTAAGAAGACTAACCTCAGTGCCTTTGAAGTTGATGTCGAATCTGGTCATTGTATTCTGAAGGAGCGACAGTATAGCACGTTTGAAGTTGAGCACCCAATCCTCCTCCCGCTCATCTGGACAGATCTCAGATATGACCCCATCGTGGAATGCGAACCTGGGCAAAGTATAAAAGTTATCAAATGACACCTTTGTTACCTTTGGATGACAAATTCTTTCTCTCATTCTTTCCTGGTGGTCTCTGAGCAAAAGAAAATTATAGAATGTTCCGGAAAAAGAATTATTGACTAATATTAAAAGGTATAAATACTATGTAGAAAGTAGAAATCTATTTTAAAGAGTTCCACCTTACCGAACTATGGTAAAGCTCCATGCCCGTTTCGCACGAAACTGTATGACACAACCAGATACGTCTACCGCTACATTCCACCGTGCTAACTAACCAATTGCAATTACTCATCAAAAACAATCACATAGGTGGCCATAACTACATAAGAACATCAACAAAGTTACATTCACGTGCTGACACAATGATTTCGACGACGAATAACATTTTAGTATTGTCGGTAAAGCAGCTCGTGTTACCGACAAAAATTGCCAGATTGTCGGCGGAAAATACGCCCAATCGTTGTAGATTTAAAATAAAAAGATAATAAAAAATATTGGCAACAAATTCTCTCATTAAAATGAAACAAATTTCTGATTATTTTAATTTGGTGATAGGACATTGAAAAAGAGAGAAAAAATTGAAAAATAAAAGACAAACATACCTGAGGTCGTAGAGTGAGATGGCATGTATGAAGTTTTCAGCTCTCTCAACAGGGTAGTTCTCATCTTGATCAATGAGCGTGACATCATTCACTTGAAGGAGTCCTTCACAGGGACTCACAAATTGGAGTTTCGCCTGAAACATGAAAATGAAGTGATAGATAAATTAGGTGCAATGTAACTAGGTACATTCTACTAGTAGAATGTAATACTCAACAATTTCATGAGCAATATTATTAGAGTGATGGAGTTGTCTTCTTCATTATACAAATTAGCAGATAAATCATCAAATTCCTCCCTCATAATCTGAGGTTATGGAATGAGCTCTCCGCCATGGTTTTATCCAGAGACTACAACACGGAGTTCTTCAATAAGGGTGTGAAAAGATTTTTAGGGGCCAGCCATAATTCATTTAATTTTCATTATTTTTAAACCCCCGACGCTAAAAGAGAGGTGTTATAAGTTTAACGTGTCTGTCTGTGTATCTGTCTGTGGCATCGTAGCTCCCAAATCGATGAACCGATTTTCGTTTAGGTTTTTTCCTGTCATAGATAATTTTATCCCGAGTATTCTCAGCCATGTTTCATGAAAATCGGTTCAGCTTCAAAAGTTGTAATTTGTCTAACAAATAAACTTGCATCTTTATAATATTAGTATTGATAATTAATATGGATATGGAAGTATAGATGTAAATTAAATACATCTTCGAGTGCTCACAGTTGCATTAGAGATAAGAGAACATGTGAGAGATAACTTACGGCTGCCTTAATGTCAAGGGTGGAGCGATTGTTGCTGGATCCATTGAAATAAGTTTCCACATTCACTTTGTATTCGTAGTGATAGATCACGTCCGGCAGATATTTGAATTTTTGTGAAGCTGTAACATTGAAAATTATTTGAAACCATTTAATTATGTACGGGTCCTGAGATCATCAAAAATCCTGAGATCTCAAGAACTTAAAGATGTGTTTGCAATAATGAAGTTGAGCTTCGACAGATTCTTAGAAAAATAATACACCATGCTTTGGATCGTGCCCCAAACTATTCTAGATCAAACATCTACATGTTGGACCCATGTCCCCATGCATGTCTCAGAGGACCGGGCTATGGCCCGTGAAACCCTAGATACTAATAATAAATAACATCAAAACTCTTCAAAGGGCCTCTACATATTGGATCCATATTCCCACACTCAAAGAACCGGACTTAGTGCCGTGAATTCCAAAAGAGGAGAAACATAATAATGAACTGTTTATTTAATAATTGTAAATTGCCTACGTACTACGTATGAATGAAAATTCTCATGATGCAAAAAACCTCAGGATTTTTCAAAGGGAATTAGGATTTTCAAATGTTCCATCTGAGTATAATATCGATACTTATGGGGCCTATGTGTTGGGACATGGCTCATACTCCATATGCGTCCTTTAGGCTAGTACTCCGGCAGTGTGGATATTATCGCGCATGATTATAAGGTATATTTTATTTAATCGTAAAAAAATGTATGTTTATACAGCTACATAAAATTGTACCCCATCAAAAATGGTATGGTTTGAGAATGATGAGGTGTCAATCCTTAATAATCATGGCAATCAATAAGGTTATTTAAGTAGAAAAATAACTTATTAAATTATTAGATAGAAAAACTTACGTGCGCACGACGGTTGTCCACAGATATAAGGGTCTTTTAGCGAATCTGTAAGCAAAATGTTTAATTTAAAGTAGGTATGTACTGCAAAGTTTTCTTAATTTGTTTTTGGTTTTTGGGTTGGGTTGGGTAGGTAGGTACTAGGTGGTATTTATTTGTTTACAAACAAAATTGTATGTGCCGGTCGGCTGTCAGCTGTCACTGTCAAAGTTGACACTTATCTGAGTCTAGAAAGATCATGGAATTAGTAGGTAGGTATCTACTCCAAGTCATGGAGTACTCCGTACAACGAAGAACGAACGAAGTACTTATTAAATACATGCTCCGAGTCTGTGCTCCGAGTATAAAGATATTCCATAGTAGGTACGTCAACGCTACACATTTTCCAAAACAAAGTTTTATAACACTTGCGTAGTCTGGTCACAAGTACATTGATATAAGAAAATATTATGATCAATAATAGATAAAATAGCAGGAAAACTCAGCAAAGATTGTGGTCATTATACATTACGAGAGCGTTGTTATCACAAAATAAATAAATACTTCTCGCAGCTTTTTGCAAAGATAAAAACTTTTCTCATGAATTTTATGACGATGAATCATTTAAATATTCAGATAACTTATTTAGATACCTAATTATGTGCACACGCAACCTTATTATAGAATTATTTACATTATACTGATTAAACTGATCAATTTATTACAAGACAACATCCGTTTAAAATTACGGTCAATTTATTTATACCAATAGCTAATTAACAACTAACGTTTACCAACAGACATGTTTCATATCCTTGCTTTTGCTATAAAGTACTTAGCCGAATTCAAGAAATAAGTACCTACTTAGGTATGTATAGATTTATATACCTACTAGATGTTGCCCGGGGCTTCGCTCCCGTGGAAATTTGAGATAAAATATAGCCTATAGCAATCTTGGATAATGTACCTTTCTAACGGCGAAAACCATTCTTAAATCGGTCCGGTAGTTTCGGAGATTACCCGCCTCAAACGTTTACCTCTTTATAATAATAGTATAGATTTCATATTATTATGTAAGTAAGTACCTAATGATGAAACATACTTTTACACTATCAACTGCGTGTTTTGTGAAAGGGAATCGAAATGGTATCATATGAACACTTGTTTCCAAACGGAAACAAGTGTTCACATATGATACAATTTTCAGTAACTAAGTATAATTATTGTAATTATCAAATTTTAATATGTAGGTATCTATAAACACCCACATTACAAGGATCGTCGTGCTATATTATATTGCAAAATTTGACCAGTATGTACCTATACTTCATTATATTCTTTAGTCCCTGATCTAGGACTGAAAGCAGTTGTCTAACTGCCCTGGGAGGAAATTTAAGGGGGCGCTTAAGTCTTAACAAAGATTTGAAAAACGTAACGGTTTATGTTCGAACCATAAGGAAAACGTCTTTGAGCTGGACGGATTTCAATAAATATCCTGCCTTGGATGTGGTATGAGGCGACTTAGGAACGTAATGTCTTAAAGAATTCTCAAGTAGGGTCAATGTTATGGAGAGTGCCATTTTTTCCCATGAAAGCTGTGTGTAAGTGTTATTCGATGCGGTAGGTATCATTGCAAACGTCGAGATCCATGCGGAAGATAAACGTGATATGCGATTTTTTTTGTTATTTGTACATGTCACAATACATATCACAAATGCATTTTGACAACATTTAAAATATCCAGAGTTTTCTCATATCATAAAAAAATAAATTGACGTGTGGTTGACTTGATTTAAGTAGCAAGGGATGGCGGCGCCCCTTAAAGGGGGCAAGTTTCTGCCCCAAGTAAAAAAATAACACAAGTTCCAGGATATTCTCTATATCAAACCCTCGTCTTTAAAGGGTCAGCCCTGTGCGCAACGTTGCGTTAAACTGATTTAGTTAACATTCGCAAATAAATAGACTTGATTTGCAAATGTGCCCAGAAACGAAAAAATGTTTCTTCAAGTTTTTGTTTTAACTTTCTTAAACTCTAAAGGCAAGGATTTTTGTTTCTTTTAGGACATATATAATTACCCTTTACTTGGGCCCTCAAACTAGTCAAAACAAAAATCCAAACTGAATTGTGCATATTTTCATAATCTATCATTTTATTAGTGTTTCCATCTACCCTCAGTATTAATACGTTTTGACTTGGAACACAAACAATACCATGTTTTGTTTATCAGTTCTATAATTTTAAAGTACCTAGTTATGATCAAATCTACGATAACTTTTGACACTAACCAATAATCCACCTTAATGTATCTAGTTTAATTATTAACATTTCGGCAAAAATTTTATTCTGGGAGTAAAATACTTTCTCGTATAGAAACAAATATTTTTATCACCAAGATTCAATATATTGATGAGATCTACAATATTCATATCAGGATATGGACTGTAGATATACTTTAAAAAAAAAATAAGATAAAGATTTTGCGGGTCGAAATGGTAGTCAAAATTATATTACTGTTTTTTGGCCGATAAATGGCGATAGCCTCCTCCTCGCCCTTTGAAGGAAGAGGAACTTTTTGGACATGACAAAGACGATGTCTCGCACAGCTCCACCCAATCACAGATAAATAGAAAAGCAATCTAAAATTAAGTAATTATATATAAAAACTTACATTTTTTATTTTTATCCTACTTGATAGATTACATATTACAGAGCTATGTTTGGCGGAGCTCCACAATCAAATACAATTATATGAAAGTATTTTTTTTATTTCACTCCAATCCACGATCTATTTTATCTATGGTTAAAATTACAACTTACTTCCAGACACATAACCGACGCTGGTACAACACAAAACCACAAATATAACACACCAATCCATCTTCCTGGTCACAATCATAAATCCATGATTCAAATCGTCTCACTATTTTGCGTGCACGCCGTCAAATAACGAAATTCCGAGATGTATTATCGTGGGGTCGAATACAGGGTCAATATAAACAATATTATCGATGTGTTATCTGCAGTCCTTATGCATGGACTGGTAGTTATTATGTGTAATTTGTAATGAATATTGTAAGCTGATAGGGCATCGTTAGAGATACACACTGCAGTGATTTTCGTATACGTATGTTCACGATGTACATTTTATATGTATAGAATCTAGATGTGGCACGCAAACCTAGTGTGCAAGTCGATGATTGAAAAAATTATGAGTCTTTTTCTTGGGACCATCCGGGTTATTCCAAATCTGGGTCCTCTGATTTTGAACAGTTTTTTTTTTGCGCTTGTATTTGTCAGCGATGGACGAATTGACGTGGTAGTATACTCCGTGCGCTAATAATTTCAGCTGGATCGCAGTTAAATCTTGATCGTAACGCAATTTTTTTACCATTTCGGTATTGCGAAACTAGTTTGATAGATTCTTATAACTGATCTGTAAATCAAGGTTGCTGTTGTCATAACAAGAACCAAAACGGTAAAAAATGGTGGATCGATATTGACGCGATTTGGGAACATTTTTGTTTAAAAAGGGAACTGCGTTTTAGTAATACATAAAATGGGAGCAGGGGAGAAAATACAAAGCCCAATCCAGCAATCTGTCATTTTGTAAGAGATAGCCCGAAAAGTTGAATGGAAATATCGTAAACTCATTCGGATACGCTTGACTGTCTTTAAGTATTATCTTTAAAAAAAAACAAAAGTTTACAAAAATGTCACGTCTAGTTTGTAGTGAATGATGTTCGGCGTTCGGTGGCCGACCGCGACGGGAAGTCAGCGGATGTGGCTGCGGGTCGAATTGCGTTCCGTAGTTTGTTTGTGTGTTTATGTCACTGTACATTTTGTTTTGATTTCAAGTATGTTGGATACTTCCTTAGATATTTTAAAACAAAGCCCTCTGTCGCGTCTATCTGTTGCGTAGTCGCGATAAACTCAACGGCAATACAGCAATACTATTGCACGGATTTTCATGCGGATTCCTGAGACAAGGTTAAGTGTATTATTTATTGTTTTTACCGGAGCGAAGTCGGGACGAGCCGCTAGTTATATATACGTATACAAAACTGCCAGTCCTGGGTTCTCTGCGATAAAACCATTCCTCCATCTAAACCTTATAAACTTTGAAAGCACACTATATATCTATTGGGGAAGACACGTTGAAAACAGTACAAAAATCCGTCCGGTAGTTTTTAAGCTTAACGACACATATACATGTAAAGAAGTCGGAAACACATCGGTGACCCGTAACGGGTTGCTGATGTCTATGGGCTGCGGTGTTTGTTTACCATCTAGGTAACCCGCATGATATAAATAAAAACACAGACTGTTACGAAATAGGTACGTATATACATTATACATATCGCAGCCCAGCCATTTAATTGAAAGACTTGCCCGTTCAGTAAACGCCGGCATTCATTTGAACGCCTAGGCCGATCGTTAATTGAACTAGCATCAATCAACGTTTCAATCAATCAACTAGTTGGCTTATCGATTGCTACCTCTTTGAAGACGGCTGATGTAAAATCAGGTGGCAGGTGATTCGAATTTAGTTCACATTTTTAGTAGTCGCGCATTATATTTGTTATTAAATATTTTATAAGCAAGCGGTAAAACACTTGGGCCATAAATATTGTAAAATATATGTATATAATTGTAAAAAAAACTTATTTGCTTTTTTAGATTATGGTCTAATTAGATTGTATTTTGGCTTTCATATTTCGATTACATCAACATTCAAACAACAGAAATTACTTATGTCCTTAGATTACAACATTTTAATTTGGTTCATCCGGTTAAGAGTTACAATGATACAGACTGACAGACATACATATGCACAGAAAGTAACGCTTGTTACGAGAATTTTGTGAGAATGGATTTTTCACGATAATATTGTGTTCGAGCAGTGCTACTGAAAGGTTTTTTTTAATTTTTTTTTTTAACAATTTTCTACTCAACCGGAGCCCAGTAGAAATCATGTTGTAACGAAATAATCAAAGCATTGAACTTTGATTTGATAAATAAAATAATTAACTATATTCGTTTGATATGGGTATATAGTGGGTTGATAGCATTTTATTATGATTTTATCAGTACTTTTTGCCTTACTATGATGGCTCAGAGTCACAGTTTATCTTCAGAATTAAATTCTTAATCGAAGAGTTGTCATACAGTATTGTTCAACGACCAAGTTAAAGCGAAACAGCCGCCATCTACGTTAAATTACTATTTTATTATTATTAGATGTTTAAGACCCACTGCTGGGCAAAAGCCTCCCCTATTATTTAAAATTAAAATAAATGTTAAGGTTTATTTTCCTTGACTGTGTTTCACCGAAATCTTCAATTTATTTATTTTATTTTATTCGGAGAATATACAGTTTTAAATAACAAGAACAAGAAACTAAATAGTAACCATTGACTAATTACATATTCTCGTATGTTAAATGCTAAGAAGCTTGTCTGATACAAATATAAAAAAATAATTTAAAAGAAAAAAAAGGTATTAGAAAAATTAAAACAAAAACAAGAAGGTCATAACTATACATGATAAATATGCCATAGTTCTTATCTGGTCGTATAAGTATTACTCTATCCTAGGGACTATATAACTAACAACAATGAAACCAAAGAGAACCCACAATGCGTATTTCGAGCGCGAAGTTGTACCTACTGAGATTGTCCATCCGATGCGATGTGTACGATGAAAACGGCGTTCGTTACACCGACGACAGGGTATAGACAGACGCCCCCTAGTCTTCGCAGCCCGGGGCAAGTGTCACCTTCCGCATCTAGATCCGGCCCTGCTAACAACCACAGACATTCAATACTCTTGATTAAATGTCTGTGCTAGCTACAGATTATAACATACTTCCAGTATCCAAACTAAACGTGTCTCTAAATTTAATTGCCTAAACTAGTCACCTATATTGCGATTTACACATGCCCAATAATAAAATTACTTAGTACGCTATTAATAAAAATCTAATGTTATTTCCTAAGTACTTTTTTTGTTCATCGGGAAAAAATATTTGATATTTTAAATTGGTAATTTTATTGGCACGTGACGATTGACGGAGCGTAGCTCAGACAATAATTGGTGCGAAAATCAAACAATCTCCATGGAAGATTATTGAAAAACGTAATAAAACGGAACGTATTTGGATGAAACGAAAAGAAGTATGCACCTAGTTATTTCGTGCGGTCGAAATGTTTCTTAAATAGTTAAACATAGAGTCGAAAATTGATTGTTGGAATAGTAATGTATGGTTTTGGGCTACTTAATTGGCGGGATCCGACGGGACGCAGATGTCGGGCCCTGTCAATAAAGGCGATTGTGACTTGTGTGTGAGTCACAAGCCGACTGTCCCGCCAAACAGTAGGACCGCTTAGGGTGTCCACCTGTACTAATTGTGTCGGGACAGTATTTTTTTTGTTTTTAATATTCCATACACTAAAAGGAAAAAACGGAACCCTTTCAAATCACTCTGGCGTCAGTCTGTACGACTTTCACAGCTAGTTTGGTCCCAAACTACTGAACCATTTGAGATGTGGTTTCGGAGAAAACTAGCAATGTGATTGTCGAAAAGACAGAGGCACGAAAATAAAAAAAAATCCTATAACGTATATATATATATATATATATATATATATATATGTCATGAAGATATGGAAAAAATTAGAGACGAATTATCACTTATTACACTAACTATGAGTACCACCTACATCATTATCTTGAATTGATAGAAGGTACTCTCTTTATACCTACTGTGCTGATGTGGAACTTCATTAAAACTGTCCCGATTTTATTATCCAAACAATGGTCATCCTGTGCTTAATAAACGTCGATTGTTTTGCAACGATGAATTGATTCGTCACGTTTGGGGTGAATTTCTTATTATATTTGTCGTAAAATGTTTTTGCTAAGTTCTCTGTCGTTTAAAAGAAACAAATATAAGTTTGTAGTTTTTCAAACAAGTACGTGTAAGTAATAAGGGTCATTATTGCATTGTCTTGATTTATTTTGTTAGGTAATTTAGGCGAGCAAAATGTTTGTGCATGTTGTGTTCGCTCGTAGTTAGTAGGTACATTGTTCAAATTGTCATTTTATTTTGTAATGTTTCTTGAGTTGGTACATAGGTACCAACATATAGGTAACTTACTTGTTACCAGTTTGCGGATCGAATTGATAAAGAAGTACGTAACGTAAGTACTTACCTGTCGACATGTTTTGATATAAAGATATATAAAAAATAAATATATTAGATACATGGTTTGAAATATCGAAAATGGAGGGTTCTAACAATTTTTACTATCGTTTTTACACAGTTCTGGTTCGTCTTAGACAGGTATTATTGAATTATGAATTCCTTGAAAAGAAGAAGTGGTGGTCGAGACATGAACAGAGGACCGGTTGGTGTATTGTGTTTGGTCACGGGAAAGCGATGAGAATAGCTCCTGGATACCTCTACTTAGCAGTGGGTAAATGTAGCCTGAAAATAGTAATAACAAGGTAAGGCTTCACAATTATAACAAATTGGGTTGTGTCACAGAAATGATTATTTATTACGTTAAGGTAATGGTTAGGAGGGTTCTTGTGTTTTATTTCACTTTCTCCTGCTGAAATTATAATAGCAAATATTTCGTTGTCAGTTATAGGTAACAGAAATGACAGGCGTTTAAGAATTCAGGAATGATCATTTATTTATCCCTATTTATCTATTTATTTACTCCCTCTAAAAGTCCATCGTTCATATTTCACATGCTTTTAGTTTTCATATCAAATGGACGAATTAAATAATAAGTAGGTGGGTGTTGATCCTTACTAATTTTAGCCAACATTATCAAAATATGTTTACCCGATTTCAGTCTTATATAACTATTTATACTCAAGATAAGGTAATCTTGAGTGTAAATAGGTACATATTTAACCTAATTCTATTACCGGGTCATCAAGAACTGTTGATATTTATCGATAGGTACTTACCATTAAATTACCACAGTAATTTAATAAAAGTGCACGCTTGGTAAATACATATTAGACATTATGTGTCTCACTTTAATAGTAAGGAAGTTTCATACAAACTTACACTCCTTACTTCTCCCCTTTTGGGATAAAAAGCCTATATTCTAATCCAGACCACAATCGATCTCTGTGCCGAATTTCATTCAGATCCGTTCAGTAGATTTTGTGTGATGCGCGCATAAACATACAAACAGACAGACAGACAACAATTCTAAAAAAAATGTTTTGGCTTCTAGTAACCCTAAATAGACCCTCCATTTATTTTTCGTAAATATCACCTATGTACAGACAGTCCAGTTACAGTTTTATTATAAGTATAGAAGATATAGAAGATTTGTTGATAAATCTATCAAGATCCTTTAGACCAAAGCTTATCATTCCTTTTTGTAAATTTGTCAAAACAAGGGAGTAAACATTTTTTGATTCACACGTTTTTAAAATTTAAGTTAATTTTAAACCAAACTTAGGTAGGACCAAGTCTCTAGTGTCAACATCTAAAACTAGGTGAGTACTTTCCTAAATATAGATAGGTATTTATTTATCTTTTATGGGTTAAAATTTGTTCAAATATTGTGAGTAGGTACCTAAGTACCAACAAAAGCGTTAAAATCGCAGAAGCTCTGTGAAACTAGGTCCTTCGCACACAGAACTAAATCAAGTTAATTGCCTTGTTAACTAAGTGCAAGCTGCGCCTTATCTCTGCTAATTAACAGCTAAACCCGCCTAAAAATGACGCTTTAACTCTCGAGTTAAGGCGTCGCGTGAGCGCTCATTAGACATCCAACGAATTCATTACCGATCTTATGGAGAAACTCACTGTACAATGATCTTTTCTGTACAACAATAAACCAAATAAACTTGACACCACACACACCCTTTGTTACCTCAAAAAGTCGTAATCGATATAATATCGATACGGGACGAGGAATGCCAACTTATACTGGGCACATCCCTAGCTCTTTCCTGCACTGAACAGCAAAAAGTCGAAACGTGTGGGACTGCAGAGGAACCCGTTTCTCCATACAAGGTTCTGTACGCCAAGCAACCACCACATAATATTGTTAGCTGCCGATAGCTTTTTATGTCGAATGCATTATTCGATATCATTTAAAATTCTAACATAAGCTTATAAAGAAAGCCTGCCATTTTCATGTCGGGTTTCGCTGCAGCCAGTCGTTTTGGAAATCGAGTAGGCCGAAAGAACAGAGTTAAGCGTTTTATGTATTACGCAAATCATTTCGGGTGCTCGCCAGCCGGCTCTGCGCCCACGCGCCAAAAATCGCGGGGGCGCGTCGAGGCTTCTACGCGTGCTTAAACTAAAACGCGCGCGCAGACCGCATGATACACACGCCTCGATAAAAAAACCTAATAAAAAAAGTACGAAAAAAAAAAAACAAAACAAAATCTCGCGCGTAAAAAGTGTAGTGATTCGAATTTCGAAATTTGAATATTACTGCCAGTGTTGCGTTACCATAGACTTATCGATGGCCGATTTAGTTTATGAATGAAGTGTAAAAGGAAGTGACGTCATGAATAGTGTTGTGACTGTGCCAAGTTTAGTCGAACGGGCGCCGATTTGTTGACAATGAGTGGACATTAGAGCGGAAAGGTGAGTGGAAACGTAATGACTGTAACTATTTACTCGCTTGCTGTTAGTTTGTTTAATGCCGCCATCGAATACCATTCAGAGGCAGTAATGTATGCAAACATTCCAATAATGAACTTTGGTCATATATATTCACAGAGTTTGTATAGGTTAACGGTTCGTGACACTATGAATGGAAACCGACTACTTTCATGTAAGTTTATAGAAGAATATAAGAGGACATTTAACTAATTGTGTAGGTTGGTTATAATGTTCCGCAACCGTGAATGAAATAAGTTATTGACTATTACAGTTATGGCAGAATAATCTATATATATCATCACGTTGTTAAAAAATACCTATCATTATGTACCTATTTCTAGTCCGATCATAATGAAACATTTTTATTTTCTGATTTCCAATATAAAGAAAAATTGCTTCTTGAAGAGTTTTATTATATATTTATATTTATATTTAAAAAATGGTAAGCCCTTCTGGCATAATAGGCACCAACACTGTTTGAATGCGTTTCTTTCGGCATTTCTTCTCAGCAGTGGTCGTTCCGAAATGCTAGTAGTTTGTAGCTTTGGTAAACATCATTTAATTTAGAATATGACGTGAAAAAGTGCCTGTGAAGGCCTAATTTCTGAATAAATGATTTGATTTTGAAGAGATTTTTTAAATAGCTAAACTATAATAATTGAAAATTATATTCGTAATATACATATATTTTTATCCGAAAACAATTATTCTGCGTAGGTACACAAATAATAAACGCAGTTGCAAAAGCGATGAATGTTAAAATGGAAACGATTAATTGTAATGAAACAAAACAAATATTTGATGTACCTAGGTATCGTGAATGAGGTTAATGGGTTATTTTCATTACTATTCCTCGCAATTCTTTTAAATGAAAAAAAAAAACTCATAAATAATTAAAAAAACATTTTAATCCACTTGGTACTTAGCAACTATTCAATTACACATTTCGGTTCTTTCATTACGTTTTTTTTTAAATTCGTAATTTATTTTAAAATTAGGTAACTATTCATGCTGCGTCTTGCGCTTTTGCTTTATCCACGACACAATAATCATACAATAACTATATTTGTTACTAGATGTTGCCCGGGGCTTCGCTCCCGCGGGAATTTTGAGGTAAAATAACTATAGCATGTACTGTAATGTACCTTTCTAATGGTGAAGGAATTTTTGAAATCGGTTCGATAGTTAGTTCCAAAGATTACTCGCCTCAAACATACAAACTCACAAACCTACCACTTTATAATAATAGTATAGAAAACAATTGTATTGTGTGTTTTTATATAAATAGTTTATTTATATAAATAATTTTAACAAATATGGTTCAAAAACTTATCATTAGATAAGTAAGTATAGTACCTATATTGAAATTTTTCGATAATTACTTACATATTTTGCTGACCATATCCTGCAAGACACTGATTGCGTAGGTATCAAATAAAATTATGATTCTAGCATTGCCGCATCGAAGTATAGTCGATTAATCGACAACAATATTACAAAACAATTTAGATACCTTTTAAATAAAATAAACTTCTTATAATAAAACCATTTAAATAAATGATTTTCGCAGGTTCTGTCTTATTGTAGGTATTTATGACAATCCTGCTTTTTAAGAAAATGCTTTTCGATATAATTAAACCCGTTTTGTTGCATATGCGACCATTTGGTCGGCGCGTGGGTGAAAATAATAGAGCGAACGAGACGACGACATTTCGAAATTCGAAATTGTGCGCTCAGCATAAACAACAATAATTTTACACACAAATATTTAATAAATAAACTCTTAAAGTCTACACAATAAAGTCTAAAATCGAACAGGTTTTCGTTCGAGAATTACATATTTGAATTTGTAATCGCACCACTGGAAACGAATGCCGGAACGATGTAGGATTTGAATAAACTTAGCATACAATGAGGCGTGTGAACTGATGCACGAAAGATTTTAACGTATGAACTCAGAAATGGTTATTGAATATGTAGATACGATTTGCAGGTTAAGTCGGCTGAAACGAGTATGGTGAACAGCTGATTCACGGAAAGGAATTGGCGTTTTGATCCGTGGCATTTTCATTCCATTCCATCACCTACGAGTACAAATTCGCTTATTTTAATATTAAGTGTTATCATGTTCAACAAAATCTCATACCTAATATATTAATAATCATCATATCGAGTGTGTTATTGCTAACAGTGGTGTCAGATTTTATTCAAGTCGTCTAAAGACATGACTTTTACGACTACTTACCGCCATCTAGCGGCAGATAGTCGCATACACATTAGGGAACTAAACTGTCCGCCAGTGTGCAGGTTTCTTCACAATGTTTTCCTTCACCGGAAGCAAGTAGTTGTCTATGAAAACTACTATATATGAGTCAGATTGGTATACAAACTCGGATAGGATACGAACCCGAGGCCTTTGAATCCACAGGCCTTTACCATTACACCACCACCGCTTCTATAATGCACATAATAATATTAAGTACTTAACAGATTATTGTACACGCTAATCTCCGGGGCTACTGGACGGATTTGATTGAAACTTTTTTGTTGTTTAGCTATGAAGCCGATGCAATGAAACATATAGGGTACTAGATATAGCACGGGGCTTCGCTCCCGTGGGAATTTGAGATAAAATATAGCAGCTATAGGAGCCTTTCTAATGGTGAAAGAATTTTTGAAATCGGTTCGGTAGTTTCGGAGATAACCAGTCTCAAACATACAAACTCACAAACACTAACCTCTTTATAATAATAGCATAGATAAATATTTAAACAGGAACAGCTTATTCCTTACTCTAAAGGAATACATATCGAAATGACGCTTTAGCAAAAGTGGTATCAGACTGACAAGCAATATTTATTGAGTTATAAAAATTGAACATCTGGAATAACTGATGTGGAACACAAAGAAACCAGCGACACAATAAGATATGTATAAATAAATTACGCCTTAGCAGAAGTTGTTCAGTCTGATGAGCATTTACTGTTGAGGCACGGACGTTTGAAGGCGTAAATAAAAGAAATATATTTATTTTGTCTATGTGTTGAGGTATAAAAATCGAAAATGTTTTCAACATTTGATGTAGTGGAATATCAAACAGACCAGCTAGGTACACTATAACTACGGCAAAATTTGGTCTGCGTAATAAGTATTTTTACTTATTTTGTAGTTTAAGATTACGTTTTATGTTACACAATAATATAAGCTGGGAAAACGTCTCTGTCGCAAAATGTCGATTGGTTGCAAAACGGTACTTCCACGTGGTGAAGGCAGTAACACAGTTTAGGCTTGATTTTCGATGATGGCGGATTATATACTATATATAATCTATACTATTATTATAAAAGGTAAGCGTTTGTGAGTTTGGGGAGGGTAATCTCCGAAACTACCGAACCGATTTCAAAAGTTCTTTCACCATCAGAAAAGTACATTATTCAAGATTGCTATAGCTTATATTTTATCTCAAAATTCCCACGGGATCGATGGCCCGGGCAACATCTAGTCTTAGATAAAATCCGTCCAACTTGTTTGGCATTAACTAATTAACAAATATCCTCACTTTCGTATTTATAATTCACTGGAGTCACAAAGTTTAAGCCAGACAGTTTTTTTTAATGAATTCTGTGTGTTACATAAACTCGTTTTTAACCTTTTAAATGCGATAAAACATCAGCTCGTCGGGTTATATTTGAATTTTTATTGTGTTAAGATGTCCTTGCGATACTATTGTCACAAATATATTGTGCCATCTCACTCAATAGACGGGTTTACGCCCGGTTTCTGTACAGTTTTTTTCCCAAAAAGTCGTGCGCTAACGAGTTACATAGCCAGACTGTTTGAAGAAGCTGGGCAAATACTTGGCGTAAATCAAACTCTGCCTATCCCATTCAAATATTTTTAATGCCATTTATATCTAATTTCAACGGCTGTTGTCAAAAATTACATTACAAGTAGGATTGTTCAAGGTTTTAAAAAAAAATCATTGTTGTTGAGTCAATATTTTTGTTTAAGGTACTATTATAAGTACATTAATAAGGTATAAAATATATATTATCATCACTATACATGGTGTAAAACGAAGTCGCTTCCCGCTGTCTGTCGCTGTCCCGTTGTAAAATTACGAAATGGATTCTGAAGAGAGTTTTTTTTAACAAATATTTTGAACAGAATTTGTTATGTCAATTTGAGGAGTTTCCTTGACGGAGATGATATTGGTCCAGCCCATAATATACATCTATGGTCCATTGGTCCATATAAAAAATCCATTGAATGTGCCAATGAAAAATGTATTGAATAAAAAAATAATGTTTTATTTTTATTAAAATAATGTTTAATTATTGTATTTTCAGCCAATAAAACCATAATAATCACATACAGTACAGTAGTAGGTAGTTTTAAATACATCTTTAGTTAAATCAATAACTAAGTTTACTCAATCAACATGTTTGGTGCCTAATCAAGTCCTATTTCGACCCTAATTGTATTCTATAATATGGTAATATGGTATCTGACACCGAAAAACACAAAGGCTGTAATAATAATACTTTTAGCCAATTAAAAAATAAAGAAGGTAACTTTATGATAATTATTTTAAAAAATAATAATCACTACTAAACCATTACCTAGGTACATATAGTATGGCAAGTAACCATACTAAAAGAATGAATACCTATTAGAATTTGCGTTGGGATACGAACCCAGCTAAGATTTTAGATTTTGGTCCTCTAAAAATGCTCTTCACATTGTTCATTTCATATGCAACCATTCCTTTGTTTTATTTTTAATTCCATTTTTATTCTGTTACGATAACAACTCCAACTTTGAATTTCAGAATGGAATTTTAAAATTCAAATATCCGAAACACGGACGCGAATCACATTTTTACCAACCTTTCACGGAATAACACCCAGTAGATTGGCCAAATAATAAAAGATCCATCATTTTTGCAATTTTCGCTTTGTTTATAACACAGGCAGATAGCATTAGGTTATTACAGTCTACAGAAAGTTATGTTATCCTGTATAGACCTTATGCGGTGGTTATTAGAGCGAATTTAGGTAGGTTGTTGTCTGTACATGATTTACGATCTGTGTAATTCCATATGAAAATTATTATGGGGTAACGCATTTGAATTTTATTGTTGCCCTTTGTTTTTGTTTAATTTAAACCTCAGCCTTTGATCAGATGAGCTTGCAAATAAGTACTTTTATGAATGAGAACATAAAATAGTTTTTGCTATTACTAATAATTTTTAATTGGCTTTTAATTAGAGCTCTCAGTCGCCTCCCTTTTACTAAACACTAAGTGTCTTAGTTTATTGTCGTTCGCTTAATTTTAACATGTACATAATAAGACGCATAATTATTATCAGTTGACGTCTTTGGGGAAAAGGCTGCGGTGAAGTTTGTTGCGCTGCTTCTTTTTCACCTGCGTTTTGGAAGTCGGCAGTAGACTTGGTTTTAAGAAATTTTTTGACGTCAATAAGTGTTGTACAGTCAACAGCACATCAATCTACCCAAATTTATTGCAAACTCGCCGCTATTGCCGCTCCATAGAGGTTAATGCGGGGTAACTTGATGTGCTGTTGACTGTACATATATCACCCAAGTTGAATAAAATAAGTGTGGCTTGTGTTTCCGCCCTAAAACATTATCAAACCATATCTCACGGATGTCGTACGATGCGATTAAGGGAAACAGGCTAGGCAGCTGATCAGCAGGCATCAATAGCATTCCCATTAAGGGTTGACATCAGGCAGACGCCTGATGTCAACCCTTATAAGTAACTAAAAGTAAGGTTATACATATAGATGACAAATAGTAATACATCTGTCTCTGTCGCTCTTATTTCGAATGTGTTGGTTCATTCTAATGGAATAAGGATCATTCTATGTAAAATGTATAAATATTATATTACATACATACATTATAAATGTATAAACATTATATTACATACATACATTATAAATGTATAAACATTATATTACATACATACATTATAAATGTATAAACATTATATTACATACATACATTATAAATGTATAAACATTATATTACATACATACATTATAAATGTATAAACATTATATTACATACATACATTATAAATGTATAAACATTATATTACATACATACATTATAAATGTATAAACATTATATTACATACATACATTATAAATGTATAAACATTATATTACATACATACATTATAAATGTATAAACATTATATGACATACATACATTATAAATGTATAAACATTATATTACATACATACATTATAAATGTATAAACATTATATTACATACATACATTATAAATGTATAAACATTATATTACATACATACATTATAAATGTATAAACATTATATTACATACATACATTATAAATGTATAAACATTATATTACATACATACATTATAAATGTATAAACATTATATTACATACATACATTATAAATGTATAAATATTATAAGCCTGAAAGTTCGATTAAAGTTAACTTGAAAATTTAGAAGTTTGAAAGTTTGTTTGAAAACTTGAAAGTTTAGAAGTCCACCAGATTCTGAACAAAACATAACCTTTTAACAAAGTTATCGTAGATGAAAGGTCATAGTAGGTATGTTCTGCCTGCAGTGTACCAGAAAAGTTTCTAAACGGATTCCTGTCAACTCGTTTTGTGGGCGGCCCCAACCTCGCCACACGCTGGCCCACGCAACGCCACGGAATTTAGGATTAATAATGGATCTAGTAAATGATATTGGACTGGGCCAACGCGCCACCATTACATCTGTATCAATTTTTTTTAATTTATTGTCATTATTTAACGTTATTAAAAAAAAAAGTCAGATATTCATATAGGATTCTAAGACTTACCAACTTGCGTCCTTAGTGCTATAGTTCTCTGAAAAAAGATAACTTTCATCTAATTTAACAATTGGAACACATTTTCTATATTTTCTTGAAGAAAAAATAGAAAAGCGAGGGCTCTGAGTCTGTGGCTCCGGCGAAAGAAGAAAAGGTTTTAAGAACATCACTAACTTGTGCCTATCACTAAATGACAAGCGACGACAGCGCGACAAAAATGAATTAAGATTCTCTCTCGTCCCTGCGTTTAACGTTCGCTTGCGCGCTCAATTTGCCATTTCCATTAAACAAGTAAAATTAATGTACAATTCCGGGATCTAATACAATAAACGTCTTCACCATGTCATCTTTTTAATTCATCCACTTGAGCATCTCGTGTCCAGCCCCGAACACCATGAACACATAACTTCTAGATTTACCTCTGTGACAGGAATATGCTCAGACGATAGAGGCCGCGTTGAATTTTTCCGTTTAACCACACCATACCTAATCGATGATTGCATAAACCATCAGGATATCACCAAATAAAACAAGTATGTAATGAGATCATAACAGCTATCGATTAATGACTAACCTTTAAACCGCAGACATCTGACTTCCAATGTGAGCAAAAATTGTCTGTAAGCAAATGTTATGTAGGCTCCAATCATGTATGTAGGTTCAATTTATATTTGCCTAGTGTAAATAATGAAACATACAAAAAAAGTGCATTTATTAATGGAATAAAAGTTTTTAACTATCTACCAATAGATATTAAATCTATTTCTAATTGCCAACAAACTAAAAAAATGGCTTTTACAACAAGTATTCTATGATATAAATGAGTATTTTAATTACGATACTAAAAAACAATAAAAAATTAAGATTTCTATGGTTATATGTAAATGTAATTTTATTAAAATTAAGATAATACTATAATAATATAATAAATTGATAACTTTGTTATTGAAAAATATTGCACGCGTGAAAGGGCAATCTGTTGAAACTCTTACTTATATTTACCATTCTTGTATGTATGTAACATGTACACAGATTTTGCAATAAATGTTTTTGACTTTTACTTTGACATTGACACTATCGCTGAACAATGACAGATAGCGACGCGAATGCGAATACAATCGATAGAATCGATGTTGTGTATCTACATCCATAACACAAGTCTCGAACTTACTTTGGGGCTAGCTCAATCTGTGTGATTTGTACCTAATGTATTTATTTCTTTATTATTTATTTACTATTTGCAAAATCAGATCATTTGTTCAAACATTAGACCTTCATAGGTCACTTTTTCATGTGATATTCTAAATTAAATATTATTTATCAAAGCTACTAACTACATGCTTACCTAACACATACATATCCTTACAAACTTTCGCATTTTTTTTCTCAGTAATTTGAATTTGAATTGTGATCGAATGCTAATGAAAACTTATAATATCCTTACGTATTATAACACAAAGTCCACAGCCGCGTCTGTCTGTCTGTTCACGATAAACTAAAAAACTGATGCATGCATTTTCATGCGGTTTTCACCAATAGATAGTGTGATTCCAAAGGAAGGTTTAGGTGTATAATCTATTATGTTGTATAATCTCTTATATTTTTTTATACGAGCGAAGCCGGGACGGGCCAGTATATCTACAAGAGATCGAGCTTATATTCAGTTCCCCCCGGCATCTATTCACGAGCTGACGCATGGTTCAGCCATCGCGAAGTTCAACCACATTAGAGGGAACCTGCCAATGAATACTATCGATACTATTGCTTTTTCTCAAACTATCGATAATCTATCGAAACCCTATCGACAGTTGACTATCGAACGGCAACAGTATACCGGATACAACCGGTTAATGGTCGATCGATCTTGTCAGATAAATTTGTCCACATACATTGATGGATCGTCTCTCCGCGCATAATAGTTTATCCAATACATCTCACTATTTTGCAAGTTTTTTATTTAACTCGAAATGTATCTATCTCTCTCTCACATCTGAGCGTTTTCTCGGTTGCCGATGAGCGTCGGTCACAGAGGTGGGTGAATTTCGGGACCGTTTGAACATGGCGTGTAGCGTTTTATTAGTGTCGCACATTTAAAAAAATAAAGAATCTTTTTTTTTCAGTTAAACATTTGTAAAATTAACATTGTAGTCAGTACTTTACTTATTTTTAAAATAGGATGATTACTGTGTAGGGTACAATTTAATAAACACAAATGACAGCACGCGCGGGAGTTTAAAACGCTCGTGAAATTCACCCAGGTGGGTGAATTTCACGACTGTTTGAACGCGGCGTGTAGCGTTTCATTAGTGTAGCATATTTTATTTAAATAATGAATCATTTTTCTAAAATTAAACATTTATAAAATTACCATTGCACCAGTGCTTTACTTATTTATAAAATAGGATAATTAAATTGATCACTGTGTATGGTACAATTTAATAAACACCAATGAGAGCCCGCGGCGGCGTTCATGAAATTCACCCAGGTACGCTTTTGTACTTGCAATATATCTTGCAACTAAATTTTGTAGCAGATATCTTTCAGATTGATATGAAATTTTGATGACAAACATAGATAAATATGTATAAAATAGATTTAATGTCATAGCAGCCCGGTTCGTGTGAACAAACCATGTATGAACTTTACGTAGTTTACATTTCCGCCGTCAATCTAATTTACTACGCGTCTGTGTCAAATTAAAATTCAAAATTCTTTATTCAATTTAGGATGATATACATCACTTATTGAGGTCAAAAAATTACTTAAACTAAGTCTACTGCCGGCTTCCAAAGCGCAAGTGAAGAAGAAGCGGCGCAACAAATTTTCAGAATTTTGAATTTGAATATGCACGACTTTATAGTGCACACTGAATCGGCTCCCGACGAGGGAACATGCCAACGGCTTACTCGTGGCACGACGTGATAATTTTTTGTTATGACCTGGGTGGCCCCTTGTGCCTGGTACTGTAGTTAAGCCGTATTTTAATCTAGACTTTAAAAGATCGGTTTAGTCATTTTAATGTTATTGACGTGGCTTTAATAAGTCGATTGAAAGGAAAACTTCACAGTATTTTAAGTGCGTTTGCTCAACCTAAATAGCTATAGCAAGTAGGCTAATTTACACATACTAATTGTCGGGCAGAGCCGCGTGGGCGAGTGAGTCAGCCTCCATCTATCATACTTAGAGGAAAAGGGCTCTATGAATGTGTTTGAAAATTTATGCCTCACTAGCTTGTACCCGCGGCTTCGAAATAAATAAGAATAAATAAATAAATATGTATATTAGGACAAATCACACAGATTGAGCTAGCCCCAAAGTAAGTTCGAGACTTGTGTTATGGGATACTAACTCAACGATACTATATTTTATAACAAATACATATATATAGATAAACGTCCAAGACCCGGGCCAATCAGAAAAAGATCATTTTCCTTCATGACCCGACCGGGGATCGAACCCGGGACCTCGCGGTTCAGTGGCAAGTACTTTACCACTGCAAAGAAAAGGTGACAGATAGACAAACTTTCGAATTTTAATATTAAGTAGTATGGGTTGTGTAACCTCTGACATACAGAAAGACAGTCTAAACTAAATTATATAATTACTAGAGGTTCATCCCGGCTTCGCTCGGGTAAGACCTTAAAAAAAGCCTATGTTACTCCTGAACGATTCGTCTATCTCTTTGCTAAATTTCATCAAAACAGGTATAGAAATATTTCCATTTATTCCCAAACAAAAACACAAATATTTTCTCTTTATAATATCAGTATGGATATTATAAAGAGATTTTTACTCAAGTAATATTTTCTTTGACCTCATCTAATTTAGGGTCGACGCGATAAACGACCTATGTATGTACCTTTAAATCAAAAACGATTGTAGAAAAACCCGTGAAAGCAACGACCAAGCTTTGTTTTACCGCGTCCCTATTTCAGAACAAAAGTTGTCCTCAATAGCCATTTAACCAGCGATACACTGAGCTTTCCTAAGCTGCCAGGTTTCAGCCTGAAAAGGCCGAAATTGGACAGGAAAAAGTATTTTGTACTTCACGAGATTTTCGCAGAAATAGGTGTTAAAGAAAGATAGAAATCTTTCTGGCATCTTAAAGAAGTTGAATGGCTAAACACAAACTGCGACACAATAGGTATATTGTGGATTTTGTAATTCATTGACTTATAATGTGATATTCTTATATTTTAATTTAATTTGTATTTTAAATTGCAATGCCAGATAGGGTTTACATTGTGCCTAGATTATAATGACTGAGGTGACTAAGTTACTGAATTACCTTACTGTACATTGTAAAAAGCAATAAATGATTTGAATTGAATGAATTGATGTAGATAAAAGACAGACTTATTATGTTATTCATAATAAAGATAACATACAAAGATAAATATAAATTTATACATTTATATCCCAGTAAGTATATCTTATTTCTGTCAGAATTTCGGGAAGTCGCTATAATAACTTCAGCTTTCGATTGCAATGCATTTATTGTATTAGCAAGACCTGATGGTCTTGTAGTGAAGACCAGGATCGGCTCCCAACGAGAACTTTTTTATTTTTTATTTTATTTTATTTTATTTCACATATAAAGAACAAATATATATATAGTACATAATATAAGAACACTGACAAAAACCACAGAGGTTTGTCCTCAACAGTTTACAGCACGGACATGATATTTTGTTGCGTTGTTTGAAACATGATCTCTCTGACGACCATAAATAAATAAATAAATAAATAAATATATTAGGACAAATCACACAGATTGAGCTAGCCCCAAAGTAAGTTCGAGACTTGTGTTATGGGATACTAACTCAACGATACTATATTTTATAACAAATATATATATAGATAAACATCCAAGACCCGGGCCAATCAGAAAAAGATCATTTTTCCATCATGACCCGACCGGGGATCGAACCCGGGACCTCTCGGTTCAGAGGCAAGCACTTTACCACTGCGACATGAATTTAGTAAGTACTTCGGCACCTACTAATTCCATGCATGACGCCAAAAAAGGTAAAGTAAGGTTTTTTGAAAAGTCATTTTTCACATTGTGTCAAAAATTACATTTTAAAAAACGTTATTTCGGTTTATTAGGTGATTATGCTCGACCGCCACCGCAGGGAAGATCTTCCCGCCAGGCTAGGCGTTGCGCCTGGGGAACCGCACGCGACAGACGGTGTCATGTCAGAGGTTGTATTTATGCTTCCAATCGAAAACGCACTGTCTGCGCGGTCTAGGCTTGTTAGCTGTCCATAGTGAGTCGACCGTCGTGCCATCTGTCCGTAGTGTCCCGGATCACTTGTGTAGCTTGTTATTCGTTGCGTTTGGTCGGCTTTTTACATCTGCGCCGTTGTGCATGTGGCGTGGTAAATGTCGCCACACCAGTTTCAATTGGAAGCTTATTGTTTTGCCTCATGCTGTCAACGTCAAATGTTGCAATGTGAGATAGGAACAAAATATTTAACTATTATAGACTGAACCGTGTTGCAATATTGATATTATTACATTTCATATAAAAGTACCGTGTAAATCTCAAGCTTGACGTTGGCAAAATCATCGTTTTGGCGAACGATGACACATAAAAAAAAAACTATTATGCGTTTAACCCTGGTTTTAATCAGTCAAGTATCGGTCGGACTATTGCCCGTAGGTGGCGTCACTGTATTTTTGCGCCTCGCGGGAGCACAGTTGATTGGATGCATACAGGAGATAACACAGAGTTACTGGTTATAACGCTGTAAATATGATTAAGGGAGAGCACACGTGTTGAGCTGAAGCGGTGGTGGTCGAGTGGTCACTTGTGGTCAGAACATCTAGGTTACTTTGTATCAGGTCAGGCATGTACTCCGACGAATGAGGCCAACGATGTATTAAAAAGTAATTGACTGTTGTGGAAAGGACGTCTGCAGTAAAACGTATTAATCTACACATTGAACTGTAACCACAAATACTGTATTTTTGTGTCTTGGCTTTTCCACGAGTATCTTCCACTGATGAGAATTCTTCCAGTACCTATTTAAATTTAAAAAAGCTTCTTTAAGATCTTTAGCATTATCCGCCACGCTAAGATGTTAAATGTTGTTACATTAATTATGATAATTTGGAAGCAGAAGCAGTAGAATATAATGTTAGGTTTAACTTCAGCCCATCATAACATTTCCCTCATATAGCCTGGCCCTTATAGCCGTGATATCCCGTACTCGGTCATAATAGCATGCACGCTAAAACTTAAAAGCTTTTGCGGATAATCTCGTCGTTAATTATTTGGTGTGCCTTCGTGGAGAAATACAGGCTGGGACAACCCTGGCTTTGTAAGATAAGGGTTTTTAAAGACTAGGTTACCCTAGCCGCTTTCTCTATGTCTCGTCTGAGCGTTTTTCAGGTTACTTCATCAGCCATTGAGCGTCAAGCCCAGAGGCCGTTGTCCTACTTTCTCGTCTCCACTTCACATGGCAACACTAGTTGTCGGACAACTAGTGTTGCCATCAAGCCAGAACTTTTTTTCGCTAAGGACTTTGTATGCGTGCAAAAGTTTAGGAAACACCGCCGAAGGAAGTTTATTCCATAGACACAGGCACAGGTAGATATTATTTTGTAAGCAATTATAACCAAAAACATCTATCGAGTTGCTCTGGCGCTGCATCGCAGGCCACGATCGCATACAACACCCACAAATTCAACAATAAAACGTTTCATTTTACGAGTTTTTCGTGTATAATATATTGTCACCGGCGTACATAGAAGCCCACACAGTTTTTATGGTCGTGCAAATAAATATCTTTCGTTACTCCCACCGGAATGTTAGAGTTTCAAAATATTTACGTTTTTTAAATGCGCGATTTAACTGTGGTAATGGATAAACGAGTATTCAAATTTGACTACAAAACTTACCTGTTAGATCAAGGAATAAATTTTGACAAGACTGGCACATATTGGCATACATTTTGTAAATATTTAATTTGTAAGTTTTTTAGTATAAGTGTAGATAGTTTTAATTTTATTTAAATATCCTAAGATCGTAATGAATATTATAAATGTGAATGTGAAAGCAAATTTGTTACCTCTTCACGCTTTATCAACTAAACCAATCTTTTTGAAATTTTGCACACATATAGTTTGAAGTATGGAGAAGGACATGGGTTACTAATCGTGGAAAAATAACTGTCCAGTTGGAAATTTATGCGGGCGTAGACGCAGGCAAAAGCTAATTAGTCTAAGAAATCAAAACAAAACTAAACAAAAAGTTGATCTAGAAATAAGACTTTCCCAGGCATATTTTTAAATCTTCTAAGTACGTATTCAGCGTGTCGATTAGGCTAATTTTGTGACCAATACAACTCCACCGTAACGGCACTATATATGTGCCGTCATACACGTCTTTCAATGTACAGGTGGTGGAACACTTAGGGCAGGACTTAATTTGTCCCATGGCATGGAAGGAGGCGCCACATTGCCAAGCAATATCAGCGCTATAGACGCACTTGGCTATGTGTTGATTTGATAGATGTCACACCCTTATGAGATATAGACAATAGACAATTATTAGAAAATGGCGTCAGCGGGAAAACATTGCTTGTTAATTATTTTTGTACTTACTTAGTAAATACTAAAGTAAATAACTGTATGACTGTATCGTGATACCAGTTTAATTATTACTATGGGAACTAAGGATGGGACCGTGGTAACACAACCAAGTAAGTACCATGTTTTCTTTGCTACAGACGACTTGTGTCCTTTTCAAATCAAATCTACAAATTATTAACATTTCGAAACGACACCACACTACTATAAATTGACGTGTAAATGTGCAGGTAAAAGGTAGTATATAATATTAAAACAAATGTTGTCTGTTTACCATAGAGTACGCTTGGTCTGTGTTGTCTATGGTTTCGTCACAGTGACATGAAGCCCGCCCACCAGAGTCACAATCGAGTAGTACTGTTAAATTGTAATGAACCGTTTTAATGTTCAAGCAACGAAAAATGTATTCTCTCCAGCTTTTCAGTGCTTCGGATGAGTTATTACATTCAGCACGCCAATAAGAGCTGAATCTTTGTTCATTTAAAACTAGATGTCGCCCGGGGCTTCGCTCCCGTGGGAATTTTGAGATAAAATAAAGCCTATAGCAATCTTGGGTAATGTACCTTTCTAATTGTGAAAGAATTTATTAAATCGGTTCGGTAGTTTGGGAGATTACCCGCCTCAAACATACAAACTCACAAACGATTAAATACCTCTTTATAATAATAGTTTATTCATTTATTTCATAAACAATAAAAAGAAAAAAGGACAGGTCATTTTAACTTTTTTGAACTCAAACTAAACACCTAAATATTACCCGTGAGGGATGTTAAGAGCGCTGGCTGCATTCCCGGGTTTTATAGCGAGGTTCTCTAAGAGAAAAAGCTTTTGATTTTATTCACCACAAAAAAAAAAACAAAAATTTTCTCTAAAAGATTGGTATGGATTTAGCAGTATGAATAAAGTCCTCGCGCACTTCACTTGAATATTATTCCACAGCGGAAAACCGGCCATATTTCAATATCAGCTCTATTTTATTCGCATTAAAATATGAATTTTACAACTTTTAAAGAACCCTACACTTCTATGGCAATGAATAAAACCCGAGTGCTGTAACTGGCGCTCAGGGTTAGGTTGATTTCCACATATAAGCTAAGCTATAAAGCGTTTTTGTAAAAAATCAGTAGAATAAAAACCACTCTTATTTATTATTATAAATAAGAGTGGTTTGCATACGTGATTAGGTGGTGGTGGAGACTACACTTCAATGTACAATTTATCTAACACATATATTATAAATTCAAATTAATTTTCAAAAAAATATTTATTTAACTTTATATAAGTACCACTTATTGACTTCAATCAACAATGTTGACGTTAAAGAAATACTGAAAAATAAATCAACCGACGACTTCCAAAGCGTATTGGTAAAATGTAAACAAAACGTCACGGCAGTCATTTTTCGAAGGCGTCGATTAACAAAATGTGTTTCTTATATTATATGGTCGAGTATAAAGAGCAAGAAGATGCAAGACTTAGATCAACAAAAAAGACACAACATTTGTGTAATTGTATATCTATAAATGAACAGATTTCAAAAATACTTTCAAGTAGAAATTAAAATTTTTTCATAAGCCTATTTTAGTTCCCACATCTGGACAAAGACCTTTTCTTTAAGCTTTCAAAACTGGCGATCTATTACGCGTAGTACTAGTATAGCTTATCGCGCCAATATTATAGCTATATACAACATTTTTGGTGGGAAACTAGCCTAACAATGCATGCATGAGATATCACACGAGTGTTGAGCTATAATATACTTTGTAATGGAGTCTGAGCTTAATCTTAGGTATAGGGTCGGGACTTTTATAGTTTTATGATCTTGCTATTGTACATGTCATAGATTTAGAAGGGCCCGCGACATATCCAAACTAATTCTAATCATTTATTCAGAAATTAGACCTTCACAGGCACTTTTTCACGCAATTTTTATATAAAATAGTAATTTCTCGCAAGTTACAAACTACTGGCATTTCGGAACGACCAATATCAATATCAATGTACTCAAGAATTGACTAGCACCGTCATAATTTAACATTAAGAATTTTTTTTGTCTTTTGTGTTGATTTATGTACGAAGTTAAAATAAGTTTTATTTGACTGTCCTTTGAAAATAATTCGGCAATTCGGTATAAAATTAAAAAATACATAAAATCAAATTATTTATTCAGAAATTATACCTTCACAGAGTCTCATTAAATCACTGATAAACTAGCTTTTTCCCGCAACCTTGTCCGCGTTAATGTTGTGCGTCCGCTCATAACTTATTAAACCTAAACCAAATTTTAAGTTATACAATCAGCTATACAACTGTAAAAATAGCATCCAATTTCATTCAGTAGTTTTCGCGTGATGCGCCAACAAACATACAGACGGAAAGACAGACAAAATTTCTAAAAATAATTGTTTTGCTTCTATTAGTTCCATAAAGACCTCCTACTTATATTTTATATAATAATATATAGATTAGATTTTGCAAGTTAAATAAAAATTAGTAAATAAAATGGGATGTACTTATATGTACTGGTTATGGGTGACTAACTTGTAAACTTATTGAATGAATTATATTTAAAAAATGGTAAGCCCTTCTGGCATAATAGGGACCAACACTGTTTGAATGAGTTTCTTTCGGCATTTCTTCTCAGCAGTGGTCGTTCCGAAATGCTTGTAGTTTGTAGCTTTGGTAAACATCATTTAATTTAGAATATGACGTGAAAAAGTGCCTGTGAAGGCCTAATTTCTGAATAAATGATTTGATTTTGAATGAGATCTTAAAAAAACTGATTTTATAGTCACTTTATAATAAAAACTAGATAATGCCCGCGGCTTCGCTCCCGTGGGAATTAAAATATAGCCTATAGGCCTATAGCCATCTTGGATAATGTACCTTTCTAATGGTGAAAGAATTTTAGAAATCGGTTCGATAGTTTCGTATATAACCCGCCTCAAACATACAAACTCACAAACGCCTACCTCTTTATAATACGAGTATATCATATTATTAACATTTATCATGTAATTTCTTGCGTAAATAATCATTTCAATAATTAACTTGTGCTTAAAGTATTTTGTCTACCTTTGATCTAAAAACTTTTCAATGAATATTGGAATTTTTTTTCTCTCTCTAGAGCTCTGTGAAGACTCTTCACAATTCTAGCCATTTTCAATCTGTAATATACTTGAGTAATGACCACACTGTCTGTACTATGACTGGCTGGATTTAATCCCAGGACACAATGGGAGCTGGAACGGGAATCGTAGATGGGATTCAATTGGTAGCATTTTTATTAGCTACGATCTTTAAACTGTGTTTACCTAATGCTAACTAATATTATAAATGCGAAAGTAAGTTTGTTTGTTACCTCTTAACGGTCTATCTATTCAACCAATCTTTTTGATTTGTTTGCATACATATAGTTTGAAGTACGGAGAAGGACATAGGGTATCTTTATTCTCGGAAAATGCTCCCGTGGGAAATCACGCGGGCGAAGCCGCGGGCAAAAGCTAGTATAATATAATTAATTTTTCCTAAATACATTACAAAACAACATCGGCAGAACTCCGTGCAAAACTAAACAATTTTTTTTTTACAAAAATGTAATTTTTGCCACGTTTTTCTTTGTCGTCATAGAGAGCTCGTGGTATTCAACGCCTGACAATAAAACCATGTCCGTACTGCAAATCGTTGAAGATTTCCCTCGTTGGGAGCCGATTCTGGGTCTGCACCATCTGGTCACGCTTATAATAATAGAGAATTGTCATGGAAATTGAAGCGACGTGGGAAATTTCAAATCTGTAGGACAACAGACAAGCAAATATCGGTACAGGTGAAACTAAATAAAATCTTGTAATCTACATCTTTTATCTATACTATTATTATAAAGAGGTAAGCGTTTACAAGTTTGTACGTTTGAGGCGGGTAATCTCCGAAACTACCGAACCGATTTCAAAAATCCTTTCACCATTAAAAAGGTAAGTACATTATCCAAGATTACTTACTTAGTTACTACGGTGGCTCAGTGACCCCTAAGTGGATCTTGACCTCCAAAACGAGAGTAAGCCATAGTCTTCTGTTCTGCACGGAGTTCTGCCAATTGACCGCTCCCAGCTCGTAATACAGCTTATAGTAATCCAAGATTACTATCAGCCCCGAGCAACATCTAGTATCTCATATTTTTTGCCGTGCACATGTAAATGGAGAAGAAAAAGCAGAAAATCGCACTCTGGTCTTCATATATTGAGAAGGCAACCTTGAATGTGAAGACGTAGCCTTGACTGCTGATTAACAACGATAGCATTCCCAAGGAGATCATAAAATCGCTGTCGAAACTTCAAAATTACCCCGACCCATGGTTTCGCGGCATCACAAACCCTAAATCCATCGGGGAACACGCGGGGTGAGAATTTTTGACATTAACATCAACAATAACAGTTAAAATAATTACATAGTTTACCTACTTATCAGCCTAATACTCTTAAAGCGGCGAAAGTTCGGAGCGCAGCTAATAAAACTACTTAAAATTACCAAATAACATTTTAAACCTCCGACGCATAAAGAGGGGTCTGTCGGTCTGTCTATGTACATGGCACCGTAGCTCATCAACGGGTGAACTGCCGATTGGGATGCATTTTTTTTTATTTGATAGCTAATTTTTATGCGGTGATTCTTAGATAATATGTTTTGATCAAAACCGATTCAGCCGTTCAAAAGTTGTAGTGAAATGAATATTGAAAGTCGGGAGTTTTTTCATTTGTCTAACAACCAACTAACACATAAAAGAAGTATTTCCGTCTGTCTGTACCTAGTGTTGGCAATCTCGTCACGTACTCAAAACTCCTTACCTAGGCTCACTGAATACCCGGATTCGCGTATAAAAATGTTAAGAACCGTAGTGCAACCGGAAAATATGATACGAGACGTGAAAACTCAAAACTTAAAATTACCGCAGCATTTCTTATTCGAATCCACAATATCGTCGAATGCTCCGACTCGAATGCTAAGTTCATTACTTACATTGCAAAGTTCGTATGAGTGATTTTATTCAACGCAATGATAAACCAGCAATGTACCTATGCAGAATCCGTCGAAGGTCGGCGAACTTTTTCGCGATAGTGTGAAACCAAGGCATTAAACTTTTTCGCTTAGAACACACTTCTGAACACAACTTCATCTATACTATTATTATAAAGATGTAAACGTTTGCGAGTTTGTATGTTCGAGGCGGGTAATTACCGAAACTACCGAACCGATTTCAAAAATTCTTTCACCATTAAAAAGGTTAATTATCCAAGATTGCTATAGGCTTTATTTTATCTCAAAATTCCCAAGGGAGCGAAGCCCCGGGCAACATCTAATACTATATAACTTTATACGTATACTCTAGTCTCACTACGACTACGGTGAGTGCAAAGTCCTTGAAATGTCAGCTACATTAAATACTCTTCACTCTGTAAATAGAGGAATATTTATGTGTGAATTTATTGCTCAGTAAGCACGCTTATAATAGTATGTTCCTTTGCCATTTTTGTGTGTGTCCTTTCGTCCTTACACCCACAACTCTTTCTGCAATTTAGTAATTCCTTTGTGGTTACTCCATGTTGGATTTGTATGAAAGGGTAAGTTGCACCGCCAAATTTGACGTTGATTTTAACTGGCGCACCGCTGACGTTTAGACAAAATGGCGTACTTTGTGTTTTTCATGTTAAAGTTAACGTCAAAGTACACGGTGCAACCCATCCTAACAGTTTATTATCACTTTACACGTTAAAACACTTTAAATCACTGTCATTGACGGGCATTTTTACAACCATTTTACGGCTTAGCATGTAAAAAACCGTTGGTTAATTGCGGTAATTGGTTATAAAATGATAACCTCAAAATCAGTTCACACCTTTCCACATGTGTATTCTTTCATAAATATGTAACTAAGTATATAATTTTGACTACCTATATCTACGAGCTGAAGACAAAGAATTTAAAACATTAGCAAAATTAAAAAGTACAAAAGTTGTTCAATGCTTTTTAAAAATGGACACCAAACATTTAAGCTATGCATTAAGTAAAATACACATTATATTTTAAGATAACTAATATATCTATGAAGTTTTATTATCTAGATATTTATGTTTACTAGCTGCAAATTAGTACTAAATATTTAAAATAAAATACTTTTTTAAGCACAGTAGCGCCATCTACTTTATAAAGCGCCACTGACTATCTGATGTTTTTGACCAAATCCTACGGGAATCGCGTTTACCTACTTCCGGGATAAAAGGTATCAAGTATTAATCTAAGATATCAGTACCGAATTTCATCAAAATTGGCCAAGCTGTTTAACCGTGGAGATATACCAAACATACTCATAAACTGTCGTCTTTATAATATTAATTGGATTCCTACATGTGGCCAGCGACTATTATTTCTATACGATTCAATATTCGATTCCGTTATCAAAATTTTCCCGCGCATCAGAAATCGAATTCCAATTTCAAACGTTAATTTACATGTCACATAAGCGTAATCATTAGACGATTATTAGGCTGCCCACTCACTACACAACAATGGCGCTGCGGGCGTTTCGTCCCACGCATGTGAATGGACAACTTGTATCAATGAACAACTATGGATTTGCATAACGGAGCTTGTAATACGGTTTTTTATGGTTGTATTAGGTATGTGGATGGATCGTGAGTAATTTCTTCATCAATTCTGAGCGAATGAAGTCATACAAACTTATATAATACATACAATCTGTCAAAAAAGTGAAGAAAATGTCCTAATTTTAATATGATATTGAAGAATTCAACATTGTATTCTTCTTTTACTGGTAAATATGGACTATTGGATCAACACACTGAACGGGTTTTAAAAAGCTAACACAACTAAACATTAATATTGTTATTTTACGACTACCTATATTGTTATTTAAATTTAATTTACATAAAAGAATACTGCCAATTATAATGAAAACATTCGATCATAACATAACACTTCCAATGTGTTAGATTTTGTTATAATAAAACGTCAAAAAATACAATTATAGCTAGAGACCGCCTACTGTTATACATATAATATAGCTTACCATGCCATTGAGTTACTACACATGGTGGTGACAATAAAATTCGAGAAAATTGGTTGATAAATCAAAGCGTGAAGAGGTAAAAAACTACTTTAGGATTTATAATATTATTACTAGCATTTGCACACGGCTTCACGCTCGTGAATTTTCTACTTATTTCCCACAAACACGAAGTCTTTCTCCGTACTCATGTATGCGAAATTTTAAGAACACTGGATGTGTCTTTCAGTGCCATTACTTTTCTTTTTTATTAGCGTGTGTGTAGATTAAGCAATGTTGAGATTAACAAACAAATAAACATGTTTTCGCATTTATAATATTAGTGAGGAAATAAAGATATGATTTAGCCTTAGGTATGATAATATATAATTTTCAAATACCTTTCTTTAGTACCTATTTCTGAGGATTTGGCATATTTGGATAACCATTATCACACCATATTGTTACACCAATGCGTCACAGAAGGAAGATAAGATTAGTAACATTTCAGAGCTCTTTATTAAACCTCTTTGAACTGCCTACGAATATAGCAATATTGGGTGGTTCGCAGAGCGTTTGGAAAGCTGCGGTCGCGCAGTCATTACAATTTTTCAAATTTTAACACAGACAAGAATGAGTTTTACTATATGACTTTACATTAATTACTTTGTACTGTAGTATTGTCAATTTTATGAATGATTGATTTTGGAAATGATTCCTTGCTCAAGAAAATTGACGGATTGTAATGACCGCGCAGCCGCAGCGGGCGAAACGCTCAGCGAACCACCCTATTATGATGTCGACTCTAGCCATTTAGTTCTACACACTCGTCTATCTTATAGTCTTGTTTGGTTTCAAGGAAATTAATGCAAAACTATTGCCTTATGTATCGAACTACATCTCGTAAGATTTATATTTTTTATAATTTACATAAGTTATGGCAGACATTTTATGGACGATGTATTTTAAGTAGGAGGCAGGGACCATTGTAGACAAAAAAGCGACTTTTTTACACGAATACCCAAAAAAGGGTATGTAATGTTTTCTGTGTTCAGTGTTCATGTTTGTATGTATATACTACTGGCGGCCTGACCCGGCTTCGCTCGGGTAAAACTATAATTAAAAAAGTATGTCACTCCAAAAATTCCATCTATCTCTGTGTCAAATTTCATCAAAATCGGCCCGGCAAGTAGTATTTGAATTCATTCATTACAAACAAAAAACTAAAATACAAATGTTTTCTCGTTATAATATTATTATGGACGTATGCAGAAAAAAATATATTTCAAAATACTACGTATCGCATACGGAATTATTAACACTTATTATGTGCCTTTCGTCCCATCGCAATTGGGACGAAAATTTAATGGGACGAAACGCTACCGTCTCCCTCGTCGCCCCCATTAACCAATATCAATAGAAGCGTCTCCCACGCACGATGTGGGCGTTCTAGTAAACTTTCCAAATTGAACACAGTTCTATTGTATAACTAGATTCTTAAAATAACTTGAATTATTAAGAATATATATATATATTAAAATAATTTCTATTGCCGTTCAATTTTTCGTATGTAATGTTGGACATTTATTTTTTTTACAAGCTTTTATTTAACTTGCAATGTAACTATGTATGTATGTCGCTATGTCCATTCGGATGGAATCTTGCAACTTAATTTTGCAGCAGATATCTTCGACCAGTCGACCTGAAATTTTAAACACACGTTTAGTTTGGATGACAATGCATTATTATGAGCTGATGGTGCACCTAGGAACGGCTTCAGACGTGGGAACTCCTCGACGGTTTACTGCACGGACAATGGTTTTTTGTCACACATTGAATGGTTTAAGATAAATAAATAAATATATTAGGACAAATCACACAGATTGAGCTAGCCCCAAAGTTAGTTCGGGACTTGTGTTATGGGATACTAACTCAACGATACTATATTTTATAACAAATACATAAATAGATGAACATCCAAGACCCGGGCCAATCAGGAAAAGATCATTTTCCATCATGACCCGACCGGGGATCGATCCCGGGACCTCTCCGTTCAGAGGTAAGCACTTTACCACTGCTCCACTGAAGTCGAGATCTCTCTGACAATAATGAAAGCTTGTGCCAAAAATGACATTTTTGTAAAAAAAAAACTTACTTTATTATTCTCTGCGAAGATTGATAATCAGGATTAATTCTGAAGTCTGGCACTCAGACGTTTCATAATCTGTTTAGTTGAAGTTATTTTTACAAATTGTTTGTATTGATTATACTTAAAACAGGTTTCAAATGCGCACGTGTATCTAGGACGTTTCCGAAACAAAAAGATTTCAAGATACCAAAAATTAAGAATTGTAGCTGCTATATTTTTGTATTTTGTGAAAAATTACTTGAAACTGTATGTCACGACTATGTAATTCTTATAGGCCGCGAATCAAGGGACCAGCTTAAAAATAAACTTAAAATAATCTTGACAATTCGGCTGTGATTTTCTGACCGGCCTCCAGCCTGATGTCGACCCTTTTGGGAATCCTATTGTTGCCATCTAACAGCCGCCAAGGCCTTGTTAATCGCTAAAGTTGAATTGTAACACGCAATATGAAAAGTGCCAAGCGCGAAATCTCGAACGTTTGCTAGCGATCCATTCGACTGCCTGGCATCCGAGCGATTGATCGCAAAAAACATCGTCAATCGTTCAGCTTATGTCGACGACCTTAGTACGTGGGAATCTATCCTTTGTCCTTGTTCAACTCTCTGGCGGGACAGAGGGGTGTTATAGATACTAACGGCCCGTTCCGACTTCGCATTTTGTCATATTCCTCATGGCTGAGGGTCGTGATCATTACGCCTTGCCTTCTCCATTTCACACAAGTTAATAAGAATCAACTAGTGTGCAGTTTTCCTCACGATGTTTTCCTTCACCAAGTGGTGGTCGATGAAAAGTACTTACATGAGTCAGATTGAGATATAAACTCATGTGGCACGAGTAGGATTCGAACCTGGGACCATTCAATCCACAGGCGGGCGTCTTAACCATTACACCACCACCGCTTTTTATTGTTTAGTTTTTTAAAAATCCTAAAGCTATCCGAACAGTTACTGAATTTAGGAAACACTGTTGTAGCGTAAAAACGTTTTCAGTTTTATTAGGGTTCCGCCTACAGAATACTTAGTGAATTTTATGGGCTCTTTGCGCATCCTCCGAGTGGCTTTAGAAAATATTTCCGTGTATTTTTTGTCCTTTTCTTTTAAGCTTTCGGTAGCCTAACTTGGATTGACCTTAAGAGGAATGAGGAGCGGACCGTAACAATGTTTTTGGCATGTACACGCAGGACGCCCTGACGTGCATATTTCAGCCAACGTGGCTTTGATACATGGAAGCAGCGTTACATGGGTCGCCTAAAATACTAATTCTAATAGAGGAGACTGCGTTAAAGTTGTACGAATCGACGGTAAAGAACAAAAGGACAAAAATATACAACATTTCTTTTTTATTACAACAAAATATACAGAATTTTGAGATAAAATCATAGCCTATAGCAATCTTGGATAATGTACCTTTCACATGGTGAAAGAGTTTTTGAAATCGGTTTGTTAGTTTCGAAGATTACCCGATTCGCGTTAAATGCCACCAGAACTCTCTGACGACAATGAAAGACAAAAATGACACTTTTGTAAGTAATTTGTTACCCCATTTCGACCGAAGCAAATAGAAAAGTAGAAAAGTTCTCACATTTGCAGCTGTAATCTATATAACGTAAATAGACATGCGTAATCTAATAATATGTCATGTTTATTGAAATATATCAATAAACTGTACTAAGTGTTATTGATACCTATATTGTATCAATAAACTATCGCGTTATCTGGATGGCATCGTAAATTTTGCATTAACGATATTGTTTAACTCCATTACTGATTGTTATAGGAATAGGATCCGCCTACATCTAAATTAATGTACACAGATATTCCCGTACTCGGAAAACAATTGAAAGTGATATAAAATGAACATATATTCTATCTTATTATTTATAAGGTTGCATTGTCAAATTTGACGTTGACGTAAATCGGCGCGCCTAGAAGTTTGCTGTTGCTAGTTTGCTGTTTTCTGCGCACGTTGAAGTTAACGTCGGTAGATATTATAAAATAATATATTGTAGTATAGTGTATATATCATTGCCAATAATTTTTCTATCCTATCGTCCAATAACAATGTAACTCGACACTGGCAAAAATAAGCTCTATTGAAGAAGTTTGATTGCCACAAAGAAGAAAAGAAAAAAAAAAAGTTAACGTCAAAATTGACGGGTCAACCCAGCCTAACAGTTTATTATCAATTTACACGTTAAATCATTTAAAATAGTTAGTGACGGGCATTTTTACAACCATGTTACGTCTGTTATGCACAATTTAGAAAAATACTTTTATTCTTTTAGTAAGTATATATCGTTGTTTCTAGAAATAAATTTACAAAAAAATTAATTTTTAATACAAGCTTTTATTTTCATCAGAGAGATATCATGTTTCATTAAATGCGTGATCAAAAAATCATATCCGCTGTGAATCGATCATCTCTCACCATTAGGTCTTGCAACAATGCATTGACTGACATCCCGGGACGAAAGCCACGTGTCAAGTTTCATGACCGTAACAACTGTTGAGGAATTCGCTCGTCTGGAGCTGATCCTGTGTGCACTGAATAATCCACATTATTTTTAAGAATCGCGCTGATCTGCAATTTCAATTGTAAAACTTTATTTCTTCTGAAACCTAACATTCTCTTAGAATTTCCAAATTATTGTACAGCAGCTTTTGCCCGCGGCTTCGCCCGCGTGAATTTCATAGCAAAATCTCAGTAATTTTTTTATCGCGTACTCTGTAAGACTGGTAAACATATATTATTCAAATTCGCATTTTTTTTCATCTTTAGTTCAATTTTCTGTTTCCCGTTGCGTGTCTCGTCCCGCAAACTTGTCCAATCCCGCTTCCTGCTATGTAATGTAAAGTAGATATCCCGTACCATTTCCTACATATTGTGCCATCATGTTTTTTGCAATGTGTCCCGTCCTGTTTCCCACTACGTGTCTCCTTCCCATTTTCCGCTCCTACTCGCACTCCCGCTTTCTGCAACGCGTGCCGTCCCATTTTCCATGAAGTTTTACGTCCTGGTTTTTTATTAACTTGTCGTTAATAAAAAACGTAAATTAAACATTTTTTTTTTAATTTACTATTACTGTTATTTACTACAAAAAGTAAGTGTGCCAATTTTCAGCTTTTTATGTTGAAAATTGTTTTAAGTCCCATACAATCTTTCACCCCCCTCATGAAGGGGTTGTGGGTTAATTTTCAGAAAAATCTGAAACACGTATTAATTACTTTATTGTAAATAACCAAAATCCAAGTTTTCAAGTCACTAACTTCAATGTAAAACTTTCATATTTACAGTTTTTCGCCCCTTTCACCCCCTTCGGAGTAGAATTTCCAAAAATCCTCTTTTAGTGCTCACCTACACTCACCTATATACCAAATTTTAGCTTCCCGCCCAGCAGTTTCGGGTGTATGTTGTCTGTCAGTCAGTCACTCAGTAACGGAAGAGTTTTATACTGATATATTGATACATACTGCGCCCATTATATCTATATCAGACGTTGATCGATAAAAACAATTTGTTTATATTCTGTTTACACCTTTCTACAAAATTTTAAAGTAAATCGGCTCCGTGGATTGTTATTTTAATTTTCTTATAGGACCCTCCTCATTTTCCGGGATGAAATGTCTATAAGATGTTAACCCGGGACTCCGAGAAATTTTTGATTCATAATTAGTTTTACAATTATCCTACGGGAACCTGACCATTTACTGGCATGAAATGTATCTAAGATGTTAACCATACCGGGTTAGGTTTACCATAAGGTACCTACATACCAAATTTCAAGCAAATCGGTCCAGTCGATTTCGAGTGATGCGCGTTCAGACAGACAGACAGACAGACAGACAGACAGACAGACAGACAGACAGACAGATAGACAGACAGACAAAATTTTCCAAAACTATATTTTCGTAATCTATATCAGTAATTAAGTATATTTCATGAAGAATTTAAAAAATATCCAATGTACAAATTCGGCCTTTCTTCAATTTTATTATATGTATTGATACAATTTTATTATATGTATTGATTAATTTCGAAGATAATCTCTGAGAAGAATATAATTAACGCATTGTCATACAAACTAGTGCTTTAAATATATTTATGTAGTTGTGTACATGCAACTACACATCCAGCATTCCTGGATTGACCTCTATGAGCATAATGTATAGGCTGATGTGGTATAAACTGTTCATTCTCCAAATAACTAGAGGCGGGGTAAACTTAGGCTTAAAAAATAACAGACTCAATCGTTAAATTAATTAAAAAAATTAGCTTTTCTTAACTGCTTATCTGTCTAATAGTTTATTATTTTCGTATTCTTGATACCATTTGTTTGTTGAAAAAAGTTGTTAAATTAAACAAAAAATGTATGCTAATGTTGGAGAGCATACTGCAGAAATGAAACTCGAACTGTAGTAGAAAATCAGACGATATTTTGACAGATTTACACGGCTATTTATTACCATAATTAACATTTTAATCGTATAAGAAATGATGATAACCAATAACAAATTGCGATTTATTTTACGCCGATTGCCGCCAGGGGTCCACTGCATAAATATGTTCGATCTGTCTCAACGCTCGCAGAAATGCAGTGACGGCCGTGTGGCGCAGGCGTGAAAATCTTGTTCACAGCGCCGTGCAGTCAAATCTCATACATGCATCATTGTAGAAGACGCTACACTAATAATAGTTTTAAACATAATACAATTTTCGTTGAAAACAGTTGCTAATATGTAGCAGAATTAAATTAATTTAAATTATTGATAGTTTTAACTTGTTACTTTTTTTTACTTATTAAATTTTTGAACGATTTCAATGAACTAAAATTTCTAAAAGAATTAAAATTGCCAATGAAATAAATTGAAACCGTAAGCAGTTAACCTAACGATTAATTAACCTATTTTTGTGACTAAATTTAATAATAGTATTATGTTGTAAGATTGTCGTTTAAACGGCTCTCTCGAAAAACAACCACTGATTGAAATAATTACAAAATAATGCCAGGTACCAGGCAAGTAATGTACAGTCTCTGAAAGTTACGGGCGCGGAGTTTAGCGCACTCTGTATATGGGATTAAAGTTGGACGGATTAGATTTTCATTTAAAAATGTATATACACGTCCTTTAGTGATGTGCACGAGATGGTTTAATATGTTTGTCGATGTTATTGTAATTTTGGAAATGATTTGTTGAAAATCTTTATTGTTATTTTGTTAAAACACCATGTTGTGAATTATTCTTTCAAATCATAGATGGCGATATCCGAAATTAAAACGCCAAACTGACCTAACTACAGATGTTAATGTCGAATGTGTCAAATATACATGTAGTATACTTATGTTTGGAAACGTAACTATATTTCCACACCATTCTATGGTAAGGCATGTTGAGTCTAAATTGTTTTAAGATTTTATGTATAAATTTACACGTGTTTTTGCAAATAAAAATATCATTTATCTTTTTCTCTTTTAACGTGTGTATTTTTCTATTTATTTTATTTAAAAGGCACACAAACAGATTACAGACAATGAAGGACAGAATATTGACTTAACAATAATTATCAAACTAATAAATAATCATCATTTTTCTTACATTGTGGTGCCAACTAGCAATCGTATTCAACAAAAGCCAGCTTGTGTAGGTACGTTCTTTTAATCTGATGATTGTAATTGTAAAACAATATTCTGTGCGGCGAATGCTATCCATA